>NC_135234.1:149681888-150314888 GCF_051348905.1 Ranitomeya variabilis | reverse complement strand
ATCTATAAACAGACAGATGGTGAGGGAACACTTAGCTAATTTATATTAATTTAAATCTCCTGGTCCAGGTGAATTACATCCTAGGTTACTGAAAGAGTTAGCAGAGGAAATTTGATCCTGGAGAACAGAAGTCTCAGAAGATTGGAGAAGGGCAAATGTTGTCACTATCTTCAAAAAAGGAAAGAATATGGAGCTAGGAAATTACAGGTCAGTGAGCCTTAGGGTACCGTCACACAGTGACATTTTTATCGCTACGACGGCACGATTCGTGACGTTCTAGCAATATCGTTACGATCTCGCAGTGTCTGACACGCTACTGCGATCAGGCACCCAGTTGAGAATCGTATGTCGTAGCACATCGTTTGAAACTTTCTTTCGTCGCTGGATCTCCCGCTGTCATCGCTGGATCGTTGTGTGTGACAGCGATCCAGCGATGCGTTCGCTGGTAACCACGGTAAACATCGGGTTACTAAGCGCAGGGCCGCGCTTAGTAACCCGATGTTTACCGTGGTTACCAGCATAAAAGTAAAAAAAAAAAAAACGTACATACTCACCATCTGATGTCCGTCAGGTCCCTCACCGTCCGCTTCCCGCTCTGACTGTCTGCCGGCCGGAAAGTGAGAGCAGATCACAGCGGTGACGTCACCGCTGCGCTCTGCTCTCACTGTACGGCCGGATCTCAGTCAGAGCAGGAAGCGGACGGCAAGGGACCTGACGGACATCAGATGGTGAGCATGTACGGTTTGTTTTTTTTTACTTTTACGCTGGTAACCACGGTAAACATCGGGTTACTAAGCGTGGCCCTGCGCTTAGTAACCCGATGTTTACCCTGGTTACCTGGGGACTTCGGCATCGCTCCAGCGCCGTGATTGCAACGTGTGACCGCAGTCTACGACGCTGGAGCGATAATCATACGACGCTGCGACGGCACGAATCGTGCCGTCGTAGCGATGTAAATGGTACTGTGTGACGGTACCCTAACTTCGATACTATAAAGATATTTGAAAAAATTATTAATCAGCATGTATATAAGTACTTGGGTGAGAATACAGTAATTTACCAAATCCAGCATAGGTTTGTAGTAAACAAGTCATGCCAGACTAATCTAATTTCCTTCTATGATGGAATCACTGAGTCGATCAGGGAAATGCGATAGATATACTATATCTCGACTTCGGCAAAGCATTTGATAAAGTATTTCATACTATCCTTATTTTTTTTTAAAATACAAAGTATGGGATTGACAAGGCTATGGTTAGGTGGATTCATAACTGGCTTAAGGTACCTTCACACGAAACGACTTTGTAACGATATCGCTAGCGATCCGTGACGTTGCAGCGTCCTCGCTAGCGATATCGTTTCGTTTGACACGCAGCAGCGATCAGGATCCTGCTGTGATGTCGCTGGTCGCTGAATAAAGTCCAGAACTTTATTTGGTCGTCCGATCGCCGTGTATTGTTGTGTTTGAAAGCAAAAGCAACGATACCAGCGATATTTTACACTGGTAACCAGGGTAAACATCGGGTTGCTAAGCGCAGGGCCGCGCTTAGTAACCCGATGTTTACCCTGGTTACCAGCGTAAAAGTAAAAAAAACAAACAGCACATACTCACCTGTGCGTCCCCCGGCGTCTGCTTCCTGACACTTACTGAGCGCCGGCCCTAAAGTGAAAGTGAAAGCACAGCGGTGACGTCACCGCTGTGCTGCTAGGGCCGGAGCTCAGTCAGTTTCAGGAAGCAGACGCTGGGGGACGCGCAGGTGAGCATGTACGGTTTGTTTTTTTTACTTTTACGCTGGTAACCAGGGTAAACATCGGGTTACTAAGCGCGGCCCTGTGCTTAGCAACCCGATGTTTACCCTGGTTACCCGGGGACCTCGGCATCGTTGGTCGCTGGAGAGCTGTCTGTGTGACAGCTCTCCAGCGATCAAACAGCGACGCTGCAGCGTTCGGCATTGTTGTCGCTATCGCTGCAGCGTCGCTTCGTGTGAAGGTACCTTTAGTGATAGTACTCAAAGAGTGGTAATAAATGGTTGCACATCCAAATGGAATGATCTAGATAAAGGAACTGAAGGTAAACTAATCAAATTTGCAGACAATGCAAAGCTAGGAGGGATAGCAAATGGTAGAGAAGACAAAGGATTCAGAAGGCTCTAGATAAGTGTGAATAATGGGCAGTGACTAATAGAATGGTATTTAATAGGGAAATATGCAAAATTCGACATCTGGGCAAGAAAAATGAAAATTACATCTACAGAATGGGAGCAATAGAGCTAAGCAACAGTGCATGTGAAAAAGACTTGGGTATACTAATAGATCACAGGCTGCACATGAGTCAACAGTGAGATGCAGCAGAAAAGGCCAACACAGTTCTAGGATGTATTTAGAGAAGCATAGAGTCTAGATCTCGTGAAGTCATTATCTCCCTCTCCTCTACTATTCCTTGGTCAGGCCTCATCTGGAATATTGTGTCCAGTTCTTGGCACCACATTTAAAAAATAAGACATTAAAAAACGGGAGCAAGTTCAGAGAAGAGCTGCCAGGATGGTGAGTGGTCTGCAAAATATGTCCTACAAGAAACGGTTAAAGGATCTTGGAATGTTTAGCTTGCAAAATAATAAGGCTAAGAGGAGACTTAATAGCGGTCTACAAATATCTGAAGGGATGTCACAGTTTGTAATCAAATCGGGATGATCCAATATTTGTGTATGCTAACACTATATAAATCTCCATCCGTGTCATCAACAACTCACTTGAGCAGTGACACAGAAAGCACACATACTTTTAATATTTAAAAACAATCTTTTTATTTAACATATAAATATCATTAAAATACAATGTAGATAATAGTAAACCGGAATATCTCAAATGAACAAAGGGACCGACAGACTACTCCTCAATAGCAGCACAAATTATATATGTATACATATATATATGTGGCTCTAAGTACAAAGACAAGGCTAAGCAACAATAATCAATACATCCCTGCAATAGTTAATAGTTCTTTGTCAAAGAAATGGAGGGTATGATCCTATGTGCTGCAGCCACTAGTCATATTGTACACATTTGCCGCTAAATAAAGTGTCTCCACTGCAAAACATCCTTGACTGAGTCATAGGGTTTTGTACAATACCGTGGACAAAGTTCTACAAAGAATCTTTCAATAGAAATTATTATGCTTACTATGCTGTGTAAGGAGTGTCCAGTCCCTCTTACCCCGACGCGCGTTTCGTGCCACAACTTCTTCAGGGGGCGTGTCGGGGAAGAGGGAAGTGAAGACTCTTATAGCGCTCTGCATCCAATAGCCGTTCCATCTCACGGTACATGTGATCGGTGGTTGCCAAGGTGATCCGGCACGCCAGACCGTTCCCCCGCCGCTATGTAATGACTCATCATCCTCGGTCAGGTGAGACGCCGATGCAGCATACTAGAGCTATACAGCTCACGTGCCCATCAGCTGACTCTGGAGACCGAAGGTTTCTGAGTCTGCGGTCGGGCAGATACAGGTCAGCGCGCTCCATCTGACAGCCCACGATCACAGGCAGTAGGAGCTGTCGCTTTGAAATAGCGATTATCAAATAATACATTTGAATAGTCCTACCATTTAAATAACAAACAATAAAAAAGAAGAAAAGAAAGAAAAAGATTTAAGATATATATAGAAACCATACAATTGACGTCCTAAGCTGCCCAATTAAAATACAAAAATTATAATATAATCAACCAAAGTGAAATAAGGTGGTTATAAAAATATATAATTAATTAACATCATGAACTACAATATTATAGTGCAAAACTTACTAACCACTATATATATTTATAATGAAATAATAAAATTTTTTTCTTTTTTGTGATTAATGTGAAATAAATATGATATATTTATAGATATTGATATACACAATAGATAATAAATACAGTGATGTAATTACACAAGTGCCCTTGAGATATAAATATAAAAATCAAGACAGCTCATGTATGCCAATATAGCATACATTAATAAACAAAGGCGCCTATTAGTAATAGATATATATATCTCCTGTTGATATAAATCCTTCATTCTTCATTATTTCCTTAGTCCTCTGTGTTGCAGATAGTATCTTGGCATACAAATTAGTTCTTGACAGCTTAAAGCAGGAAGAATATTCTATAAGAGACTTGAAAATGATAATACAATTAAAACCTTATATAAAAACACCCTCAACCCATAAAAATACCAGACGCATCAAAGGACAAGACAATATATTATTATTATCGTAGTAGTGGTCATAGGAATGCACTAAAGCCAAAGCTTTCGTTTAAGCCCTCCGGAGCCACTGTGCCCAGTCTATAAATCCATTTGCATTCCAGTCTTGCTAGCATTTTGGCCAGATCTCCCCCTCTCGGGCCCATTTTGACCATATCAATGCCCTTAATTTTTAGAAGGCTGGAGTCGCTCTTGTGTTACCTATAAAAGTGACGGGGTATGGTTTTTAGCTGAGATGGATCCTCGCACACCTTTGCCTTCTCCACATCCCTAACATGTTCTCTCACACGTATACGCAGCTCTCTAGTTGTTAAACCAATATATAGTTTGCCGCAAGGGCATTGAGCACTATACACAACTCCTTTTGTGGAACATGTAATAAAATGTCTTATTTCAAAAATACGATTACCACTTGCATTGACAAATTCCCTGCTTTTTTCTATGTTGGCACAGCCTTTGCAATGACCACACGGGAAACAACCTTTTGTCTCCAGCCATGTTTGGCTCTTCTTTACGGGTGGTTCATAGTAGCTATGTACCAGTATATCTTTTAGGTTTTTGGATCTTCGAGCCGTAATTAACGGAGTCACTGGCAGGCATTTTTTCAAAGTGGCATCAGATAGCAAAATAGGCCAGTGTTTATTAATGATTTCTCTGAATTCTGCCCATTGACTATTATATGTAGCAATCAATCGTGGTTGACCACCTTCCCCATCCCTTTTTGTTTTGTCTTTATATAGCAACTCATTCCTGGGGGTATGTTTTGCTCGATGGTAGCTATTCTTAATCACTTTTTTGCCATATCCCCTTTCACTGAATCTTTCTCTTAAGCCCTTTGCCTGTTTTTCAAATGATTGATCGTCAGAACAGATCCTTTTAAGCCTCAGGAACTGGCCCATCAGTATCCCTCTTATTGTTGAACTCGGGTGAGACGATGTTGCGTGCAGCAATGTGTTGGTTGCCGTTGGCTTCCTATATACTTCAGTGGTCAAATTGCCACCAGGAGCCGTTTTGATTTGAATATCTAGGAATTCAAGTTCCCGCCCCACCTTATATGTTAGTTTGATGTTTTGATCATTAGCGTTCAGCCGGTTCATGAACATATCCAGATCCTGTCTTGGGCCCTCCCAAATGAACCAGATATCATCAATATATCTGATCCATTGGTGTACATTTTCGGAGCCCAATACAGGATCACTGGAAAAGATTTCCCGTTCCCAGGCCCCTAAAAACAGGTTTGCATAAGAGGGCGCACAGGACGCCCCCATTGCAGTACCTTGCTTCTGCAAATATATTTTTTTATCAAAAATGAAACAATTGTGGGTAAGGATGAATTCTAATAGAACGATTAGAAGGTCCACCAACCGTGCATCCAAGTTACTCATCCTGAGAAACCATGTGGCCGCTGCTATCCCATCTCTATGCCTAATTGAAGTATATAAGGACTCCACGTCTGCCGTGACCATGACCATGTCATTAGTAAGATACATATTGTCAAGTCTCCGTAAGGCAGACGTGGTATCCCTAATATATGATGGTAGGCTAAATACCAGAGGCTTCAGGAAAAAGTCAAGGATGTCACAGATGACTTCACACAACCCATCGTTCCCTGCCACAATCGGTCTGCCCGGGGGATTGATGGCATCCTTATGAACCTTAGGGATAATGTAAAAAGTTGGTAATTTAGGTTCCAACTTGCCAATTATTTCCAGCATACGTTTAGGAATTGTACCTTCATAAACCGCCTCTTCCAGGATGGCAACTAATTCTGCCTGGTAAGTGGGGAGGGGGCTAGACGGCAACCTGCGATAGCAGTTAACATCATTTAGTAATTTGTAAGCCTGTGTCGCATATTTCTCGTTAGGCCAAATTACCAGGTTGCCCCCTTTGTCTGCCGCCTTAATCACAACATCGTCCCACCCTTGGATCTCTTTAAGTGCTTTTTGTTGATTAAAGGTTAAGTTACATTTCTTGTGTTTGTTGGTAGAAAGTTTCTCAATATCACAAGAAACCATTTTTGTAAAGAATTCAACCGCTGGACAGGTATTCAACGGCGGGAATTTTTTTGATTTTTTAAGCAAGTCGTTTGGAAAGCTACCTACCTCTGGGGAATTGTCATTCTCTTCTGCCAAGGATATCAAAGCTTCCAATGCCTCTTGTTCTTCCTCAGTGTTATGCTCATCTATTGAGGCTTTGTTATGATGGAATTTCTTAAGGATTATTTTGCGAGCAAATAAATGAATATCCTTAATGGCTAAAAATGGATCTAAGGAACATGATGGGGAAAAAGTCAATCCCTTTTCCAAAACTTCAATTTGTGAAATGGTAAGTATATGTGTAGAGAGATTTATCACCTTATTTCTATCTCTATCTCCATTTCTTTCCCTTACATGGTTTTTGGGAGTCTGGAATGTCTTCTTTTTGTTTGTATACCTTGTAATGGGTCCTGATCTAGAGGGCATTTCTCTATCGCTATATTTGATATTGAAAATGAACTTGAGAAATGTGAAAAAAATATTAGCGATGGTAAAAAGAGAAAGTTTACCAGAGACATGGGAGATTTTGAGACAAAGAAAATATTCCGCTGGCAAAATATGGACCGTAAACCTAAACCCCCTCCAGCACGAAGTGAATCCACAAGTTCTCTGGCTTCTTCTATGGGTACACAGGGATCTGAGAGCGATAGAGAAATGCCCTCTAGATCAGGACCCATTACAAGGTATACAAACAAAAAGAAGACATTCCAGACTCCCAAAAACCATGTAAGGGAAAGAAATGGAGATAGAGATAGAAATAAGGTGATAAATCTCTCTACACATATACTTACCATTTCACAAATTGAAGTTTTGGAAAAGGGATTGACTTTTTCCCCATCATGTTCCTTAGATCCATTTTTAGCCATTAAGGATATTCATTTATTTGCTCGCAAAATAATCCTTAAGAAATTCCATCATAACAAAGCCTCAATAGATGAGCATAACACTGAGGAAGAACAAGAGGCATTGGAAGCTTTGATATCCTTGGCAGAAGAGAATGACAATTCCCCAGAGGTAGGTAGCTTTCCAAACGACTTGCTTAAAAAATCAAAAAAATTCCCGCCGTTGAATACCTGTCCAGCGGTTGAATTCTTTACAAAAATGGTTTCTTGTGATATTGAGAAACTTTCTACCAACAAACACAAGAAATGTAACTTAACCTTTAATCAACAAAAAGCACTTAAAGAGATCCAAGGGTGGGACGATGTTGTGATTAAGGCGGCAGACAAAGGGGGCAACCTGGTAATTTGGCCTAACGAGAAATATGCGACACAGGCTTACAAATTACTAAATGATGTTAACTGCTATCGCAGGTTGCCGTCTAGCCCCCTCCCCACTTACCAGGCAGAATTAGTTGCCATCCTGGAAGAGGCGGTTTATGAAGGTACAATTCCTAAACGTATGCTGGAAATAATTGGCAAGTTGGAACCTAAATTACCAACTTTTTACATTATCCCTAAGGTTCATAAGGATGCCATCAATCCCCCGGGCAGACCGATTGTGGCAGGGAACGATGGGTTGTGTGAAGTCATCTGTGACATCCTTGACTTTTTCCTGAAGCCTCTGGTATTTAGCCTACCATCATATATTAGGGATACCACGTCTGCCTTACGGAGACTTGACAATATGTATCTTACTAATGACATGGTCATGGTCACGGCAGACGTGGAGTCCTTATATACTTCAATTAGGCATAGAGATGGGATAGCAGCGGCCACATGGTTTCTCAGGATGAGTAACTTGGATGCACGGTTGGTGGACCTTCTAATCGTTCTATTAGAATTCATCCTTACCCACAATTGTTTCATTTTTGATAAAAAAATATATTTGCAGAAGCAAGGTACTGCAATGGGGGCGTCCTGTGCGCCCTCTTATGCAAACCTGTTTTTAGGGGCCTGGGAACGGGAAATCTTTTCCAGTGATCCTGTATTGGGCTCCGAAAATGTACACCAATGGATCAGATATATTGATGATATCTGGTTCATTTGGGAGGGCCCAAGACAGGATCTGGATATGTTCATGAACCGGCTGAACGCTAATGATCAAAACATCAAACTAACATATAAGGTGGGGCGGGAACTTGAATTCCTAGATATTCAAATCAAAACGGCTCCTGGTGGCAATTTGACCACTGAAGTATATAGGAAGCCAACGGCAACCAACACATTGCTGCACGCAACATCGTCTCACCCGAGTTCAACAATAAGAGGGATACCGATGGGCCAGTTCCTGAGGCTTAAAAGGATCTGTTCTGACGATCAATCATTTGAAAAACAGGCAAAGGGCTTAAGAGAAAGATTCAGTGAAAGGGGATATGGCAAAAAAGTGATTAAGAATAGCTACCATCGAGCAAAACATACCCCCAGGAATGAGTTGCTATATAAAGACAAAACAAAAAGGGATGGGGAAGGTGGTCAACCACGATTGATTGCTACATATAATAGTCAATGGGCAGAATTCAGAGAAATCATTAATAAACACTGGCCTATTTTGCTATCTGATGCCACTTTGAAAAAATGCCTGCCAGTGACTCCGTTAATTACGGCTCGAAGATCCAAAAACCTAAAAGATATACTGGTACATAGCTACTATGAACCACCCGTAAAGAAGAGCCAAACATGGCTGGAGACAAAAGGTTGTTTCCCGTGTGGTCATTGCAAAGGCTGTGCCAACATAGAAAAAAGCAGGGAATTTGTCAATGCAAGTGGTAATCGTATTTTTGAAATAAGACATTTTATTACATGTTCCACAAAAGGAGTTGTGTATAGTGCTCAATGCCCTTGCGGCAAACTATATATTGGTTTAACAACTAGAGAGCTGCGTATACGTGTGAGAGAACATGTTAGGGATGTGGAGAAGGCAAAGGTGTGCGAGGATCCATCTCAGCTAAAAACCATACCCCGTCACTTTTATAGGTACCACAAGAGCGACTCCAGCCTTCTAAAAATTAAGGGCATTGATATGGTCAAAATGGGCCCGAGAGGGGGAGATCTGGCCAAAATGCTAGCAAGACTGGAATGCAAATGGATTTATAGACTGGGCACAGTGGCTCCGGAGGGCTTAAACGAAAGCTTTGGCTTTAGTGCATTCCTATGACCACTACTACGATAATAATAATATATTGTCTTGTCCTTTGATGCGTCTGGTATTTTTATGGGTTGAGGGTGTTTTTATATAAGGTTTTAATTGTATTATCATTTTCAAGTCTCTTATAGAATATTCTTCCTGCTTTAAGCTGTCAAGAACTAATTTGTATGCCAAGATACTATCTGCAACACAGAGGACTAAGGAAATAATGAAGAATGAAGGATTTATATCAACAGGAGATATATATATCTATTACTAATAGGCGCCTTTGTTTATTAATGTATGCTATATTGGCATACATGAGCTGTCTTGATTTTTATATTTATATCTCAAGGGCACTTGTGTAATTACATCACTGTATTTATTATCTATTGTGTATATCAATATCTATAAATATATCATATTTATTTCACATTAATCACAAAAAAGAAAAAAAAAATTTTTTATTATTTCATTATAAATATATATAGTGGTTAGTAAGTTTTGCACTATAATATTGTAGTTCATGATGTTAATTAATTATATATTTTTATAACCACCTTATTTCACTTTGGTTGATTATATTATAATTTTTGTATTTTAATTGGGCAGCTTAGGACGTCAATTGTATGGTTTCTATATATATATTAAATCTTTTTCTTTCTTTTCTTCTTTTTTATTGTTTGTTATTTAAATGGTAGGACTATTCAAATGTATTATTTGATAATCGCTATTTCAAAGCGACAGCTCCTACTGCCTGTGATCGTGGGCTGTCAGATGGAGCGCGCTGACCTGTATCTGCCCGACCGCAGACTCAGAAACCTTCGGTCTCCAGAGTCAGCTGATGGGCACGTGAGCTGTATAGCTCTAGTATGCTGCATCGGCGTCTCACCTGACCGAGGATGATGAGTCATTACATAGCGGCGGGGGAACGGTCTGGCGTGCCGGATCACCTTGGCAACCACCGATCACATGTACCGTGAGATGGAACGGCTATTGGATGCAGAGCGCTATAAGAGTCTTCACTTCCCTCTTCCCCGACACGCCCCCTGAAGAAGTTGTGGCACGAAACGCGCGTCGGGGTAAGAGGGACTGGACACTCCTTACACAGCATAGTAAGCATAATAATTTCTATTGAAAGATTCTTTGTAGAACTTTGTCCACGGTATTGTACAAAACCCTATGACTCAGTCAAGGATGTTTTGCAGTGGAGACACTTTATTTAGCGGCAAATGTGTACAATATGACTAGTGGCTGCAGCACATAGGATCATACCCTCCATTTCTTTGACAAAGAACTATTAACTATTGCAGGGATGTATTGATTATTGTTGCTTAGCCTTGTCTTTGTACTTAGAGCCACATATATATATGTATACATATATAATTTGTGCTGCTATTGAGGAGTAGTCTGTCGGTCCCTTTGTTCATTTGAGATATTCCGGTTTACTATTATCTACATTGTATTTTAATGATATTTATATGTTAAATAAAAAGATTGTTTTTAAATATTAAAAGTATGTGTGCTTTCTGTGTCACTGCTCAAGTGAGTTGTTAACATTACTAGGAGAACTTAGAGTCAAAAAACGTTGCCAGTCGTATAAATATAAAATAATACCAATTTTTATTAAAGATACAATCAATAAGCATAAAATATTACCATTTATAATAAAGTGACAGTGACTAATCCATAAATGCAGTAGTGACCTGGGGAAGTCGGTACAAGACCCAAAAAATTCCTGTAGTATGTATATACAAAAATCATGTGTACACACTAATGAGTGTGTGGAGCAGCTAACTGCCAAGAGCCGGCAGTCCAGCAAGGAATAAATATAAGGTGCTATACGTGCTGTAAAAACCTAAGGCTGCAATACACACAAATTAAGTAAAAAATGTTATTTACCCATGTGGGATGATGTAAAGGTCCCGTCCGACACCCAGTCACAAACCCCAACGCGCGTTTCGCGTCCGAATATTGCCGCTTCCTCAGGGGGAAGCCCCCTGAGGAAGCGGCAATATTCGGACGCGAAACGCGCGTTGGGGTTTGTGACTGGGTGTCGGACGGGACCTTTACATCATCCCACATGGGTAAATAACATTTTTTACTTAATTTGTGTGTATTGCAGCCTTAGGTTTTTACAGCACGTATAGCACCTTATATTTATTCCTTGCTGGACTGCCGGCTCTTGGCAGTTAGCTGCTCCACACACTCATTAGTGTGTACACATGATTTTTGTATATACATACTACAGGAATTTTTTGGGTCTTGTACCGACTTCCCCAGGTCACTACTGCATTTATGGATTAGTCACTGTCACTTTATTATAAATGGTAATATTTTATGCTTATTGATTGTATCTTTAATAAAAATTGGTATTATTTTATATTTATACGACTGGCAACGTTTTTTGACTCTAAGTTCTCCTAGTAATGTTATAGTCATGATAGAGTCGCCTATCTTTTTGATTCAGTAACTTATGGCTGATGTTCCTATATATAATCAAGTGAGTTGTTGATGACACGGATGGAGATTTATATAGGGATGTCACAGTGTAGAGAGATCATCATTATGTTCATTTGCACATAGAAACACGAGAAGCAATGGAACGAAACTGAAAGGTAGAAGATGCAGATTATATATTAGAATAAAACTTTTTGAGACTGAGGGTGATCAATGAGTGGAACAAGCTGCCACAAGAGGTGGTGAGTTCTCTTTCAATGGAAGTCTTCAAACAGAGGCTGGACAGACAACTGTTTGAGGTGGTTTAGTTACTCCTGCGCTGCATTGAGAAGAAGGTTGGACATGATGACCCTTGAGGTCCCTTCCAACTCTAACATTCTATGTTTCTAAATTACATATTCAATTGTGGAGTAACACAAAAGAAGACGAAGTGAAGAAGGAGAAAAAATATTTTAAAAAGTAATAAGTTTATTGAAACAAAATGTTAAAATTTTTACAAGAAACATTAACAAGGGAAAAGAAAAAGGGAATGGGGAAGGGGGTTTCAAACACCAGACTGGAGAGAACGAATCTGCACTGTACCGTACAGGGTTAAAAAAGTGAACCCAATGTTAATATGATGGTAGTTATGGTACAAAAAAAGAAGAAAAGGAGGAGCGGTATAGGTACACCAAAATAATATATTAATGTCCACAGAAAGCACAAAAATCCCCAAACAACACACTAGATATCATGTTAAATATGTAAATGTAGGGTAAATACCTGTCTATCCAGGTATGCAGAGCAGGGAATAAACTGCTCAATGAACCTGGAGAGTATACCCACAAAAACATGCCAAGAGCTGTAAGAATTTGATATGGGGGAGTGAATTACCTGTGTTGCAGAGCAAGTGCGATGGTACCCAGCGCCGATGGTAAAGGTGCAGATACGGTTCCCCTGCGCCCGACAAGCGCTGTTTCGCCGTAGCTTCTTCAATAGGGGCGAGGACAAGGTTTAGGAGGTATACGGGGCTTTTATAGAGCATTAACTGGTGACGCTGAGTAAACCGGAAATGTCCCAAGCAGCTTCAAGTTGCGCGCGCGTTACAGGGCCGTCCCACCATACCAAAGGGACTACCGAGCATGCGCACCGTGGCACGCAGTGGAACACACTGCGGTCACATGAGTAGCGCCTCTCGGAAGTCAGAGGGGGAATACAGACCCCGCGCGTGCGCAGTGCCGCTTCTGGAAAAAGTAAATAATAAAGAAGGGAAGGGGAGGGGGGAAGGGGGAAAGGGGTGTCAACATGTCATCACAGGCAGCTTCCCCCAGCGCGCGCGTCTAAGGGCCGTCCCTCCATGCCAAGGGGACTTCCGAGCATGCGCACCGTGACACGCAGTGGAACACACTGCGGTCACGTGATTGGCGCCTCTCAGGAGTCAGAGGGGGACCGGACCCTGCACGTGCGCTGTGCTGTCTGAGAATAGACAAAAAGGGAATGAATGTTGATGACCGGGCATGCGTATTTTAACCGCAGCGAGCCGTGAGCTATAATGCGTCTCCCCGCGGGAGGTAACAAAAGAATAATAAATAAAAGGCAAAGTGGGTGACAGGGTACAGGCAAAAAAGAGGACAAAATACCAGAATTGCTCAAAAAAGGTGAGGGGTGAAGGTAAGGGTGATCAGGGGACATAAGCCGTAAAGTGTCTGATATAAAAGGTGTTACGGCCTACTTGAAAAGTGCTGATAGCAACGTTGGGGAAAGAGGGGGGGGGAATTTTTACTTAACGAAAAGTATAAAGTGACATATGAAAAAATGCCACAAACAAAGAAAATAATAATAAACCATAAGGGGTATGTCTATAAATAAATAAAGACAGTCCCGGGTTGGGGAATTGTACCAAACAGGGTGTGATTAGGTGTTGAAGAAAACAAAAAAACAAATGATGCTGACCACTGTGGGAAGGACCTAATATCCATATAAATAAAAAACACATAGAGGATACCGTCCCCAGGCCCACATACATAAATAATTATTTAGAAGGTGATATTAGAAATGGGGAAAAAACACATAGAGAGTAACTACCCGGGGACAACATAAAAAATGTAAATTTCCCCCTTCTCTTTTTTTTTTTTTTTTTTTTTTTTTTTTGGTTTTGCTGGACTGTTCTTAAGTCCATATGTAGATATATAGACCACCCGTTTTTTCATAGTGTCCTCTTTTACAGGTCATCGAAACACCTTCATGGAAGAGCTTGGGATGAAGTCACAACATCTACACAAATCCGGAATGACCAGAGTAGGAATAGCCAGAAGGAACATAACAGCCAAAGACAACGCCACACAGATATGCAAGCCTAAGGTAAAAACATCACAGTTAATTATACATTTAATGAGAAATTAAAAAACCCCAAAAAATGAGAAACATTAAAAAGATTAAAAAACATGCACAGGAAATGATTAAAAAATACCTAAAAACCGGTCCCACATTATATAGGTATGCAGTTATAAAAATGAATTAAAGCCGAAACTTTCATTGAGGCCACGTGGGGTGATTGTGCCAAGTCGATAAATCCATTTGCTTTCCAGTTGTGCTAAAGACTTGGCCAGATCACCACCACGTGTCCCCAAATCGACCTGATCAATGGCCTTAAATAGTAGTCCTTTAGGGTTACAGTCATGTCTGATTTTAAAATGGCGCGGTAGAGTCTTTAAGAGGGAGAGGTCCTGGATTGTTTTGGCCTTTTCTATGTCTAAAACGTGTTCACGTACCCGCACTTTAACCTCACGAGTAGTCATGCCAATGTGTCATGTTCTCAATGGCAAGAGAACATAGCATAAGCATATATAGGAACTAGCTCTTGGAAGATGGGAACTGAGCTGACCATGAACTAAACCTAACGCACAACTAGCAGTGGCCGGGTAGCATGCCTACGTTGATTCTAGATGCCCAGCACCAGCCGGAGGACTAAATAATGCTAGCAGAGGAAAATATTAGTCCTAGCTCACCTCTAGAGAAATACCCCGAAAGGAGACAGAGGCCCCCCACATGTATTGGCGGTGAATTAAGATGAAACAACAAACGTAGTATGAAAATAGGTTTAGCAAATTTGAGGTCCACTTACTACATAGCAGAAGACAGCAAGGACACTTTCATGGTCAGCTGAAAACCCTATCAAAACACCATCCAGAAATTACTTTAAAACTCTGGCATTAACTCATAACACCAGAGTGGCAATTCCTGTTCACAAGAGCTTTCCAGACACAGTAACGAAACTTCAGCTGTGAACTGGAACAAAAATGCAAAAACAAACATGGACAAGAGTCCAACTTATCTAGTAGTTGTCTAGGAGCAGGAACAAGCACAGAGAGGCTTCTGATAACATTGTTGACCGGCAAGCAACTAACAGAGCAGCAAGGTTATATAGCGACTCCCACATCTTGATGGGAACAGGTGAACAGAGAAGATGACAACACCAGTTCAATTCCACCAGTAGCCACCGGGGGAGCCCAGAATCCAAATTCACAACAGTACCCCCCCCTCAAGGAGGGGGCACCGAACCCTCACCAGAACCACCAGGGCGATCAGGATGGGCCCTATGAAAGGCACGAACCAGATCAGAGGCATGAACATCAGATGCATTCACCCAAGAATTATCCTCCTGGCCGTATCCCTTCCACTTGACCAGATACTGGAGTCTCCGTCTGGAAACACGAGAGTCTAAGATTTTCTCCACAACGTACTCCAACTCACCCTCAACCAACACCGGAGCAGGAGGCTCAACGGAAGGCACAACCGGTACCTCATACCTGCGCAATAATGACCGATGAAAAACGCCATGAATAGAAAAGGATGCAGGGAGGTCCAAACGGAAGGAAACAGGGTTAAGAATCTCCAATATCTTATACGGGCCGATGAACCGAGGCTTAAACTTAGGAGAAGAGACCCTCATAGGGACAAAACGAGAAGACAACCACACCAAATCCCCAACACAAAGCCGAGGACCAACACGACGGTGGCGGTTGGCAAAAAGCTGAGTCTTCTCCTGGGACAACCTCAAATTGTCCACCACCTGCCCCCAGATCTGATGCAATCTCTCCACCACAGCATCCACTCCAGGACAATCCGAAGTTTCCACCTGACCAGAGGAAAATCGAGGATGAAACCCCGAATTACAGAAAAACGGGGACACCAAAGTGGCAGAGCTGGCCCGATTATTGAGAGCGAATTCCGCCAATGGCAAAAAAGCAACCCAATCATCCTGGTCAGCAGACACAAAACACCTCAGATATGTCTCCAGGGTCTGATTAGTCCGCTCGGTCTGGCCATTCGTCTGAGGATGGAAAGCGGACGAAAAAGATAAATCTATGCCCATCCTAGCACAGAATGCCCGCCAAAATCTAGACACGAATTGGGTCCCTCTGTCAGAAATGATATTCTCAGGAATACCATGCAAACGAACAACATTTTGAAAAAACAGAGGAACCAACTCGGAAGAAGAAGGCAACTTGGGCAGAGGAACCAAATGGACCATCTTAGAGAAACGGTCACACACCACCCAGATGACAGACATCTTCTGAGAAACAGGCAGATCTGAAATAAAATCCATCGAGATGTGCGTCCAAGGCCTCTTAGGAATAGGCAAGGGCAACAATAATCCACTAGCCCGAGAGCAACAAGGCTTGGCCCGAGCACAAACGTCACAAGACTGCACAAAGCCTCGCACATCTCGTGACAGGGAAGGCCACCAGAAGGACCTTGCCACCAAATCCCTGGTACCAAAAATGCCAGGATGACCTGCCAACGCAGAAGAATGAACCTCAGAGATGACTCTACTGGTCCAATCATCAGGAACAAACAGTTTATCAGGTGGGCAACGATCCGGTCTATCCGCCTGAAACTCCTGCAAGGCCCGCCGCAGGTCTGGAGAAACGGCTGACAATACCACTCCATCCTTAAGGATACCTGTGGGCTCAGAGTTACCAGGCGAGTCAGGCTCAAAACTCCTAGAAAGGGCATCCGCCTTAACATTCTTAGAACCCGGTAGGTATGACACCACAAAATTAAACCGAGAGAAAAATAATGACCAGCGCGCCTGTCTAGGATTCAGGCGCCTGGCGGTCTCAAGATAAATCAAGTTTTTGTGGTCAGTCAATACCACCACCTGATGTCTGGCCCCCTCAAGCCAATGGCGCCACTCCTCAAAAGCCCACTTCATGGCCAAAAGCTCCCGATTCCCAACATCATAATTCCGCTCAGCGGGCGAAAATTTACGGGAAAAGAAGGCACAAGGCCTCATCACGGAGCAGTCAGAACTTTTCTGCGACAACACTGCCCCAGCTCCGATCTCAGAAGCGTCGACCTCAACCTGAAAAGGTAGAGCAACATCAGGCTGACGCAACACAGGGGCAGAGGAAAAACGGCGCTTAAGCTCCCGAAAGGCCTCCACAGCGTCAGGGGACCAATCAGCAACATCAGCACCCTTCTTAGTCAAATCGGTCAATGGCTTAGCAATATCCGAAAAACCAGCAATAAATCGACGATAAAAGTTAGCAAAGCCCAAAAACTTCTGAAGACTCTTAAGAGAAGAGGGCTGCGTCCAATCACAAATAGCTTGAACCTTGACAGGATCCATTTCAATGGAAGAGGGAGAAAAAATATATCCCAAAAAGGAAATCCTCTGTACCCCAAAAACACACTTAGAACCCTTCACACACAAAGAATTAGACCGCAAAACCTGGAAAACCCTCCTGACTTGCTGGACATGAGAGTCCCAGTCATCCGAAAAAATCAGAATATCATCCAGATACACAATCATAAATTTATCCAAATAATCGCGAAAAATATCATGCATAAAGGACTGGAAAACTGACGGAGCATTAGAAAGACCAAAAGGCATCACTAAATACTCAAAGTGGCCCTCGGGCGTATTAAATGCGGTTTTCCACTCATCCCCCTGCCTGATTCGCACCAAATTATACGCCCCACGAAGGTCAATCTTAGAGAACCACTTGGCCCCCTTTATGCGAGCAAACAAATCAGTCAGCAACGGCAATGGGTATTGATATTTTACAGTGATTTTATTCAAAAGCCGATAATCGATACATGGTCTCAAAGAGCCGTCTTTCTTTGACACAAAGAAAAAACCGGCTCCTAAGGGAGATGACGATGGACGAATATGTCCCTTTTCCAAGGACTCCTTTATATATTCTCGCATAGCAGCATGTTCAGGCACAGACAGATTAAATAAACGACCCTTTGGGTATTTACTACCCGGGATTAAATCTATGGCACAATCGCACTCTCGGTGCGGAGGTAATGAACCAAGCTTGGATTCTTCAAAGACGTCACGATAGTCAGACAGGAACTCAGGAATTTCAGAGGGAATAGATGATGAAATGGAAACCACAGGTACATCCCCATGAGCCCCCTTACATCCCCAGCTCAACACAGACATAGCTTTCCAGTCGAGGACTGGGTTGTGAGATTGCAGCCAAGGCAATCCTAGCACCAAATCATCATGTAGATTATGCAGCACCAGAAAGCGAATAATCTCCTGGTGATCCGGATTAATACGCATAGTTACTTGTGTCCAGTATTGTGGTTTATTATTAGCCAATGGGGTGGAGTCAATCCCCTTCAGAGGAATAAGAGTCTCCAAAGGCTCTAAATCATACCCACAGCGTTTGGCAAAGGACCAATCCATAAGACTCAAAGCGGCGCCAGAGTCGACATAGGCGTCCGTGGTAATAGATGACAAAGAGCAAATCAGGGTCACAGATAGAATAAACTTAGACGGTAAGGTGCAAATGGAAACAGATTTATCAAGCTTTTTAGTGCGCTTAGAGCATGCTGATATAACATGAGTAGAATCACCACAATAGAAACACAACCCATTTTTCCGTCTAAAATTCTGCCGCTCGCTTCGGGACAGAATTCTATCACACTGCATACTCTCTGGCGACTTCTCAGTGGACACCGCCAGATGGTGCACTGGTTTGCGCTCCCGCAAACGCCTATCGATCTGAATAGCCATTGTCATGGACTCATTCAGACCCGCAGGCACAGGGAACCCCACCATAACATCCTTAATGGCATCAGAGAGACCCTCTCTGAAAGTCGCCGCCAGGGCGCACTCATTCCACTGAGTAAGCACAGACCATTTACGGAATCTTTGACAGTAAATTTCCGCTTCATCTTGCCCCTGAGATAGGGACATCAAAGTTTTTTCTGCCTGAAGCTCCAAATGAGGTTCGTCATAAAGCAACCCCAAGGCCAGAAAAAACGCATCCACATTGAGCAACGCAGGATCCCCTGGTGTCAATGAAAAAGCCCAGTCTTGAGGGTCGCCCCGGAGCAAGGAAATCACAATCCTGACCTGCTGTGCAGGGTCTCCGGCAGAGCGAAATTTCAGGGACAAAAATAATTTGCAATTATTTCGAAAATTCTGAAACCCAGATCTATTCCCCGAGAAAAATTCCGGCAAAGGAATTCTCGGCTCAGATACAGGTGCATGACAAACAAAGTCTTGCAAATTTTGTACCTTCGTGGCGAGATTATTCAAACCTGCAGTTACACTCTGAAGATCCATTACAAACAGGTGGACACAGAGCCATTCAAAGATTAGGAGAAAAAAAAAAAAAAAATTCTCAGCAGACTTCTTATTTCTCTCCTTTCTCAGCCAAGGATTTTAACCCTTTAGTGGGCCGGTCAAACTGTCATGTTCTCAATGGCAAGAGAACATAGCATAAGCATATATAGGAACTAGCTCTTGGAAGATGGGAACTGAGCTGACCATGAACTAAACCTAATGCACAACTAGCAGTGGCCGGGTAGCATGCCTACGTTGATTCTAGATGCCCAGCACCAGCCGGAGGACTAAATAATGCTAGCAGAGGAAAATATTAGTCCTAGCTCACCTCTAGAGAAATACCCCGAAAGGAGACAGAGGCCCCCCACATGTATTGGCGGTGAATTAAGATGAAACAACAAACGTAGTATGAAAATAGGTTTAGCAAATTTGAGGTCCACTTACTACATAGCAGAAGACAGCAAGGACACTTTCATGGTCAGCTGAAAACCCTATCAAAACACCATCCAGAAATTACTTTAAAACTCTGGCATTAACTCATAACACCAGAGTGGCAATTCCTGTTCACAAGAGCTTTCCAGACACAGTAACGAAACTTCAGCTGTGAACTGGAACAAAAATGCAAAAACAAACATGGACAAGAGTCCAACTTATCTAGTAGTTGTCTAGGAGCAGGAACAAGCACAGAGAGGCTTCTGATAACATTGTTGACCGGCAAGCAACTAACAGAGCAGCAAGGTTATATAGCGACTCCCACATCTTGATGGGAACAGGTGAACAGAGAAGATGACAACACCAGTTCAATTCCACCAGTAGCCACCGGGGGAGCCCAGAATCCAAATTCACAACACCAATGTATATCAGGCCACATGGGCATGTGGCATGATATACAACACCTTGGGAGGAACATGTAAGATGTTTACGAATATCTAGGGTTTTAGATCCCTCGGCATTGATGAAAGAAAATGCCTTTTTCATATTGAGGCACCCCTTACAAATCCCACATGGAAAGAATCCCTGTTGAACTGGTTTTTGCCTGGATTTGGGAATAGGGTCATAATGACTGTGTACCAATAAATCCCGTAGATTCCTACTTCTTCTTGCTACCATTGATGGGCCAGGGGGGAGGATTTTTTGAAGGATGGGGTCAGTCATGAGGATATTCCAGTGTTTCCTAAAGAGTAGTTGGATATCACTCCAGCGGTTATTATATGTTGTAATGAATCTTACCTGGTTTTCAGTTTCTTTCAACTTTTTTTGGGGGAAGTACAGTAGGCGGTCTCTGGAGGTATTTTTAGCCCTTCTGTAACCTTTCCGAATATTTCTTTTACTGTACCCCCGCTGTAAAAACCTATCGGTGAGATCCACTGCTTGTTTTTCGAAATCGGAATCCTCAGAGCAAATGCGTCTAGCTCTTAAGAACTGCCCTATCGGGATCCCTTTGATAATTGTAGGTAAATGGGAAGAGGTGGCATGTAGCAGGGAGTTGGTTGCCGTAGGCTTTCTATAAAGGTCAGTACGTATAATGCCATCAAACACTTTGATTTTTATATCCAAAAATTCCAAATCTCGTCCAGATTTATACGTCAGGAAGATATTACGATTGTTGTTGTTTAATTTTGACATTAAGTTCTGAAGGTCCTGAGATGTTCCCTCCCAAATAAACCATACATCATCAATGTATCTCATCCACCCCTGGACCCACTGTATCTCAGGGATGGTGTCCCCTTGAAAAATTTCCCTTTCCCATGCCCCCCAAAAAAGATTGGCATATGAGGGGGCACAGGAGGCCCCCATTGCGGTGCCCTGGGTCTGTAAGTAGGTGTGTCTATTAAAGGTGAAGATGTTATGCGTTAACACAAATTCCAGAAGGGTAAGGATTAGGGGGATGATAGCTCTATCCAAATCACTGGTTTGCAGATACCATTCAACAGCTTTGAGGCCATCGGTATGCCTAATGGAGGTGTATAGGGCCTCCACGTCGGCAGTGACCATAATCATATGGTCATCCAGGGACAAGTTGTTGAGTCTCTGGAGAGCCGACATGGTGTCCTGAATATAAGATGGTAAAGTAGATACCAGTGGTTTAAGAAAAAAGTCTATGAAATCCAAAATAATTTCACATAGGCCACCATTTCCAGAGATAATAGGCCTTCCTGGGGGGTCCACAGGATCCTTGTGGAGTTTAGGGATTAAATACAAAGTGGGTAACCTGGGATGTAATTTTTGAATGGTCTCCACCATTTTCTTAGTAATAATCCCTTGTTCAAAAGCTTTTTCAATTATTTGTAAAAGATCTGCATGGTATCTAGAAAGGGGATTGTATGTTAATTTTTTGTAACAGCATGGTGCATTAAGCAGTTTGTAAGCTTGTTTCTCGTACATGTTGACTGGCCATATTACCAAGTTACCGCCTTTATCCGCTGGCTTAAAGACTACGTCTTTCAAAGACTGTAAATGGACCAAAGCTTGTTTTTCTTCTTTTTTTAAATTAGAAAACCAGGCTGGTTTTTCAGATAACAATTCAATCTCAGTGGTAAGAACCCTCGTAAATATATCAATGGCCGGACATGTGTTGATAGGAGGAAATTTCCGAGACTTATTGAATAGATTATGGGGAAAATTGCTTACCTGGGCTGATGTATTCTCCTGTAAAAGTTCCTCAAGATTTCTTAATGTTTCCCTTTCTTCCACTGTGGAGAAGGTATCGTTGGTATTACTTTTATGATGGAATTTTTTAAGAATGAGTTTCCTGGAGAAAAGGTGTAAGTCGCGAACTGCCGTGAAGGTATCCAACCGACACGTAGGTGAAAAAGTCAAACCTCTCTCCAGGAGTCTCACTTCAGCCATTGATAATTCATATTTTGACAGGTTAATTACCTTAAGTTGGTCTCCTTGAGTGCGTAAGGCTTTTGATCTTGTAAAAATATCAGGCAATCTTTTATCAATTTTTGATGCTTCTCCAGTGGCATTTTCCCCATCACTTTGTGAGGTATTAGCATCAGAGGTCGATATTACCGAACTGGCAGAAGGACTACCATGGTGATTAGTTCTAATTGTTTTTTTATCGTTCTGTCTGTTCCTTCCTGGGTGGTTTGGTTTTTTATTTTGCCATCGGTATATTTTGTCTGTGTCATAGTCGTTTAAATCTCTTTGAAATTTTCGGGTTTTATTCTGGCAGACTTCCTTTTCCCACCTGTCTACGTCTTTATTGATTTCAGTCATAATTTGATCAATATTTTCTACTGGGATATCTTTCATTAGATGTTGTTCACATTCTTCAATTTCTGAGTCCAAAGCCGTCAATGACATGGAGTTTTTATCAATGATAATCTGGATGAATTCCAGAGAACACGTCATAGCCGTTGAAAGCCATCGTTTAGTTAATACATCATCCTCTAACTCAAAAGACGGGTATAATTGGACTCGCAATCCCCTAGGGATAATTTGCTTATCCATATAATTTTCCAAGGCCGACCTGTTCCACCATATGCGTGTCTTTTTATATAGAGCGTTCCTATATTGCTTGATCAGGTCTTTGTTGATGATAACTGCATCCTCATTAGTCTTGGTGGCCCCCTGCTTAAATAATTCAGATGCCTTAGCCTGCCAGGTTTTTTCCCTGGCTTTAAAGTCCATTTTGTAGAAAGAGCGGACAATCTGTCTATGAAATACAGAAATAATTAATATTCCCATAATCCTTATTTCATAAGGCTGCAAGTCACTTCAAAAATTAATAAATTACATATTCAATTGTGGAGTAACACAAAAGAAGACGAAGTGAAGAAGGAGAAAAAATATTTTAAAAAGTAATAAGTTTATTGAAACAAAATGTTAAAATTTTTACAAGAAACATTAACAAGGGAAAAGAAAAAGGGAATGGGGAAGGGGGTTTGAACCACCAGACTGGAGAGAACGAATCTGCACTGTACCGTACAGGGTTAAAAAAGTGAACCCAATGTTAATATGATGGTAGTTATGGTACAAAAAAAGAAGAAAAGGAGGAGCGGTATAGGTACACCAAAATAATATATTAATGTCCACAGAAAGCACAAAAATCCCCAAACAACACACTAGATATCATGTTAAATATGTAAATGTAGGGTAAATACCTGTCTATCCAGGTATGCAGAGCAGGGAATAAACTGCTCAATGAACCTGGAGAGTATACCCACAAAAACATGCCAAGAGCTGTAAGAATTTGATATGGGGGAGTGAATTACCTGTGGTGCAGAGCAAGTGCGATGGTACCCAGCGCAGATGGTAAAGGTGCAGATACGGTTCCCCTGCGCCCGACAAGCGCTGTTTCGCCGTAGCTTCTTCAATATGGGCGAGGACAAGGTTTAGGAGGTATACGGGGCTTTTATAGAGCATTAACTGGTGACGCTGAGTAAACCGGAAATGTCCCAAGCAGCTTCAAGTTGCGCGCGCGTTACAGGGCCGTCCCACCATACCAAAGGGACTACCGAGCATGCGCACCGTGGCACGCAGTGGAACACACTGCGGTCACATGAGTAGCGCCTCTCGGAAGTCAGAGGGGGAATACAGACCCCGCGCGTGCGCAGTGCCGCTTCTGGAAAAAGTAAATAATAAAGAAGGGAAGGGGAGGGGGGAAGGGGGAAAGGGGTGTCAACATGTCATCACAGGCAGCTTCCCCCAGCGCGCGCGTCTAAGGGCCGTTCCTCCATGCCAAGGGGACTTCCGAGCATGCGCACCGTGACACGCAGTGGAACACACTGCGGTCACGTGATTGGCGCCTCTCAGGAGTCAGAGGGGGACTGGACCCTGCGCGTGCGCTGTGCTGTCTGAGAATAGACAAAAAGGGAATGAATGTTGATGACCGGGCATGTGTATTTTAACCGCAGCGAGCCGTGAGCTATAATGCGTCTCCCCGCGGGAGGTAACAAAAGAATAATAAATAAAAGGCAAAGTGGGTGACAGGGTACAGGCAAAAAAGAGGACAAAATACCAGAATTGCTCAAAAAAGGTGAGGGGTGAAGGTAAGGGTGATCAGGGGACATAAGCCGTAAAGTGTCTGATATAAAAGGTGTTACGGCCTACTTGAAAAGTGCTGATAGCAACTTTGGGGAAAGAGGGGGGGGGGAATTTTTACTTAAAGAAAAGTATAAAGTGACATATGAAAAAATGCCACAAACAAAGAAAATAATAATAAACCATAAGGGGTATGTCTATAAATAAATAAAGACAGTCCCGGGTTGGGGAATTGTACCAAACAGGGTGTGATTAGGTGTTGAAGAAAACAAAAAAACAAATGATGCTGACCACTGTGGGAAGGACCTAATATCCATATAAATAAAAAACACATAGAGGATACCGTCCCCAGGGCCACATACATAAATAATTATTTAGAAGGTGATATTAGAAATGGGGAAAAAACACATAGAGAGTAACTACCCGGGGACAACATAAAAAATGTAAATTTCCCCCTTCCCTTTTTTTTTTTTTGGTTTTGCTGGACTGTTCTTAAGTCCATATGTAGATATATAGACCACCCGTTTTTTCA
This sequence comes from Ranitomeya variabilis, assembly GCF_051348905.1. Lineage (NCBI taxonomy): Eukaryota > Metazoa > Chordata > Amphibia > Anura > Dendrobatidae > Ranitomeya > Ranitomeya variabilis. The sequence continues at coordinate 150,289,992 of NC_135234.1, read as the reverse complement.
TAGTGTCCTCTTTTACAGGTCATCGAAACACCTTCATGGAAGAGCTGGGGATGAAGTCACAACATCTACACAAATCCGGAATGACCAGAGTAGGAATAGCCAGAAGGAACATAACAGCCAAAGACAACGCCACACAGATATGCAAGCCTAAGGTAAAAACATCACAGTTAATTATACATTTAATGAGAAATTAAAAAAAACCCAAAAATGAGAAACATTAAAAAGATTAAAAAACATGCACAGGAAATGATTAAAAAATACCTAAAAACCGGTCCCACATTATATAGGTATGCAGTTATAAAAATGAATTAAAGCCGAAACTTTCATTGAGGCCACGTGGGGTGATTGTGCCAAGTCGATAAATCCATTTGCTTTCCAGTTGTGCTAAAGACTTGGCCAGATCACCACCACGTGTCCCCAAATCGACCTGATCAATGGCCTTAAATAGTAGTCCTTTAGGGTTACAGTCATGTCTGATTTTAAAATGGCGCGGTAGAGTCTTTAAGAGGGAGAGGTCCTGGATTGTTTTGGCCTTTTCTATGTCTAAAACGTGTTCACGTACCCGCACTTTAACCTCACGAGTAGTCATGCCAATGTATATCAGGCCACATGGGCATGTGGCATGATATACAACACCTTGGGAGGAACATGTAAGATGTTTACGAATATCTAGGGTTTTAGATCCCTCGGCATTGATGAAAGAAAATGCCTTTTTCATATTGAGGCACCCCTTACAAATCCCACATGGAAAGAACCCCTGTTGAACTGGTTTTTGCCTGGATTTGGGAATAGGGTCATAATGACTGTGTACCAATAAATCCCGTAGATTCCTACTTCTTCTTGCTACCATTGATGGGCCAGGGGGGAGGATTTTTTGAAGGATGGGGTCAGTCATGAGGATATTCCAGTGTTTCCTAAAGAGTAGTTTGATATCACTCCAGCGGTTATTATATGTTGTAATGAATCTTACCTGGTTTTCAGTTTCTTTCAACTTTTTTTGGGGGAAGTACAGTAGGCGGTCTCTGGAGGTATTTTTAGCCCTTCTGTAACCTTTCCGAATATTTCTTTTACTGTACCCCCGCTGTAAAAACCTATCGGTGAGATCCACTGCTTGTTTTTCGAAATCGGAATCCTCAGAGCAAATGCGTCTAGCTCTTAAGAACTGCCCTATCGGGATCCCTTTGATAATTGTAGGTAAATGGGAAGAGGTGGCATGTAGCAGGGAGTTGGTTGCCGTAGGCTTTCTATAAATGTCAGTACGTATAATGCCATCAAACACTTTGATTTTTATATCCAAAAATTCCAAATCTCGTCCAGATTTATACGTCAGGAAGATGTTACGATTGTTGATGTTTAATTTTGACATTAAGTTCTGAAGGTCCTGAGATGTTCCCTCCCAAATAAACCATACATCATCAATGTATCTCATCCACCCCTGGACCCACTGTATCTCAGGGATGGTGTCCCCTTGAAAAATTTCCCTTTCCCATGCCCCCAAAAAAAGATTGGCATATGAGGGGGCACAGGAGGCCCCCATTGCGGTGCCCTGGGTCTGTAAGTAGGTGTGTCTATTAAAGGTGAAGATGTTATGCGTTAACACAAATTCCAGAAGGGTAAGGATTAGGGGGATGATAGCTCTATCCAAATCACTGGTTTGCAGATACCATTCAACAGCTTTGAGGCCATCGGTATGCCTAATGGAGGTGTATAGGGCCTCCACGTCGGCAGTGACCATAATCATATGGTCATCCAGGGACAAGTTGTTGAGTCTCTGGAGAGCCGACGTGGTGTCCTGAATATAAGATGGTAAAGTAGATACCAGTGGTTTAAGAAAAAAGTCTATGAAATCCGAAATAATTTCACATAGGCCACCATTTCCAGAGATAATAGGCCTTCCTGGGGGGTCCACAGGATCCTTGTGGAGTTTAGGGATTAAATACAAAGTGGGTAACCTGGGATGTAATTTTTGAATGGTCTCCACCATTTTCTTAGTAATAATCCCTTGTTCAAAAGCTTTTTCAATTATTTGTAAAAGATCTGCATGGTATCTAGAAAGGGGATTGTATGTTAATTTTTTGTAACAGCATGGTGCATTAAGCAGTTTGTAAGCTTGTTTCTCGTACATGTTGACTGGCCATATTACCAAGTTACCGCCTTTATCCGCTTTATCCAGAAGCGGCACTGCGCATGCGCGGGGTCTGTATTCCCCCTCTGACTTCCGAGAGGCGCTACTCATGTGACCGCAGTGTGTTCCACTGCGTGCCACGGTGCGCATGCTCGGTAGTCCCTTTGGTATGGTGGGACGGCCCTGTAACGCGCGCGCAACTTGAAGCTGCTTGGGACATTTCCGGTTTACTCAGCGTCACCAGTTAATGCTCTATAAAAGCCCCGTATACCTCCTAAACCTTGTCCTCGCCCCTATTGAAGAAGCTACTGCGAAACAGCGCTTGTCGGGCGCAGGGGAACCGTATCTGCACCTTTACCATCGGCGCTGGGTACTATCGCACTTGCTCTGCACCACAGGTAATTCACTCCCCCATATCAAATTCTTACAGCTCTTGGCATGTTTTTGTGGGTATACTCTCCAGGTTCATTGAGCAGTTTATTCCCTGCTCTGCATACCTGGATAGACAGGTATTTACCCTACATTTACATATTTAACATGATATCTAGTGTGTTGTTTGGGGATTTTTGTGCTTTCTGTGGACATTAATATATTATTTTGGTGTACCTATACCGCTCCTCCTTTTCTTCTTTTTTTGTACCATAACTACCATCATATTAACATTGGGTTCACTTTTTTAACCCTGTACGGTACAGTGCAGATTCGTTCTCTCCAGTCTGGTGGTTCAAACCCCCTTCCCCATTCCCTTTTTCTTTTCCCTTGTTAATGTTTCTTGTAAAAATTTTAACATTTTGTTTCAATAAACTTATTACTTTTTAAAATATTTTTTCTCCTTCTTCACTTCGTCTTCTTTTGTGTTACTCCACAATTGAATATGTAATTTATTAATTTTTGAAGTGACTTGCAGCCTTATGAAATAAGGATTATGGGAATATTAATTATTTCTGTATTTCATAGACAGATTGTCCGCTCTTTCTACAAAATGGACTTTAAAGCCAGGGAAAAAACCTGGCAGGCTAAGGCATCTGAATTATTTAAGCAGGGGGCCACCAAGACTAATGAGGATGCAGTTATCATCAACAAAGACCTGATCAAGCAATATAGGAACGATCTATATAAAAAGACACGCATATGGTGGAACAGGTCGGCCTTGGAAAATTATATGGATAAGCAAATTATCCCTAGGGGATTGCGAGTCCAATTATACCCGTCTTTTGAGTTAGAGGATGATGTATTAACTAAACGATGGCTTTCAACGGCTATGACGTGTTCTCTGGAATTCATCCAGATTATCATTGATAAAAACTCCATGTCATTGACGGCTTTGGACTCAGAAATTGAAGAATGTGAACAACATCTAATGAAAGATATCCCAGTAGAAAATTTTGATCAAATTATGACTGAAATCAATAAAGACGTAGACAGGTGGGAAAAGGAAGTCTGCCAGAATAAAACCCGAAAATTTCAAAGAGATTTAAACGACTATGACACAGACAAAATATGCCGATGGCAAAATAAAAAACCAAACCACCCAGGAAGGAACAGACAGAACGATAAAAAAACAATTAGAACTAATCACCATCGTAGTCCTTCTGCCAGTTCGGTAATATCGACCTCTGATGCTAATACCTCACAAAGTGATGGGGAAAATGCCACTGGAGAAGCATCAAAAATTGATAAAAGATTGCCTGATATTTTTACAAGATCAAAAGCCTTACGCACTCAAGGAGACCAACTTAAGGTAATTAACCTGTCAAAATATGAATTATCAATGGCTGAAGTGAGACTCCTGGAGAGAGGTTTGACTTTTTCACCTACGTGTCGGTTGGATACCTTCACGGCAGTTCGCGACTTACACCTTTTCTCCAGGAAACTCATTCTTAAAAAATTCCATCATAAAAGTAATACCAACGATACCTTCTCCACAGTGGAAGAAAGGGAAACATTAAGAAATCTTGAGGAACTTTTACAGGAGAATACATCAGCCCAGGTAAGCAATTTTCCCCATAATCTATTCAATAAGTCTCGGAAATTTCCTCTTATCAACACATGTCCGGCCATTGATATATTTACGAGGGTTCTTACCACTGAGATTGAATTGTTATCTGAAAAACCAGCCTGGTTTTCTAATTTAAAAAAAGAAGAAAAACAAGCTTTGGTCCATTTACAGTCTTTGAAAGACGTAGTCTTTAAGCCAGCGGATAAAGGCGGTAACTTGGTAATATGGCCAGTCAACATGTACGAGAAACAAGCTTACAAACTGCTTAATGCACCATGCTGTTACAAAAAATTAACATACAATCCCCTTTCTAGATACCATGCAGATCTTTTACAAATAATTGAAAAACCTTTTGAACAAGGGATTATTACTAAGAAAATGGTGGAGACCATTCAAAAATTACATCCCAGGTTACCCACTTTGTATTTAATCCCTAAACTCCACAAGGATCCTGTGGACCCCCCAGGAAGGCCTATTATCTCTGGAAATGGTGGCCTATGTGAAATTATTTCGGATTTCATAGACTTTTTTCTTAAACCACTGGTATCTACTTTACCATCTTATATTCAGGACACCACGTCGGCTCTCCAGAGACTCAACAACTTGTCCCTGGATGACCATATGATTATGGTCACTGCCGACGTGGAGGCCCTATACACCTCCATTAGGCATACCGATGGCCTCAAAGCTGTTGAATGGTATCTGCAAACCAGTGATTTGGATAGAACTATCATCCCCCTAATCCTTACCCTTCTGGAATTTGTGTTAACGCATAACATCTTCACCTTTAATAGACACACCTACTTACAGACCCAGGGCACCGCAATGGGGGCCTCCTGTGCCCCCTCATATGCCAATCTTTTTTGGGGGGCATGGGAAAGGGAAATTTTTCAAGGGGACACCATCCCTGAGATACAGTGGGTCCAGGGGTGGATGAGATACATTGATGATGTATGGTTTATTTGGGAGGGAACATCTCAGGACCTTCAGAACTTAATGTCAAAATTAAACAACAACAATCGTAATATCTTCCTGACGTATAAATCTGGACGAGATTTGGAATTTTTGGATATAAAAATCAAAGTGTTTGATGGCATTATACGTACTGACCTTTATAGAAAGCCTACGGCAACCAACTCCCTGCTACATGCCACCTCTTCCCATTTACCTACAATTATCAAAGGGATCCCGATAGGGCAGTTCTTAAGAGCTAGACGCATTTGCTCTGAGGATTCCGATTTCGAAAAACAAGCAGTGGATCTCACCGATAGGTTTTTACAGCGGGGGTACAGTAAAAGAAATATTCGGAAAGGTCACAGAAGGGCTAAAAATACCTCCAGAGACCGCCTACTGTACTTCCCCCCAAAAAAGTTGAAAGAAACTGAAAACCAGGTAAGATTCATTACAACATATAATAACCGCTGGAGTGATATCAAACTACTCTTTAGGAAACACTGGAATATCCTCATGACTGACCCCATCCTTCAAAAAATCCTCCCCCCTGGCCCATCAATGGTAGCAAGAAGAAGTAGGAATCTACGGGATTTATTGGTACACAGTCATTATGACCCTATTCCCAAATCCAGGCAAAAACCAGTTCAACAGGGATTCTTTCCATGTGGGATTTGTAAGGGGTGCCTCAATATGAAAAAGGCATTTTCTTTCATCAATGCCGAGGGATCTAAAACCCTAGATATTCGTAAACATCTTACATGTTCCTCCCAAGGTGTTGTATATCATGCCACATGCCCATGTGGCCTGATATACATTGGCATGACTACTCGTGAGGTTAAAGTGCGGGTACGTGAACACGTTTTAGACATAGAAAAGGCCAAAACAATCCAGGACCTCTCCCTCTTAAAGACTCTACCGCGCCATTTTAAAATCAGACATGACTGTAACCCTAAAGGACTACTATTTAAGGCCATTGATCAGGTCGATTTGGGGACACGTGGTGGTGATCTGGCCAAGTCTTTAGCACAACTGGAAAGCAAATGGATTTATCGACTTGGCACAATCACCCCACGTGGCCTCAATGAAAGTTTCGGCTTTAATTCATTTTTATAACTGCATACCTATATAATGTGGGACCGGTTTTTAAGTATTTTTTAATCATTTCCTGTGCATGTTTTTTAATCTTTTTAATGTTTCTCATTTTTTGGGGGTTTTTAATTTCTCATTAAATGTATAATTAACTGTGATGTTTTTACCTTAGGCTTGCATATCTGTGTGGCGTTGTCTTTGGCTGTTATGTTCCTTCTGGCTATTCCTACTCTGGTTATTCCGGATTTGTGTAGATGTTGTGACTTCATCCCAAGCTCTTCCATGAAGGTGTTTCGATGACCTGTAAAAGAGGACACTATGAAAAAACGGGTGGTCTATATATCTACATATGGACTTAAGAACAGTCCAGCAAAACCAAAACAAAAAAAAAAAAAAAAAAAAAAGGGAAGGGGGAAATTTACATTTTTTATGTTGTCCCCGGGTAGTTACTCTCTATGTGTTTTTTCCCCATTTCTAATATCACCTTCTAAATAATTATTTATGTATGTGGCCCTGGGGACGGTATCCTCTATGTGTTTTTTATTTATATGGATATTAGGTCCTTCCCACAGTGGTCAGCATCATTTGTTTTTTTGTTTTCTTCAACACCTAATCACACCCTGTTTGGTACAATTCCCCAACCCGGGACTGTCTTTATTTATTTATAGACATACCCCTTATGGTTTATTATTATTTTCTTTGTTTGTGGCATTTTTTCATATGTCACTTTATACTTTTCTTTAAGTAAAAATTCCCCCCCCCTCTTTCCCCAACGTTGCTATCAGCACTTTTCAAGTAGGCCGTAACACCTTTTATATCAGACACTTTACGGCTTATGTCCCCTGATCACCCTTACCTTCACCCCTCACCTTTTTTGAGCAATTCTGGTATTTTGTCCTCTTTTTTGCCTGTACCCTGTCACCCACTTTGCCTTTTATTTATTATTCTTTTGTTACCTCCCGCGGGGAGACGCATTATAGCTCACGGCTCGCTGCGGTTAAAATACGCATGCCCGGTCATCAACATTCATTCCCTTTTTGTCTATTCTCAGACAGCACAGCGCACGCGCAGGGTCCGGTCCCCCTCTGACTCCTGAGAGGCGCCAATCACGTGACCGCAGTGTGTTCCACTGCGTGTCACGGTGCGCATGCTCGGAAGTCCCCTTGGCATGGAGGGACGGCCCTTAGATGCGCGCGCTGGGGGAAGCTGCCTGTGATGACATGTTGACACCCCTTTCCCCCTTCCCCCCTCCCCTTCCCTTCTTTATTATTTACTTTTTCCAGAAGCGGCACTGCGCACGCGCGGGGTCTGTATTCCCCCTCTGACTTCCGAGAGGCGCTACTCATGTGACCGCAGTGTGTTCCACTGCGTGCCACGGTGCGCATGCTCGGTAGTCCCTTTGGTATGGTGGGACGGCCCTGTAACGCGCGCGCAACTTGAAGCTGCTTGGGACATTTCCGGTTTACTCAGCGTCACCAGTTAATGCTCTATAAAAGCCCCGTATACCTCCTAAACCTTGTCCTCGCCCCTATTGAAGAAGCTACGGCGAAACAGCGCTTGTCGGGCGCAGGGGAACCGTATCTGCACCTTTACCATCGGCGCTGGGTACCATCGCACTTGCTCTGCACCACAGGTAATTCACTCCCCCATATCAAATTCTTACAGCTCTTGGCATGTTTTTGTGGGTATACTCTCCAGGTTCATTGAGCAGTTTATTCCCTGCTCTGCATACCTGGATAGACAGGTATTTACCCTACATTTACATATTTAACATGATATCTAGTGTGTTGTTTGGGGATTTTTGTGCTTTCTGTGGACATTAATATATTATTTTGGTGTACCTATACCGCTCCTCCTTTTCTTCTTTTTTTGTACCATAACTACCATCATATTAACATTGGGTTCACTTTTTTAACCCTGTACGGTACAGTGCAGATTCGTTCTCTCCAGTCTGGTGGTTCAAACCCCCTTCCCCATTCCCTTTTTCTTTTCCCTTGTTAACCCCTTCCCGACCCATGACGCCACATAGGCGTCATGAAAACCCGTGCCAATCCGACCCATGACGCCTATGTGGCGTCATGGAATGATCGCGTCCCTGCAGATCGGGTGAAGGGGTTAACTCCTATTTTACCCGATCTGCAGGGAGAGGGGGAGTGGTACTTCAGCCCAGGGGGGGTGGCTTCACCCCCCCGTGGCTACGATCGCTCTGATTGGCTGTTGAAAGTGAAACTGCCAATCAGAGCGATTTGTAATATTTCACCTAAAAAACTGGTGAAATGTTACAATCCAGCCATGGCCGATGCTGCAATATCATCGGCCATGGCTGGAAATACTAAAGTGACCCCCCCCACACCCACCGATCGCCCCCCCAGTCCTCCGTTATGGGGTCCGGTCCCCTCCGTCCGCCTGCCGGCTCCCCCGTCCTCCTGTCCGCTCCCTCCTTGCTCAGACCCACCCCCCCTGTGCTCCGTTCCCCCCCCCGTGCTCCGATCCACCCCCCCACCACCCCTTCATACTTACCGATCCTCCCGGTGTCCGGCCGTCTCCTCGCTGGGCGCCGCCATCTTGGAAAATGGCGGGCGCATGCTCAGTGCGCCCGCCGAATCTGCCAGTCGGCAGATTCCTTACAGGTACATTTTGATCGCTGTGGTAGGTTCTATCACAGCGATCAAAAAAAAAAAAAAAAATAAATAACCCCCCCCCCTTTATCACCCCCATAGGGACAATAATAAAATAAAGAATTTTTTTTTTTTTTTTTTCCACTAGGGTTAGGGTTAGAATTAGGGTTAGAACTAGGGGTAGGGTTAGGGGTAGGGTTAGGGTTACGGGTAGGGGTAGGGTTATGGCATGTGCACACAGAGCGGATCGGCCGCGGATCCGCCGCGGATCCGCAGCGGATCGGCCGCGGATCGGCAGCGGATCCGCAGCGGATCCGCAGCGGATCCGCAGCGGATTGGCTGCGGATTGGCAGCGGATCGGCAGCGGATCCGCAGCGGATCCGCAGCGGATCGGCCGCGGATTGGCAGCGGATCGGCAGCAGATCCGCAGCGGATCGGCCGCGGATCCGCAGCGGATCCGCAGCGGATTGGCAGCGGATCTGCAGCGGATGGGCCGCGGATCCGCAGCGGATCGACAGCGGATTGGCCGCGGATCCGCAGCGGATTGGCAGCGGATTGGCCGCGGATCCGCAGCGGATTGGCCGCGGATCCGCAGCGGATTGGCCGCGGATCCGCAGCGGATTGGCCGCTGCGAATTCGAAGCAGTTTTCCATCAGGTTTACAGTACCATGTACACCTAAGGAAAACCAAATCCGCTGTGCCCATGGTGCGGAAAATTCCGTGCAGAAACGCTGCGTTGTATTTTCCGCAGCATGTCAATTCTTTGTGCGGATTCCGCAGCGTTTTACACCTGTTCCTCAATAGGAATCCGCAGGTGAAATCCGCACAAAAAAACACTGGAAATCTGCTGTAAATCCGCAGGTAAAACACAGTGCCTTTTACCTGCAGATTTTTCAAAAATCGTGCGGAAAAATCTCACACGAATCCGCAACGTGGGCACATAGCCTTAGGGTTAGGGTTGGAATTAGAGTTAGGGTTGGAATTAGGGCTAGGGTTTGAAATAGGGTTAAGATTAGGCTTGTGGTTAGGGTTACGGATAGGGTTAGGGGTGTGTTGGGGTTACAGTTGTGGTTAGGGTTGGGATTAGGGCTACGGTTGGGATTAGGGTTAGGATTAGGGTTGGAATTAGGGTTACGGGTGTGTTGCGGATAGGGTTGTGGTTAGGGGTGTGTTGTGGTTAGGGTTGTGATTAGGGTTATGGCTACAGTTGGGATTAGGATTAGGGGTGTGTTGGGGTTAGTGTTGAAGTTAGAATTAAGGGGTTTCCACTGTTTAGGCACATCAGGGGTCTCCAAACGCAACATGGCGCCACCATTGATTCCAGCCAATCTTGCATTCAAAAAGTCAAATGGTGCTCCCTCCCTTCCAAGCCCCGACGTGCGCCCAAACAGTGGTTTACCCCCACATTTGGGGTATCAGCGTACTCAGGACAAACTGGGAAACAACTGTTGGGGTCCAATTTCTCCTGTTACCCTTGCAAAAATAAAAAATTACTTGCTAAAACATAATTTTTGAGGAAAGAACAATTATTTTTTATTTTCACGGCTCTGCGTTATAAACTTCTGTGAAGCACTTGGGGGTTGAAAGTGCTCACCACACATCTAGATAAGTTCCTTCGGGGGTCTAGTTTCCAAAATGGGGTCACTTGTGGGGTGTTTCTACTGTTTAGGCACATCAGGGGCTCTGCAAATGCAATGTGACGCCCGCAGACCATTCCATCAAAGTCTGCATTTCAAATGTCACTACTTCCCTTCCGAGCCCTGACGTGCGCCCAAACAGTGGTTTACCCCCACATATGGGGTATCAGCATACTCACAACAAACTGGGCAACAAATATTGGGGTCCAAATTCTCCTGTTACCCTTGTGAAAATAAAAAATTGCTTGCTAAAACATCTTTTTTGAGGAAAGAAAAATGATTTTTTATTTTCACGGCTCTGCGTTGTAAACTTCTGTGAAGCACTTGGGGGTTGAACGTGCTCACCACACATCTAGATAAGTTCCTTGGGGGGTCTAGTTTCCAAAATGGGGTCACTTGTGGGGGGTTTCTACTGTTTAGGCATATTAGGGGCTCTGCAAACGTAACATGATGCCCGCAGACCATTCCACCAAAGTCTGCATTCCAAAACATCACTACTTCCCTTCCGAGCCCCGGCATGTGCCCAAACAGTGGTTTACCCCCACATATGGGGTATCAGCGTACTCAGGAGAAACTGGACAACAACTTTTGGGGTCCAATTTCTCCTGTTACTCTTGCAAAAATAAAAAATTCTGGGCTAAAAAAATATTTTTGAGGAAAGGAAACACATTTATTATTTTCACGGCTCTGCGTTATAAACTTCTGTGAAGCATTTGGGGGTTCAAAGTGCTCACCACACATCTAGATAAGTTCCCTTGGGGGTCTAGTTTCCAAAATGGAGTCAATTGTGGGGAGTTCCTACTGTTTAGGCACATCAGGGGCTCTGCAAACGCAACATGATGCCCGCAGAGCATTCCATCAAAGTCTGCATTTCAAAACGTCACTACTTCCCTTCCGAACCCCGACGTGTGCCAAAACAGTGGTTTAACCCCACATATGGGGTATCAGCGTACTCAGCAGAAACTGGACAACAACTTTTGGGGTCCAATTTCTCCTGTTACTCTTGCAAAAATAAAAAAATTCTGGGCTAAAAAATATTTTTGAGGAAAGGAAACACATTTTTTATTTTCACGGCTCTGCGTTATAAACTTCTGTGAAGCACTTGGGGGTTCAAAGTGCTCACCACACATCTAGATTAGTTCCTTGGGAGGTCTAGTTTCCAAAATGGGGTCACTTGTGCGGGAGCTCCAATGTTTAGGCACACAGGGGCTCTCCAAACGCGACATGGTGTCCGCTAATGATTGGAGCTAATTTTCCATTCAAAAAGCCAAATGGCGTGCCTTCCCTTCCGAGCCCTGCCGTGCGCCCAAACAGTGGTTTACCCCCACATATGGGGTATCACCGTACTCAGGACAAACTGGACAACAAAATTTGGGGTCCAATTTCTCCTATTACCCTTGGGAAAATAAAAAATTCTGGGCTAAAAATCATTTTTGAGGAAAGAAAAATTATTTTTTTATTTTCACGGCTCTGCGTTATAAACTTCTGTGAAGCACCTGGGGGTTATAAGTGCTCACTATGCATCTAGATTAGTTCCTTGGGGGGTCTAGTTTCCAAAATGGGGTCACTTGTGCAGGAGCTCCAATGTTTAGGCACACAGGGGCTCTCCAAACGCGACATGGTGTCCGCTAACGATTGGAGCTAATTTTCCATTCAAAAAGTCAAATGGCACGCCTCCCCTTCCGAGCCTTGCCGTGCACCCAAAAAGTGGTTTACCCCCACATATGAGGTATCGGCATACTCAGGAGAAATTGCCCAACAAATTTTAGGATCCATTTTATCCTGTTGCCCATGTGAAAATGAAAGAATTGAGGCTAAAATAAATTTTGTGTGAAAAAAAAGTACTTTTTCATTTTTGCGGATCAATTTGTGAAGCACCTGGGGGTTTAAAGTGCTCACTATGCCTCTAGATGAGTTCCTTGGGGGGTCTAGTTTCCAAAATTGGGTCACTTGTGGAGGAGCTCCAATGTTTAGGCACACAGGGGCTTTCCAAACGCGACATGGTGTCCGCTAACGATGGAGATAATTTTTCATTCAAAAAGTCAAATGGCGCTCCTTCCCTTCCGAGCCTTACCATGTGCCCAAACAGTGGTTTACCCCCACATGTGAGGTATTGGTGTACTCAGGAGAAATTGCCCAACAAAATTTAATATCCATTTTATCCTGTTGCCCATGTGAAAATGAAAAAATTGAGACTAAAATAATTTTTTTGTGAAAAAAAAGTACTTTTTCATTTTTACGGATCAATTTGTGAAGCACCTGGGGGTTTAAAGTGCTCACTATGCTTCTAGATAAGTTCCTTGGGGGGTCTAGTTTCCAAAATGGGGTCACTTGTGGGGGAGCTCCAATGTTTAGGCACACGGGGGCTCTCCAAACGTGACATGGTGTCCGCTAAAGATTGGAGCCAATTTTTCATTCAAAAAGTCAAATGGCGCTCCTTCCCTTCCGAGCCCTGCCGTGCGCCCAAACAGTGGTTTACCCCCACATATGAGGTATCAGCGTACTCAGGACAAATTGGACAACAACGTCCGTGGTCCAGTTTCTCCTTTTACTGCTGGGAAAATAAAAAAATTGTTGCTAAAAGATCATTTTTGTGACTAAAAAGTTAAATGTTCATTTTTTACTTCCATGTTGCTTCTGCTGCTGTGAAACACCTGAAGGGTTAATAAACTTCTTGAATGTGGTTTTGAGCACCTTGAGGGGTACAGTTTTTAGAATGGTGTCACTTTTGGGTATTTTCAGCCATATAGAACCCTCAAAATGACTTCAAATGTGAGGTGGTCCCTAAAAAAAATGGTTTTGTAAATTTTGTTGTAAAAATGAGAAATCACTGGTCAAATTTTAACCCTTATAACTTCCTAGCAAAAAAAAAAATTGTTTCCAAAATTGTGCTGTTGTAAAGTAGACATGTGGGAAACGTTATTTATTAACTATTTTGTGTCACATAACTCTCTGGTTTAACAGAATAAAAATTCAAAATGTGAAAATTGCGAAATTTTCAAATTTTTTGCCAAATTTCCGTTTTTTTCACAAATAAACTCAGAAATTATCGACCTAAATTTACCACTAACATGAAGCCCAATATGTCACGAAAAAACAATCTCAGAATCGCTAGGATCCGTTGAAGCGTTCCTGAGTTATTACCTCATAAAGGGACACTGGTCAGAATTGCAAAAAACGGCAAGGTCATTAAGGCCAAAATAGGCTGGGTCATGAAGGGGTTAATGTTTCTTGTAAAAATTTTAACATTTTGTTTCAATAAACTTATTACTTTTTAAAATATTTTTTCTCCTTCTTCACTTCGTCTTCTTTTGTGTTACTCCACAATTGAATATGTAATTTATTAATTTTTGAAGTGACTTGCAGCCTTATGAAATAAGGATTATGGGAATATTAATTATTTCTGTATTTCATAGACAGATTGTCCGCTCTTTCTACAAAATGGACTTTAAAGCCAGGGAAAAAACCTGGCAGGCTAAGGCATCTGAATTATTTAAGCAGGGGGCCACCAAGACTAATGAGGATGCAGTTATCATCAACAAAGACCTGATCAAGCAATATAGGAACGCTCTATATAAAAAGACACGCATATGGTGGAACAGGTCGGCCTTGGAAAATTATATGGATAAGCAAATTATCCCTAGGGGATTGCGAGTCCAATTATACCCGTCTTTTGAGTTAGAGGATGATGTATTAACTAAACGATGGCTTTCAACGGCTATGACGTGTTCTCTGGAATTCATCCAGATTATCATTGATAAAAACTCCATGTCATTGACGGCTTTGGACTCAGAAATTGAAGAATGTGAACAACATCTAATGAAAGATATCCCAGTAGAAAATATTGATCAAATTATGACTGAAATCAATAAAGACGTAGACAGGTGGGAAAAGGAAGTCTGCCAGAATAAAACCCGAAAATTTCAAAGAGATTTAAACGACTATGACACAGACAAAATATACCGATGGCAAAATAAAAAACCAAACCACCCAGGAAGGAACAGACAGAACGATAAAAAAACAATTAGAACTAATCACCATCGTAGTCCTTCTGCCAGTTCGGTAATATCGACCTCTGATGCTAATACCTCACAAAGTGATGGGGAAAATGCCACTGGAGAAGCATCAAAAATTGATAAAAGATTGCCTGATATTTTTACAAGATCAAAAGCCTTACGCACTCAAGGAGACCAACTTAAGGTAATTAACCTGTCAAAATATGAATTATCAATGGCTGAAGTGAGACTCCTGGAGAGAGGTTTGACTTTTTCACCTACGTGTCGGTTGGATACCTTCACGGCAGTTCGCGACTTACACCTTTTCTCCAGGAAACTCATTCTTAAAAAATTCCATCATAAAAGTAATACCAACGATACCTTCTCCACAGTGGAAGAAAGGGAAACATTAAGAAATCTTGAGGAACTTTTACAGGAGAATACATCAGCCCAGGTAAGCAATTTTCCCCATAATCTATTCAATAAGTCTCGGAAATTTCCTCCTATCAACACATGTCCGGCCATTGATATATTTACGAGGGTTCTTACCACTGAGATTGAATTGTTATCTGAAAAACCAGCCTGGTTTTCTAATTTAAAAAAAGAAGAAAAACAAGCTTTGGTCCATTTACAGTCTTTGAAAGATGTAGTCTTTAAGCCAGCGGATAAAGGCGGTAACTTGGTAATATGGCCAGTCAACATGTACGAGAAACAAGCTTACAAACTGCTTAATGCACCATGCTGTTACAAAAAATTAACATACAATCCCCTTTCTAGATACCATGCAGATCTTTTACAAATAATTGAAAAAGCTTTTGAACAAGGGATTATTACTAAGAAAATGGTGGAGACCATTCAAAAATTACATCCCAGGTTACCCACTTTGTATTTAATCCCTAAACTCCACAAGGATCCTGTGGACCCCCTAGGAAGGCCTATTATCTCTGGAAATGGTGGCCTATGTGAAATTATTTTGGATTTCATAGACTTTTTTCTTAAACCACTGGTATCTACTTTACCATCTTATATTCAGGACACCACGTCGGCTCTCCAGAGACTCAACAACTTGTCCCTGGATGACCATATGATTATGGTCACTGCCGACGTGGAGGCCCTATACACCTCCATTAGGCATACCGATGGCCTCAAAGCTGTTGAATGGTATCTGCAAACCAGTGATTTGGATAGAGCTATCATCCCCCTAATCCTTACCCTTCTGGAATTTGTGTTAACGCATAACATCTTCACCTTTAATAAACACACCTACTTACAGACCCAGGGCACCGCAATGGGGGCCTCCTGTGCCCCCTCATATGCCAATCTTTTTTTGGGGGCATGGGAAAGGGAAATTTTTCAAGGGGACACCATCCCTGAGATACAGTGGGTCCAGGGGTGGATGAGATACATTGATGATGTATGGTTTATTTGGGAGGGAACATCTCAGGACCTTCAGAACTTAATGTCAAAATTAAACAAAAACAATCGTAATATCTTCCTGATGTATAAATCTGGACGAGATTTGGAATTTTTGGATATAAAAATCAAAGTGTTTGATGGCATTATACGTACTGACCTTTATAGAAAGCCTACGGCAACCAACTCCCTGCTACATGCCACCTCTTCCCATTTACCTACAATTATCAAAGGGATCCCGATAGGGCAGTTCTTAAGAGCTAGACGCATTTGCTCTGAGGATTCCAATTTCGAAAAACAAGCAGTGGATCTCACCGATAGGTTTTTACAGCGGGGGTACAGTAAAAGAAATATTCGGAAAGGTTACAGAAGGGCTAAAAATACCTCCAGAGACCGCCTACTGTACTTCCCCCAAAAAAAGTTGAAAGAAACTGAAAACCAGGTAAGATTCATTACAACATATAATAACCGCTGGAGTGATATCAAACTACTCTTTAGGAAACACTGGAATATCCTCATGACTGACCCCATCCTTCAAAAAATCCTCCCCCCTGGCCCATCAATGGTAGCAAGAAGAAGTAGGAATCTACGGGATTTATTGGTACACAGTCATTATGACCCTATTCCCAAATCCAGGCAAAAACCAGTTCAACAGGGATTCTTTCCATGTGGGATTTGTAAGGGGTGCCTCAATATGAAAAAGGCATTTTCTTTCATCAATGCCGAGGGATCTAAAACCCTAGATATTCGTAAACATCTTACATGTTCCTCCCAAGGTGTTGTATATCATGCCACATGCCCATGTGGCCTGATATACATTGGCATGACTACTCGTGAGGTTAAAGTGCGGGTACGTGAACACGTTTTAGACATAGAAAAGGCCAAAACAATCCAGGACCTCTCCCTCTTAAAGACTCTACCGCGCCATTTTAAAATCAGACATGACTGTAACCCTAAAGGACTACTATTTAAGGCCATTGATCAGGTCGATTTGGGGACACGTGGTGGTGATCTGGCCAAGTCTTTAGCACAACTGGAAAGCAAATGGATTTATCGACTTGGCACAATCACCCCATGTGGCCTCAATGAAAGTTTCGGCTTTAATTCATTTTTATAACTGCATACCTATATAATGTGGGACCGGTTTTTAGGTATTTTTTAATCATTTCCTGTGCATGTTTTTTAATCTTTTTAATGTTTCTCATTTTTGGGGGGTTTTTAATTTCTCATTAAATGTATAATTAACTGTGATGTTTTTACCTTAGGCTTGCATATCTGTGTGGCGTTGTCTTTGGCTGTTATGTTCCTTCTGGCTATTCCTACTCTGGTCATTCCGGATTTGTGTAGATGTTGTGACTTCATCCCAAGCTCTTCCATGAAGGTGTTTCGATGACCTGTAAAAGAGGACACTATGAAAAAACGGGTGGTCTATATATCTACATATGGACTTAAGAACAGTCCAGCAAAACCAAAAAAAAAAAAAAAAAAAAAAAAAAAAGGGAAGGGGGAAATTTACATTTTTTATGTTGTCCCCGGGTAGTTACTCTCTATGTGTTTTTTCCCCATTTCTAATATCACCTTCTAAATAATTATTTATGTATGTGGCCCTGGGGACGGTATCCTCTATGTGTTTTTTATTTATATGGATATTAGGTCCTTCCCACAGTGGTCAGCAATGGCATCATTTGTTTTTTTGTTTTCTTCAACACCTAATCACACCCTGTTTGGTACAATTCCCCAACCCGGGACTGTCTTTATTTATTTATAGACATACCCCTTATGGTTTATTATTATTTTCTTTGTTTGTGGCATTTTTTCATATGTCACTTTATACTTTTCGTTAAGTAAAAATTCCCCCCCCCCTTTCCCCAACGTTGCTATCAGCACTTTTCAAGTAGGCCGTAACACCTTTTATATCAGACACTTTACGGCTTATGTCCCCTGATCACCCTTACCTTCACCCCTCACCTTTTTTGAGCAATTCTGGTATTTTGTCCTCTTTTTTGCCTGTACCCTGTCACCCACTTTGCCTTTTATTTATTATTCTTTTGCTACCTCCCGCGGGGAGACGCATTATAGCTCACGGCTCGCTGCGGTTAAAATACGCATGCCCGGTCATCAACATTCATTCCCTTTTTGTCTATTCTCAGACAGCACAGCGCACGCGCAGGGTCCGGTCCCCCTCTGACTCCTGAGAGGCGCCAATCACGTGACCGCAGTGTGTTCCACTGTGTGTCACGGTGCGCATGCTCGGAAGTCCCCTTGGCATGGAGGGACGGCCCTTAGACGCGCGCGCTGGGGGAAGCTGCCTGTGATGACATGTTGACACCCCTTTCCCCCTTCCCCCCTCCCCTTCCCTTCTTTATTATTTACTTTTTCCAGAAGCGGCACTGCGCACGCGCGGGGTCTGTATTCCCCCTCTGACTTCCGAGAGGCGCTACTCATGTGACTGCAGTGTGTTCCACTGCGTGCCACGGTGCGCATGCTCGGTAGTCCCTTTGGTATGGTGGGACGGCCCTGTAACGCGCGCGCAACTTGAAGCTGCTTGGGACATTTCCGGTTTACTCAGCGTCACCAGTTAATGCTCTATAAAAGCCCCGTATACCTCCTAAACCTTGTCCTCGCCCCTATTGAAGAAGCTACGGCGAAACAGCGCTTGTCGGGCGCAGGGGAACCGTATCTGCACCTTTACCATCGGCGCTGGGTACCATCGCACTTGCTCTGCACCACAGGTAATTCACTCCCCCATATCAAATTCTTACAGCTCTTGGCATGTTTTTGTGGGTATACTCTCCAGGTTCATTGAGCAGTTTATTCCCTGCTCTGCATACCTGGATAGACAGGTATTTACCCTACATTTACATATTTAACATGATATCTAGTGTGTTGTTTGGGGATTTTTGTGCTTTCTGTGGACATTAATATATTATTTTGGTGTACCTATACCGCTCCTCCTTTTCTTCTTTTTTTGTACCATAACTACCATCATATTAACATTGGGTTCACTTTTTTAACCCTGTACGGTACAGTGCAGATTCGTTCTCTCCAGTCTGGTGGTTCAAACCCCCTTCCCCATTCCCTTTTTCTTTTCCCTTGTTAATGTTTCTTGTAAAAATTTTAACATTTTGTTTCAATAAACTTATTACTTTTTAAAATATTTTTTCTCCTTCTTCACTTCGTCTTCTTTTGTGTTACTCCACAATTGAATATGTAATTTATTAATTTTTGAAGTGACTTGCAGCCTTATGAAATAAGGATTATGGGAATATTCTATGTTTCTAATAGCTACAGTACGTACACAAGCAAGCGCAAAAGCAATCAGTGGCAAATTATTTTATTTCATAACATTGTTGATGTATCTGCGTACAATGCATTTGTTTTTTGGCTTGAAATAAACCCTGATTGGCATACCAATAAACTGCATAAACAAAGACTTTTTCTGGAAGAATTAGGAAAGTCACTTGCTATGCCATCTATTTTATGAAGAAAAGAAAAACACTGAAGTGAAGGAGCATCAGCCATAGTAAACCATGTCCAGTAGCATGCACAGCAATGTGAAATCACAGCCTCCAACACCACTGGAAAAAGACTTAAAAGTAAAAGAAGCACTATTTGTTCATTTTCGTGTGATAAAACAAATATTACATGTTCTAGTCATGGTAGACATTAATGTAAAGCACATGTGAGTTATCTCTGTGCACAATGTGTGAATGCCAGAATTTAGCAGTAAGTAAACCTGTGCAACCTTTTTCTAAAGAAAATGAAGCAAACTGAAGTTTTGATTTTCGTTTTTGACCAACCATGCTCACATACAGTTAAAAAAAGGCTACTGGTATTCAAATAATACGCTTAGAGTAGCTAAATGTCAAAATTAACAGACATTAATAGGTTGAACAGTACAAGTGTATAGCCAACATGAACAGAACAGCATGGTTAAATTCAGACAATAGCGCAAAAAGAAATTGCTCCCAAGGCTTAAGGAACAAAAAAAAACTATTTATGTAACAATAGGAAATTGCAAATGAAGGGATAAATATTTTGTTGAACAAGATCAAAGATCTCCAGTCATAGAGCGTTCTTCGTAATGTATAAATCTTGACTTATTACTCTCCTAGCCTCTTTGTTTTAGCAAAATGTTTTAACAAAACAATGTATCAAAATTTTAAGTTATTCTTGTTGACACTTATGTGACAAGACAATTGAAGGGTTAATTTAAATCATTGCGCCTGTCATTTGCCTGGTTGTCAAAAGACCAATTACATGAAAACCTTACATAAGGTAACACTTTTTTTAAACCAAATATTGACATTTCTGTATAGCACAGCGACACTGGTGTTTGATTGTCCTATGCTATTAAAATATGGCTTGAAGTTGAAAGCAGAACTGTCAATTCTCAGATTTTAACAAGCTAGAACAATATTCCTTTACTGAAATTATCTATGATTGTTAAATACAGTTAGATATGATTACAGACAAAGATTTTTAGGAATGATAGCTGACATAGATCCCTAAATTTAAAATGTATCATACAGGTAGTAGAATTACCCGGCTTCACAAGAGGCTATTTTCTTTTTCTGCTTGTGTGTGATAAAAGAGCATATAAGCGCTAATATGAAGCCAATGTATCTGTGCTGTTATGAGCAGAAATTTTAGTTACGTTGATGTTATGCACTGATATTTCACATCTCCATGAGGAGAACAGTACATCCTAGATAGTTGTAACCTGTCTTATATTTCTTTTTTTTTCTGAATATGTCACAAGAATGGTAGATTTTGTGGAGTGTAAACCTGGTCTAAGACCTTTAAAAGTGTCTGACTATGCTATGAATTTGATCCAGATTGGTCCAGTCATTTGGCTGTAAAGTGGCTTGTATAGTGGGAACTGGAAAACAGTAGCCTCAATGATGTTGCAAACATCTTGTGCTATTTGATAACTCCAAGAAAGGTGTTTCTGGAAGATATTCTTATGAAGGAGAAATCATCAGTCAGAATAACCAATTACTCTGTTTTGCACTTTATTTCACTGTGAACATTGTGATGCTAGAAGAATGTAGCATCAACTTTTGTAGATGTGAATTGTTATGACCTGGTGGTTAAGAGGCCACACTGATATGACCTGGTGGCTAAAACGCAACATGGAACGAGCTCTGAGAAGGTGGTATCTCTACTGACCGCAGTCCCTAATCCTAACAACACTAGTAATAGCCGTGGGATGTTCCTGACTCTCCCTAGACACCTCTTCACAGCCTAAGAACTAACTACCCCTAAAGAAGGAAATAGAAAGCTATCTTGCCTCAGAGAAAACCCCAAAAGGAAAGACAGCCCCCCACAAATATTGACTGTGAGTGGAGAGGGAAATGACGTACACGGAAATGAAATCAGATTTCAGCAAAGGAGGCCAATACTAAACTTGATAGACAGAGAGAAAAGGATACTGTGTGGTCAGTATTAAAAACTACAAAATCCACGCAGAGTTTACAAAAATGAACTCCACACCGACTCACGGTGTGGAGGGGCAAATCTGCTTTCCCAGAGCTTCCAGCTAGCCTGAATATTACATAATGACAAGCTGGACAAAAAGAGACATATTTGCAGAGCAATAGAGTCCAAGCAAATGGACAAACAAGAACTAGCAAAAATTGATGTTTTGCTGACAAGAACAGGCCATATGAGAAATCCAAGGAGAGAACCAAATCCAACCAAGAACATTGACAGCTGGCATGAACTAAAGCCCAGAGCAGGTTTAAATAACAAACCCAGGCAAGGTGATTAGTGAAGGCAGCTGCTACAGCTACCTAAAGGAGCAGCAGTTCCACTCGAAACCACCAGAGGGAGCCCAAGGGCAGAACTCACAAAAATACCACTAGCAACCACAGGAGGGAGCTCCAGAACGGAATTCACAACAGTGAATATTGTTTGTTCAAATTCGTTATTTGACATCTCTGGTAGCTATATGCATAAACAGTAAGTGAGACAGAGACCTGTAGTGAGACTGAGTGAAGATCTTGTTCTAGATATCCATTCAGGAACATACTGGTAGACTAAAAATTAGTTAAGGTACCATCACACTAAGCACTACATACTCACCTTCGCGTCCCCCGGCGTCCGCTTCCTGCACTGACTGAGCGCCGGCCCTAACAGCAGAGCGGTGACGTCACTGCTGTGCTGTACTTTCACTTACGGCCAGCGCTCAGTCAGTGTAGGAAGCGGACAGCGAGGGACGTGTGACAGACATCAGAGGGTGAGTATGTAGTGTTTGTTTTTTTACATTTTACACTGGTAACCAGGGTAAACATCGGGTTACTAAGCGCGGCCCTGCGCTTAGTAACCCAATATTTACCCTGGTTACCAGTGTAAAACATCGCTGGTATCGTTGCTTTTGCTGTCAAACACAACGATACACGGCGATCTGACGACCAAATAAAGTTCTGAACTTTAATCAACGACCAGCAATATCACAGCAGGATCCTGATCGCTGCTGCGTGTCAAACACAACAATATCGCTAGCCAGGACGCTGCAACGTCACGGATTGCTAGCGATATCGTTTAGTGTGACGGTACCTTTAGAATGGGAGTTGGAGTTCACCTCACACCTGGGCTGACTCCAGAGACTTGGGGTGCCTATGAGGTCTTTTCAGCCCTTATCATGATTCCAATTCTGTGAAAGACCTTTGATAATAGCGAGTCTTGTTGTAGATTTTTGCACTGGGACCCACCACGATATTTCTATAAGCTTATTGCCAAGTGCATGACAGCTATTTAGACATAAGTCAATAAGGCAATCTTACTTAATGTTGATTGTGCATTTGTGTTTTATTTAAGAAAAAAAGGAATTCAGCTTAAATTTTATGAACATATTTGTTTGCTTAACTCCTCAGAGACCAAGCATAATTTAGCATTAAAACACAGGAATTTTTCATTTTTTGTTGACAAATTCATAGAACTATACATTTTTCATGTCAACAATCATATAAGGACTTGTTTTTTTTTTTTGGGGGGGGGGTTTCATGTAACTCATTGATTGAATTTTAATAGCAAGAACCTGTCAGGAGATTCACCCTACTCAAAGCAAAGGAAGCATAAATCAAAGACTGGTTGCCAGGTCAATAATTTTCTGGAATGCTGATGGAATTTAAAAAAATATATACTTTGAAGATCAGACAGAGGACTATAGCAGAAGATAAGACTAGTCCGGCTCGGCCACTAGGATGGCTTTTCACAAGATTACTATGTCTCTCACTATTTATACATGAGGTAGAGACCTGTCTATCACTTGCAGTGGCACTGGGAAGAACCAGTTGGAGACAGAGCCAGACTAGTCTCTAGATAAGGTACTCAACCGAGTCTTCAAAGTATGTTTTCTTGGAACATTTCATAGAATAGCATAAGCCATAACTTTTACATCAACAGCTCTAAAGGAACTTTTGTGTGTGTGTGTGTGTGTGTTTTTAAGCAGGATGTGTTTACATTTTTATTTGTACTATTTTGGGATGCATGTGACTTTTTATTTAATTTTTTGTTTGACATTATGAAAAAAGTACTAAAATATGATTTTTTTCTTTAATTAAATTTTTTTTTAACATTTGTAACCTTTACATTTTCTTACAGTATTTTCAGGTCCAATCGGGACTTTAAATTATGATACTTTGCTTGCATAATAACCAAGCTTGTATAGACCGAAAGGTTATGATTAATATCAGCATCTAAAGGGTTGTGTTAAGGGGTCAAGAAAGAGCTTTAAAGGATTACTTCATATGTAGCCAGTTAAATTTCAAAAAGAGGTTTGCGAAAGGCAATTTCTGAATTATTGGGAGACATTTAATTATTTTTATATTTTTTTACAAAATTGGTTGCAAAATGGTAAATAATATGATCAATAGATGTATTAAAGAAGCACCTGCTTGAATATTTCACCATTTAATATTCTCACAAATACTCAATAAGTTTTTAATAGATTCATTAGAATGATTACAATTCTAAACACACATGGAGTTAAACAACAGTTTAATCATTTGTAATCATGTAATTCTGCTTGACTGAACTGTCTACTGAACCATAGACCTGACTTATGAGATAGCGAGTTTAAAGTGAAATTGTCATTGGAAACAGATTTTATGAGTCAGAGATATTTATCTCCTCTTACAAGATTACCTTGTCAAATACGCAAGAGATATCAGCATTCTTATATTACCTCTCAGTGAAATATATTTCTATGCTTAGACCTTCATAAAGCTTATTCGGAGTGCAAATAAACACTTATTGATCAGATTTTGACATTATCTAAGTATGATATTGGGATATATAAGCAAAGTCACCCCTAGATAAAAGAAATAATGGAAAATATCATGATGTCCTTGGAATGTCTACTGGACTTAATAGAAGTAACTATCCCATCAGAAATCTGGAATCATCTATTTTGGATATTTTCATATACAAGCACTAAAATTTGATAGATTGTAGTCTTGTGATGTACTTAATAAAATAGCTGCATAATAAGTTGTTTTAAACATATTTGATCAAACCTGTGTAAAAGGAAAACTGTCTTTTCACCCATATCAACCACCCTCAATAAAAGTTGCATTATTATTATTAATTTATAATAAGTTTTTATTGTCTATAGCCTGATAGTAGCTTAGCTTAATTTTAAAGGGAATCTGTCACCTGAAAAAATGCTATTAACCTCCGTATATGGGGTTAATCTACAGGTTAATAGAATTCTGAACCTGCGTGTTACCTGCACTGAGAGCCCCTCTTCTGTGAAGAAATTAACTTTATTCCTTCAGGCAGCATTGAGGTTTCATTCATGGAGGCGGTGCCAATGATGGTTCAGTCACCACTCTGTGTACAGAGAACAATGGCTGTAACCTCGCCCCTGGAACTGAATGGCAGCTTGTTTATTCAGGCCAGCTATCAGTCAATGCTGGGGATGTGGTTACAGCAGCCACTCTTTATACACAGAGCGGTGACTGAACCCGCACCGACACCGCCTGACAGAAACCTGAATGCTACGTGGAGGAATAAAGTTAATTTCCTTCCAGCAGCATGACAAGTTTAAAATGCTATTAACCTGCAGATTAACTCATTATCTGCAGGTTAATAGAATTTTTTCACGTGCCAGGTTCCCTTTAACTTAAAATTAGTTTTCTTACTTTCTAATGGACTATAACATTGATGATGTTTCAATGCATTTACACATTTCTAAAGGACTGAGCAAAGAAGCACTCTTTTTTAATGCACATAAGGTAAATAGTAGTCAAAGACACAGGAATATTGACTCTAGTGCTCAATGTACAATATGTTTTGAATAGAAGCATCTGCATCTCCAATGATTCTGATGGACCCAGTATTCACATGATTGCCAGATGTCTGCCTTTTAAAAAAGAGCAACTAAATGTTAGCAGACTCAAGGAAGATTCACCAATAGCTTTTGCCATGGTCGGAGATGTATTTTCTTATTGCTGGAAAACTACTTTTAGTAGAGGTAACAGTGAAAAACTGACCATGAAAAATATAATGTCCCCAAGATATCTTTCTTTAGGAATAAATAGCAAATATACGTAGATATAAAATATATAAAAAAAAATTTGAAATCTTTTTAATTCTCCCTCAAATCAAATATGAAACAGACTGTTTAAAATAACTCACATAATACTGCATATAAATTACAAAAAACCTACACATATTAGCTATTCACATAACTAATAACCCGAAATATGAATGAATTACAAAATTTGGTGTAAAGTTTTCTTTTACACCAAATTAATTGGAAAATGTGGTGTAAAACATAAACAGCATGAAAAAAAGTACAAAACAGATAAACAAAAACATTTTTTCTTATTACAATACAAAAAAGTTACTAATAATCTATATGAACCTCCAAATAATAGACACTGATTTCTTTATGTTTAATTGGCTAGAATAAAAGATTATAACAAGTTTTATAGTGTTTGTACTATAGTAGTGAAACTATTTTTTACCACTATATCATATGTCAAAAATTTGAAATGAGAGTCTGAATATTACTGATAAAGTACTTTCCTATTACTGATCTATAAACAGAATGCAGTTCTAAATGGGCTATACCACAGTGGAAAAATATAATCAATTTTCACTAAATGGATGGTTATTTTGTTCCCTGAATGACAACTTAAGAGTGTAAGCAAACATTGCTTTAAAATCTCTTTCATATTTTCTTTTAAATGTACCCCTGATGATTGACTCTTATTCTTGGTAAGAGGAATGAGATTGAAATAAAATACATCTGTTGTTGAAAGGGCCTGATTGAAATGGATGGTACTGTATTTTTATATTTATAAGATATTGGATATTAAAGCTGTCAGCAATCTACTTTTTTCGGTAAGTGACAGAGAAATATGTGTACCGTGCAATAAAAAGGAAAAAAGGAATGCAAACCTAAGGTTATAGTAATGACAGAAAATGTTGTTAAGAACAATATATACCTCTATTTAAAATGCAAGGAGATATACCACAAATGTCTACATGCTTAAACAAAAAGGAATGAAAAATTCAAATTTTCTGATGACATTTAAGTAAAGATAATCCTCAAAATTTTTTGTGTTGCTGTTGTAGGACATAATTCATGAAAAACATTTTGGAAAATGCCATAAGCATAAGCGTTGCCCAACTCAGTACACCTCTACATACTGAACATAGAGAAATATATAAATATTCAGCAACTTATTAAAATTTATGATGATTATTGGCTCCAATCTCCATCCTTTCCTGTAGTAATTTAGCTTTGATACATTGTAACAAGACACTGGAAAGTGTCCTTCAGAGATGGGTGAACCGGAACATATGGTGTTTCCTATGCTGTCATCTGCATGACAGCGTGAAAAACAGCCAGTTACTGCCAGTTACAGTGCCAGTAGCTATGAATGGCAGTAAAGAGTTTACCTCTGATTACAGAGGTGTCGGCTAATGAACGAGTACCTCTCCCATCAGTCTAAGCATGCTGCCACTACGAACCATAAGGTGTGCAGGTACCGTTGATAGAAGTATTCATCAGCAGGTGTCTGCGATTTGAGTTAATCAATGAAAAAATGGCATGCGTTCCCTTGTATTTTTGATAACTAGCATGTACAAACTGACAGCGGAGGGCTGCAACCCTTCATTGTCAGCTTTATCATGACAGGTTATCAAGAATAGATGGGTCCCACACCATTTTTTATTAAACTATTTCAATAAATACAGGTAATTTTAAAAAATGGCATGGGGTCACCACCATTTTTGAGAGCCAGCCAAGGTAAGGCAGGCATCTGGTGGTTTGTATTCCCAGGCTTGAAAGGGGCCATTGATATTGCCCCCCTAGCTTAAAAATAGCAGCCCTCTTCTACCCCAAAAAAGGTGCATCTACTAGATGTGCCAATTCTGTCACTTTGCTCTGCTCTTCCCACTTGCCCTGTGGGGGTGAAAAGTGGGGCAATATTTGAGGAGTTGATGTCACCTTTGTATTGTCAGGTGGCATCAAGCCTTATAGATGCCTCTCCATTACTAACCTTATGGTTATTTATTTTGTAAACAAACACACAGCCAGAATAAAGTCCTTTATTTGAAATAAAAATACACACCATTTTACCGTTTTGTTTAACCCCATTCCATTAAACACCTCATCCCCTGTAAAAAAACAGAAAATAATAAACTACAATAATACTCACCTAATGCCCATTCCATTGAAACCCTGGTCTCCTGCAAAAAACAATGATAAAAAAAACCATATTTCTCATACTGTTCAATTCAGTAATCCATGTCTGCAATAAGTGGTTTTCAACCTTGATGGTGCCAAGATGCGACCGTTTAGGCTAAAAAACACGGAAGAATGAGGTTCTGAAAGTGTAGCATCAGTGACTCGTGGTGGCATCATCAAGTAAGATCATCGCTTGCACAGCGAGAAAGAGTCTCAGGTGCAGCACTGAGCTCAGTGAGTTTACCAGAGTTCACCAAGAGAAGTTTCTCTGAATGGGGTACGGTTTTGAGTTATGGTACTGTTCTGGTACCTGAACCAATCTTTTTTAAACTGTTTGCCTGAACCCGCTGGACCCAAACATCCAGGGGTTTGCCCAACACTAGTGTCCTTGATATGGCCAAACCCCATTCGTGCTAAACACATTTATACAGAACACATCATCCAAACAAATGGCAGCAACACTGACACATGCTGCAAATACATTTTCTCTAGTGGTGCTTTAGGTGTGCCAAACATTTATGAAAATATCACATTTAGCAGAAGACTTTATTCTTGTAAGTTCATTTTGCCATACAAGCCATAAACCTCTCAAGGTTCAGTTCAGTTTGATTCGCCAAACTCCATTAGAGTCAATGGGAGGCCAAATCAAATGTATGCACAACACCTTAAGGGGTTAAAAAGAGATTCCCAAACTGCTGAAATTGGTTGCAGACGCACAGTAGAAATTTGCAAATGGCATAGCAGCAGTCAGTCATGAGCCAAGCATGAGGTATCAGGGTCTGGGCCAGCATTTACAGCTTGGAATTGAAGCTTCAATGAGGACCTGGTGGTTAACCCCTTTACCCCCAAGGGTGGTTTGCACGTTAATGACCGGGCCAATTTTTACATTTCTGACCACTGTCCATTTATGAGGTTATAACTCCGAAATGCTTCAACGGATCCTGGTGATTCTGACAATGTTTTCTCGTGACATATTGTACTTCATGATAGTGGTAAAATTTCTTCGATATAACTTGCGTTTATTTGTGAAAAAAACAGAAATTTGGCAAAAATTTTGAAAATTTCACAATTTTCAAATTTTGAATTTTTATTCTGTTAAACCAGAGAGTTATGTGACACAAAATAGTTAATAAATAACATTTCCCACATGTCTACTTTACATCAGCACAATTTTGGAAACAATTTTTTTTTCCTAGAAAGTTATAAGGGTTAAAAGTTGACCAGCAATTTCTCATTTTTACAACAAAATTTACAAAACCATTTTTTTTAGGGACCACCTCACATTTGAAGTCACTTTGAGGGGTCTATATGGCAGAAAATACCCAAAAGTGACACCATTCTGAAAACTGTTCCACTCAAGGTGTTCAAAACCACATTTAAGAAGTTTATTAACCCTTCAGGTGTCTCACAGCAGCAGAAGCAGCATGGAAGGAAAAAATTATCATTTTACTTTTTAGTCACAAAAATGATCTTTCAGCAATAATTTTTTTAATTTCCCAAGGGTAAAAAGAGAAAATGGACCTCAAAATTTGTTGTCCAATTTGTCCTGAGTATGCTTATACCCCACATGTGAGGGGGAACTACTTTTTGGGCACATGGCAGGGCTCAGAAGGAAAGGAGTGTTGTTTGACATTTTCAAGCTAAAATTGGCTGGAATTGAGATCGGACGCCATGTCGCGTTTGGTGACCCCCAGATGTGCCTAAACAGTGGAAACCCCCCACAAATGACCCCATTTTGGAAACTAGACCCCCTAAGGAACTTATATAGATGTGTCGTGAGCACTCTTATCCCCCAAGCGCTTCACAAAAGTTTATAACGCCCGGGCGTGAAAAAAAAAATCCTATTTTTTCCACAAACATGATCGTTTAGTCCCCAATTTTTTATTTTCTCAATTGTAACAAGAGAAATTAGACCCCAAAAGTTGTTGTCCAATTTGTCCTGAGTACGCTGATACCCTATATTTGGGGGTAAACCACTGTTTGGGCGCATGGCCGGGCTCAGAAGGAAAGGAGCACGATTTGACATTTTCAATCTAAAATTGGCTGGAATTGAGATCGGACGCCATGTCGCATTTGGCGAGCCCCTGATGTGCCTAAACAGTGGAAAACCCCCACAAGTGACCCCATTTTGGAAACTAGACCACCTAAGGAACTTATCTAGATGTGTCGTGAGCACTTTTATCCCCCAAGTGCTTCACAAAAGTTTATAATGCCCGGGCGTGAAAAAAAAATCCTATTTTTTCCCACAAAAATGATCATTTAGTCCCCAATTTTTAATTTTCCCAAGTGTAACAGGAGAAATTGGACCACAAAAGTTGTTGTCAAATATGTCCTGAGTACGTTGATACCCCACATGTGGGACAAAACTACTGTTTGGGTACACTTCAGGGCTCGGAAGGGAAGTAGTGACGTTTTGAAAAGCAGACTTTGATGGAATGGTCTGCGGGGATCATGTTCCGTTTGCAGAGCCCCTGATATGCCTGAACAGTAGAAATCCCCCACAATTGACCCCATTTTGGAAACTAGACCTAATTGGGAACTTATCTAGGTGTGTGGTGAGAATTTTGAACCCCCATGTGTTTCACTTAAATTAATAATGCCCGGGCGTGAAAATAAAAAAGCCTATTTTTTCCTACAAAAATGATCATTTAGTCCCAAATTTTTAATTTTTCCAAGTGTAACAGGAGAAATTGGACCCCAAAAGTTGTTGTCCAAATTGTCCTGAGAACGCTGATACCCCACATGAGGGAAAAAATACTGTTTGGGCACACGTCGGGGCACGGAAGGGATGTGGTGACGTTTTGGAAAGCAGACTTTGATGGAATGGTCTGCAGGCGTCATGTTCCGTTTGCAGAGCCCCTGATGTGCCCAAACAGTAAAAAAAATAACACAAGTGACATTTTGTAAACTAGACCCCCAATGAACTTACATAGATGTGCCCCCTTTTTGGAACTAATCTACTGTTTCCTGTAAAGTAAATTAGTAGTGCATGGAGGTGTGGTACAAGTTGAAGCAATCCCTCATACACAGGCCCGGTTTTTCGGGGCAGGTGTCGCATTGATAAATGGTGTCCTTGTGTATTCCCCTTTTGTAACACACTCGGCACCTTTTTTGCGATTTACCTCTTTTTCCAGTTTGCGGGACCTCCCCCGGGAAATGCTGACCTGGTACGATACGAGCACCTTCAGTTCCGGAAGTACTGGGGCCCGCTCCTTCCCTCGTGCCAAATATCAGGGCCTTAATCACTACCTCCTGGAACTGAAGGTACGACGTATCGGTGTGGCGTGCACATCGTGACAGCAGGAAAGCGTTTAGCATTGCCATTTGTATGATGTACACGGACAGCTTTTTGTACCACACCTTGGCCTTTCTCAAAGCACTGTACGGTTGGAGGAGTTGATCAGAGAGATCAACGCCCCCCATGTTTTTGTTGTACCCCAGTACACAGTCAGGTTTGCTGACCTGTGTAGAGGTACCCCGTACAGTGCTGAGGGCACTGCCATCACCGTGTATGGTGGTCAAGAGAAGGACATCCCTCTTGTCCTTGTACTTGACCACCAGCAGGTGGTCGCTACATTGGGCTCTGCTCTCACCTTTTCTGAGCATCTGCCCAAGTAGCGTCTTTGGGAGGCCTCTCTGATTTTTGCGGACAGTACCGCAGGCTGCGGTACCTCGCGCAGAGAGGGATTTGTAGAGTGGGATGCTGGAATAAAAGTTATCAGTGTAGAGGTGATAACCTTTATCCAGCAGTGGGTGCACCAAATCCCACACTATTTTCCCACTCACTCCCAGGACAGGGGGACACTCAGGCGGTTCAATCCTGGTGTCCTTCCCTTCGTAGACTCTAAAGCTGTAGGTGTACCCTGAGGTACTCTCACACAGCTTATAGAGTTTGATTCCGTACCTGGCCCTCTTGCTGGGCAGGTATTGACGGAATCTGAGCCGCCCCTTAAAATGAACCAAGGACTCATCCACGCAGATGTCCCTTTTGGGCATGTACACTTCACCAAACTTTTTGTTGAAATGTTCGATGACCGGCCAAACTTTGAACAGACGGTCAAAGTTGGGGTCATCTCGTGCGGGACACTGTGCATTATTGGAATAATGCAGGAACTTATGGATGGCCTCAAAACGCGTTCGGACCATGACCATTCAGAACACTGGAGTGTTGTATAAAATATCAACGCTCCAATATTGCCGAATTTCTGGCTTCTTCAGGAGCCCCATATGAAGCATCAGGCCCCAAAACTGCATCATTTCAACTGCGTCTACAGGAGACCAGTTAGAATATGATGAACCGGTGTTTTACTCCAAAAATTGACGAGCGTACAAATTAGTTTGCTCCACCATGAGGTTAACAAAATCCTCAGAGAAAAAGACTTTGAAAAAGTCAATTTCTGTGAGGCCGGTGGTGTCAAACCTGATTCCTGATTCTGCCACAAAATCAGGAATCAGTGGCTCGTAATTTTCGGGGGGCGAGATCCATATGGGGTCCGAAGAGGGGCGCGCTGGTTCATCTTCAGGAGTGGGCCCTGCCTCATCTTCATCTTCATGAATGATGGGCACTGCTTCTGTCCTGCGGCGTCTGCGTGGCGGTTCCGCAGGGCCGGAGGAGGAAGATGGGAAGGGGGAAGAGGATGAGGAAGAGGATGAGGAAGAATCAGGAAAATAAAGAAAAGTGGGATCCTCTCCCTCGCTATCAGTGTCGGAGGCAAGGAAAGAATACGCCTCCTCCGCTGAATAGCGCTGTTGGGATGAACGGGACGAGCGGGACATTTTTTTTGTGAGTATGGTGCTTTTGTGTACTTTATTGATAACTATGTGTATGTGTGGGGGGAAAGTGTTTGGTGCAAACTATTCTGAAAAGAAAAAGCTAAAGGAAAAAAAAAGCAAATGGGGAGAAAAAAAAACCTGTTAGAGGAAAAGTCTAAAACAGCAGGCCCTAGCTCTGATAAGTGAACCGCGTCACTTATCAAATTTCGGCTTCTGCTGGGTGTGCGAACGGGGATGTGGAAAAAACACCAGGCACGAGAGCTCTGATATGTGAACCGTGTCACTTATCAGAGTTCGGCGGCTGCTGGGTGTGCGAACGGGGATGTGAAAAGGGAAGGCACAGATTAGACGCGGCGGCTGGGGGAGTGCACGGGGATGGGGGAAAAAAAAAAAAAAAGGGAAGGCAGAGATTAGATGCAGCGGCTGGGGGAGCGCATGGGGATGGGGAAAAAAAAGAAAGAAAAGGGAAGGCAGAGATTAGACGCGGCGGCTGGGGGAGCGCAATGGGATGGGGAAAAAAAAAAGAAAAGGCACGGATTAGACGCGGCGGCTGGGGGAGCGCACGGGGATGAGGGAAAAAAAAAGAAAAGGGAAGGCAGAGATTAGACGCAGCGGCTGAGGGAGCGCACGGGGATGGGGGAAAAAAATAAGAAAAGGGAAGGCAGAGATTAGACGCAGCGGCTGGGGGAGAGCATGGGGATGGGGAAAAAAAAAATGAAAAGGGAAGGCAGAGATTAGACGCGGCGGCTGGGGGAGCGCACGGGGATGGGGAAACAAAAAAAAAAGAAAAGGGAAGGCAGAGATTAGACGCAGCGGCTGGGGGAGTGCACGGGGATGGGGGAAAAAAAAAAAGAAAAGGGAAGGCAGAGATTGGACGTGGCGGCTGGGGGAGCGCAAGGGGATGGGGAAAAAAAAAGAAAAGGCACGGATTAGACGCAGCGGCTGGGGGAGCGCACGGGGATGGGGAAAAAAAAGAAAAGGGAAGGCAGAGATTAGACACAGCGGCTGGGGGAGTGCACGGGGATGGGGGAAAAAAAAAAGAAAAGGGAAGGCAGAGATTAGACGCGGCGGCTGGGGGAGCGCAAGGGGATGGGGAAAAAAAAAAAAGAAAAGGCACGGATTAGACGCAGCGGCTGGGGGAGCGCACGGGGATGGGGTAAAAAAAGTGAGCACGAGTGTTGATAGGTGAACTGCGTCACCAATCAATGCTCGGCAGCTGCTAAATTTGGGCACGGATACGGCGCAAGGTGGGGAAGGGGGGATGGGGGGATGGGGCAGGGGGGATGGGGGGATGGAGAGAGATCGGGCCAGGATCGGGGTATCAACACTTACGGTTTGTAGTCTCTCTTCTTTCTTCTCTCTTCTTTCTTTAGCAAGAATTGTGGTGTCACAGGCTACTGTGGCACCACAAGTCTCAGCACAGGAGGGGATCTCTCAGCGTGTCCGCTCTGAAGGAATCCTCACCAAGTGTGATGATTCCTTCAGAGCAGTTACACAGGTCAGGGGCAGGTGAGACAGGTCACAGAGCGGTCACATTGCTGCTGTGACCTGTGATTGGTGGGATCGATGAACACATCGATCCCACCAATCAGAGAAGGCCCTGGTGACACCGGTGTTGCTAGGCACCAGCCTATGATCGGAGCTCACAGCTCCGATCATAGGCAGGTCACCGGCAGGTCACCAGCAGATGACCGGCAGGTGACCGGCAGGTCACTGGCAGGTCACCATCAGGGAACAGCGCGGTCACACCGCTGCTGTGCCCTGTGATTGGCGCGATCGACGATCACATCGATTGCGCCAATCAGAGCTGGAGGATCCGGAGCACAGAAGGCTGGAGGATCCGGAGCACAGGAGGCAGGGCAGAGGGGGCTGCGGAGCGCGTTACAGGCAGGGCACAGCGCAGTAACACCGTCGCTGTGCCCTGTGATTGGCGCGATCGATGTGATCGTCGATCGCGCCAATCCAGGGGGTTTTAGCCAATGCCTGGCATTGCCAGGCACTGGCCTAGGATCGAGTACATCGGTACTCGATCCTAGCCTGGGACCTCAATGTTTCAGCCAAATTGATTGGCTGAAACAATGAGAAAGGCTGCGATTGGCTGCTCAGAATTGAGCAGCCAATCACAGTGATCGGGAGGTGGGGGGGACCGGCGACAGGCCCTAGGATGCCGACACCATCTTCCTCCAGGTAAGATGGCGTCGGAATTTTAATGCGATCACTGCGACTTAAGTCGCAGTGTCGCATTAAAGGGCATGACGTACTATTCCGTCCTTGGGAAGTAGGGCCCACCCCACATGGATGGAATAGTACATCTAATGACAGAAAGGGGTTAAAGGAGTGATGAAGCCTTCTTAGCTGGGAGCCCTGATATCTCATGCAACACCTCCAATGTACACTTAGAAGGCACAAACATCAGTTTCATACAGTATTATTGGTAGAAAAATGTAAGGAAAGTAACACAGGTTGTTGACTGATCAATTGACCCAGAGTTGAACAATTTATAACACCTCCAATTTTTTTTTCCAGTCACATTCAAATGGTAAAAACATCCATTTCATACAATACTATTAGTAGAAAATATAATGAAAGTAACACAGGTAGATGACTGAAAGTAAGTGCAGGCCTGCCTGTCTGTGAACCCTACTTACACAGGCAACCCACCAAATAGAGACCCAACTTAGACTGCTTTCACATTAACGTCGTACGACGCATGTCGCAATGCGTTGTTTTGGAGAAAAAAAGCATCCTGCAAAATTGCTTGCAGGATGCGTTTTTTCTCCATAGACTTGCATTAGTGATGCATTGCGACGGATTGCCACACGTTGCATCAGTCGTGCGATGGATGCGTCATGTTACGTTGGACCGTCGGCACAAAAACATTATATGTAACTTTTTTTGTGTGTCATGTCCGCCTTTTCCGACTGCGCATGCGTGGCCGGAACTCCGCCCCTGCCTCCCCAGACATCACAATGGCGCAGCCGATGCGTTGAAAAACTGCATCCGCTGCCCCCGTTGTGTTTTTTTTTGCACAGTATGCGTCGGTACATCAGCACATCGCATTGCGACGTGCGTTGTACGACGCTAGTGTGAAAGTAGCCTTAGAGTCTCCATATCTCAAAAAAATGTTGTCGCACACCACTAAAGTGGCATTAATTTCCACAGAGAAGAAACAGTATAATAGGCCTCTTACACATCTTCCATTACGTGCAAACCACCAGATGGAGATTTAACTTGCAGTCTCCATATTTATAAAAATTATTGTCACACACCACTAAAGGGGCATCAATTTCCACAGAGTAGAAACAGTATATTACGACTCTGACACACATTCCACTACAGGCAACCCACCAGATGGAAACTCAACTTGAAGTCTCCACATTTCAAAAAATTGTTTGTAACATCATCAGCCATAGCAGGAGGCTCAGAAGCCACCTCAAATGTGGCACAGCCTGCAATAATGCAAGGTCAATGCATTAAACTAAAAATTACTCCATTGCCTCATCTGCTCAGTCTGCAACTTGGGCGCAAATGTAATTGGAGATCCATGACTTGTTCATCTTGATGAACATTAGGAGGTCTGCACTTCCAGGGAACATCTGTATGCGCTAATCTGTCAGGACACCACCAGCAGCGCTGAAGACACATTCTGAGAGAAAGCTGGTTGCCAGGCATGACAAAAACTCCAAGGCATGACAGGCAAGCTCAGGCCACTCTTCCATTTTTGAAGGCCAAAATGCAAAAGGGTCCAACCCCCCATCACATTGATGTTGAGCTCTAGATACTTTTGCTCCATCCTCTCCTGTCGTTCATAATGTGACAGACTTGTATGCTGTTCAGCTGGTGCACGGGCTGGTCTGAAAAATGTGTGAAACAACTCACAAAAATCACTTACACCACTTATACTGCTGCTGCTGCTAATGTTTTTGCGTTGATGTCTTGATGTTCCTGAGGTTGACGTCTAGAACTTAGATGCACACTTTGTGCCTCACTGCTGTTTTGGAGAAAACCACTCTGAAGATTATCTACAAACGTGTTGCAGTACTCCAGCATATGCTTGTCCCTTTTCAAGGGGGAAAGAATCTGGCTAAATTTACTTTTGTGCAGTGGATCACACATAGTAGCAACCCAATAGTCAGCATTATTTCTAACCCTAAGAATACGGGCACCAAGTTTAAAACAGTGCAGCAAGAAGGTGCTCATGTGTTGGGAGCTTCCATGAGGTCCAAGTCCATGATGTGTTGTTGGTGGGGTAACACTCAAGGTTGCTTTCTCTATCCCCTCCCTTAAACCACAGACAACAGAGAGGGGATCATTATCCTCTTCATCTCCTGACTATTGTGTGTCCATCTCCTCGCTCTCCTTCTTTTTTTCTTGACTCTGGCAGCTTCACTAACAGATTGTCTGGTACCATAAGTCTCCCTTGATCTCTGTAAACCACCCTCCTATGGCACTCACCTGTGCAATGACAGTTTGTAAATTTCAGATATTGCTATTCCTTCAGCATACTCCTCTGCTTCCGCCTCATCCTGTGAGACCACCACCTCATCACGCTGACTATTCAAAGTGTGCTCCAGCATGTAGATGACTGGAATAGTGATGCTGATGACAGCATCGTCAGTGCTTACCATCTTAGTAGCCATTTCAAAACTTGTCAGAAGGGTGCAGGGGTCCTTCATCTGTGGCGACTTTGCAAATGTGATTTGCACCATGCCTATACTGCGTTGGCCTAGGCTATGCAAAAGGAAATGCTGCACCAAGGCTCATCATTGATTCCACTGTCACTGTAACATATTCAGAGTGGAATTCAGAACACTGCAAATCAAACAGTTGACCAGTAGGCAAAAAAGACCTCTGTAGCGAAGCAAGTCAATGACCTGTGGGGTGTGATCATCAGTAGTGAGCACAAAGTGACCATGCTTTCTGCAGCAGTGCATCCAGGCTGGGATAGTGGTGGAGAAATTGCTGAACTACCAGGTTGAAGATGTTAGCCATGCAAGGCACATGTGTGAGGTTGCCATGGCATAAGGCAACCACCAGGTATTCATCGTAAACGCACATGGTCTTCTCAAGCTCCAGGTTCAGTGGAGACGGCCATTGCTCTATCTCGACCTGGATAACTGTCCATAACTCTTCAGCTGTGTGACCACGATCTCCAAGGAATATTAATTTGAACACTGTCTGATTGTGGTAAGCCATGGCTGCGCAGTACAGAGGTGGGGTGGTCATTTATCTGCACTGATGGAATGCGTGTATGATTAAGGGATAGGTAGAGGGCACAGGTGGAGGCCCTAGAGGTAAGTAGAGGAGGCAGAATCAGGGGAGAAACTGTTATATACAGAAGGTTTGTCCCACAGTACTTGGGTATTCAAAGACTTGTGGAGCAGCCCCTTTATCGCTTGCCCCCACAGCCTCCAGAATCACCCAGTGCCCTGTCAGCAGGATGTAATTCCTCTGCCCATATTTGCTTGTCCAGGTGTAAGTGGTGAAATTCACCCTTGCAGACAGATTTTTTTAGGGAATGGGTGTCTGTGACATGCTTGTGTAGTGCAAGCACTGCTTTCTTGGAGAAGTAATGATGACTGGGCAACTGGCATTGTGGGATTGCGATGACCATCAACTTTCTTACTCTGTCTGTATCCACCATGCAGAAAGGAAGCATTTCTGAGGCCAACAGATTGGAGATGGTGGTGATCAAGATCTTAGCTTTGGCATGTGTAGGAAACATTATTTTACATGACCACAACTGCATGACCAAGGGCTGGCTGCTGTGCTGAGAAAGGGTGGAATTTATATAGAAAAAATAGGCCTAAACTATGGCACTTGCTTGAGAGAGGGTGGTGTACATAGAACAGGACAAACTGCTGGACTGTGAGTGAGGTGCAGGCAGATTGAGAAAGATGTGTTGTGCTAGGTGACGCAAAAACAGCAGGCATGTCCATTTCAGTAACAGCTGGTGGGCTTTCACTCACCCCTACTCTAGGGGATAAACAAGTGGAGATTCTGCGTCCGGAGACCTGCTTGAGAAGACTTAGCACAGTTACGGAATAAGCAGCAGATGTGGTTGATAGGATGTTTGGTGGTTGGCAAGGCCAGCTAGGCCACATTTTAGTGGAGTGAGATTCCCATACTAAGGCATGTTAATTGCACATGCGCCGTTTCATGCATGTAGTTGTCAAATTATTGCAATTTTTGCCTATACTGAGTTTTTCTTTTCTTTTAACTAATTTTTAAAAGCTTTTACTCAGTTTTATCATCACAAAAATGTACTCCACACTACAGAATAGTGTGTGGCTGAGAAATGTAGCCCAGGAAAATGCTGCAGTAATTTTTGGGTGTGTTACATAACGCAAAAAAGGACCTCAAAGTATGTCATACTTGATCAAAATATATTCAAGTTTTTCATGCCCCCTCTCCCACAAAAAAGCTGCAGTTATATATTTGTCAACAGACTGCAAAGGCCTAATCTCAAACTTCAGACTGGATTCTGTCACTCTTCCTGCTCTTGCGACTCTCTTTCCCTCCCTAGGCTATATGCAGATTGTATGTCATCCAAACAGCAAAGCAAACAATTAGCCCTTAGAAGGGCTGTTATTATGATGGCTCAGATTAAGCACCAGTATCAAATCTACAGACCTCTGATTCGCTATACTGTGCACACAGGCCTAGACAAACACTCTCTCACTCCAATACGAAGTGTCACAGAGCCATGCAATGGTGCCAGTGTGCCGAGCCAGGTGGTGTCTGTCCTTTTATAATCCCTGATGATGATAGACAGACAGCTAATCACAGTAATACCACAATCAAAATGGCTACGTAATTACAATGATTTACAGGCAATCCCTGCATACTTATTGGCTGCATAACAGGCGCCAAAGATGCAGGGAAGGATTTGAGTTTGAACTTGAGCACCACCCATTGCTTACTGATTAACAAGCACATCAGACCATGTTTGTTCATTCCTAATATATAATCAATATATTCCCTAATTCAAAAATCTTCATTGGTGACTAGAGCTCATTTAATGCTTACATTTTTTTGTTTTACTCTTTGCTACTTTATTTCACTAAAAGTGACCCTCAATTAAGTTGAAAGAAGTTTTTTTAGAAGGGCATTTAACAATATGTTTCAATGTTCAAATAATATAAAATTAAGTTTCTTTTTTAGGACTTCTGAAGACACAATACATATTTGTCCAATTCTAACAGAGTCTGTATTGCATACAAACACCAATTATTTTAAATAAAATGTATGCTGGGGTTTAAGAAGGAAATCCAGAAAAAATCCAATGGATTAACATACATTTTCAATTTGTGCTAAAAATGTCTCACATTTTTCAGAACCCTGTGTACAGCAACCAGATTAAATATTAGATGAGTCATATTGACAATTTGGTCATTTTGTGAAAGAAAACCATTATAAAAACTAATAAATTTGTGAAATAATTAAATAATTATTTCTAGGGTTTAAACTTTGCACAAAAAATCTTTAAAAATTGATTGAAAGATTGGATTCATGGACAATGAGATTTCAGTAGAACAGCAAAGGTTTATTAGTAGTGATGGGCTGACTCATGGATACTCGGGTCCATTGGGATCCCAGTCCCGATTCAAATGGATGGGAGGCCCAAACATCTGGCATTTCCCACATTGACATCAGTGTGACAGTGAGGGAAACAATGGCTCTGATTGACGGTACACTTGTTACTGCCGGTCCAAGCACTGCAGTTCCCACATTGTCATACAGATGACATCATGTGAGCATGTAGCTCTGACCAGCGGTAAAAAGGTTAATGCCAGTCGGTTGTTGAGACTATTACTCTCATCAATGTATACCTGGTTTTGTTGATAGCAGTGAGAGCAGGCATACGCTGATGTGAGTATTCACTAGCCAGTGCCTGTGCAATTAAAGATTAAAAAATGGCGTTGGGTCCCCTCTATTCTTAATAAGCAGAGCAGGTAAAACTTACAGCTGCAGGCTGCAGCAAACAGCGGTCAGCTTTTTCTTGGCTGGTTATCAAAAATAAAGGGGTCCCCACACCGTTTTTAAATTATTTAAATTAATATTTTTTAAAAAACAGTGTGGAGCCTCCCCATTTATGGCAACCAGCCAAGCCAAAGCAGACAGTTGAAGGCTAATATTCTCAGACTGCTAAGGAGCCAAGGATATTGACTCTCCCCAGCCTAAAAATAGCCTGTAGCCCGCCCAGAAAAGGCTCATCTATTAGGTACACTAGTTGTGGCACTTTGCCTGGCTCGTCCTACTTACCCTAGTGTGGTCCCAAGTGGGGTAATAGTATTTGGGTTGATTTCAGCTTTGTAATGTCAGATGAAATCAAGTCCATAGGTTAGTGATGGAGAGGCGTCTATCAGATGCCCCCATTACTAGCACCATTAGTTTATGTTAAAAAAGCACACACGCAAAGTCCTTTATTTGAAATAAAAACTCCCCAACCCTCTTTTATCCATTTAATATTTTCAAAATAAAAGTTAAAAAATCACAGTATTTCTCACCTGTCTGCCGATAATTCATATGTCCCACAGCGTGTTATAACTCAACTACATCTGGATGCATTGCTGAGTGGTGGCATGATGCTACCACTCAGCCCTTCATCTAGGAGACAATGAGCTGAGAGTGAGAGCACAGCATCAGTGCTGAGCAGTTACATCAATAAGGTGACTCAAGTTCATTGTCTATGAACTCCGCTCACCTTATTGATGTGACTGCTCAGCAATGAATCTGCTTTCTTATGCTCAGCTCAGTATCTCCTGTATGCAATGCTGAGTGGAAGCATCATGCCACTGTTCAGCAATGCATCAAGATGTAGCTGTGTTGGGCTCTTTGAATGGTTTAGAACAAAAAAGATCCAGTAAGTCTGATGGAAGGATCAAGAATTAGAGAAAATTAATCAAATAATAGAAATCCACTGGAGCATATTGTTAAATAATCCATTTTTAGAAAAAATGCTTCCAAATCAAAGGAGATTGACTTTTAGAAGATGTAGAAACAGAATCATAGAATCATAGAATCATAGAGGTGGAAGGGACCTCTTGGGTCATCTGGTCCAACACCTTGCTCAAAGCAAGATTCACTAAATCATTCCAGACAGATGTCTGTCCAACCTCTGTTTGAAGACCCATTGATCACCCTAACTGTCAAAAAAAGTTTTTACTAAAATCTAATCTGTGTCTTCTCCCATTCAGTTTCATCCCATTGTTTCTAGACTTTCCTTGCTCAAATGAGATTAAAGATGATCCTTCTATAATGTGACAGCCCTTGAGATATTTGTAGACATCAGCAAATTTAATCAGTGTACCCTCAATTCCTTCATCTAAATAATTGATAAAGATGTTGAACAATGTTGAACAATACAGGGCCCAGGACAGAACCCTGTGGTATCCCACTTGAGACATTCTTCCAACTGGATGTGCAGCCATTTACGACTACTCATTGGGTTTGATCACTAAGTCAGTTATGAATCCACCTAACAGTTGCCTTGTCCATTCCAAACTTTGTCATTTTTTCAAAAAGAATGGTGTGAGACGCTTTGTCAAATGTTTTGCTGAAGTCAAGATATACTGTATCTACAGCATTTCCCTGATCCACCCAGAGAGTGATTCTGTCATAGAAGGAAATTAAGTTAGTCTGACATGACTTATTAGTTACAAACCCATGCTGACTCTTGTTAATCACTTTATTCTTATCCAGGTACTTACATACATGATGCTTAATATTTTTTTCAAAGATCTTTCCTGGTATAGAAGTCAGACTCACCAGCCTATAGTTCCCTGGGTCCAACTTCTTCCCCTTTTTAAAGATAGGAACAATATTTGCTCTTCTCCAGTCTTCTGGGACTTTTCCTGTTCTCCAAGAATTTTCAAAGATTATGGAGAGTGGTTCAAAAATTTCTTCTGCTATCAACTTCAGTACTCTGGGGTGTAATTCATCTGGACCTGGAGACTTGAATTAATTTATGTTAGCTAAGTGTTTCCTCACTATCTTTATGTTTATAGATAACCTGGATTATTTTCTTCCTTTAATAGGACAGTTATGATCAGTTGATGTTACATTTCCTTCTGAGAGAAAACAGATGCAAAATAGGAATTTAAAAGTTTGGCCTGCTCAACATCCTTTCTTACCATTTCATCATTTTCATCCTGCAAAAATCCTATAGCATCTTTAACTTTTATTTTACTTGTATGTATGATTCTAAAATCTCTATTAACTATAAATAGTTGCAAAGGGACGTGAGCTGGTATCCGTGGCTCTTTTTTTGATTAGCCAGCCTGGCGCAATGTCACTTGTATGTCATGCCACAATGATTATGTTAAACCAGGCCAGTGTTGTGATTCGGTTTGTGGGCTCCCCCGGTGGTCTCTTGTGGTACTGGTGTCCTGCAAGCTTTGCCTTCTCAGTTCACCTGTTCCTATCAGGATGTGGGTGTATCCTATTTAACCTTGCTCCTCAGTCATTCTAATGCTGGCCATCAATGTATCCAGAGTGATTCTGTTGCATGTTCCTGCTCCCAGTTTTCTGCTCAGCTAAGTTGGACACTTTAGTCCTTAAGTCTATTTTTGTATGTTTTGTCCAGTTTGCACTTATGTGAATCTCTGCAGCTGGAAGCTCTTGTTGGGCTGAAATTACCACTCCAGTGGCATGAGTTGTCACATGAGTTAAGGTAATTTCAGGATGGTGTTTTGAAGGGTTTTGCAGCTGACCGCGAAGTCCTCTGTTGTATCTTTCTGCTATTTAGTTAGCGGGCCTCTCTGTGCTAAATCTGCTTTCATACTACGTGTGTCTTTTCATCTGCTCTCACCGTTATTATATGTGGAGGCCTTTTGGGAGCTTAAGCGCCGTTTTTCTTCTGCTCCGGTGTTGTGCCAGCCTGATGTTTCTCTTCCTTTTCAGGTGGAAGTTGATGCTTCCGAGATCGGAGTGGGGGCGGTTTTGTCGCAGAAAAGTTCAGATTGTTCAGTGATGAGACCTTGTGCGTTCTTTTCTCGAAAATTTTCGCCCGCCGAGCGAAATTATGACGTCGGTAATCGGGAGCTTTTGGCGATGAAGTGGGCATTCGAGGAGTGGCGTCATTGGCTTGAGGGTGCTAAACATCAGGTGGTGGTCTTGACTGATCACAAAAATTTGATTTATCTTGAGTCGGCCAGACGTCTGAATCCTAGACAGGCGCGCTGGTCGTTGTTTTTCTCCCGGTTTAATTTTGTGGTTTCGTATCTGCCAGGTACTAAGAATGTGAAGGCGGATGCCCTTTCTAGGAGTTTTGAACCTGATTCCCCT
Source organism: Ranitomeya variabilis (assembly GCF_051348905.1). Classification (NCBI taxonomy): domain Eukaryota; kingdom Metazoa; phylum Chordata; class Amphibia; order Anura; family Dendrobatidae; genus Ranitomeya; species Ranitomeya variabilis. Next base: position 150,246,393 of record NC_135234.1, on the reverse strand, counting down.
GGTGATTCTAAACCTACGGGTATACTTAAGGATGGGGTGATATTGTCTGCTGTCTTCCCAGACCTGCGACGTGCTTTACAAGAGTTTCAGGCGGATCGGCCTGATCGTTGTCCGCCTGGTAGATTGTTTGTGCCGGATGAGTGGACCAATAGAGTCATCTCGGAGGTTCATTCTTCTGTGTTGGCAGGTCATCCGGGAATTTTTGGTACCAGAGATTTGGTGGCTAGGTCCTTCTGGTGGCCTCCCCTGTCTCGGGACGTGCGTACTTTTGTGCAGTCTTGCGATGTTTGTGCTCGGGCCAAGCCTTGTTGTTCTCGGGCTAGTGGGTTGTTGTTGCCCTTGCCTGTTCCTAAGAGGCCTTGGACACACATCTCTATGGATTTTATTTCTGATCTCCCTGTTTCTCAGAAGATGTCCGTCATTTGGGTGGTGTGTGACCGCTTTTCTAAGATGGTTCATTTGGTGCCCTTGCCCAAGCTGCCTTCCTCATCTGAGTTGGTGCCCCTGTTTTTTCAGAATGTGGTTCGGCTGCATGGTATTCCGGAGAATATCGTTTCCGACAGGGGATCCCAGTTTGTGTCCAGATTTTGGCGGGCGTTTTGTGCCAGGATGGGCATTGATTTGTCTTTTTCGTCTGCATTTCATCCCCAGACAAATGGCCAGACGGAACGTACTAATCAGACCTTGGAGACTTATTTGAGGTGTTTCGTGTCTGCTGATCAGGATGACTGGGTCTCCTTTTTGCCGTTGGCTGAGTTTGCCCTTAATAATCGGGCCAGTTCTGCCACTTTGGTCTCCCCTTTCTTTTGCAATTCAGGGTTCCATCCTCGTTTTTCATCTGGTCAGGTGGAGTCTTCGGATTGTCCTGGAGTGGATACCATGGTGGATAGGTTGCATCGTATTTGGGGGCAGGTGGTGGACAATTTGGAGTTGTCCCAGGAGAGGACTCAACGTTTTGCTAATCGCCATCGTCGTGTTGGTCCTCGTCTTCGTGTTGGGGACTTGGTGTGGTTGCCCTCCCGTTTTGTCCCTATGAGGGTCTCTTCTCCTAAGTTTAAGCCTCGGTTCATCGGTCCTTATAAGATTTTGGAAATTCTTAACCCTGTGTCTTTTCGTTTGGACCTCCCAGCATCCTTTGCTATCCATAATGTCTTTCATCGGTCATTATTGCGGAGGTATGAGGTACCACTTGTGCCTTCTGTTGAGCCTCCTGCTCCTGTGCTGGTTGAGGGTGAATTGGAGTACGTGGTGGAGAAAATCTTGGACTCCCGTGTTTCCAGACGGAGACTTCAATATCTGGTGAAATGGAAGGGCTACGGTCAAGAGGATAATTCTTGGGTTACAGCTTCTGATGTTCATGCTTCTGATTTGGTCCGTGCCTTTCATGGGGCTCATCCAGATTGCCCTGGTGGTTTTTGTGAGGGTTCGGTGCCCCCTCCTTAAGGGGGGGGTACTGTTGTGATTCGGTTCGTGGGCTCCCCCGGTGGTCTCTTGTGGTACTGGTGTCCTGCAAGCTTTGCCTTCTCAGTTCACCTGTTCCTATCAGGATGTGGGTGTATCCTATTTAACCTTGCTCCTCAGTCATTCTAATGCTGGCCATCAATGTATCCAGAGTGATTCTGTTGCATGTTCCTGCTCCCAGTTTTCTGCTCAGCTAAGTTGGACACTTTAGTCCTTAAGTCTATTTTTGTATGTTTTGTCCAGTTTGCACTTATGTGAATCTCTGCAGCTGGAAGCTCTTGTTGGGCTGAAATTACCACTCCAGTGGCATGAGTTGTCACATGAGTTAAGGTAATTTCAGGATGGTGTTTTGAAGGGTTTTGCAGCTGACCGCGAAGTCCTCTGTTGTATCTTTCTGCTATTTAGTTAGCGGGCCTCTCTGTGCTAAATCTGCTTTCATACTACGTGTGTCTTTTCATCTGCTCTCACCGTTATTATATGTGGAGGCCTTTTGGGAGCTTAAGCGCCGTTTTTCTTCTGCTCCGGTGTTGTGCCAGCCTGATGTTTCTCTTCCTTTTCAGGTGGAAGTTGATGCTTCCGAGATCGGAGTGGGGGCGGTTTTGTCGCAGAAAAGTTCAGATTGTTCAGTGATGAGACCTTGTGCGTTCTTTTCTCGAAAATTTTCGCCCGCCGAGCGAAATTATGACGTCGGTAATCGGGAGCTTTTGGCGATGAAGTGGGCATTCGAGGAGTGGCGTCATTGGCTTGAGGGTGCTAAACATCAGGTGGTGGTCTTGACTGATCACAAAAATTTGATTTATCTTGAGTCGGCCAGACGTCTGAATCCTAGACAGGCGCGCTGGTCGTTGTTTTTCTCCCGGTTTAATTTTGTGGTTTCGTATCTGCCAGGTACTAAGAATGTGAAGGCGGATGCCCTTTCTAGGAGTTTTGAACCTGATTCCCCTGGTGATTCTAAACCTACGGGTATACTTAAGGATGGTGTGATATTGTCTGCTGTCTTCCCAGACCTGCGACGTGCTTTACAAGAGTTTCAGGCGGATCGGCCTGATCGTTGTCCGCCTGGTAGATTGTTTGTGCCGGATGAGTGGACCAATAGAGTCATCTCGGAGGTTCATTCTTCTGTGTTGGCAGGTCATCCGGGAATTTTTGGTACCAGAGATTTGGTGGCTAGGTCCTTCTGGTGGCCTTCCCTGTCTCGGGACGTGCGTACTTTTGTGCAGTCTTGCGATGTTTGTGCTCGGGCCAAGCCTTGTTGTTCTCGGGCTAGTGGGTTGTTGTTGCCCTTGCCTGTTCCTAAGAGGCCTTGGACACACATCTCTATGGATTTTATTTCTGATCTCCCTGTTTCTCAGAAGATGTCCGTCATTTGGGTGGTGTGTGACCGCTTTTCTAAGATGGTTCATTTGGTGCCCTTGCCCAAGCTGCCTTCCTCATCTGAGTTGGTGCCTCTGTTTTTTCAGAATGTGGTTCGGCTGCATGGTATTCCGGAGAATATCGTTTCCGACAGGGGATCCCAGTTTGTGTCCAGATTTTGGCGGGCGTTTTGTGCCAGGATGGGCATTGATTTGTCTTTTTCGTCTGCATTTCATCCCCAGACAAATGGCCAGACGGAACGTACTAATCAGACCTTGGAGACTTATTTGAGGTGTTTCGTGTCTGCTGATCAGGATGACTGGGTCTCCTTTTTGCCGTTGGCTGAGTTTGCCCTTAATAATCGGGCCAGTTCTGCCACTTTGGTCTCCCCTTTCTTTTGCAATTCAGGGTTCCATCCTCGTTTTTCATCTGGTCAGGTGGAGTCTTCGGATTGTCCTGGAGTGGATACCATGGTGGATAGGTTGCATCGTATTTGGGGGCAGGTGGTGGACAATTTGGAGTTGTCCCAGGAGAGGACTCAACGTTTTGCTAATCGCCATCGTCGTGTTGGTCCTCGTCTTCGTGTTGGGGACTTGGTGTGGTTGTCCTCCCGTTTTGTCCCTATGAGGGTCTCTTCTCCTAAGTTTAAGCCTCGGTTCATCGGTCCTTATAAGATTTTGGAAATTCTTAACCCTGTGTCTTTTCGTTTGGACCTCCCAGCATCCTTTGCTATCCATAATGTCTTCCATCGGTCATTATTGCGGAGGTATGAGGTACCACTTGTGCCTTCTGTTGAGCCTCCTGCTCCTGTGCTGGTTGAGGGTGAATTGGAGTACGTGGTGGAGAAAATCTTGGACTCCCGTGTTTCCAGACGGAGACTTCAATATCTGGTGAAATGGAAGGGCTACGGTCAAGAGGATAATTCTTGGGTTACAGCTTCTGATGTTCATGCTTCTGATTTGGTCCGTGCCTTTCATGGGGCTCATCCAGATTGCCCTGGTGGTTTTTGTGAGGGTTCGGTGCCCCCTCCTTAAGGGGGGGGTACTGTTGTGATTCGGTTCGTGGGCTCCCCCGGTGGTCTCTTGTGGTACTGGTGTCCTGCAAGCTTTGCCTTCTCAGTTCACCTGTTCCTATCAGGATGTGGGTGTATCCTATTTAACCTTGCTCCTCAGTCATTCTAATGCTGGCCATCAATGTATCCAGAGTGATTCTGTTGCATGTTCCTGCTCCCAGTTTTCTGCTCAGCTAAGTTGGACACTTTAGTCCTTAAGTCTATTTTTGTATGTTTTGTCCAGTTTGCACTTATGTGAATCTCTGCAGCTGGAAGCTCTTGTTGGGCTGAAATTACCACTCCAGTGGCATGAGTTGTCACATGAGTTAAGGTAATTTCAGGATGGTGTTTTGAAGGGTTTTGCAGCTGACCGCGAAGTCCTCTGTTGTATCTTTCTGCTATTTAGTTAGCGGGCCTCTCTGTGCTAAATCTGCTTTCATACTACGTGTGTCTTTTCATCTGCTCTCACCGTTATTATATGTGGGGGCTGCTATCTCCTGTGGGGACATTCTCTGGAGGCAAGCCAGGACTGTGTTTTCTTCTACCAGGGGTAGTTAGTTCTCCGGCTGGCGCGCGACATCTAGAGACAACGCAGGAATGCCCCCTGGCTACTTCTAGTGTAGTGTGTAGGTTTAGCATCGCGGTCAGCTCTAGTTTCCATCACCCGAGAGCTTGTCCGTTTATTCTATGCTTCTGATGTTTCCTTGCCATTGGAAACCATAACAGGCCAGCTAATCTCAAGATGAGCCATGGATGCCTTCAATTAAGAGGAAGCTGCCAGAACTCTCATCCACAATTCTCAGATTCGTAACATGGCCTATGGATTCGGTCATGCAAATCAAGTAGCACCAACTCTATTTGAGACAACTATATTTTAGCAACAGATTTACCCTCCCAGTCACAATCACTTAACTCTGTAATTAATATTTATTGCACCTTGAATGTTCAATCTGTTCAACCCAGCAAGACTAAAATTGCTTCAAATGTACCATATATTTGATAATCGCAGGGTAACTTAGATTTAAATTAATACTGACACATGTCCTAGATTCATGATTTGCTAAATTAAATGATCAGAAATATATTTATACTGCACATTATTTCTCACTTGATGAAGTAATTCCTCAAATTCTTTGGTCTGTATAAGGAAAGCGGACTGATAATGTTGATGCATATATGTAACCTGAAAAGCAATGGAGGCTGAAGAAACTGGATGGCAGTTGTTGGAATGGTGGCTATAGAAGTGGATTGAAAGCTGAAAGCTCTGAAGAGCTGGGAATTTAGGACACCACCCTGTTTTTTGCACAGCAGAGCTAAGTATGCAGACATACACACAGGTAGAGATGCATATTTCTGGAGAAACATTGTCCAAATTGTAGAAGAGCCCAAAGTGTACAGATGGTTTTGTAAGGAAATACACATTATGGATTGTAGGTGAGCCATAGTGAAAGCAGAGCTGGTGATTGACAAGACTCTGCCCATGTGCATGTATTGGTAGAAGCATGTCAGTCACTAACAGCGGGCGGGGAGAAGATGCTAGTGGTTGGACCTCACTGATTTGCTCAGTATTCAGAGATTGGTTCCTTATGTATTTGTTAGAAGAAATTTTAATTAAATATCTGAAAGTTAAAGTAGCAAATGACTGTAAGTAACAAGTTCACTGAGTTTAATATTTAATCAATACAACAGTTACTATGAACAAAAAAAAAGTTTTGAGAGATTTTCCTCTAAATTCTAAGGATTAAAGTATGTCATCTTAAAGTTAACATAATCAGCAAAAGTGGAGATTAAGTCTATTATTCATTAATTTCACCTAAATCAAAAGTTACTGGAGAAAGTCTGCCCCAGTAGGTAGTGGAGACTGGAAAATGATGAAAGGTTACTTACTAACACGGTGACCATTGACTTGATACAACACCCAGCCATAAATAATGTTGACTGCTATTCTGTAAAGTGATAGCTTCTGATCCCTTGAACAGAAATGTTCCTATACTTAGCAGACATAATGCATCATATTGTAAATACCAAGGTTATGAAATTTTGTAACCAGAACGTATGAAAAATATGTAATGATGAATTTTTGTAATACATTGCAGATAGATGTGAGGTTGACACTGTAGTGCCTTTAATGTATCATATGATTTTATTGCTCTGACTTTTCCACTTAAAATATTCAAATTGCCTCTTCTGAAAAAAAAGAGGACTTAACTCTATAGCACCACCTGTTGGAAGTAGCGATCCTGCAAGTCACAATCAACCCTTTAACGAGTCGTGCAATATGACTTAGGATAAAAGCCAAATCAGTATCTCAATTCGCAGACACAGTGTTTTGGGCTGTTGGCCCTCGTCAGTGCGAAGCATGAGAACTGATTTGGCTAGGTGAGAGTCTCTGGACTGGGGTCTAAGGGGTAACATTTCTCCTTATGGAGAGTGACATACCAGCTGGCTTGTCAAGGTAAGGAGGCTTATTCGCCTTGCAATGCTCCTCTGGGAAATTAAATATGCAAATTGCCTCTTCTGAAAAAAAGAGGACTTAAAATCTATAGCACCACCTGTTGGAAGTAGCAATCCTACAAGTCACAATCAACCTTTTAACGAGTCGTACAATATGACTTCCACTTTTTGAGAGTTTCCTTTTGCAAGATAAGTTAAGAATTTGCATATTTAAGTCACAATTTGTCAATACTATTTAAATAAATTAATATTTTTTAAATGGCAAAATATGCTTAAAAGCAATTCTGCCATTGCATAGTTTTTTCTTTGCAGTACATGTGCAACAAAACGTGAAAAATATAAAATGAAATCTATACAAAATGCAAAAAAGTAAATAAATAATAAAACATATACAATTAACCCCTTTCTGCCAGCTGACGGAATAGTACGTCGGCTGGCAGATCCCCTGCTTTGAGGTGGGCTCCGGTGGTGAGCCCACCTCAAAGCCATGACATGTCAGCTGTTTTGTACGGCTGACATATGCGCGCAATGAGCGCGAGCAGAATCGCGATCTGCCCATGCCCATTAACTAGTTGAATGCCGCCGTCAAGCGCTGACAGCGGCATTTAACTAGTGCTCCCGGCCGCGCGGCCGGAGGTGCTCACACCGCTGACCCCCGTCACATGATCGGGGGTCATCGGTGCATTGCCATAACAACCAGAGGTCTCCTTGAGACCTCTATGGTTGTTGATGGCTGATTGCTTTGAGCGCCACCCTGTGGTCGGCGTTCAAAGTACACCTGCATTTCTGCTACATAGAGGTGATCTGTACTTCACCTCTATGTAGCAGAGGCGATCGAGTTGTGCATGCATCTAGCCTCCTATGGAGGCTATTGAAGCATGCCAAAATTTTTAAAAAAAGTATTTAAAAATATAAAAAAAATAAAAAATATATAAAAGTTCAAATCACCCCCCTTTCGCCCCAATCAAAATAAAACAATTAAAATAAAATCAAACCTACACATATTTGGTATTGCCGCGTTCATAATCGCCCGATCTATCAATACAAATACATATCAAAACAAAGGATTAACCTGACCGCTAAATGGCGTAGCGAGAAAAAAAATCAAAATGCAATAACGGGCGATCAAAAGAACGTATCTACACCAAAATGGTATCATTAAAAACGCCAGCTTGGCAAGCAAAAAATAAGCCCTCACCTGACCCCAGATCACGAAAATTGGAGACGCTACGGGTATTGGAAAATCGCGCATTTTTTTAAGCAAACTTTGGAATTTTTTTTCACCACTTAGATAAAAAATAACCTAGACATCTTAGGTGTCTATGAACTCGAAATGACATGGAGAATCATATTGGCAGGTTATTTTTAGCATTTGGTGAACCTAGCAAAAAAGCCAAACAAAAACAAGTGTGAGATTGCACTTTTTTTGCAATTTCATCACAATTGGTATTTTTTCCCGTTTTCTGTTACATGGAATGGTAAAACCAATGGTATCGTTCAAAAGTACATCTCGTCCCACAAAAAATAAGCCCTCACAGGTCATATTGAGAGAAAAATAAAAAAGTTTTGGCTCTGGGAAGGAGGGGAGCAAAAAACGAAAACAAAAAAACAGAAAAAGCTCTGGGGGTGATGGGGTTAAATATATTACTGAATATACACTACGGTACCTTTACCTATTAATTGCTAAAGCAATTTTAAATATTTGTCAAGAAAGTAATAAATAAGATAACGTTTTATTATGGCAAAAATCTTATGGGAAAAACTCACCTTCAGATAACTGAGCAGAACATTATTCAGAAAAATTCTGATTTTGAAAGGCTTTTATATCATAACTCAATATTTGAACGTTTTCTTGTTTGATGTTCTGCCAAAGCAGTTTGCTATCTTGTCTAAGTATAAAACTCATTTTTTTTGTTATTTGTACATTAATGTCTCCTCTTAGTGCAGAGGTTACATGTTCTGTATTCTAGAGTAGCTATATATATATATATATATATATTTTTTTTTGGACTTCAAAAGTATAAGTAGACTTAAAACTTATTACTCTACCTAAATTACAGACTGAAATTAATTTACAAAGTTTGTATACAGAGAGCTCAAGTTTTACTCTTAAGGCTGCAGCCCTTAGAATTCTAGGGAGAGTGAGGAAGAGCTGCTGGTGGGAGACAACACAGAGATCTGCACAGAGGCACTACTGCAGATTCTAGCAAGTTCTATATCTTACCACAGGGCTGGATTCACAGGTACACTGCTTGGATCAGCTGTATCCCGTCTCAGTGTTTGAAACAGAGAGTAAGGGGAACGAGAGGAACCCTAATTTTTTCTGTATATTATATCCTCAATAATGCTTTTTCCAAAGGGGTGCAAAAATGAGTAAGGGCAGCAGTATATTTTTTTTCTTTGTGTGCAGCCTATTGAAGATATCATAGTAGCTAATTTCCATAACTCTGGAGCTGATATAAGGGGAAATGAACAGACATTGAGCCTACACAAATTTCAAAAGTGAAAGTCACATGATATAAGTAAACGTAAGGCCATGTGCACACGTTAAGTATTTTTCGTGTTTTTTTTGCGTTTTTTCGCTATAAAAACGTGATAAAAACACGAAAAAAACGCTTACATATGCCTCCCATTATTTTAAGTGTATTCCGCATTTTTTGTACAAATGTAGCCTTTTTTTCCGCGAAAAAATCGCATCGCGGAAAAAAAAGCAACATGTTCATTAAAATGCGGAATTGCAGGGGATTCCGCACACCTAGGGGTCCATTGATCTGCTTACTTCCCGCACGGGGCTGTGCACACCATGCGGGAAGTAAGCAGATTATGTGCGGTTGGTACCCAGGGTGGAGGAGAGGAGACTCTCCTCCACGCACTGGGCACCATATAAGTGGTCAAAAAATAAGAATTAAAATAAAAAATAGCGATATACTCACCCTCGATGTCTTCCCGCCTCCACTGCATGCTGCCGCTTCGGTTCCTGTAGCTGATGTGCGGCGAAGGACCTTGCCGATGACGTCACTGTCCTGTGATTGGTCGTGAGCGGTCATGTGACCGCTCACGTGACCGTGACGTCACGGAAGGTCCTGTGCGCACAGACCAGCTATAGGAAGACGAACGGACGCCGCTGATGAGATGTCTGGGTGAGTATAAGCATTTTTTAATTTTTTTTATTATTTTTAAACATTCTATCTTTTACTATAGATGCGGCATAGGCTGCATCTATAGTAAAAAGTTGGTCACACTTGTCAAACAGTATGTTTGACAAGTGTGACCAACTTGTCAGTCAGTTTTCCAAGCGATGCTACAGATCGCTTGGAAAACTTTAGCATTCTGCAAGCTAATTTTGCTTGCAGAATGCTAAAAAAACACGAAAAAAACGGAAAAAAAACGCAAAAAAAAAAATGCGGATTTCTTGCAGAAAATTTCCGGTTTTCTTCAGGAAATTTCTGCAAGAAATCCGCAACGTGTGCACATACCCTAAAGGTCAGGTATAGTTTTTGACGTTTATTGCAAAATAGGGCAACAGTTGTGGGATGATAAAGTTGTCATTGCCTCATATTTTTCCAAAAACATTCACTTTAAACACATTTTAGCCACAGAATGTTAATTGTGGGCAACCTATGTACTCGTCTAATGTACAGCTTTAAGAAGAAAGGGTTTATTTGAAACATTCACACTATTTGATATACTGGTGGTCCCAATAATGGAATTTAATGACAAAATACAAATTTCTAGAGTTTAAAATATAAACCTTCACAGTTCTCATGATGATCTTCTCAACAGACTACAAATAGCAGTTTATGTTGGAAGGCTTTCAGAAATTACATGGAAACCATGAGAAATTTTAATTATGAAATGCAGAATAATAATGAAATAAAGAATGTCTTTAAGTTTTAGTTTTCATTTCTATATCTTTAACCCCTTTCCGACATCAGGCAAAATAGTGCGTCGATGTCGGACTCCCTCCCTTTGATATGGGCTCCAGCGATGAGCCCACATCTTTTAGGGAACATGTCAGTAAAAACAGACTCCTTCAGATACATCTATAAAGTCAATCTAAAGCTTCTATGAGCTAAAGAACAGACATTAGAAGATCTGCTTACATCATTAAGATATCATCAGCTTGTATCACTGTGTGTACAGAATAGCCCCTCCCCCAGCCTTCACCCCGCAAAGACTGCAGCAGCTCATATTACACAGATCCCGTCTGCCTGTGTTACACGTACGAAGGAAAACTGAAATGTAAAGGTACCTTCACACGAAACGACGCTGCAGCGATAGCGACAACGATGCCGATCGCTGCAGCGTCGCTGTTTGATCGCTGGAGAGCTGTCACACAGACGATGCCGAGGTCCCCGGGTAACCAGGGTAAACATCGGGTTGCTGAGCGCAGGGCCGCGCTTAGTAACCCAATGTTTACCCTGGTTACCAGCGTAAAATGTAAAAAAAACAAACACTACATACTTACATGCGTCCCCCGGCGTCCGCTTCCTGCAATGACTGAGCGCCGGCAGTAGCAGGGCACAGCGGTGACGTCACCGCTGTGCTGTGCTTTCACTTTCACTTTGCGGCGCTCAGTCAGAGCAGGAAGCAGACGCCGGGGGACGCATGTAAGTATGTAGTGTTTGGTTTTTTTACATTTTACGCTGGTAACCAGGGTAAACATCGGGTTACTAAGCGCGGCCCTGCGCTTAGTAACCCAATGTTTACCCTGGTTACCAGTGTAAAATATCGCTGGTATCATTGCTTTTGTTGTCAAACACAACGATACACGGCGATCTGACGACCAAATAAAGTTCTGAACTTTATTCATCGACCAGCGACATCACAGCAGGATCCTGATCGCTGCTGCGTGTCAAACTAAACGATATAGCTAGCGAGGACGCTGCAACGTCACGGATCGCTAGCGATATCGTTACAAAGTTGTTTCGTGTGAAGGTACCTTAAGAGAAGGCTGAGTGTGAGAAAGCAGAAATGGAAGTGTGGCAGTGGCAGCAGCAGAAATGAATGCCATAGCAGCAGGCAAGAAAGCAGAAGTAGAAGCAACCACAGCACGCAAGAGAGCAGAAATAGACGCTCTCGTGTAGGAATGTGAGCACGCCACAGCCATGGCGAGGTTAAGGGTCCTGGAACAAGCTATTAATGGGAGTCAAAGTGACAGCATCAGTTTAAGTGAGTTTGATATGGAAGACCACTGCAAGCGCTTGAGAGACTATGTACTAAGTCAAAATAGCACATGCACCTCTCGAAGGCAGCAGGACACAGATCCTGCTTCTACACCCTGCTTTCAAGGTCAGTACAACATGCTGCCAATCCCTCATCCTTAACCTCCTCTGTCCATCAGGATGTACCAGACACCTGCGCCTCAGCCAATCTTATACACAGATGTGAGAGAAGAAGCCAATATTCTGCCAAGTCGTTATACTCCAGACAGCCATACAGCTCCAGTCACAGCTATGGCAGAAACTAGTCTCAGTAAACTGGTTACAGCACTAAATGCTTATGCCGCACTATACTATCCTACGTTTCTAAGTCGACGCTACAGACCATATGAACAGCGCTACTCAGCCAGCAATTGTCTTCCCAAAGTCAGAGAAAGTGGACATGTCTGACTTTGCAAGGTACATGACTCACCGTGAACTTACTAAGGCCGGTCTCTCAAGGTTCAATGATCAACCAGAGAACTATAGAGGTTGGAAATGTGCCTTTAAAGCCACAATTAGTTACCCTGGCTTCACTGCTGCTGAAGAACTAGATCTGCTAATCAGGTGGCTGGGACCTCAATCCACAGAGCGGGTCAAGAGGCTCAGATCTGTCCACATCAGTAATCCAGCAGCTGATCGCATGGCTGCATGGGAAAGACTAGAACGTAGCTTTGGCAGTCCTGAAGCCATAGAGAATGCATTGTTCAAGTGACTACAGGTTTTCCCTGAAATATTCGGCAAGGACAGTTCAAAATTTCTAGAGCCCAGCGACCTGCTCTTAGAGCTCCAGTTAGCCAAGACAGACACACACCTACCTGGCCTGAGCTACCTGGATTCGGCTCGGGGTGTTAACACAATAGTTTTTAAGCTGCCATAGAATATACAAGAGACGTGGACCACTATTGCGTCAAAATACAAAAGAGCCAATCAAGTCTCTTTTCCTCCATTTTTCTAATTCTGTGAGTTTATCAAGGATATTGCAGAGTGTAAGACCGACCCAAGCTTTTCCTACGAAGAACCCAGCAGACCCGATCCAACGCCTCCTAAGTATGAGAGCCTACGTTCTAACCTGAAACGCCAGAGAGGTCCAGTGTCAGTGAAAAAGACCGACATTCTTCCCACATATACATCAGCTCCAGACAAGAGCAACACAGGTGAAAAGATTGAAAATCCTAATCGTATGTGTCCCATTCATAAGAAGCCACATCCCTTAAAGAAGTGCATTGGCTTCAGAAAGAAACCACTCCAGGAGCGCAAGGAATTTCTAAAGACATTTGGGGTATTTTACAAATGTTGAGCTTCTACTGAAAACTTTGCTAAAGATTGTAAAATTCCCATTAAGTGTTTGGAGTGTGACAGTGAGGACCATGTGCAAGCACTCCGTCCATCCCAACCTACCTTTGCACAGATCACACCTTCTGTACCCACTACAAGCTATGGCGGGAGGGAGAGAACACAACAAGCAAGTCCTACCAAGGTATCATCTTCATGCACAGAAGTTTGCGGAGAAGGCTTCTGGGACAAGTCATGTGCGAAGATATGCCTGGTAAACGTGAATCCCAAGGGTCAGCCTGAAAAGAGCACAAAGGTTTATGCCATCCTGGATGATCAAAGCAACAGATCACTTGCAAGGTCAGAACTCCTTGATTTGTTCGATTTAATAGGGAATGTTTACCCCTACACCTTGGGCACTTGCAGTGGTGTTACAGAGGTCTCTGGGAGAAGAGCCAATGGACTTATAGTATCTTCGCTTTAGAGCAACGTAGAGAAACCTCTGCCTACACTCGTCGAGTGCAACCAGATACCATCCAATAGAGAGGAGATCCCAATGCCAGAAGCTGCTCTTCACCACCCTCTTCTAATTACTGTAGCCAATAAGATACCAGCTTTTGACAACAGTGCAGATATCCTAATCCTTCTCGGTAGAGACATTCTCCGGCTGCACAAGGTACATCAGCAGATCAATGGACCACATGATGCTCTATTTGCTCAACATTTTGATCTAGGCAGGGTTATCATAGGCAAGACTCATGTCTTGCAAAATGGTCGCAGTACATACTGTAAGCCATACGCATATTACTGCTGGGTGAAAGAAACGCTTAGTGACTGTAAGTGGCAGGAGAAACCCATGACAACATGAACATGTTCTTGTAATGTGACGACAACCTCGAGTCAACGGTGTGCAATTCTACAAGTAAAGATAACAAGTTGGCACTAGCAAGAGTGGACAAAGAAAAACCAGATAAAACCTGCTATGGAGAAAAATCTCGACCACAGCGCAGTTGCACACTGGAGGGCGGTGCTAAAAACTATGCCGAGAGGGACCACAGTGAAGATGCTATTAACGGAAAGTATAGCATAAGAACCCGGAGGACCAGGGGCTCAGTATCTACATTATGCAGCGGGCACAAGAAACAGACTGCCAATCCAGATGGCAGAGTCTCCCCATAAATGAAAACATCCGTTCCAGTGGCCAAAATTCTCCAAGTGCTGCCAGAACATCCTGTAATAACAGCAAAGCGAAGCCCCTGAAGAAGCCATCAAAGAAGATTAAAGAAAAACTCACCTTTCCAATGAAGACTGCCAAACATCAGAGAAAGAAGCTGGCATCCGACACTGAGGAGACTGACAGAGCCACAGTGAATAAATCTAAAACACAAGAGATTAGTCAACCAAACTTGACATCGGAAGGAGAAGGCGAGGGTGAAGGTGAGAGCTTGGACAGCAGTATTGTGAATTATGAGGGCCGCAGTGATCCTAAGGACATTGACCAGGATATACGAAGCACATCTCCCAGCATTCCAAGCCCTCAATATAATGAGAGTGACTCTGACTCTTTGGCCCAGCAGCAGGTGTTACAGCCACCAAATGGCACTGCAGCAATGGTCCCACCTTCTGTGTCACCAGCACCTATTCCACCTGTTGCCTCTCCACCTCACAGCATAACTACTGCTCAAGTATCACCATCCCCATCAGTACCTCCTTCCCAGCCTCCTTAGGCCCTATCACTATCGCTTATTCAGGCACCAGTTTTACATCCTCAAAGATTTCCTTCTCCACGTCCAGCAATATAGCCCCTTGTCAGGTCTCAAGGAGAACCTCAACCTCCAATCCCTGCACAAATCCACCCACAATCTCCTCTTCATGGCCCAGTAGCACCTCTCCCGCACAACATCCTGCCACTCACCCATGAAGTCTTGGTCACCTTCCTTGCAGAAGTGTCTGATATAGTAAATGCCAGACAGCTGATACCAGTATCGTCGGACCCTGATGCCCCAATGATCCTTACACCAGCAACTCTTCTTACACAGAAAATTGGAGCCGCTGCAATTCCTCCTGGAAATTTCAACCATAATGACATGTATAGATGTCAGTGGAAGCAGGTACAACACCTGTCTAATGTCTTTTGGCACCGTTGGAAGACTGAATACCTGCTTCTTCTCCAGGGCCATCACAAATGGCAGAAGGGAAAACCTAACCTCCAAGAAGGAGACCTCATCCTCCTAAAAGGCAAAGAAGCTCATCTCAATGACTTGCCAATGGGTCTTATTACCAAGGCTATGCCCAGTGACGATTGTAAGACTCGGAAGATGGAAGACAACATAACTAAAGGTGGTTCATCATGAGTTTTCCTGCGCCCAGTCATGAAACTTGTACTGCTTGTACCAAGGAGGACATCACATGAAAGATATTTCTACTGGACACAGCTCACGACGGGGAACATACTGTCATACACCCTTAGCTGTTAAGAACTTGAACTTTCATCTTTTGATTGTTTGGGTTGGTGGAAGTGTTTGCATGTTGCGGCTTCTCCAATCTGAAGATAGGTTCTCCTTTGGACTTGGACTAACCAACCGTTTAGGACTTCACATCATCAACCAAGAATTGGACTTACAACTGTTACAGTTTATTTTTGAATGTTGTGTTTTCTTTTTTGTCTTTCAGGTTCCAAGGACATCGTCATCATCATCGTAACACGTCATGTCAAGTTGGATCATCGTGAAATCTAAAGATTTCAGATGGGGAGTGTCATGTCCCATGATTTAGTATCATACAGACAGTATTGCATTTTATTATATAGTTGCTGTCATTGCTGCGTACAGATCTGTCCCTTTTTGAGGTTGTTCTCCTCCCCCCTGCATGTGACTCTGATTCTGTAACCTCTCCTTTCTTCCCCTTGAGTCTATCGCCATCTTGGAGACACATGTTTCATACAGCTCTGTACAAGAAAGTTTCTTTTTACCTACTGTAACTGTGCATTAAACAAGAATTCAGCTGGAAATATACCCTCAACTGGACTCTTCAAAAGTGCTCTCTTTCAGTGAAGTTAACCTATCTGTGGACATCGCTAAATGTAAGTAATGTTAAACAGATGCCATAGAAAGGCAGTCTAAGCGCCCAACTCTTGCAGCTTAGCCATGGAGGCAGAATACTGATCCTTGTCTGCTATCACCATGTCTGGTTGGTTAGCCAAAACCTGCTTTTCCATCTGGATCATGGATTCCCACAGGATTTTAGTCCTTTCATAATCCACCACTTTTTCTAGGGTCTCCCACGTGGACTTAGGGGGACTTAGCCCATATGTTGTGCCGATCTTAATATATACAGTTCAGCGTACTTGACTGTGGCATTTGACACTACTACACTACTACTTCTGCTTGCATCTTGCATCCTACCACTATGTGTTGTGTGTTGGACTGTTTCTGCGGTTTCTTTGCATAGTCTGCACCTTGGGTCTTGTCTTGTGTGGTAGATTCCTGCTTCTATGGATCTGGTACTTAGTGCTTGCACCTGTGCTCCTATGATTAGTGCCTCTGTGCTGTATCAGAGTCCAGCTTTCTCCAGCCACTGATAGGATTACTCCATGTCAGCCACTTCCATTATCTGTTGATGGTACATCCAATGCAGCGGCTTGTCTTGCCATGGTGCTTCATGTTCCTATTCTTCCTTCCAGATCTATTGTTGTTGCTGCCTTAGGCTTTCTCTCAGCATCTCATGTTTTGGTGCCATTTTTCTGGTGTATTCCTGGATACTCTTTGTTTCATCTGTGATGGTGGCTTGAATGCTTATCAAGCCTCGGCCACCCTCCTTTCTGTTGGTATACAATTTTCGGGTGTTAGACTTAGGTTGGGGACCTCCATGCATTGTGAGGAGCTTTTGCGTCTTCACATTTACAGCTTCTATATTTTCTTATTCAATCTCATCTTATTACCAACTGGCCCCACTTTTCCAGTCCGAAGGACATCACTGTATATCCCTGTCAGGTGGATCCGTGAATTGATGTCTTGTTTGCTTTTTCACATACAGCTTGATATCATCCATGTAGAGGAGGTGGCTGATGGTGCTTACACTCTTGAACTTGTATCCATAGTCAGACTCTGTAATTATCTGACTGATGAGGGTTCAAGCCTATGCAGAACAGCAATGGGGACAGTTCATTACCTTGGTATGTGCCGCATTTGATGGTCACTTATGCTAGTTGTCTTAAGGTGTCTTCCAATGTTTTTCTCCATAGCCCCATTGAGTTTCTGAGGAAGGTTCTTAATTTCCTATTGGCATTGTAAAGAGCCAAGAATTCACAGATACATGTGTGTGGCATTGAGCCATAGGCTTTCCTGTAGTCAATCCAGACTATGCTGGGATTGGTCTGTCTGGATCTTGAGTCTTGAAAGACTGCTCTCTCTACTAGGAACTGGTGCTTACAGCCTCTGGTGTTGGTCCCAATGCCTTCCTGAGCTGTATTCATGTACTGGTTCATATGATTCTGTAGCTTGGTGGCAATGATGCCTGACAGCAGTTTCCATGTTGTTGTAAGGCAGGTTGTTGGGCAGTAGTTGGATGGATCTATTCCTTTGTGAGGAGCCTTCTTGATCAGCACTGTTCTTCCTTGTATTAGCCAAGCTTGGTGGTGGCCTGCTTCTAGCAGTTGGTTTATCTGCTTTGCCATGTGTTTGTGTGCCACTGTTAATTTCTTTAGCCAGTAGGTGTGGATCATGTTTGGGCCAGGTGCTGTCCAGCTCTTCAAGTTCTAGACACGCTGTTGGATGTCTGCTTCTGTAATGGTGACTCGTTCTTGCTCTAGGTGGTTGCTGGGTTTCATTCTCAGATTTTGCAGCCACATTGCACTGGTGTTGTAAGCTGTTTCCTTCTCCTATGTGTTCCTCCAGTATTGTTCAGTTTCTGCTATTGGTGGAGTTGCTGCCTTTGTGCTGTTACTCTATAGTTGGGAGTACACCTTGGTTGGCTCAAGGAAAACATGGCATTTATCTTCTTTGCCTCAGCTTCTCAAGTGTATCTCTCTAGTCTTGCAGTGAGTACTGTGAGCTTTTGTTTAGCAGTCTCTAGGGATTCAGTTAGGGGCAGGCCTTTGTACTTGTCCAGCTTGGTCTTATTCTTGATCTTTACACCCTTCTGTATTTCTAGTATAGATCAGTTTATTAGTTTGAGTTATGGTGGTGGTAGGTATTGATGCAAGCAGGCTTGGACTGGCCCATAGGGTAACAGGGGAATCCCCCGGTAGGCCTCTGTTCAGATCTGGGCCCCCAACCTCACTGTATGGGCAGTACTTGGCATAGTTCACTTGATTCATTCTACAGAAAAAAAATAGCATCTCATCATTCATTAATCAAACTACCCAGTTTATTATTATATAGAGATATAGGTACATTTGTGAATGAGGGTAGCATAATATTTGTGTGCAGGAGAAAAGTGGGCCCCCCAAAGTCAATGTTACTGGTGGGCCCTTTGCTCCCCAGTCTGACACTGGATGTAAGTGCTCCATTGGCATCTTCTAGCATTATGTCTTGTGGTGTTTCTTTGCTGAGCCTTTGCAGTCGATCTCTGGTATTGATGGTATTTAGTTTATCTAAGATTTTCTGCTTCCGATCAGCTACAGTGCTCTCTAGTTGCAGAATTGGATTAGGATTTTCAGGGGGTTGCACATGTTGTTCTTCCAGGTCTTCATGTGAGGTGGATCTGTAGTGCAGTTGATCCATCTCAATTTGTGATAATAGCTTTCACTTTGTGACATTGAAGCATTGGGTGACTAGGTGTTTCTCAGTCAGTGGACATGCAGGTCTTGTATCCATCCAGAGTTTCCTCATACCCTTCATATATCAACTCTCATATGGTCTGCTGTTATAGCAGCATTTCATCAGATCTAGGTTATCTTGCCTTTTCCATGTATGGTTTGTTCCAGTAGGTTCTTTATCATCAGATTGTCCTGTTCCTCAATATCTAATGCAGACCTTGTTAATCCACTCACCGTTGGAGCCGGCATGACTCTCTTTGTTCGTGACACTCACATGTTTATTGAGGTAGGCACTATAGTGTTAGTAGTCTTGCCCAAGGACTAAAGATGACCAAACATCGTAGGCTCCCTCCTTATTTGACAAGCTATAGAACTTACTGAAGATGCTACAGTGGGAATCTGGATACCTGGAGTGCTCCCGATAATCAGGTGCCCAGCGCCACAGCTGCATGTGTCACAGCTGTGTGACCGTCACAGCATACAGGCTCTCTATGCATGTGTTGTGGCTGTCACACAGCCACAGCACCGAACACCTAATTATCGGGAGTGCGCTAGGTATCTGGTCCCTGCTGCAGCCTATTCGGTACGCATTATAGCTTGCTGAATAAGAAGGGAGCCGATGATATCGCTCATGTCTTCCAAGGACCACTACTGTTATAGTATGTCCAAAAGGGCAGAGACAGGATTTGAATCCCAGTCTCCCACTTTGGTGGTTGTGCACTTTAACCACTACATTATAATAGCCACTTAAGGTATTATAGTGTTAGGAGCCGTGGTATAAAATGTATTTAATTTATTTTTCCACAGGACAGAGCCAGGCATACCAACCACTAATATATATAGTGCCTTAAAAAAATAATTCCCAGTGAAGTTTTCCATGTGTTTTCACATTAAACCCAGTGACTTTTTATGTTTTTTATTTGGATTTTATGTAATATCCCAAACCAAATTGTCAAGTATTGTATTTGTGAAGTGTAAAGGAAATGATACAGGGTTTTCTAAATATTTTGAAAAAAGGTAAATATGAAAAATATGATTTTTTTTTTTTTTTAAAACTTGTTTTTATTGAATACAAAGATTTTTTTTTCATACAAACATCAATGTAAATATTATCTGAGGCATATATATCATAACATCTATTCCAGAAGGTGCATTTGTATTCAGCCCACCCCTGAGTCAAACTTTGCAGGACCACCTTTTTCTGCAATTTCTGCTAAAAGTCTTTTGGCAGTATGTTTCTATCAGCTTTGCACATCTAAAGGCTAAAAGTTTTACCCATTCATTCTTGCAAACTAGCTCTAGCTCAGTGAGATGGATGATGAGCATCTGTTAAAAGCAATTTTAAATTCTTGCCACAGATTCTGAAAGGTCTAGGTCTAGACTTTGACTGGATCATTCAAACACATGTAGCACTGGCAGTATGTTTAGGATCGTTGTCTTGCTGGAAGGATAACTTATTCCCCAGTCTCAAGTCTTTTAGAGCCTCTGACAGGTTTTCCTCCAGGATTGCCATGTATTTTGTTCCATCCATCAACTCTGACCAGCTTCCCTGTCTGTGCTAAAGAAAATCATTCCTTGCCACCATCATGTTTGAATGAAGGGATGGTGTTTTAATAGCGATGAACAGTATTAGTTTTCCACATGAAGCATTTTGTATTTAGCTCAAAAAGTTCTACTTTGGTCTCATCTGACCAGAAAACCTTCTTCCACAAGCTGTGTCCTCTACAATGTTTTTGTAGGGGCATAAAAACACTTCTGTGACTCCTTGTTTTTTTTATGCTCAAGATAGTTATTAATGGCATTGACTTTATGCTTGAGATCATTATCCTGCAGAAAAATAAATTTGTAGTAAATAAGATTCCTCCAATTATGGCATGAAGGATAAGTATCTGCCTGTATTTTTCATTACCTAGGATGCTATTAACCACATCCCTACATGCGCCATACTAGTACTGTTCTACAGGAACTGTGTTCCACAAATAGCAGTACTAGTACAGGGCACTGACCGCAGGGCATCTTGTTGAGTGCCACAGCGATCAGGTGTGGGTGTCATCTGTATGTGACAGCTGACAACCCGCAGCAAAGCTCATTATTGGTGCTAGAACTGATCATGGGCATTTAAACCCTCTGATGCCACTGTCAGTAGTGACAGTGACATAGCAAGGCATCGTGAAAGGAAGGGGCTCCCTGCTCGCTTCCATCAGGACAACGTGATGTGATCACATTGTTCTGATGGTCTTCATGGAGAACACTGGCCGCAAAATGGCCGCGGGGTCCTTCAGGGAAGGTGGCGTGTCAGTGTCTGCTCAGAGCAGGACCTGACATGTATCCTCCCTGCCTGTGAGATCATGGTCTAGTGCCCTGCAGTGCAGAAGCATTGCAGAACATCAGATCAACGATCTGATGTTATACAGTAATATCCCATGCTGGGACAAAGAAAAAAAGTTTAAAAAAAATATGAAAAACTGTAAAAATCCCCAAATAAAGAAAAAAAAAGAAACAAATATTTTTTCCAATAATAATTTTTTTCCATAATTCTTTATGTAAATAATCAGTAAACAATTAAAGTACACATATCTGTTTTTGTCATGTCTGTAACGACCCGCTCTATAAAACTGTCCTACTAGTTAACCCCTTTAGTGAACTCCATAAAAAACTACAAAAGGACGCAAAAAACAATGCTTTATCATCATACTGCTGAACAAAAAGTGCAATAGAATGCGTTCAAAAAGGCAATTGTAACTAAAATTGTTACCACTGAAAACGTCATCTTATTCTGCAAAAAACAAGCCATCAAATAGCTCTATCAGCACAAAAATAAAAAAATATAGCTCTCAGACTAAAGCGATGCAAAAATTATTTTTTCTATAATATAGTTTTTACTGTGTAAGGCTAGTTTAACATTAGCGTTTAAATCTGCAGAGTTTAAAATGCATCCACAAGTGGTGGAAAAAACACATATAAATGCGTACAAACGCGTCGGTTTTTAGACGCATGCGGTGTCACATGCGGTTAAAAAAACGCCGCGTTTGTACGCGTTTATATGAGTTTTTTCCTGCGTTTCCGTTTTTGGTGCGCATGATGAGAAATTTCACAAGAGAAAAATCAAGATAACCAGACACCGCCAATGGGACTACAGAGAGCGTGTATTATGGGATCTCTATATATAGACCCTAGGGTACAGAAATCTTAACAGTTTGCTACTGTATCCTGTGTCATGATGGATCTTCTCATGGAGAGCTTTTATTTCAACCTGGATTTAAGCATCAAGCTGCTTCTTGCCTGTTCTTTTGCTTGGGAGCAAGACAGAAATCGCGAAAGATGGAGAAGGAGACAACGTAGGCGTTTTTGGAGACACCCCATTATCGAACTATGTGAGAGCAGTGGAGCCTATCACACACTCTATGCCGTGCTTAATGCCAACCCAGAGAAATTCCAGGAATACACAAGGATGTCGCAAGACTCGTTCCGGGATTTGCTTTCTCGTGTCCAAGGAGCCATACGGAGACAGGACACCCAGCTCCATAGAGCGATTCCACCGGAGGAACGTCTGCTGGTTACATTAAGGTATGTTCCAAATCTAAACCAATGACAGTCCAAAGTTTGTGTTTTCTGACATGTATTTTTGGGGTATTTTCCTTTCTTTCTTTAGCGTAACCACACCATAAAAAGAATAGATTGTAATGTTTTTTGTGTTTGTTTTTCTTACAGATTTCTGGCAACCGGAGAGATTTTATCATCCCTCCACTTCCAATACCGGCTTGGAATATCCACCCTGTCCGGAATAGTTGTGGACACCTGCCGGGCTTTGTGGAATGTACTCCGGGATGAGTTTATACCCCTACCCACCGTCGACATGTGGCTTGAAATTGCAGAAAAATTCTGGAGTGTGTGTGATTTCCCCAACTGTTTAGGAGCGGTGGATGGAAAGCACATTCGCATTATCAAACCAGCCAGAACAGGATCGGAGTACTTCAATTACAAAAATATTTTTCTGTTGTGCTCATGGCAATAGCTGATGCGAACTGTGGCTTCATCGCCGTGGACATTGGAGCTTTTGGCCGTGGCAACGATTCCCAGACTTCCAAGAACTCGGATATGGGCCGCCGTGTGTATGGCAACAATTTCAATTTTCCCCCGCCACAACCTCTCCCCAACACTCAAGGTCCACAGATGCCATTTGTTATGGTTGGGGATGAGGCCTTTCAGATGTGTGAAAACCTACTGAAGCCCTATTCCAGTTGGGAATTGAACCACACTAGAAGGAGCTTTAACTACAGACTGACCAGGGCCAGAAGAACAGTAGAGTGTACCTTTGGCATTCTGGTCGCTAAATGGCGCATTCTTGCATCAGCCATAAAATCTAAAAGTGGAAACAGTCGACGAGGTGGTCAAAGCCTGTGTGGTTCTGCATAATTACATAATGGTTAAGGAGCAACCCCACATTGAACTGGATGAACCAGTTGCACACCCACTGCCCGATTTCCAGCATCACCCGCTGCGGTCAACTGCAGCAGTTGGTCTAATGCAGGACCAATTTGCTGCCTTTTTTGATTCAGATATTGGACGTGTGTCATGGCAGGACAATGTTGTGTAAATGTCCTGTTTTAATTCGATCTGTACCAGTAATTTTCTACAATGATAATAATATTTCTCATTAATAAACTTTACTTTTGATTGTGTTGACCGTGTCTCCTATCTTTTTCCTCTCCAAACCAAGGCTGTCCTAAAACTGGCAGTATTTGATCTGTATTTAATATCAGTTTTTGTAATCCAAAACCAGGAGTGGGTGATAAAGGCAGAGGTGCTAGTTATTATGTTAATATCATAATTTAACTCTAATTGTTCCACTCCTTGTTTTGGCTTACAAATACTGATATAAAACACTGGCCACATACTGCTAGTGTTATGGCAGCCATGTTGCTTTATTGGTAAGTTTGTTGATGTCATTGCGTCCTGATTCTGTTCTGCTGTATCCATTGGACACAAACTGAAGACACAATGACTGTCACACTATCTATACTCATCAAGTCAGGTGTCAGAAATAATGAATTCATGATGCACATATTACAGCCTCATGAATTCACTATTTCTGACACCTGTGCAGGTGAGCATAGATATGCAGTGTGTGACCACCATTGTTCCCTCAATTTGTGCGTAATAGATTATGTATAAAGAAGAGAAAATGGTGGTTATACAAGGCAGTTCTCTACTCAACAGGTCAGGTGTCATAACTAATGAGTTTTTTGACACCTGACCTGTTCAGCAGAGGTCTGCATTGTATTTCCATCATTTTCTCTTCAGACTGCCACACTACGCACAGACAAAATGAGATTATGGAGATACATGTAATATTTTTTGGCCCACCTCATATCTGTATACTAAAGACACACAAAGCTGCATTTTTTTTTTAACTACTGGAGATATGATGTGGCCCAAAAAGTAAGTGTGTGGCGAAGTTTCTTGGCGCACGGTGTGTGTTGCCGGCAGCGGAAGACACAATAAACCAAACATAATTGTGGCAAATCAAACTTTTTTTATTTTGTAACAACCTAAAAATTTATTTACTGCGCCGGCTTGGGGTAGAGTGATGTAAACGGGGGGTGTGAAGCACTGAGGCCTGGCTAACCGTGGATGATGCAGAGGTGGCAGGAGAAGGGGCAATAAAACTAGAAGGGTCTGGAAGTTCGGGGATGGGGCTTGACACATGAGAGGCTTGAGACGCACTGGAAGGGTGAGACAAACCTGACATTACAGACACATTGGGAGGTGAAGGTGGAGGAATGCTAAGAGTCCTCTGTTTTTTTTTGTTTGTGTGTTTTGTTTTGGTTTGCCTGGTTGTGGGAGGTCTTGGTGGGCTCATATGGCGTGGCGTGGTGGCGAGTGACCTGTCAGGGTCCATAGTGCTCGTAGATCGTGCAGCCATGTCAGAGTCAATAGTGCTCATAGAGCGTGCAGCCATGCCAGAGTCCATAGTGCTCATAGAGCGTGCAGCCATGCCAGAGTCCATAGTGCTCGTAGAGCGTGCAGCCATGCCAGAGTCCATAGTGCTCATAGAGCATGCAGCCATGCCAGAGACCATAGTGCTCGTAGAGCGTGCAGCCATGCCAGAGTCCATAGTGCTCGTAGAGCGTGCAGCCATGCCAGAGTCCATAGTGCTCATAGAGCGGAAGGCCATGCCAGAGTCCATAGCACTTGTAAAGTGGAAGGCCATGCCAGGGTCCTGCTGCATCGTGGTGGTGGCAGTATGGAAGGCCATGCCAGGGTCCTGCTGCATCGTGGTGGTGGCGGTACGGAAGGCCATGCCAGGGTCCTGCTGCATTGTGGTGGTGGCGGTACGGAAGGCCATGCCAGGGTCCTGCTGCATCGTGGTGTCAGTGGAGGAGGTCCAAGCAGGAGCAGCGGTTGTCATGGTGGTGGCAGTGGGATGTCCAACTGCACTTGGCATGGTGGTGGTGCTGTAGTGGTGTCCGGCTGTGGAAGGAATTGAGGTGGCCGTGCAGTGGGATGCAGTAGAGGTAGGCATTGAGGTAAATCGTGACAGTGACAGCACAGGTGGATATGCCGCCACTGTCTGCTGGAAATACCAACTTTGCTGCATAGCCTGCACGTAAGCAGCTTTGCAGGCCTGCATGACACTCAGCTGGAGATCAGGAGTAAGGTGTTCCGACATGCCCTGCTCAATTTGGTTAAAAAAATGATGTGCTGGCCTCTGGAGGTCGGCTTTCACTTGATCAAGGCTTTTGCTGACCTCCTGGATACGTGCATTCAAGAGGTTATGTGAAACATCCATTCGGACACCCAAAGCCTTGATTGCTTCATGTAAAACCGAGCTCAAGTGCAAAAACTCGGGCATGAGTGACCTGTCCGAAGCCCTCTGCCGCTGCCGGGAGGAGCTAAAATAAAAGGGGCAGTGGAAGAGGACTGCGAAAGGGGAAGACCTGATGGACCAGCTCCCTGGTCTCCAGTTAGTGTGGCAGGCCCACTTGCTGCAGCACTGCTGGATGGCTGGGACGGGTCCGTGGCTGTCGGATGAAGGACCGCTCCAGAACCGGGGCCAACAGTAGTGCTGTATGTGGTGTGAAAAAAAAGAAAAGAAAATTAATATCAAAAATTTACCAGACGCAAAATCCTGTGGAATGTAAAAATACATATTATGGCAATACAATACAACCTAATGCACGTGATAAATACTTACGTTCTCTGGGCAAGGACCGGTCTTAAAAATGCCAGAACTCGATGGTATTTGTATCGTCTGATCCTTGCTCCTGAACCACTGGGAACACGGCTCTCTTGACGCAGGTCCTTGTTGAAGCGGTCCTTCATCGAACGCCAACTTGTTTTGACTTTGGACACTGTTAAAAAAAATTGTGGTCAGAAAAAGGACTTTTGGCCATGCTCACACAACTGTGTGTGATGACAGAAACTCCTGAGAGTTTCTTTCATCAAACACAGTCGAGTGAGAACGGCCAAGGTCTCTGCTGCTTCACACTGCAGTGCAATACTTACCAAATGCATTTCGGACCCGTGTTGGGGCATTGTCCCAGCCATCCCACATCGCTTGGGCCACCTCATTCCATAAGCGCCGGATCGTGATGTTGTTTGAGTGCAGTGGATCCCAGGGGTCCCACAACGGGACTCGCTCCTGGACCAGAGAGATGAGGAGGTCATTCTCGATAAGATCATCCTCCTGTTGTGAAACCTAAAAATTAAAGAAAGTCATTACAGTTTGCTCAATTAACATAAGGAAAAGAAAGAAAAAAGATGCTGAGAAATGGCATGAATAGGAAAGTCAACATACAAAAGGATTCCAGAAGAAAAAAAGTAAAGTGGAAAGAAAGGAAAATTCAAGAATATTACACTGAGGACAGTTAGCCTTGTATACGTACTCGCTGCCGTCTTTCCACCGGACCTTGACTCCGCTGCTCCTGCCCTGTCTCTGCCGCAGTAGAAAAGCTCTAAAAAAAAGAAAAAATCTAATTGTCACATGTGTCAATGTGACAGTGAATACTTACCAATCTGACGAGGCAAGTACTCATCTCACTGACATGCTCCACTTCCGACTGTCATGGACGAAACTCCTCACCAGAAGAAGAATCCGAAGAAGACATTCTGATGCATGTAGAAAGAAAGAAATGCAAGAAATTAGGACATGTAGAGACAGAAAATAGAAAATAAAGGCATTGGCTAGGATATACTCACATTGTTCTGAGGCTTGTTTGCTCCAAGGTGCTGTGGTCCATCTGCTCTGCTTGGCTGTCTGCTGTGGGCCGTCTCCTCTGCTTGGCTGTCCACTGTTGTCCATCTGCTCTGCTTGGCTATCTGCTGAGAAGTGACCTGCAACTGTCCACACCCTCCCTTTATCACCTTGATGGTGGGGGTGGCTTATCAGTGTCTAGACATGTTTTTCTCAATTGAAACGCATGCGTTCAAGAACGCAACCAAACGCATGTGCTTGTAAACGCATGCGTTCATATAGACAGCAATGCGTTTTTTTGTCGCAATACTTGCGCAATCGACCGCATGCATTTCCAGGTGGCAAATAGATGCCTCTAAAAATTACTACATGTTGCATTTCCGCGCCAAGCCGCAAATGACGAGATGACGCATGCGTTGTCAAACGCAGCAAAAAGCGAACAAACAAAAACGCATGCGTCGATAATGTTAAATATAGGAATACACAACGCATGCATTATATGCAGTACAAACCCTGCAGCAACAACCACAAATGCGAAACCAGCCTAAAACTGCAAAAACATAAAAAACTATAAATTGGGTATCGCTCTAATCATACTGACGCGAAGAAAAAAGATGCCTTACCACTTTTACAAAACGCAGAATGGTATAAAAAATAAAAAATAAAAAGCAGTTCCTGAACTGCTGTTTTTTGCTCATTCTGTCTCCCAAAAAATGTGCTAAAAAAATGTCATGTGCTCGAAAATGGTACCAATAAAAACGTCAACACCATAACATGACTTTATTGGCAGAAATAAGGAAAATTATAGATCTCAAACTACCGTGATTCAAAAACTAGTTTTCGCAATAAAAAGCGTCTCTGAGCCCTGTCCCACACATCCAGATAATTCCGGTACCGAAAAAAATCGGTACCGGAGTTATCCGTGTCCGTGTGTCCATGAGCTCACGTAGGCCATCCATGTGGCACACGTGCGGCAGCCGTGTGCCGCCTGAGTACCACACGGACTGTGCAGGAGAGACAGCGCTACAGTAAGAGCTGTCCCCCCAGCATGGTGCTGAAGCCGCCATTCATCCGTTCTCTCCAGCGCTCGCTGGGGAGAAGGGATGAAAAATCTTTTTTTTTTGTTTTTATGTGTTTAAAATAAACTTTAGGGCATCCTCCCCCCTCCCACCCCCTGTGCGCCCGGCCGCCGGCATTAAAATACTCACCCGCCTCCCTCGACGCTTGCTCTCCGCCCCGCAGCTTCTCCTGTATGAGCGGTCACGTGGTGCCACCCATTACAATTGATGAATATGCGGCTCCACCTCCCATAGGGGTGGAGCCGCATATTCATCACTGTAATGGGCGGCACCACGTGACCGCTCATCCAGGAGAAGCTGCGGGGCAGAGAGCAAGCGTCGAGGGAGGCGGGTGAGTCTTTTAATGCCGGCGGCCGGGCGCACAGGGGGTGGGAGGGGGGAGGATGCCCTAAAGTTTCTTTTAAACACATAAAACAAAAAAAAAAAAGATTTTTCATCCATTCTCCCCAGCGAGCGCTGGAGAGAACGGATGAATGGCGGCTTCAGCACCATGCTGGGGGGACAGCGCTTACTGTAAGTGCTGTCTCCAGCACGGCACACGGACTGCACACGGAAAACATCCGTGTGCGTTACGTGTTTTACACGGACCCATTGACTTTAATGGGTCCGTGTAAAACGTGCGCTCCCACGAACACTGACATGTCTCTGTGTTTGGCACACGGAGACACGGTCTGCAAAAAATCAGTGACATCTTCACAGATGCATTGATTTCAATGTGTCTACGTGTGTCATTGGCTCAGGTATGGTTCGTGAGGAAACTGTCAACTCACGTACTGGAGCAACTGACGTGTGAAACCGGCCTGACTGTGTGACAACAGCCAAACATAAAAACCCGATATAAATCTGATATCGCTGTAATCGCACCAACCCGAAGAATAAAGTCGCCTAATGACTTATACCGCATGAGGAATGGCATAAAAAATAAACAAAGCCAATTCTTCACATGCTGTTGATTTTTTTAATTCTGTCTCCCACAGATCCCAGGCTTGGCGCACATTTATCCAGCGCTATACGCTGAGCACTTACATCAGTGTTTCTATGTAAACCTGTGATTCGGTGGTGTCCATATTTTTAGGATTGCATAAAAGTGACGTCGGCCACAGTTATGTGCACTTCTGATAAGGACACCACTGTGCAGAGGCTAGATGGAGCCTGAGTAACTCTGCTGCCTCATTATGGCGAACGGATCCATCAGGGGTTTTCATTAGAGATGAGCGGTGTTCAAGTCGAACTGTTCGCCAATTTCAAATTCGAGCTGTTTTGGGCGGTGTTCGAGTCATTCGACGAACCCAAACAATTTGCTTAAAATTCGGCTGTTCGAGTTTCTGTTTGATAACTGTTCGTTCACCAAAAGCCTAGCTTGATTTGCACATTAAAACTGTTTATCATTGTTAATGGACTGTTTCAGTGTATAGTGGGCGGGGGATAGATCTGTGCTGAAATAACCCCGATCTCCATTTTTTTTTTCTTTCCCGCATTTACAGAGGGGCGGTGCAGTCTCTCAGCCTATCAGCAGTGAGCACACACACAGCAATGTGCATGTGATGCAGACAAGCAAGGGCATGTGTCATTGGCTGTGTATGTCACATGTCACTCCTTGCCCAATGAGAACCAGCTATTTGCCCCGTCATCACCATTTCCTCACTGCTGCAGCTTAGTGTTAGATGGCACCGCTGCCAGCGAATTTTCTGAGAGATAGGTTTAGGGAGTCGGGAGTTGGGACTAGTTGTAATATCAGCCCTTTTCAGGGTAGGTTACAGCAGTTCATAGCACTGTTTGCCAGGCAGGTCTGAGCCAGTGCTGTGCAAGTGTTAGGCACAGCATTTGGTGTAATCTAGATCAGCCAATCCTTTTGGGCTAGTAGCATTGTCTGATAGTCATCTGAGTAGCCCGCCAGTGAAGCTAGCTACACCGCCTGTGTATCTCAAATTTTATGGCATCTAACCCGGTAAATCGTTTTGGGGTTTTGGGCTTAGTAGCAGTGTCTGTACGTCAGCAGAGTAGCCCACCTGTGAAGCTAGCTACACCGCCTGTGTATCTCAATTTTTACGGCATCTAACCCAGTAAATCGTTTTGGGGTTTTGGGCTTAGTAGCAGTGTCTGCACGTTAGCAGAGTAGCCCACCTGTGAAGCAAACTATACCGCCTGTGTATCTCTATTTTCACTGCATCTAATCCAGTTGATAGTTTTGGGCCTTGTAGCATTGTCTGCACGCCAGCAGAGTAGCCCGCCTGTGAAACACACTATACCGCCTGTGTATCTCTATTTTCACTGCATCTAATCCAGTTGATAGTTTTGGGCCTAGTAGCATTGTCTGCACGTCAGCAGAGTAGCCCACCTGTGAAACAAACTATACCGCCTGTGTATCTCTATTTTCACTGCATCTAATCCAGTTGATAGTTTGGGGCCTAGTAGCATTGTCTGCTTGTCAGCAGAGTAGCCCGCCTGTGAAACAAACTATACCGCCTGTGTATCTCTATTTTCACTGCATCTAATCCAGTTGATAGTTTTGGGCCTAGTAGCATTGTCTGCACGTCAGCAGAGTAGCCCGCCTGTGAAGCTAGCTACACCACCTGTGTATCTCAATTTTTACGGCATCTAACCCAGTAAATCGTTTTGGGGTTTTGGGCTTAGTAGCAGTGTCTGCACGTCAGCAGAGTAGCCCGCCTGTGAAACAAACTATACCGCCTGTGTATCTCTATTTTCACTGCATCTAATCCAGTTGATAGTTTTGGGCCTAGTAGCATTGTCTGCACGTCAGCAGAGTAGCCCGCCTGTGAAACAAACTATACTGCCTGTGTATCTCTATTTTCACTGCATCTAATCCAGTTGATAGTTTTGGGCCTAGTAGCATTGTCTGCACGTCAGCAGAGTAGCCCGCCTGTGAAACAAACTATACCACCTGTGTATCTCTATTTTCACTGCATCTAATCCAGTTGATAGTTTTGGGCCTAGTAGCATTGTCTGCACGTCAGCAGAGTAGCCCGCCTGTGAAGCTAGCTACACCACCTGTGTATCTCAATTTTTACGGCATCTAACCCAGTAAATCGTTTTGGGGTTTTGGGCTTAGTAGCAGTGTCTGCACGTCAGCAGAGTAGCCCGCCTGTGAAACAAACTATACCGCCTGTGTATCTCTATTTTCACTGCATCTAATCCAGTTGATAGTTTTGGGCCTAGTAGCATTGTCTGCACGTCAGCAGAGTAGCCCGCCTGTGAAGCTAGCTACACCACCTGTGTATCTCAATTTTTACGGCATCTAACCCAGTAAATCGTTTTGGGGTTTTGGGCTTAGTAGCAGTGTCTGCACGTCAGCAGAGTAGCCCGCCTGTGAAACAAACTATACCGCCTGTGTATCTCTATTTTCACTGCATCTAATCCAGTTGATAGTTTTGGGCCTAGTAGCATTGTCTGCACGTCAGCAGAGTAGCCCGCCTGTGAAACAAACTATACTGCCTGTGTATCTCTATTTTCACTGCATCTAATCCAGTTGATAGTTTTGGGCCTAGTAGCATTGTCTGCACGTCAGCAGAGTAGCCCGCCTGTGAAACAAACTATACCACCTGTGTATCTCTATTTTCACTGCATCTAATCCAGTTGATAGTTTTGGGCCTAGTAGCATTGTCTGCACGTCAGCAGAGTAGCCCGCCTGTGAAGCTAGCTACACCACCTGTGTATCTCAATTTTTACGGCATCTAACCCAGTAAATCGTTTTGGGGTTTTGGGCTTAGTAGCAGTGTCTGCACGTCAGCAGAGTAGCCCGCCTGTGAAACAAACTATACCGCCTGTGTATCTCTATTTTCACTGCATCTAATCCAGTTGATAGTTTTGGGCCTAGTAGCATTGTCTGCACGTCAGCAGAGTAGCCCGCCTGTGAAACAAACTATACTGCCTGTGTATCTCTATTTTCACTGCATCTAATCCAGTTGATAGTTTTGGGCCTAGTAGCATTGTCTGCACGTCAGCAGAGTAGCCCACCTGTGAAACAAACTATACCGCCTGTGTATCTCTATTTTCACTGCATCTAATCCAGTTGATAGTTTTGGGCCTAGTAGCATTGTCTGCACGTCAGCAGAGTAGCCTGCCTGTGAAACAAACTATACCGCCTGTGTATCTCTATTTTCACTGCATCTAATCCAGTTGATATTTTTGGGCCTAGTAGCATTGTCTGCACGTCAGCAGAGTAGCCCGCCTGTGAAACAAACTATACCGCCTGTGTATCTCTATTTTCACTGCATCTAATCCAGTTGATAGTTTTGGGCCTAGTAGC
This sequence comes from Ranitomeya variabilis, assembly GCF_051348905.1. Lineage (NCBI taxonomy): Eukaryota > Metazoa > Chordata > Amphibia > Anura > Dendrobatidae > Ranitomeya > Ranitomeya variabilis. The sequence continues at coordinate 150,214,297 of NC_135234.1, read as the reverse complement.
TTTGTCTGCACATCAGCAGAGTAGCCCACCTGTGAAGCTAGCTACACCGCCTGTGTATCTCTATTTTCACTGCATCTAATCCAGTTGATAGTTTTGGGCCTAGTACCACAGATTGGCCACTCAGTTGTGCTCGGTTTTCATCCATCGGTTGTTGTGCCAACAACTTCAGATACAGAGTTTCCAATTAAGCACTAAAATGAGTGGCAAAAGGCCTGCTGCTGGTGGAAAGGGGAATAGGCATGTTGGAAAGGGAAAAAAAGGTTGTGTCCATGGGGTAGGTGGTAAAGCAACAGTAACATCTGCAGAAGAAAGACCATCTTCCAGCCAAAGTAAGATGTATACTTTTTTCGTGGACAATCTGATATGATCCCTTTCTTATGACCATCGCTACAAGCATCGCCAAAAATTCCAGATGCTGCACAAAAACAGCAGGTGCTTGAATGGATTTCAAGTGCTCGTTCAAGTGGGCTCTCCTCCATGTCAACTTCAACATCACAACTACTCCAGTCCTCAGAGTTGTCAGCCCAATCGCACTTGCTTCCTCACAGCTCCCAAGTCTCCAGCTGCCCATCTGAGCATGGGGTAGCACACATGGTTGAGTCTGTAAAGATGTTTATGCTTACTATAGCCTGGGAATCAGAGGTCTGCTCCAGAGCTTCTGTGAATCCAGACGAGGAAATGATCTGCACTGATGCCCAGAATCTTTGTGAGTCGGATCCAGGCCCAGATGAAGAAGGTTCTGAGCATAATGTAGACCCTCGTTCCCAAACTGTAACTCCTGTTGGTGGAGACAATGAGGAAGATGATGATGAGACTGAGATACCTGATTGGAACGAAAATTTGACTTTTCGGTCGGGCAGGAAGAGGTTGGCTCTGAGGATGACGGGTGTGAGAACACACAGGTGTCATGTCGGACGCTGTTCATACTAGGGCATTCGACAGACAGCGGTAATTCTGCTTTTGTCCACTATGTGCTCAGTGGCGTCGGCTAGATTTTATCTAGCTGGTCCAGGGTTAATTTAGCTGGTGCTCGGATTGGAAGCTGGGTCACGCCCGCTGGGTCACGCCCACTGCCTTTAAATAGTTCTTCTGAACATTGGGCGTCGCCGATTATAGCTTCTGTCTTGTGCTTGGTTATCTCGGTCTGGAGTGGTGATCTAGGAGAAGGAGTATCGTATCTGGTGGTGTATTTCCCTTTGTCATATTTTCTCCTTCCTATATTTGTATTTGTTTTGCCCTGTGCATTAATAGTGTATTCCTGTGTGACTGCGGCATGGTTCATATTTTCCTTTATCCTTGTCTGTGCTAACTGTGGGTATTGGTGTGTGGTCTCTTCACTGGGTGGTGGGTTGTGGTTTCAGCCTAGGGTTGAAACAGGAGTGTTATGGACCTGGTGGTTAGGAGCACCCGAAATGACCTGATGGTTAAAATGGAAAAACCTAGGACAAGCACTGAGAAAGTGGTAACTCTACTGACCGCAATCCCTAATCCTATCACACACACTAGAAATAGCCGTGGAGTGTACCTAACTCTCCCTAGACGCCTCTTCACAGCCTAAGAGCTAACTACCCCTAAAGATAGAAATAGTAGCCTACCTTGCCTCAGAGAAATTCCCCAAAGTAAAGGTAGCCCCCCACAAATATTGACTGTGAGTTAAGAGGAAGTAACAAACAAAGGAATGAAACAGATTTTAGCAAAGGAGGCCAAATCTTCTCTAGACAGACAGAGGATAGGAAAGGGAACTATGCGGTCAGTATTAAAAACTACAAAAACCACGCAGAGTGTGCAAAAAGACCTCCACACCGACTCACGGTGTGGAGGTGCAGCTCTGCACCCCCAGAGCTTCCAGCTAGCAAGGAAATATCACAATAGCAAGCTGGACTAGAAACATAGCATGTACTGAGAAATATATTCAAAAACCAATAAACAGCAAATGGACTAGCGAGGACTAAGCTTCTGCTGGAGTAGACAGGTCATCTGAGAAATCCAAGAGAGATCTGAACCAGTACTGAGACATTGACAGCTGGCATGAATTAACGACCTGGGCAGAGTTATATTTGGAAGCCAGCAGCAGCAATAAACGAGGGCAGCTGAGAAAGCCAACCTCAAAGATCAGCAGTTCCACTTAAAGCCACCAGAGGGTGTCCAAGGACAGAACTCACCAAAGTACCACTCACGACCACAGGAGGGAGCCCGAGAACGGAATTCACAACAGTACCCCTCCTTGAGGAGGGGTCACCGAACCCTCACCAGAGCCCCCAGGCCGATCAGGACGAGCCAAATGAAAGGCACGAACCAAATCGGCAGCATGGACATCGGAGGCAAAAACCCAGGAATTATCCTCCTGACCATAGCCCTTCCATTTAACCAGGTACTGAAGCTTCCGTCTCGAAATACGAGAATCTAAAATCTTCTCCACCACATACTCCAACTCCCCCTCAACCAACACCGGAGCAGGAGGATCAACGGAAGGAACCATAGGCGCCACATATCTCCGCAACAGCGACCTATGGAACACATTATGGATGGCAAAAGAAGCTGGAAGGGCCAAACGAAATGACACAGGATTGATAATTTCAGAAATCTTATAAGGACCAATGAAACGAGGCTTGAACTTAGGAGAAGAAACCTTCATAGGAACAAAACGAGAAGACAACCAAACCAAATCCCCAACACGAAGTCGGGGACCAACACAGCGACGGCGGTTAGCAAAACGTTGCGCCTTCTCCTGAGACAACGTCAAATTGTCCAACACATGAGTCCAAATTTGCTGCAACCTGTCCACTATAGAATCCACACCAGGACAGTCAGAAGGCTCAACCTGCCCTGAAGAAAAACGAGGATGAAAACCAGAATTACAAAAAAAAGGCGAAACCAAGGTAGCAGAACTAGCCCGATTATTACGGGCGAACTCGGCCAATGGCAAGAAGGTCACCCAATCATCCTGATCAGCAGAGATAAAGCATCTCAGATAGGTCTCCAAGGTCTGATTAGTTCGTTCGGTTTGGCCATTTGTCTGAGGATGGAACGCTGAAGAAAAAGACAAATCAATGCCCATCTTAGCACAAAAGGACCTCCAAAACCTAGAAACAAACTGGGAACCTCTGTCCGACATAATGTTCTCCGGAATGCCATGCAAACGAACCACATGCTGAAAAAATAATGGAACCAAATCAGAGGAGGAAGGCAATTTAGGCAAGGGTACCAAATGGACCATCTTAGAAAACCGATCACAAACCACCCAGATGACAGACATCCTTTGAGAGACAGGAAGATCAGAAATGAAATCCATGGAAATATGCGTCCAGGGCCTCTTCGGGACAGGCAAAGGCAAAAGCAACCCACTGGCACGAGAACAGCAAGGTTTGGCCTGAGCACAAGTCCCACAGGACTGCACAAAAGAACGCACATCCCGTGACAAGGAAGGCCACCAAAAGGACCTAGCAACCAAATCTCTGGTACCAAAAATCCCAGGATGACCAGCCAATACTGAACAATGAACCTCAGAAATAACCCTACTAGTCCATCTATCAGGGACAAACAGTTTCTCCACAGGACAGCGGTCAGGTCTATCAGCCTGAAACTCCTGCAGCACCCGCCGCAAATCAGGGGAGATGGCAGACAAAATCACCCCCTCTTTGAGAATACCAGCCGGCTCAGAGACTCCCGGAGAATCAGGCAAAAAACTCCTAGAAAGGGCATCAGCCTTCACATTCTTACATCCCGGAAGGTATGAGACCACAAAATCGAAACGGGAGAAAAACAGTGACCATCGAGCCTGTCTAGGATTCAACCTCTTGGCGGACTCGAGGTAAGTCAGATTCTTGTGATCAGTCAAGACAACCACGCGATGTTTGGCTCCCTCAAGCCAATGTCGCCACTCCTCGAATGCCCACTTCATAGCCAACAACTCCTGATTGCCGACATCATAATTACCCTCAGCAGGCGAAAACTTTCTAGAAAAGAAAGCACACGGCTTCATCAAAGAGCCATCAGAACTTCTCTGAGACAAAACAGCCCCTGCCCCAATCTCAGAAGCATCAACCTCGACCTGAAAAGGGAGCAAAACGTCTGGCTGATGCAACACAGGGGCCGAAGTAAAACGACGTTTAAGCTCCTGAAAAGCCTCAACGGCCGCAGGGGACCAGTTGACCACATCAGCGCCTTTCTTCGTCAAATCAGTCAAAGGCTTAACCACACTAGAAAAATTAGCGATGAAGCGACGGTAAAAATTAGCAAAGCCCAGGAACTTCTGAAGACTCTTCACAGATGTAGGTTCAGTCCAATCATAAATGGCCTGAACTTTAACAGGGTCCATCTCGATAGTAGAAGGGGAAAAAATGAAGCCCAAAAAGGAAACCTTCTGAACTCCAAAGAGGCATTTAGACCCCTTCACAAACAACGCATTAGCACGAAGGACCTGGAACACCATCCTGACCTGCCTTACATGAGACTCCCAATCATCCGAAAAGACCAAAATATCATCCAAATATACAGTCATGAACCTATCCAGATACTTCCGGAAGATGTCGTGCATAAAGGACTGAAACACAGATGGGGCATTAGAAAGCCCGAATGGCATCACTAGGTACTCAAAATGGCCCTCGGGCGTATTAAATGCTGTTTTCCATTCATCGCCCTGTTTAATACGCACAAGATTATACGCCCCTCAAAGGTCAATCTTGGTAAACCAACTAGCCCCCTTAATCCGAGCAAACAAATCAGACAACAGAGGCAAAGGGTACTGAAATTTGACCGTGATTTTATTGAGAAGGCGGTAATCTATACAGGGTCTCAGAGAGCCATCCTTCTTGGCCACAAAAAAGAACCCTGCTCCCAACGGTGACAAAGAGGGGGAAATATGTCCTTTCTCCAAGGACTCCTTTACATAACTCCGCATAGCGGCATGTTCTGGCACAGATAAATTAAACAGTCGGCCCTTAAGGAACTTACTACCAGGAATCAAATTAATAGCGCAATCACAGTCCCTATGAGGATGTAGGGCACTGGACTTGGGCTCATCAAATACATCCTGGTAATCCGACAAAAACTCAGGAATTTCAGAAGGAGTGGAAGAAGAAATTGACATCAAAGGAACATCAGTATGTATCCCTTGACAACCCCAACTAGACACAGACATTGATTTCCAATCCAGTACTGGATTATGAACCTGTAACCATGGCAAACCCAACACAACAACATCATGCAAATTATGCAACACCAAATAGTGAATATTTTCCTGATGTGCGGGAGCCATGCACATGGTCAGCTGAGTCCAGTACTGAGGTTTATTTTTGGCCAATGGCGAAGCATCAATCCCCCTTAAGGGAATAGGAATCTGCAAAGGCTCCAAGAAAAAACCACAGCGCCTGGCAAACTCCAAGTCCATCAAATTCAGAGCAGCGCCCGAATCCACAAATGCCATAACAGAATAGGACGACAATGAGCAAATCAGAGTAACAGATAAGAGAAATTTAGGCTGCACAGTACTAATGGTGACAGACCTAGCGAACCTCTTAGTGCGCTTAGGACAATCAGAGATAGCATGAGAAGAGTCACCACAGTAAAAACACAGCCCATTCTGACGTCTGTGTTCTTGCCGTTCAGCTCTGGTCAAAGTCCTATCACATTGCATAGGCTCAGGCCTTTGCTCAGAGGACACCGCCAAATGGTGCACAACTTTGCGCTCACGCAAACGCCGATCAATTTGAATGGCCAAAGACATTGATTCATTCAGACCAGCAGGCATGGGGAACCCCACCATAACATCTTTAAGGGCTTCAGAAAGACCCTTTCTGAAAATTGCTGCCAGGGCACACTCATTCCATTGTGTAAGCACAGACCACTTTCTAAACTTCTGGCAATATACTTCTGCTTCATCCTGACCCTGACATAGAGTCAGCAAGATCTTTTCTGCCTGATCCACGGAATTAGGTTCGTCATAAAGCAATCCAAGCGCTAGAAAAAACGCATCTACATTAAGCAATGCAGGATTTCCTGGCTCAAGGGAGAAAGCCCAGTCTTGCGGGTCACCACGCAACAAAGAAATAACAATCTTTACTTGCTGAATGGGGTCACCAGAAGAGCGGGGTTTCAGAGCAAGAAACATTCTGCAATTATTTTTGAAATTCAAAAATTTAGATCTATCCCCAGAAAACAAATCAGGAATTGGAATTCTAGGCTCTAACATCGGATTCTGAACTACATAATCTTGAATACTCTGTACCCTGACAGCGAGTTGATCCACACAAGAGGACAAACCCTGAATATCCATATCTACACCTGAGTCCTGAACCACCCAGGGGTTAAGGGGAAAAGAAAGACAAAACAAGCAGCAAAGAAAAAAAAATTGACTCAGAACTTCTCTTTCCCTGTTTTGAGATGCATTAACACTTTGTGGGCCAGCTGTACTGTTATGGACCTGGTGGTTAGGAGCACCCGAAATGACCTGATGGTTAAAATGGAAAAACCTGGGACAAGCTCTGAGAAAGTGGTAACTCTACTGACCGCAATCCCTAATCCTATCACACACACTAGAAATAGCCGTGGAGCGTACCTAACTCTCCCTAGATGCCTCTTCACAGCCTAAGACCTAACTACCCCTAAAGATAGAAATAGTAGCCTACCTTGCCTCAGAGAAATTCCCCAAAGTAAAGGTAGCCCCCCACAAATTTTGACTGTGAGTTAAGAGGAAGTAACAAACACAGGAATGAAACAGATTTTAGCAAAGGAGGCCGAATCTTCTCTAGACAGACAGAGGATAGGAAAGGGAACTATGCGGTCAGTATTAAAAACTACAAAAACCACGCAGAGTGTGCAAAAAGACCTCTACACTGACTCACGGTGTGGAGGTGCAGCTCTGCACCCACAGAGCTTCCAGCTAGCAAGGAAATATCATAATAGCAAGCTGGACTAGAAAGATAGCATGTACTGAGAAATATATTCAAAAACCAATAAACAGCAAATGGACTAGCGAGGACTTAGCTTCTGCTGGAATAGACAGGTCATCTGAGAAATCCAAGAGAGATCTGAACCAGTACTGAGACATTGACAGCTGGCATGAATTAACGACCTGGGCAGAGTTAAATAGGGAAGCCAGCAGCAGCAATAAACGAGGGCAGCTGAGAAAGCCAACCTCAAAGATCAGCAGTTCCACTTAAAGCCACCAGAGGGTGTCCAAGGACAGAACTCACCAAAGTACCACTCACGACCACAGGAGGGAGCCCGAGAACGGAATTCACAACACAGGAGATAAGGTGAGGATGGAGGCTCAGACATGCACACCATCAGTGTAAACTCTGGGAGAGTGTCAGTCAGGGTTTCCCTAGTCTGAGGGAAATCGCAGGGGCCCGGGTTATTAGCTCTTGCCTACCTAGGCTTCCCGTGACATTATAATCGGCCAACATTATTTGAATTCCATGGATCCCATGACTTCCATAACCTGCCAGTTGGAGGCGCTGTCCCTACAGGTCACTGAGTTGAGGGGGGCAGTGCAGCAACAGGGACTAGCAGTATCTAATGTGCAAGCTGGAGCGACAGGTAGAGTTGCTGAGCCTAAGATTCCTTTGCCTGAAAAGTTTGCTGGAGAACGCATTAAAATTGTTTCTTTTAGTGAAGCTTGCAAACTATATTTCCTGTTGCGCCTGATCTCCTCGGGTAATGAGACTCAGCGTGTGGGCCTGGTGTTGTCATTATTAAACGGGGACCCCCAAGCATGGGCATTTTCTTTGCCATCTGATTCTGCTGCATTTGACTCTGTGGAGAGTTTTTTTTCTGTTCTTGGACACATTTACGATGATCCTGACAGAATGGCTCTAGCAGAATCTAAGATACGCACTATTCGCCACGGGGAGCGTGTAGCAGAGGATTACTGTTCTGAGTCAGTTTATTCATGGGGTTTCTGGAAGGGTTAAAAAAGCCCTCCTGATGTACGAGACTCCTGCTTCTCTAGATTCCACTATGAGTCTGGTTGTCCGCATTGATCGCCGTTTGCGTCAGGGGGAGCATGAGACGCCGCCTATGGGAGAGGGTTTAGGTTCACGTGAGGTTGCTGCAGGTGAGCCCATGAAGCCTATGCAAATCGCAGGGGTGTCACATGTTAAGCGTCGAGCCCCTGTGCTCAGGAAGCAGGGAGCCTGTTTTTACTGTGGTAAAACTGGTCATTTTGTTAACATTTGTCCTCTGCTGTCTAAGAAAAATGCAACGGCGGAAAACTTATAAGCTCTGAGGGTGAGGAGGAGGCCAATCTGAGCTTATGTATATCCTCCATGGTGGTTTATCAATGCATGCTCCCTGCTAAAGTTATTATCGCTGGCAGAGAGCTGCCAATCACTGTTTTTGTGGATAGTGGTTCTGCCACAAATCTCATTGATGAGGAGTTTGCGCGCACTGCCAGTTTTAAGATCGAAAAACTGCCTCATCCTATCCGCGTGGTCACCATCAATGCTGCTCCTCTCTCACAGGGGGAGATTACTGAGTTTGAGGCTAAGGTGAAACTCCACATTGGGGTTCTACATTTCGAGCAGGTTACATGTAAGGTGCTCACGAATCTTCCTGCACAGGTGGTTTTGGGTTTTCCATGGTTGTCTATGCACAACCAGGTTATTGACTGGAAAACTCAGGACATAATTCAGTGGAGCGAATTCTGCCAGGAGAATTGCCTGGCCACATGTGTTTCTGCTGTGACTTCAAGCGTTCCTGAGTCACTTCTGGATTTTGCGGATGTTTTCTCTGAGAAGGGTTATTCAGAGTTGCCACCACATCGCCCCTATGACTGTACTATCAGGTTAAAACCAGGGGCCAAATTGCCTAAAGCAAGGATGTTTAACATCTCCGGTCCGGAGAGACAATCGTTAAAGGATTACATTGCTGAAAGTTTGAGCAAAGGGCACATCAGGCCTACATCCTCGCCTGTGGCAGCGGGGCTCTTCTTCGTAAAGAAGAAAGATGGCAGACTACGCCCGTTTCTGGATTTCAGGGAGTTAAACCAGATTACGGTTCATGATCCATACCCTATGCCATTGATACCGGATTTGTTCAACCAGGTGGCAGGTGCTAAGTGGTTTACCAAGCTTGACCTCAGGGGGGCATACAACCTCATAAGAGTCCGTCAAGGTGATGAGTGGAAGACGGCTTTTAATACTCCTGAGGGTTATTTTGAAAATTTGGTGATGCCTTTTGGTTTGACAAACGCGCCTGCAGTGTTTCAACATTTCATAAATGATGTGTTCTCGCATGTTTTGGGAAAATTCGTTATTGTGTACCTAGATGACATTCTCATATATTCTTGCGACCGTGATACTCATTTGGATCATGTCAGGCAGGTGTTACAGCTTCTCAGAGAGAATAAGCTATATGCAAAACTTGAGAAATGTGAATTTTCGGTTCAGGAGTTGCCTTTCTTGGGTTATATTGTGTCTGCTTCTGGTTTTAAAATGGACACCGCTAAGGTGCAAGCAGTATTGCGTTGGGAATGGCCTGATAACCTGAAAGCACTTCAGCGGTTCCTTGGGTTTTCTAACTACTATAGGAAGTTTATCAAGGATTTTTCTATCATTGCTAAACCGCTAACTGACATGACTAAAAAGAGTACCAATTTCTCTGTGTGGCCTGAGGCTGCTGTGCGCGCATTTGAATTTCTTAAGAACAGTTTTGTTTCGGCCCCCATTCTTGTGCAGCCAGACGTATCAAAACCTTTTGTCGTGGAAGTCGATGCGTCTGAGGTTGGTGTAGGGGCGGTGCTGTCACAAGGCTCATCCTTGAGCGATTTGCGTCCATGCGCCTATTTCTCCAATAAACTGTCGCCCGCCGAACGTAACTACGATATCGGCAACAAGGAGTTGTTGGCAATCAAGTTGGCCTTTGAGGAATGGCGACACTTCCTGGAGGGGTCAGTTCATCAGGTTACTGTTATTACCGACCATAAGAATTTGCTCCATTTGGAGTCTGCCAAGCATCTATCTCCCAGGCAGGCTCGCTGGGCATTGTTTTTCACGTGGTTCGACTTTATTGTTACTTACAGACCTGGGTCTAAAAACACTAAGGCGGATGCTCTGTCCAGGTGTTTTCCGGGGGGAGAACCTCGGGAAGATCCGGTACCCATCCTCCAAAAGGGTGTTGTGGTTTCGGCTCTCACTACCATGGTTGAGGCTGAGATTGCCGAGGTTCAGGAGGAGGTACCATCTGAGCTTCCCATCAACAAATTGTTTGTACCACTTCATCTCCGCTTAAAGGTTTTGGTGGAGCATCATGATGCTGTCCTGGCTGGCCACCCAGGGGTTAGGGGTAACTTGGAGTTGGTGTCACGTCGGTTTTGGTGGCCCAAAATCCAACAGGACGTGGTCTCATACGTGTCTGCTTGCACCAGGTGCGCTAGGGCTTAGACGCCCCGCTCCCGTCCTGTTGGCACACTACTTCCTCTCGAGGTACCTAGTAAGCCATAAATGGAGATCTCCATGGATTTTATCACTGACTTGCCCTCCTCAGCTGGGAACACGGTCATCTTGGTGATTGTTGATCGGTTCTCAAAAATGTCGCACTTTGTGTCTTTGCCTTCATTGCCTAATGCTAAGACTCTGGCTCAGGTATTTGTGCAGGAGGTGGTCAGACTTCATGGGTTTCCGTCTGACATCGTTTCTGATAGGGGGTCTCAGTTTGTGGCAAAATTTTGGAAAGCATTTTGCTCACGGCTGGGGATCAAGTTGTCTCATTCTTCGGCGTTCCATCCTCAGTCAAATGGTCAGACCGAGTGTATGAACCAAAATTTGGAACAGTACTTACGCTGCTTTTTTTCTGACAATCAGGAGGAGTGGTCGACGTTCCTTCCTTTGGCTGAGTTTGCCATCAATAATCACCGCCAGGAGTCTTCTGGGGAGTCCGGACCTGAGTGTGGATGACTGGGTGTGGTTATCCACAAAAAACATAAGACTCAAAATACCATCCCTTAAATTGGGTCCAAGGTTTATTGGTCCATTTAGGGTCGCCGCCGTCATTAACCCAGTAGCGTACCGTTTGGGGCTTCCTGCGGTGTATAAGATACACAACGTGTTCCACAGATCATTGCTAAAAAAGATGGTGGGTCTTGTGGACCCGACACCGATGCCTTCTCCAGTCTTGGTTGATGGTAATTTGGAATTTGAAGTCTCCAAGGTGGTTGACTCTCGTGTAGTGTGCCGCACTTTACAGTACTTGGTACACTGGCGTGGTTATGGGCCTGAGGAGAGGTCCTGGGTACCAGCCTTTAGACATTCATGTGGATCGGCTGGTCAGTATGTTTCACCACCGCCATCCGTACAAGCCGGGTCCTATAAGTCGCGAGGGCCCTGGGTTCCCTCGTAGAAGGCGGGGTACTGTCATGTCGAACGCTGTTCATACTAGGGCGTTCGACAGACAGTGGTAATTCCGCTTTTGTCCACTATATGCTCAGTGGCGTTGGCTAGATTTTATCTAGCTGGTCCGGGGTTAATTTAGCTGATGCTCGGATTGGAAGCTGGGTCAAGCCCACTGCATTTAAATAGTTCTTCTGAACATTGGGCGTCGCCGATTATAGCTTCTGTCTTGTGCTTCGTTATCTCGGTCTGGAGTGGTGATCTAGGAGAAGGAGTATCATATCTGGTGGTGTATTTCCCTTTGTCATATTTTCTCCTTCCTATATTTGTATTTGTTTTGCCCTGTGCATTTATAGTGTATTCCTGTGTGACTGCGGCGTGGTTCATATTTTCCTTTATCCTTGTCTGTGCTAACTGTGGGTATTGGTGTGTTGTCTCTTCACTGGGTGGTGGGTGGTGGTTTCAGCCTAGGTTTGAAACAGGAGATAGGTTGAGGATGGAGGCCCAGACATGCACACCATCAGTGTAAACTCTGGGAGAGGGTCAGTCAGGATTTTCCTAGTCTGAGGGAAATCGCAGGGGCCCGGGTTATTAGCTCTTGCCTACCTAGGCTTCCCGTGACAACAGGATTATGATGACGAGGTTTTAGACCCCACTTACTGTCAACCCCCTGTCGGCCAGTCCATGAGGTCAGCAGAGGAGGTGGAGGAGGATGCTAGTGGCGAGTCTGACGACGAGGTAACGGTGCACATTCCTGGACAGAGACAGAGTACTGGAAGCACATCAACAACTGCATCCTCAACCCCAATTGTGCCTCAGACCAGAAGTCGTGGTGGCTCTTCAGGTCGCACGGGCTCTAAGCCTTGCATAGCCTGGGCATTTTTTGACATAGCAAAGGATGACCCAACTCATGTTGTCTGTAAGATTTGTCAACAAAATCTCAGTAGAGGCCAAAAAATCACTTGCTTGAGTACTTCATGCATGAACTGTCACATGGATATGAGGCATAAGTTGCAGTGGGAAGCTCACTGTGCTACAATGCGGCCTAGTGGGCCGGGTCAACCACCGTCTGCCCCATCAAGTGCATCCACATCCTCTTCATCCTCTGTGACTGTGGGGACAGCAGTCGCACATGGTTTTGGAAGCAGACCTTCCAACTCTTTACCCGCAACAGCCAGTGTGATTGGCAGATCGTCAGGACATTTGCAAGTGGAAACACCTGCTGGTGTTGAGCGCTCTCCGACATCGACACCACATTTTGATCAAGGCAACATAACATCTCCGCCTGCACCTTCCTCACAGACCAGCAGTTTGCCGGGGACACCCTACTCAACTCTGTCTAAGCACGGCAGCCAGCCCTAAGTCCCTCAGATGTGGACAAGTGAAAGACCATTTTCTCCTAGCCATGACAAAGCTAAGAGGTTGAATTTCTCCATCCGCAAGCTGTTGGCTACAGAAATGCTGCCTTTCCGCATGGTAAACACAGAGGATTTTCAAGACCTTATGTCCGCCGCAGTGCCCCAGTACCAGATGCCCAGTCGCCACTACTTCACAAAGAAAGCTGTGCCTGCGCTACACCAGCATGTCGCACCCAACATCACTGCTTCCTTGAGAAACTCTGTGTGTGACAGGGTGCATTTCACCACAGACACTTGGACGAGTAGACATGGACAGGGGCGTTACATGTCGGTGACTGGGCACTGGGTAACTACGGTGACATCAGGAGAAAGGGCTGCTGTCCAAGTTTTGCCGTCCCCACGAGTTGCTCGTCGATCCTCTGTATCTAGAAGTTCCTCCACTGCTTCTGCCTCCTCAACCTCCTCTTGGTCCTCCACCTGCACCCAAAGCCTGTCTGGTAATGCCACCCATGTTGTAACTGCGCAGAAGGAATCCTGCACACCTCCTCACTATGCTGTCACCAGGGCTCAACGGCATCAGGCAGTGTTTACATTTTAATGTCTGGGAAATGTGAGTCACACAGCTGAAGAGTTGTGGTCAGCTCTGGAGACCAAGTTCCATCAATGGTTGTCTCCACACAACCTGCAGCCAGGGAAGGCCGTGTGAGAAAATGCTGCAAACCTGGGTGCGGCCCTTTGCCCGGGCAATGTCACACACATGCTTTGTATGGCTCACATTTTGAACCTGGTTGTCCAGCAATTTTTATCCCACTATTGCGGACTAGATGGGCTTCTGCAGAGGGCACGGTCGCAGTGTGCTCACTTCCGCCATTTGCATCCCGCAGCTCAACGACTTGAATCTCTACAGAAGTCGTTGGGCCTGCCAGTTCACCGGCTGAAATGCGATGTGCCCACACAGTGGAATTCAACTCTGCACATGTTGCAGCGACTGTGGCAGCACCAACGAGCCCTGGTGCAATACGTTATGATGTATAGCCTGGGCCAACGAGATCAAGAGGTGGGGCAAATCATGCTGCAGGAGTGGTCTCAGATCAGGGACCTATGCACCCTTCTGCACAGTTTTGAAATAGCAACGAAGATGTTTAGTGCTGACGATGCCATTATCAGCATGACCATTCCGGTGATTTACATGCTGGAGCACAGTGTTTGGAGTCAGGTGGTGGAACAAGAGGAGGAGGAGGAACAGGAGGAGTCGTATGCGGAAGGGATCATAACTCCAAGGTCAAGAAGGTTGGCAGCACAAAGGCAGCTGGCATTGGAGGCTGGGGGAGAGGGATTACCGAGGGCGCTTGGTAGCAGCCAAACTGTTGAGGAAAGTGCAGGAGGCGAGGAAGAAGTGGAGGACAAACTGGCGCTGGGCATGGAAGACTCATCAGATGAGGGAGACCTTGATCAAATTTCTGTTGTGCAAGGTTGGGGGGAGAGGGCAGACGATGGAAGCATGATTCTCACCTTGCCACCACCAAGACAACAAGGACTTGGTCCTTCTTAATGCGCAAGACACATGAGTGCCTCCTTGCTGCACTACCTGCAACATGACCCTCAGATTGTCAGAATCCGAAGTAATGCCGACTACTGGGTTGCCACACTCTTAGATCCCTGGTACAAAAGCAAATTTGGCAAAATAATTCCTGCCATAGAAAGGGATTCACGCATGCAGGAGTATCAGCAGAGACTGTTACAGAATCTAACATCTGCTTTTCCACAAAACACCAGTAGTGCACGTAGTGAATCTCTGAGTTCTAACTTGCCAACCGTAGGACTATCGAGTCATCACTCAAACCATAACAGTAACATTGTTTCTGGTGGTAACAGCAATTTTTTCCAATCGTTTCAAGATTTTTTTAGACCATCCTTTGCAAGGCCACAGGATACAAGAAGTCTGACGCACAGCCAACGTCTAGAGAGGATGGTACAAGAGTATCACCAAGTTAACATCGATGCTATGATTGTGGAACTGGACCCTTACTCATTTTGGGCTTCCAATCTTGAAAAATGGCCTGAGCTTGCCACTCACACCTTGGAGATCTTGTTGTGCCCCGCAGCCAGCGTTCTCTCTGAACGTGTGTTCAGCGCTGCTGGTGGTGTGCTGACAGATAAGTGCATGCGGCTGTCCAGTGACAATGTGGACAGACTAATGTTCATCAAGATGAACAAATCCTGGATCCGCAAGGACTTTTCTAGCCCTGTGTCATCTTGGGGAGACTAAAAGCTTCATGATTTTTGAAAATCACCTCACCAACCGTTTTAAAAAACTCTGGCAAAATTGATGCCACTTAAGTGGTGTCTGTGGCTGATTTTTTGGAAAAAATGGAGACTCTTTGATTTAGTCTCCTTGCTGAGTTTTACATGACGTTGCCATCGTTAATTCCAGGTGGGTGGGGTCATCTGCAGAGTTGTTTACTCATACTATGGCCTGGGATTCAGAGGTCTGCTCCAAAGCTTCAGTGTCTGCTAGTCAGCAGAGTAGCCCAGCAACCCACCGCCTGTTTACCTAAGTACTATTTTTAACAGCATCTGGCCCAGGAAATCCTTTGGGGCCTAGTAGAATTTGGTGCTACTCAGCAGCGTACTTCACCCATGAAGCAAGCTACACCGCCTGTTTACCTAACTACTATTTTGTAATGGCATCTAGCCCAGGAAATCCTTTTGGGCCTAGTAGAATTTGGTGCAACTCAGCAGCGTACCCCACCCATGAAGCAAGCTACACCGCCTGTTTACCTAAGTACTATTTTTAACAGCATCTGGCCCAGGAAATCCTTTGGGGCCTAGAAGAATTTGGTGCTACTCAGCAGTGTACCCCACCCATGAAGCAAGCTACACCGCCTGTTTACCTAACTACTATTTTGTAACGGCATCTAGCCCAGGAAATCCTTTTGGGCCAGGTAGAATTTAGTGCTACTCAGCAGCGTACCCTCCCATGAAGCAAGCTACATCGCCGGTTGATCTAATTACTAATTTTTAACTGATCTAGCCCAGGAAATCGTTTTGTACCTAATAGCATTTTGCGCTACTCAGCAGAGTACCCCACTTATGAAGCAAGCTACACCACCTGTTTACCTAACTGCTATTTTTTAATGGCATTTGGCCAAGGAAATCATTTTGGCCTAGTAGCAATTTCTGCTACTCAGCAGAGTACCCCACCCATGAAGCAAGCTACACCGCCTTCTTTCTTTCTCAATTTAACCCCTCGGCTCTGGGGTGTCCACTCTCCCTCCAGCTCTCTCCTTCTCACAGGTGGACTACCGCGTGTTTTCACACTGTGGCGAATCTTTTTGGCCCAGGCATAAGAAGTAGTCCAGGTAATAGATAATATGTGCCGCCTTGCAAACGTCCATGACGACACATTCGAGGAAGCAACTAAACACCTCAAATAGTGAGCAGGATATGGAGCACCCCAAGGGCAAACAGCGATCTATGTAGTATGCTCCTTCACAGAAGCAGCCCAATGGGAGGACACTATTCGGAGGCACAGGTAGTAACTGAAACGCCCCTTCAATGTCTGTTTTGGCCATTAGGGTGCCCCTTCCCAACTTCTTGACCCACCTGATTGCCTCGTCAAAGGAGGTACAGTACATAGTACTGTACTTGTTTCCGCGTCGATGTTGTCGTTTACTGACCTGCCCCTTGGATATGACAAATGGTGGATTAGTCTGAATGTTGTGGGTTCATTTTTTTGGCACAACTCCCAATGGGGGTACCACTACATCTTCTAAGGAACGTGTTCTGAATGGACCCGCCGCCATTCTACCTAAAGATATTTTTTTTTTTTGTCAAGACATCTGGGTGTTGTAGAGCGAGTTTAGATTTTTACTCCAGCCTTTCTTAACTTTAGAAGGGCATGACATGCCTATATCTGTGTCTCCTCATCCTTTTACTCCTCCACCTATTTTCTTTTCACATGACTATGTGTAGTTGTGACTTTTCTATGTGTTTGTTGTGTCTTCTGAGCAGTTTGTCAGCTTTTGGACACCTTTTAAGGTATTTTCTATGTGCTTTCCATGTGTTTGTATGTGTTTGTGTTTGCCTGCCATTGGTTTCAATGGAGTTCGACGGTGTTCGTCGAACAGTTCGACGAACAGTTCGGCGAACATCTCCCTGTTCGACTAACCAAACCGAACCCGAACACTAGGGAGGTGGCTCAGCTCTAGTTTTCATCTTTCACATCACTTGGAGATTTAGCTGGAAACCGCAACGTAAGTGCTCAGCGTAGAGCAGCGGATAAATGTGATTATAAATGCTACGTGAAATGTTACCAATAAAATCTTGAACTCATTCCACAAAAAAGCAAGCCCTCACTCAGGTCTGTCATTAGTTAATAGTAATATAGGGGCTTCCACGTTACTGGTTGCACAAAGGCTCTGGAAAAGCAAAATGGCTCCTCCCCACAAAAGAAATTCAGCAAATTATTCGCTCACAAATCGAAATCCATTTAGCGCCCACATTTTTGGCATTTCTATAGTTATGAGTAGTGTTGAGCGATACCGTCCGATACTTGAAAGTATCGGTATCGGAAAGTATCGGCCGATACCGGCAAAGTATCGGATCTAATCCGATACCGATACCCGATACCAATACAAGTCAATGGGACTCAAGTATCGGATGGTATCCCTGATGGTTCCCAGGGTCTGAAGGAGAGGAAACTCTCCTTCAGGCCCTGGGATCCATATTAATGTGTAAAATAAAGAATTAAAATAAAAAATATTGCTATACTCACCTCTCCGACGCAGCCTACACCTTACCGAGGAAACCGGCAGCCTTGTTTGCTTAAAATGCGCGCGTTTACTGCCTTCCGTGACGTCACGGCTTCTGATTGGTCGCGTGCCACCCATGTGACCGCGACGCGACCAATCACAACAATCCGTGACGTAATTTTCAGGTCCTGAATGCCTAGAATTAGGCATTCAGGACCTGAAAATTATGTCACGGCTTGTGATTGGTCGCGTCGCGTCACATGGGCGGCATGCGACCAATCACAAGCCGTGACGTAATTTTCAGATCCTGAATACCTAGAATTAGGCATTCAGAACCTGAAAATTACGTCACGGCTTGTTGTGATTGGTCGCGTCGCGGTCACATGGGCGGCACGCGACCAATCAGAAGCCGTGACGTGTAGGCTGCGTCGGAGAGGTGAGTATAGCAATATTTTTTATTTTAATTCTTTATTTTACACATCATATCGATCCCGATACCGATTCCCGATACAACAAAAGTATCGGATCTCGGTATCGGAATTCCGATACCGCTAAGTATCGGCCGATACCCGATACTTGCGGTATCGGAATGCTCAACACTAGTTATGAGAGCCTGCCTGGGAAAAATGTGATTTTTTTATAATTTTCACGGCTTAACGTTATAAACTTCTGTGAAGCACCTGGGGGTTTAGGGTGTTCAATACACATCTAGATAAGTTCCCTAAGAGGTATAGTTTCCAAAATGGTGTAATTTGTGTTTTTTTCACTGCGTAGGCATATCAGGTGCTATCCAAATGCAACATGGCATTCGCTAATTATTCCAGCAACTTATACACTCAAAAAGTCATTGCTGCTCCTTCCCTTTCGAGCCCTGCTGTGTGCCCAAACAGTAGATTTTCTCCACATATGGGGTATCGGCATGCTCAGGAAAAATTTCACAACAAATTGCATGGTCCACTTTTCACTGTTATCTTTGAGAAAGTAAAAAAAATTAGGTCTAAAGGAATATTTTCATGAAAGAAATCTAAATGTTTATTTTTTCCTTCCACATTCCAAAACTTTCTGTAAAGCACCTGAAGGGTGAATAAACTTCTTGAGTGTGGTTCTGAGTACCTTGATGGCTGCAGTTTTTAGAATGGTGTTACTTTTGGGTATTTTATGTCATATAGGCCCCTCAATTACACTTTAAATGTGAGGTGGTCCCTAAAAAAATGGTTTTGCTAATTTTGTGGTAAAAAGAGAAATTGCTGGTCAACTTTTAACCCTTATAACTTCCTAACAAAAAAAAATGATGCTTAAAAAATGTGCTAATGTAAAGTAGACATGTGGGAAATGTTATTAAATATTTTGTGCCATACGACACTCTGATTTAAGGGCATAAAAAAAGTTTTAAAATTGTGAAATTTTTTCCAAGTTTCCATTTTTTTTTCACAAAAAAAAAGGCAAAGTCAAAGGCAAGTCAAATCAAATAAATGTTAGCACTATGATGAAGTATGATGATGAACCTCATAAACTGACAGTGGTCAGAATTATAAAAATTGCCCTGGTCAGGAAGGTGAAAACAGGCTTTGGGGATTTGGGGTTACTTTGCAATTACCAACTGCATTTGATGAATTGAAATCACAAACTTGCAAGGAGCCTCCACCATGATTTACTGTTGCCTACAAATGCTTATTATTATTATTGTACCGCTCTCCAACTCTTCAGTGAACAAATTACCTTTTACATACAGCTAAATAGTTTAAAATTTGAGCTCATCAGTCCAGAGTACCTATTGTCATTTTTCTGAATCCTATTTCCAATCTTTTTATGCATAATTGAGTCACTGAGCCTTGTTTCCATGTCAAAGGTATGTATTTTGGGCTTCAGTTTATCCAAGACCACTTTCAGCAAGATTTCTCTGAACTGTAGATGTATACATCTGAATTCCAGTGGTTGGTGCCAATTCTGAGCTGAAGGCAATGCTAAGTATCTTTGTATTTTAAAGGGAAGCAAGAATAATATGACTTTCAGTTTCTGCACTAAGTTTCCTTGACCACCCACTGCATCTATTGTCCTCAACATTGCCAATTTTTAGTGTCCTTAATACTGAGTAATACAGAAAGATATTTATTAATCATGCAATTACGGCAGTGAAATGTCTTATTTTCTCTAAATGTATTCTGCAGATGGACAATGACCACAAGCATACAGCCAATGTCATTATGCCCTGCATCATGCAAGTGCAGCATCTAAGTGTACTGCAATTATATAGATCAGAACCTAATAAGATGTATAAGGAATGCACCTGGTCATCTACCACCACCACATTCTAATCAGCATGTCTATTTATCTAGTCTTCCCGCAGGTATGTGTGACACCGCTATCCATCTTTTCCAAACCCTGATATTCATTTGTCTCTGCTTCTTACTCATTGTATGTCTGACACTGATATTCAGATTTTCCTAACGCTGATAGCCATTTGACTCTGTTGCTTACTCTTGGTATGTGTGACACTGCCATACAGTAAGAATATTGTATAAATGTAGTGGTCTCTGCATCATCCAAGTGCAGCATATAAGTGTACTGCAAAGAATTATACTATAATGGATAATGGAAGATAACTGGAAAAATAGCCACAGTAAGCAACGTTTCTGTTTGTTTCCACTCTCACCCAATAGTCTTTCATTTCCTGATAATCTTCTAATCTCTACACCTAGGATAGAACTGTTCATCTCTCGCTTCACCCTCATTATCCATCTCACCTACTTCTCAAAATTGTTCCTCAACATACAATCCTTTGTCTCCAAACATAGACAGCCATCTCATGCCCTCTCCTGCTCCCACTTGCTAACACTTTTTCTGCTCCTCCTGTTGTGAATTCTGCTTTTGGGTTCCCTCCGGTGGTGGTAGGTGGTAATGCAGTTGTCCCTGAGTTGCAGTCCTGGTCAGGTGTTTCTGCTGATTGCAGTTCTGACTGGGGTATTTAGGTGTGCAGGATCCATTAGTCCTTGCCAGTTGTCAATTGTTGTTGGGAGGTGTTGGACCTCTGCCTGGTTCCTCCTGCCTTTCTGCCAAATCAGCAAAGATAAGTGTCTGTTTTTTTTTTCTGTGGCACACATGCTGTGTGCTTCATTATTCAGTGCTATTCTTTTGTGTTTTCTTGTCCAACTTAGATTGTGTCAGTATTTTCTCAGTCTTGTTGGATTCTCTGGGGTTGCAGATATTCATTCCACGTCTTTAGTTAGATTGTGGAATTTTTTGTATTATCTGCTGTGGATATTTTTTGAAGGGTTCGAGGTGTCTAGGGTTTGTTAAGCACACCCCACGGCTACTTCTAGTTGCGGTGTTAGTTCAGGATCTGCGGTCAGTATAGTTTCCCCCTACTCCAGAGAAAGTTTCATGCGGCTCCAAGGTCACCGGATCATAACATCCTCCTCACTGCCAGTGATATCTCTTCAAATCTTGCCACTCCTCACCACATCCCCAAAGTCAGTTCCACCTTCTCTCCACAATCTATCACGCATTTCTGCAACTTATCTAACCTTATACCCATTCATGCAGGTCCCATTTCCTCTAAAAGTAGCTCTATGATGAAACGCTCGCTCACATTTTAATACATCAATGATCCTTTCATTATTAACAAAATCTTCTTCCTCGGCATCACTGAAACTTGGCTCAGCCCCTCTGACACAGCCTCTCCAGTTGTACTTTCTTGCGGTGGATTCCATCTTTATCACACCCCATGTCAAAGAAACAAGCACGGTGGAGGAGTGGGTTTTCTCCTGTCAGAAATCTGTTCATTCATCCACAGTACACTGGCATCCTCTGTTACTCTCCCATATTTTGAGGATCTAGTCAGCCTCCAACATCCAACTGGCTATTACTTACTGTCCCCCAGAGCCAGCAACCAATAATTTTTTTACCACTTCACCTCCTGGCTACTTCATTTCCTTTCCGCTGACATCTCCACTGTCATCATGGGTGACTTCAACTTTCCCACTGACACTTCCCACTCAGCTATCTCTAAACCTTTATCTGTCACTTCCTCCTTCAGCCTTGCTCAATGGTCCTCCGAAGCCACTCACAAAGATGGCCACATACTGGACCTCATCTTCACCCACCTCTGTTGCCTATCTGTCCTCTTTAACTTACCTCTCCCCTGTCTGACCACAGCCTACTCACAATACCTTCCCTCTCCTCTCCAGGTGCACAATCTCCATTCCACAAACTTGCGCACCCTCGCAGAAATCTTAAGCACCTTGATTTGCACTCACTTTCTGAGTCCCTTCTAACTCTTGCAGACATACTGTAGGTTCCTTACACAATACAGATGGTGCCGACACTTTATATAACATGACAGTGCCTGCAGCCCTCCCTCACACATACCAAAGCTCACACAATCAACAGGTAACCCTGGCAAACCAGCCTGACTAAATAAATGAAGTGGGCTTGAAGGTTTGCTGACAGAAGGAAAATATCCCATTCCAACAAGTGCTTCATAACATTCAAACAGTCCCTTGCCACTTTCAAGTCCACACTCCCTGCATCATAACAAACAGAATTATCATCTCTTATATCCTCCCTGTCACACAATCGTAAACAAGCTTTTTTACACTTTCAATTCTCTCCTCGATACTCTCACACCCATCCTCTGTGTCTAGCTATCTCCCGTTATCATTACTCCCCTATGCTTTAAAACTACTGGAGCAGCACATCCATCTTGAACTATCCTCTCACCTCTCCTCCAGCTCCCAGTTTAACCACTTACAATCTGGCTTCTGACCACATCATTACACTAAAACTGCCCTGACTAAAGTGGCCAATGACTTTCTAACTAGTGATGAGCAAGTGTGCTCAAATGTCGTGTTTTCTGAGTATGCTTAAGTGTTATCCAAGTATCAGCTGCATGTTTCCTGGCTGTTACCACCTATACCTAATAGGTGGTAATAATTCTCATTTTTTATGTAGGTTGAAGCACAGCTATTAGCTGAAACTGAAACAGCAGTGTTGGAGGCTTAAAACTGAGTTGTGACCAACAGAGCTCTGCTACTGCCAAACTATGCTATATGTGAGGTTGTGGAAGTCATCTTTGATGTCATAGCTCACACAGCATGGCAAGTATGAGCACAGCAACAAGACACAAGGTATTTATACTGTATCAACAAGGTTTCTCACAGGCAAAATTTTTCAAAGCAGACTAGACTTTCAAACACTTTTGAGGAAGCACCAAGAAATGGCCAACATTGAGGACAGTAGGCACAGTGGTCTGCCAGATATATTTAGTGCAGTAGATGAAAGACATGTTATGTTTACATTCCATCCAAAAAAGAAGGTGTCCAGAAGTGCCCTAAAGTAATAACTTGCAGTGACAAGTGGGTCCAAGCTACATCCATCTACTATTGGAAAAGTCTGGTCAATTGGTCTTCACAAAACAGTTATAAGCCATGTCCTTAACTAACTAATGAAGACCAAGTGACTCAACTTTTCATAAAGATATAGGAACTCGGGTACAGGTAAATGGCAGCAGGTGGTTGGTACTGATGAGTCAAAATATAAGATCTGTGGCTGTAACAGAAGGCAGATTACTTAAATCAATGTCTACAGGCAA
Organism: Ranitomeya variabilis; assembly: GCF_051348905.1. Classification (NCBI taxonomy): domain Eukaryota; kingdom Metazoa; phylum Chordata; class Amphibia; order Anura; family Dendrobatidae; genus Ranitomeya; species Ranitomeya variabilis. The sequence goes on along the minus strand of NC_135234.1, from coordinate 150,191,268 downwards.
AAGGGAAACATAGTAAAAGTTCCATGCAAGTTTTAGGCCTTTTTTCAAACAAAGGAATTTGTTTGATCAGGAATATGGTGTCCTCAATGCTGAGACATAGAGGCAGATACATACCAGCTTGGAATCACATAAGTGAAGCATCTGGTACACATTTATTCTGGTGTTGGACAACAACTCCAAACATACAGACATTGTCATTATGAAATTTATTCAGCAAAAACAAGTATAATGAGTCCTGGAAGTAATAATATGGCCTCTTCAGAGCCCTGAGCTCAACATTATCGAGTCTGTCTGGAAATACATTAAGAGACGGAAGGATACACACGTACCAATATCCACAGATGATCTGTACTTTGTTCTTCAATATGTTTGGAACAACTTTTCTGTCAAGTTCCTTTAAAAAACTGTATGCACCTGAACCCAGAAGAATTTATGCTGCTTTAAATGTAAAGGGTGATCATACCAAATATTGATTTGATTTGTATTTCTGTTTTGTTGACCCACTTTACATTTATTAAATGATTCATAAAATATATATTTTTGTTATTGTTAATTTGCAGCATTTTACTCACACACACACACACACACTTCCCATCATCTTTGAGAACCACTCCCTAGAGGATCCTTTTTGTAATGCGATTTTGGATGGCATAAAATGATGATAAAACTAATTGTAAAAAGTTAAGCTCTTAGGATAGAAATACTTTCTTTGAATGAAATCTGCATCTTCAACATTTATTCTGTAGTTTAGTTTTTCTAGTTAATGGATAAAATAAATATGAAAAGTATTACTGAAACTTAACACTAGAGTAAAAGGAACAAAGAAAAAATAAGAACACATAAAAGGTTGAATGAATGGAATTTAGTTTCTTTGATTCATTGACTATATTTATGGCCCTTGCATAAATTATAGTAAAGCTAGGCTGGAGCTACGAGACATCTGAGAACAATTTTCTTCACTACTTTTAATTACAGTGCCCTGCCTCACTTGAACTCTTTGTCTGGAAACAAATCACACAATGTTATTAAGAAACATTACATATTTTGGAACTACAATGTTAAGCAAATTTACTTAGCAATGTTAAATTTGCATTTCCTTGTTATGGCTATGTTTTGCAAATTAAGTCTGAAAGGACTGATCACATGCCAAATGGTTTACGAGTTTGACCCAATGTGTTTGTACTGTATTATGCACCTCTGTTGTTTATGTGCATAATATGGCACAAAGGAATATCTGTTGGCCCATGCAATACCCTGTTAGCATTTTATTTCACAAGGTATACAAAGAAGTAGCTTACAGAACTCAGACTGAACTAAAATAAGTGGTGGTGTGCTTATATGCTAGTAGTTTGATGCAGAAAATAATGCAATATTGGACACAGGAAAAACAGACAATGGACAGGTGCAAACAATTAATACCAAGCCTCATTTAATTTGTAAATATATGTAAAAGGGGTGCACCCCTATACTGATAATGATACAGGGTGCAAAACCAAGTCTGAAGAGCAAACTAGATACAGCAAAAAAGAGAACAGACTAGACTAATGACGGTATGCACACCCGAAAATTATAAAAAAATCAGAAAACTTTTATTATTACACCTCAAAAAAGACAGACACAGATAAAGCCATTTAAAAGGGCCTAAGATATAAGACCGATAAGCGACACCCCTATATATCGCAAATATAGTATAGTACAACCAAAGAAACATTGTAATTATAAACAAATATGCATAATATAATAGGCTGTACAGATATAAATAACAAAATGTCTCTTGCTCATAGGTTAAATAAGTCAAGTCTCCTAGTATTGAACCAAAACAAGAAGAATATCATGACACACAATGTGCTGCAAACATATACACACATAATTGAAACCCTATAAAATAGGCATGACTATAATGAGTAACAGTGTTATCTAAGCATGCTCAATACCTGGAAAGCCCAAACACCAATATTCATATCACAGTGTTAGGCTTGAGTGTAGGCACAGACCCCATAATTATATATATGGCTATACATTAAATAACAGTATTGTCTGAGCATGCTAGGTACCTGGAAAGCCTAAGTCCCAATGTGCACATTACAATATTTAGGCTAACATATGAGCATAAACCCCACAAAGATGTATGTCCAAATACCTATGTGGACCTGGTCCAACAAAAATAGGCAGCAACTGATGACAAATAACGTGCAATTGAGCCTGGAAAAAACAAGGTGGAGAAAAATAAGCCCACTCTAGGCAGATAAATACCACTCGAGCTGCGGAGGAGTGCAGCGGATTGAGGCGCCCAGGAGAGACAAGAGACAAGAATAAGGGGTGAGGCAAGAGCCCCACGCGTATCGCTGCAACAGCAGCTTCATCAGGGGAAGTAACTGTATCTAGTAAGCCTCATTTAATTGTCACAACCTGATGTAGAGTAAATTATGAGGTGGTTTTTAAATACTAGTAGTGTGTTCTAGAAAATACTACAATATTAGTTGTGGCAAAAGCAAACATTAGACCGGTTTAAAAATGAGTGATATACAAGAGGAGAATGATTGATTGAATTGTAGAGATTACAGTAGCAGCTCCCCGCCTAGCACAGCTTTAGTGACTCCTATCACTTTCTTTTGCTGCAATTATTTCTTGTAATTAAATCTACCTAGCCTCTACTTTTAACACAGTAATCCTAACAATGCGTATTACATCTCGCAGACTGAGCTCTATGATCCTTAGGCGCATATATATTCCCCACAGAATGGCAATGAATCATCAGTGAGCTCTGACTAATATTTCTTCATGACTGACTTTGCTATATATTGAGGTCACTGCAAACCATTATGGGGAAGCCTATCGGGCTATGCCAGAGGTCATGTAAACCTCTCTCTTCTTTGTCTTATGATTTCTGTAATGCCGTATAGGCCATTTTAGATCATTCATCTCAATCAAATTAAACATTTTATGGATTCACAAATTTTGAAAATGTTTCTAAAATTTTACCAACTTTCATTTGTGTAAAACTGATTCACTTATCTTTAGTTTTAATTAAAGTTCAGGGTCCTTTCAGAACACCTACTGTTCGAGCACAGACCCTGAACATGGACATCTCCAGGAAATCCAACTTACTGTTTGGGCTCAGCACCCCGAACACCAGTTGTTTCCCATGCTGTCATCTACATGACAGCACAAGAAACACTGGTGGCTCTGATTGGCAGTGAGATTATTACTGCTGGTCAGAGTGCTAGCAGCTGTAAATAGTGGTAAAAAGTTTACTTCCAGTCACAGAGGCATATGCTGATGTAAACCTACTCCCACCAGCCTACGTCTGTTGCCACTAATAACAGCAAGAGTAGGTGTGGCTGATTAGTCGGCATTGGTACTACATATAAATAAAAACATTTTACAAAAAATATTTGTGACATCTTTCTATTTTTGATAATCACATGCCAAAGCTGACAGCTGCAGGCTGCAACCCTTGTATGCAAGCTTTACCATGGCTGGTTATCAAGAATAGAGGAGTCCCCACACTGTTTTTTTCAATTATTTGCAAAAATAATTTTACAAAATGACGTGGGGTCCAATTTTTGACAACTAGCCAAGTTAAAGCAGACTGTTGAGGCTGGTAGTCTCAGGCTGGCAAGGGAGCAAGGATATTGGCTCCCCTAGCCTAAAAATGGCAGCCTGCAGCCACCTCAGAAGATACACATCTACTAGATGGGCTTTGCCTAACTCTTCCCTATTGCGGTGGAAAGTGGGGTTCATATTTGTGGGCTTGATGTCACCTTTGTTTTTCAGGAGACATCAAGCCCAGCATTTAGCAATGGAGAGGCATCTATAAGATGCCTCTCCATTGCTAGCATTACTAACCCCATAGTTATATTATCAGTAAAAAACACCAAGAGTATAAAGTTATACTCACCTAAGAACCATTCCATTGAATTCATGATCTCCTGTAAAAAAAACAAAAATACACAGCAACAATATCTCTCTCCTGTCCAACATATTGTCCCATGCCATAATCCATGTCTGCGATAATTGGTTTTCAATCGGGACGGTGCCAAGATGCGACCGTCCAGACTGAAAACCGCAAGAGAATGGGCTGCTGCTAGCACAGCGTCAGTGACTAGTGGTGACATAATTACTGAGGCTGCATTTTGAGCTCACTTAGCCTGTGAGCAGGACCAAATAACTGCATTGACCTCACTGAGATCACTACTAGCACAATAAGAAAAGTTTCACAGTACCATGCTGAGATTAGTGAGTTCACTGCAGTTTATCTCAAACATTGCAAGAAATTTCTTCTTAATCAAAATGAACAGAGATTTCAATGAATAAAATGGAAGTTATGCCTCATTTACACATCCATGTGTTACTGGTTAAAGAGCAAACCTTAATGTATATACAGTCCATGCGTCTTCCTGACCTGATCGTGGCAGCCATCTTCTGCATTCTTATAAAGACATTCATTCAATAAACAGGCTGTTTATAAACACACTGCACTGACAGACTTTTTATGCTTTTTTAAATGTAAAAATGTTTCAAAGTTATCCTTTTTGAGTGCAACTGATTGAAGTGCAGTGGTTTTAGACAGTTAGTGTACAGATAAGAAACCATGTTTTTTTGGCAAGCTGTGGTCCAAAAAATGTTCCTTTTTTGGGAAGCAGCAGTTTGTTATTTGTTAAAAGACGTTTTAGTTTTCTAACAAGCTTTCCAAAAATTATCCATTGTATTGAAAGCAGAAATAGGTTTGCTGTTTGAAATGAGAAGAAGTCATGTTTTTTTATCCAGTCTTTCAAAAATTATTCCAATTTTGAGTTCAGTTAGTGGTGTGCTGTTTGGAATATGACAAAGCAATAGCTTTTTAAAAAACATGCAAAAATTATCTCTTTTTGGGAGCAGTTTCAGATTTATTTACCTTAGACATGGTAGTGTTTCCAGCTACAGTACAGCTATAGAAAACAATGGACAGCAGGAGTCATCCATCGACATCAACAGTGGAGGTGGCAGCAACCACACAATATAGAATATGATGAAACAGGCAAGGAGATATCCATTTCTGTATGCCCAGCACTGAAAGCCCAGACAGCAGAATTATTTTTAGCTATAAAACATAATACACATGCAGGACATGTGTATCAGCAGTTTGAGTGGAAATATGTTTGGCAGTAGCTGTTAACAATAGAATCTAAAAGGATAGGCAAGATGTCCAGTTGAGCAGAGCCAGTACTGGCAGTAACAATACTGCAATATGCCATGTAACATTACTGATGTAAAACTCAATGAATGGGCCGCAGATACAGCTCTGGCAAAAATTAAGAGACCACTACATCAAAACCCTGTCATGGGCAGCCCAATCTCCAGACCTGAACTCCATTGAAAACCTCAGGAATGTAATCAAGAGGATGATGGATAGTCACAAGCCATCAAACAAAGAAGAACTGCTTACATTCTTGTTCCAAGAGCAGTGTGAAAGACTGGTGGAAAGCATGCCAAGACGCATGAAAGCTGTAATTAAAAATCATGGTTATTCCACAAAATACTGATTTCTGAACTCTTCGTGAGTTAAAACATTAGCATTGTTGTTTCTAAATGAATATGAACTTGTTTTCTTTGCATTATTTGAGGTCTGAAAACACTTTTTTTTAATTTTGACCACTTCTCCTTTTCAGAAAGAAATACAAAATTTATTGATTGGAAGTTCAGAGACATGTTGTCAGTAGTTTATAGAATAAAAGAACAATTTACATTTTACTCAAAAATATACCTATAAAGAGAAAAATCAGACAAACTGATCATTTTGCTGTGGTCTCTTAATTTTTGCTAGAGCTGTATGTGGCAGTCCACTACAGTCATAGTCTTTACTACTGCATTTGTTCAACATATTATATTACTGACTGAAGTTGTGCAATGTTTTAGTGCGTTCTCTTGTTTTCTTTATTGCTGAAATGTGAGCTCAGATGTACAGTATATTATGTAATATATTATAGGAAAGTCCAATTGGTTGTGCTTGGGACCATATGAGCCTTCTCTAACTGATGATATCTTCTGCTTTTTGAAAAAAGGCAGCAATAATTTTTTGGGTAATTTTTGCAAATGGAATTAGTAAATTGTTTGAAATCACAAAGGTCCTTGAAATTTTGTAAAATTTTACACAAACTATCATTTTAAAAATGATTTTCTGAAAATTGTTGTAAAAACCTTTAATAATATTGTGATGCTTAAGGCATTTAACAAACTTCAATTACTCCTCATCAAATGTGATGTGAAGTGAAAGCCTGAGGGTGATCATGACTCCTTGCTTAAAGATCCAGATATGCAAAGTAAGGAAATGATTTGTAAGTGTAATATGCTTTTAACTGATTCCTTTTGTTAAACGGAAAATATAATGTTCAAAATGGTATTTAATCTTCAGCAAAGTATTATCAATATTATCAAGCAGGATGCAGTGATCAGATTCTTAAACGATTTTGTAGGAAAAAGGTTAAGCAAACCGTCCTTTTTATTTGCATAAATCCCTGTTCCAGTAAGGCATCCCTAAAGAAACAGATTGTCAATAAGGATTTATGAGGTAAAAAAAATTGTAATTCTTTTTATTTTTATACATTTTTTTTAAGAAGTGCCATTTTTGTTTACAGGCAGTTTCAGGTATTGAGAGCGATGTGTTTTGCTATAGACACACCTCAAACTGCAGTATTTTGCTCTGCCCTCAACAAGGCAGACAAAGTACACCTGCGCCGGAGCCACAGCGTGATGAGAAGAAGAGGACGTCATCATAAGAAAATGGGAGGTTCTGGACCGGACAGCGACACCCATCGGACCAGAACCGGACCGGGACCACCCCTGGGTGAGTATAATCTAATCTCTTTTTCTCATCTTTCAGGTTACATTGGGGGCTTATCTACAGCATTACAGAATGCTGTAGATAAGCCCCTAATGCCTGTGGGCTTACCTCACCTTCCATTTTGGGGGTGACAGGTTCCATTTAAGAGATTAACAGCATTGATTTGAGCCTAGTTCTGGTCACTGCTGTTCAGGCTGTACTGTCTGGCTAGTATCATGGCTGGTATGATGTAGGCTCAGCTCTGTAGCCAGCTCCCTACATCCACGCCCAACATGCACTGTAATTACATAGTGAATATAGGGAAAGAATTCATCCTCTGGGGCGTGATCCATCTAAATGTTTTTAATCTTGCGCTTGAAGAGACCCTGGCTTTGCTGAGAACCACCAAAGCTGGTTGTTTGGATTAGATTCCCGGAATCCGGTCCCTCAAATTTTAGAGTCGTGGAATGTTTCCTCTAATTCAAGACCTATATTAACATAAATATCTTGTTAATACTGTAGTTATTTTTTTTCTTTTCATAGTTTTTCTGCAGTTATTCCGGGAAAGCAGCTTGTAAAACAGACTATGAGACGGCTACTCTAATTTGTGAAGACAGTTGAAATTTTGCTACTTTTTAGTTCATAAATATTTCAGACTGTTTACACTGGAAGGCTTTCCACAAATTGATAGAGCTGAACATTCTATAGGAATGCTCTTTTGGCAATCCAGACTAATTTAGCTGCCATATTTGTCTGAAAATATGGCAATGTTTGTATCCACAGTTATTTTTTTGAGACAAGTAAAGTAAAACATAGAGTGTGTGAAGTCAATATATGGAAGCCAAACTATGTAGATAATTTTAAAATGTTTGAATTTAATACATTTAAATCTCTTTCATTATTGAAATACCAGATTTTTATTTTTGGCACTTGGATGGTACAGTAGAATGATTGCACTTTGGCGCACAGAACTATGGAGGGTTACATGTTTGTGAAAATGATTGGCAATTAATTGCGAAGTAGATATAAGTTGTAGGAAAAAAGACTCCTCTAAAAAATCTAAAATATACATTCAAAACAAAGTGGCAAAAAACTACAAAATGCTTATGTGTGCATTGATTGCAATAAATAAAGGTAACCTAAGACCTGAGTTATTAGACCTTAGCCACATGGGGATTTTTTCTTTTGTTGAAGAATACCACCTAAAAAAAATACAAAATGCTTACAGGAATAAACATATGCACTACAATGTCAAAACATATACTGTGCATATGTATTTTTGAGTGGCTTTTAACCACCTCAGGATTCGAAAGCAATGAAGGGGCTTAAAAAAGTGACTTGACCGGACTTCACGTGGCTTTTGTTTTGAAACTGCTCACTAGTTTATGTATTCAATTTTTTTTTAAAAATGTCACTGGCAAAGCTGCCACATATGACCACATAAACTTGCATGCAAGCACACTGGATACCCCGGCCTCTAAAAGATTCCATGTGCAAATATCCTTGAAGAGAATTCTATTATTTGCTAGAACAAACATGTCTCTAGGGCATGTATGTATAGCCAATACTTGCCTATCCTTACTTTTAAACAATTTTATTTTCTAATCCTATTGTATGCAATCAATTGGAAAAATATAGAAGCATTTAATTAAACTAATAGGTATTTTTTCAGTTGTGATGCTTTTAAAAGTTATCCCATTTGAGAAAAAAACTGAAATTAATGATCAGAACTAAACCAATTAGAAAATCTTTGGAAATAAGCTGAATCTCAATGTTGCTCACCACAGCCCCAAAACCTGAAAGATTTGGAGAATATGTATGGAGGAGTAGGCCAAAATCCCTGCTGGAGTGCCTGCAAACTTGGTCAAGTAAAATACAATTAATTTATTTAAAAATCATACAATGTGATTATTTGGATTTTATATTTAGACTCTGTCTCTCACAGGTGAATTGTACCTACGATAAAAAATGTAAATAAAAAAAGATAAACAAAATCTATATGAAACATCATATGTTCTTTTTATACAGGGAAGGAAATAAGTATTTGATCCCTTGCTGATTTTGTAAGGTTGCCCACTGACAAAGACATGAACAGTCTACAATTTTAAGGGTAGGTTAATTTTAACATTGAGAGATAGAATATCAAAAATAAAGTCCAGAAAATCACATTGTATAAATTATATAAATTTATTTGCATTTTGCAGTGAGAAATAAGTATTTGATCCCTCTGGCAAACAAGACTTAATACTTGCTGCAAAAACCCTTGTTGACAAGCACAGTAGTCAGACTTTTTTGTAGTTGATGATGTTTGTGCATATGTCAGGAGGAATTTTGGTCCACTCCTCTTTGCAAATCATCTCTAAATCATTAAGATTTGAGACTGTCACTTAGCAACCCTGAACTGCAACTCCCTCCATAAATTTTCTATGGGATTAAGGTTTGGAGACTGGCTAGGCCACTTCATGACCTAAATGTGCTTCTTTTTTAGTCACTCCTTTGTTGCCTTGGCTGTATGTTTTGGATCATTGTCTTGCTGGAAGACCCAGTCTCGACCCATTTTTAATGTCCTGGTGGAGGGAAGGAGGTTGGCACTCAGGATTTTATGGTACATGGCTCCATCCATTCTCCCATTGATGCTGTGACGTAGTCCTGTGTCCTTGGCAAAGAAACATCCCCAAAACATAATGTTTCCACCTCCATGCATGATAGTGGGGACGGTGTTTTTGGGTCATAGGCAGCATTTCTCTTCCTCCATACACGGTGAGTTGAGTTTATGCCAAAGACCTCAATTTTTGTCTCATCTGACAACAGCACCATGTCCCAATCACTCACAGAATCATCCACTGAGCCATCATAGCAGTACAGTGGCTCAGTGGTTAGCACTGTTTATTTGCAGCACACAAATCCTAGGTTCAAATCCCACCAAGTTCAACTTTTGCAGAGTTTGTATGTTCTCTTTGTGTTTATGTGGGAGCATGCCATATTCCTCACACACTCAAAACACAGAGAATTTAGATTGTGTGCTCCAATGTGGAAAGCGATGATGATGTCTGTAAAGTGCTGTGGAATATGGTATTGCTATATAAGCAAAGCATAATAAAAAAATAAATAAAATAAATGATAGGTGCTTGCACATTTTTACGGGTTTCTTATCAGCTTGAAAATAGAAGAATGAAATAATTTAGCTTTTAATTATCTATATAAAGTGTCTGTGTAATACTTGTTTTCATAATTTTTATTTTTGCACTGTATCAATGGTTTTTAGCCATGTTTAGTTTCATCAACAAGATTTCCAACTGAATAAATATGTTAATAGAGTGTAATCTTTTATCACAGACAGAAACTGTTTTAAAGGCTGTTTTATGTTACTGACGAGACCTTTCTTAACCTTTCTTCTTAACTCAAGATATATAGAAAATTAGTGGCGCAGGATGACTACGTTTGAAAAAAAAATGTTTCTGTGACTCTGCTGGATGTGTTTACACTGTATGTGTCTGCATGGAAATAAATTCGTAAATGGGTTACCTGGAGTACATTTTCACCTCAAAAACATTCAGTTACTTGATAATGAAATCTTGGGAACTGAATATATCGGACACCTGTGGCACAAAGAAGAAGACTTTAAGCATATACATTTGGTGAATACTCATAACAATACTACTGTCCTAGTTAATGTGGCATTCTCATTTATGACTTAAAAATATACTTTAAGCTTGTAAAACATTACTGAGCATTTTAATGTTTCTGTTCTGGGCTTCAACTTCTAACAACATTTTTATTGCTGTGACTTGACCTTTGCTACCATATCTATCCATCCATCCCTAAAACACTTGTACTATATTAGTCAAGCACATTCAATTATTGATCTCCTTATCAGATGAAACAATACCACCTCTGAGGTAGATATCCATAAATTGCTTGTTATGAAATAGGATCCAGATGAAATTGGGTTCCCAAGAATTCACAATTCTATTGGATCCATAAATCCTCCTAATTTACATCTTTTTGACATTTTGATTTCTTTATGTTTTTATGTGTTGTTTTCATCTTCAAATGCTTTATAGGGTACTTCTTTTTGTTAATTTTCTACAGATCTGCTCAATATGATTCTTCACTTTGAAATTAGTCGTGCTTCAAAATATGCTTTTAATCGAGATAAACAGGGACGAAATAGCAACCATAACACATTAAATGTGGAGTAGTACATCTTTATTTTAAAGCTTTTTAGTGGATTTAGTACTTGGAGTAAAAAGACTTTCTTTGGCTCTATGAATGTGACCAGCATGGAATAGCTTAGCCTCCAGCTGTGAGGAACCAGTTCACACAAAATCACTTACAGTAAATGACAAAAACTTTAACTAATTACAGTAGAATGTAGATTCTCTAATAAAGAATTTGTTAATACGCTAATGAGAAATACAGATAATCAATCTCTTAATCAATGCATTAAAAATATAAATTAGCCAGCACCCACAAACTATTAAATGCTAAATAATATAGGAAACTGTGCTACATTTTCACATATTTGCTACTGCACAGCTGCAATGCATGATAATATCACAAGACTGAGAGACATTGCATAGAATAGAAAAGCACCTTCATGCAGTTGAAGTAAATCATGAGAAAATTCAGAAAAAAAAAAAAAAAAAGAAGTAACATTTTAAAAGTCATCATTATTCTGTACGGTTTAAAAAAATGTTATGTAGCATCTAAAGCAAGTAACATACAGTATATTAGGCCTAAATTATGGCAGATACAGTATTTCACATCCACAGGTAATGAATAAAATCAAAGTACTTTATTATTCCATGTTAAAATTAGAGATTAAAAGCATCCTTGATAAATATTACAAAAAATATTTAGGATGAACCTTACACATTTCGAACAATTCAGCTCTTATTCATAGTACATAGATTAAAAACATCCTTGATAAATATTGTAAAAATATTTGCAATGAACCTCTCGCATTTTGATCAATTCAATTCTTATTGCTAGTATTTCATTAAGGTATTGGAATTATTGCCAATATTTCTTTGTACTTGATGCCTTCATTATTTATTGGTATTTTTTATATTCTTGCTACAAAGTTAAATTCTATTTTAAGATTAGATAAAAACAGTGTCTAAAAGACATCGTGTGAACATACGCTAAGACTTACTTCCTACTACCATGTATGACTTTTGATATACAGGTGCTTCTCAGAAAATTAGAATATCATCAAAAAGTTAATTTATTTCAGTTTTTCAATACAAAAAGTGAAACTCATATAATTATATATAGTCATTTCAAAAAGAGTGATCTATTTTAAGTGTGTATTTCTGTTAATGTTGATGATTATGGCTTACAGCCAATGAAAACCCCAAAATCATTATCTCAGTAAATTAGAATACTTTATAACACCAGCTTGAAAAATGATTTTCAAATCCGAAATGTTGGCCTATTGAAATTTATGTTCAGTAAATGCACTCAATACTTGGTCGGGGCTCCTTTTGCATCAATTACTGCATCAATGCGGTGTGACATGAAGGCGGTCAGCTTGTGGCACTGCTGATGTGTAATGAAAGCTTGTCTGTCATCTTCCTATTGGTAATACCTCATAGATTCTCTATGGGGTTAAGGTCAGGAGAGTTTGCAGGCCAATTAAGCACAGTGATACTGTTGTTTTTAAACCAGGTATTGGCACATTTGGCAGTGTGGACAGGTGCCAAGTCCTGCTGGAGAATGAAATTTCCATCTCCGAAAAGCATGAAGTGCTCTGGAAGTTCCTGGTAGACAGCTGTGCTGACTTTGATGTTGATAAAACACAGTGGACCTACACCAGCAGATGACATAGCTCCCCAAACCATCACTGAATGTGTAAACTTCACACTAAACCTCAAGCAGCAGGAATTTTGTGCCTCTCCACTTTTCCTTCAGACTCTGGGATCTTGATTTCCAAATGAAATGCAAAATGTACTTTAATCTGAAAATGACACCTTGGACCACTGAACAACAGTCCAGTTCTATTTCTCCTTGGCCCAGGTAACACACGTCTGGCGTTGTCTATTGGTCATGAGCAGCTTGACACAAGGAATGTGACACTTGTAGCCCATGTTCTTGATATGTCTGTGTGTGGTGGCTCTTGAAGCAATGACTCCAGCAGCGGTCCACTCCTTGTGAATCTCCCGTACATTTTTGAATGGCCTTTTCTTAACAATCATTTCAAGACTGCAGTTATCCTGAAATAGATCACTATGTAATTACTCTATATAATACATGAGTTTCACTTTTTGTATTGAAGAACTTAAATAAATTAACTTTTTGATGAAATTCTACTTTTGTGAGAAGCAACTGCATTTCTCTTTGGAATTTTGTGTTTGCTTCGAGCAAAACAAACATTACTGCATGTTTCCTCTATTCCTACAACATACATCCAAATTAACCATTTTCTTCTATTTTTATTATAAACGTGTCAAGCATTTTTTAAGCTGTGTCTCTCCTAGAGATTATTCCCATTACATGTTGCTTCTTCTGCCAGGCATTCCTTATGAATCTCTGAAAAATAGGATTCTGGCAGATTCATATTGGGACTGTCTATTACGTTCTTGTGCCCATCTGAAAGACTGACACTAAGTTCAATTTGACTCCATATATGCTTTTTTGTTAGTTTGTCTCGCTTTACTGTTATATTAAAGTTTCAGTTTGAATCCGTGTTTATCCCTTTTTTTGGGGATTCATATTAAACATGTATATGTAAATGAAGGTCTACAATATGTGAATGAGCTCTGCTTTTGAGTTATGAACCCATTACTTTTAAAGTCTAGAGATGAGCCTACATGAAGCAATTCTGAAGTATTACACTGATTGTAATGCTCATAACTCTCTCCCATAAAAAATAGACTGCTCCTATCATAATTAGTTTTCTTATGCCCAGAACTGCTGGTAAATTAGTACCCTATAATTATATAGTTACATAGTTACGTACAGTTGGGAAAATGAGTATTTCATACACTGATGATTTTTCAAGTTTTCCCACCTACAAAGAATGGATTCTGTAATTTTTATTGTAGATACACTTCAACTGTGAGAGACATAATCTAAAATTAAAAACCAGAAATTCACATTGTATAATTTTTAAATAATTAAATATCATTTTTTTGCATAAAATAAGGATTTAGACAACTACCAAACAGCAAGAATTCTGGCTCTCACTGGCCTATTAGTTTTTATTTAAGAAGCCCTCCTACTCTGAACTTATTACCTCTATTAATTGCACCTGTTTTAACTCATTATCTGTGTAAAAGACACCTATCCACACATTTAATCAATCACATTCCAAACTCTCCACCATGGCCAAGACCAAAGAGCTGTGTAAGGACACCAGGAACAAAGCTGGGATGGGATACATGACAATAGGCAAGCAGCTTGGTGTTAAGACAACAGCTGTTGGCGCAATTATTAGAAATGGAAAGAAACGCAAGATGACTATCAAACTTTCTCTATCTGGGGCTCCATGCAAGATCTTGCTTTGCAGGGTAAGGGTGATTCTGAGAAAAGTCAGGAATCAGCCCAGTACTACATGGAATGACCTGGTCAATGACCTAAAGAAAGCTAGGACTACAAATCCTGCATCACACGCAAGGTTTCTGTGCTCACGTCAGCACATGTCCAGGCTCATTGTAAGTCCACAAATGGCCATCTGGATGGTCCACAGGAGACATGGGAGAAGGTCATGTGGTCAGATGAGACCAAAATAGAAAATTTTGGTATGTAAAATGACCCTGCCTGACCTTGGCCATAAGCCCTGCTTAGGGAATGATGGGGTGTGCAATAGTTGATCCCCACTACCACTAAAGACAGCTGGGATAGACAAACAAGGGGAACAATTATCTTGAGTAGACTCAGAGATGTAACACAGATGTCCTTCATCAACACCAAATAGAAATATAGCTGACTTCTATAGCTCCAAGTCTCAATAGGGGTGAATGCAAATATTACCAGCAGCTCCAAGCAGCAGGTTTGTTGTCTTCAAATACCCATGTCCAGGAGTGTCAATTAGAGCTGGAGAAAGCTTTCCACTGGTTCAAAGAGTCAGAAGGGTTAAGAAGGTGTCTTCAAGGCCATAGGCAGAGACCTTCTGAAGCTAGATGCAGTGCGACTGTCTGCAGCCTCTGACACACCTGTGACATCCACTTGCTGTATAAGGAGGAAGAAGAAGGATGAGTACAACCTTATGAACACATCATAACCATGAAGCATGATGGGAAACATCATACTTTGGAGGTGCTTTTCTGCAAGAGGTAAAGGACACTGTATTGAAGGGAGGAAGGATGGGTTTATGTATTGAATGATTTTGTCTAACAACCTCCTTTCCTCAGAAAAGCATTGAAGATGGGTCTTGACAGGGTCTTCCTGCATGAGAATGACCTGAAACACGCAGCCTGGGCAACTAAGGAGTGACTCTGTAAGAAGCATTTGAAGGTCCTGGAGTGGCCTAGCTTGTCTCAAGACCTGAGCCCAATAGATAATCCCAATAACCCAATAAACTTTGGATGGTGCTAAGACTCAATGTTGCCAAGCAATAGCTCTGAAACTTGAAAGATCTGGAGAAGGGATGCCTTGGTCAAAATCCCTGCTGAAGTGTGTGCAAACCTGGTCAAGAACTACAGGAAATTTTTGACCTCCGTAATAGCAAACAAAGTTTTCTGTACTTTTAAGTTCTGTTTTTCTCTTACATCAAATACTAATTTAATGCAATAAAGTACAAAGTTAATTATGTAAAATTCATACAATGTGATTTTCTGGATATTGTTTTTAGATTCCGTCTTTCACAGTTGAAGCGTATGTACAATAAAAATTACAGATCTCTCCATTCTTTGTAATTGGAAAACTTGCAAAATCGGCAGCGTAGCAAACACTTATCTTCCCCGCTGTAGGTTTAAAAAAGGCTTAGTGCATCAAGTTACAATCTTTCTTCACTAGTTATACTTTCTTTGTCACTAGATTATCCATAACCCACAATGCTATTTATGCTGAGGATAGCATCCAGCCCTTTTTTTTTTTTTTAAAGCTGTTATAGTGTCTGCCATTACTACCTCTTGTGGTAGGGCATTTCACAAGTCTGACTGATCTAACTATAAAGAACCCTTTCTTATTTAGCAGCTGGAATCTCCTTTCCCTCACCCATTGTGAGTGCCCCCTAGTCCTTTGTATGGTTTTTGGAGGGAATACATCATGAGCCAGTCCTTTGTACTGACCACTTATATATTTATACATGTAAATGAGATCCCCTTTGAGGCATCTATTTTCTAAGCTAAATAAGCCCAACTTTTCCAACCTCTCATCATAGGAGAGATCTTCCACGCCTTGTAATAATCTACTTGCCTGCCTTTGAGATGACTTTGACTTTTGAGTATCCTTTTTAAAATAATCAAAATAGAATTAAATAAAATACAATCTGAAAATAGAAAATGAAATCAAATGTTCTAGAAATTGTAGCCTAATTTGTAGTGTGTGAACAAGGTCAACAAAGGTATGAAATATGATGATGTCTGTACAGCGCTGTAATTATTAGCGATATACGAGGAAAAAATA
This sequence comes from Ranitomeya variabilis, assembly GCF_051348905.1. Lineage (NCBI taxonomy): Eukaryota > Metazoa > Chordata > Amphibia > Anura > Dendrobatidae > Ranitomeya > Ranitomeya variabilis. The sequence continues at coordinate 150,174,893 of NC_135234.1, read as the reverse complement.
TAATAAATAAATGTAACTGTCCAAAACACTCTTTAAAATAGTAAATGAATAATGCAACACTTACACATACAAATTATTTTCCTCTAAATGCACTCTCATAATTATTTATGTTACTTGTCATAGTTTCTAGAAAACCAACTCGAAGGACAATTAAATAAATAATGACAACGTGCTAACTGCACCACTGTAGCTTAATCGGCAACATATCTCGCTAACTCTGTATAATTGTTGAAACAGATGTGAAGATTTGTCATGAGTCAGGTTGTTTTGTCTACTCTCATTTCCCATTCCTTTTGCTAAGCTTTGAAAGTCTCTTACACAGTATTGCGTTTCCATGCAAGATGAAGAGTGGCGGTATCCATAAAGCTTATGTTTACAGAATGTCTCATGTACACTTAAATAAGGAAGCATGTTCACTAATTTTTATTTTTTGCAATTCTTTTTCTTTTGGTTAACACTAGAAACAGGAAGTGAGTCACTGGCTTACTAAAATTGCTACAAGCAATTAACTTAATTTAGAATGTCTAGATGACATTTATATTAAAATATATCTCAGCAACAGAAGAAATGCTGGGATCAGTAGCATCTTGGAACATTTTATCATAGCAGCAGCATTCCCGGAAAGGCTATACATTGATTGTTTTGACTGTGCAAAGTGCACAGACTTCACTAAAGTTCCGTAATATGAGTATTACCCTATAGTATATTTTGATGTGTCCTAAATTAGTAAGAAAAACCTTGATTTGTGAAAGTGTTTTTACATAAAAGATTCGTTCTGATGTATAAATCTGCCAGCGCATTTTTGGGGATATATTAATAAGGATGCATTATGTGGAATATTTTTTAGCAAATGTATTTTTTAAGTGGCATGCTCAAAAGGTTTATATGCCAATGAGCAAATGTTAGGACATTTCAAAGCAAAGATAAAACAAGCCCATATTGACTGTTGATATGCTTTCTTAAGGCACTAAGGGCCCTCATTCTTCAGAGCTGCCTTTTTTCAGTGCAGATAAGAATGAGTGACTCTGTGCTGCAATGGTTATTATTGGTTTCTGCTATGATTGTGACTAATTAACCCCCTAGATGCCTCTGTCAATAGTTAAAGTAGCATCTAATTAACAGAGAAATAGGCACTCCTGGAACATCAAGGGTGGCTATGGTGGCTGTGCAACCTGAGGCTTCTGGGACATCCAGTTATGGTGGTTGTTTTAGGCCATGCGATGTTAGGATCACATTTATTCTGTGCTTTAGGTTGACCAATTACATTACATGTCTGTCTAAATCTGCAAAAAATTTAATTGAAATGAAAACTCTGACCTAATTACTCACTACAATTAGGCAGATGGAGTCCCTTTGGACTCTGACCCTTTTCTGGTTGTATCTCTTTCTTTTAAGCATAAACAATATAATAGTCGACCACAGTTTTGTGCGTTTCTAAAGATGGGACATTGCCAAAAGAATGGCCTAACAAAGTTCAAAGTGATAAATAAAAAAAAAGACGGGAAGCTATATGCCATAAAATTACACCCAGCTTTTTATTGATACCTTATTAAAAGATTAAATGTAAAACCAGTTGGTATGGGGACAACAATATGCCAAAAAAAACAACAACCAAAAAAAGGTACACAAATTACAGGTGAATCATCACCTTTAAGAATGGAGCTTTTATTAGAAGTAAAGTGAAGATTAAGTACGTATAAAATTGTGGAGCAATGAAGCTTCCAAAAATCTTTTTTATATATCATACATAGTAAAGTAGTCAAAATATAACAAGCCCCATAACAGTGTTTGCACTATCCTTATACATATTCCATTGTTAATCCATATAATAGTAACTGCCTCCACTTGATTCAGCCACAAAGGAAGTGTGATTTTGATTTTTGTAATGTTTGGAAGTGCCATGGATCTAGGAATGGTATATACTCTTTGAGGTCTTTTAAAGTTCAAAGTGAATTCATCTGCTTCATAGGGATTGATTCGAGAAGTGGTACTCTCTGAATCTTGTTTAAACAAATTTAGAAAAAAAACTCATAAGTGATTAGCATACAGCACATTATCAATATGTGCTTAGCCTTAAAAGTGTTCAAAAAAATGTTATGCACCCCAAAATTGTCCCATTTATAACTTCAATATTTTCTTAAAAAAATTAAAAAATAGTAGTTTTCCAAAGGTGCTCAAAGACGCTAGAAGAGCCACATGGCGCAAAAAAAAAAAATCTGCGCTACCAAACTTGAATGAGTCACTTTATTTTTGAGCCAGGCCAACTGTGCAATCCTCATATCATCATAATGCTCACAACCAAATGTTATAGCTCTGTGCCTTACCTTGCCTATACGTTGTCCTAGGACTGATAAAATAACCGACTCCATTAGCTTTAAAAAAGGAATTTATACCCAAAGCAGGAGTAAAAAGCAAACACATAAATTAGGAGAGATCCTGACACTCTCATGTAATGCATCCTATACCTTCTTCTTCCAATATTGATGTAGGGTTGTGACTTTAGGGTGTTGTCTAGTATTTTTCAGGAAGCAATTAATGAAGCCAAATCACCACAAACAATGATGAAAGATATAGGAAGGAATTTGCTAATTTGTTTATTTCTAAGTTAACATGCTTTGATCCTTTGACAACACTCATCACCCACTTGATTTCCATAAATTGTTGGAATTTTCAGTTATAGGATTTCCCAAGAATCTGTGGTATGATATTTAGCTGCAATCTGATATAAGTGACACTAAAGGTGTTAGCAAGGTGGTGTTAGCTATTTACTTAATTGATGTAATGAAAATACAAAAGATTGCAGAACTCAATTAAAAAAAAATATTTCTGTTAAATATGTTGACTACAAATTTAAATACTTAAATAACATATTAGTTGGTACATTTTAAAATAAAAAATAAATGAAAATAACAATAAAAGTAAAATAAGCATAGAAAAAATAATGTTGAAATATAGTACTTATAGTAAGTAAGTAGGACATTATTATTTGATTATCTAACATGAATATTCATTATGAATGATTTAAGTTTATTATTTTGTGCTGGGACAAGCTGTATGCAAGGTTTGGTAGGCTAGGTGTTAGGCCATGTGCACACGTTCAGGATTTTTAGCGTTTTTTTCGCGTTTTTTCGCTATAAAAACGTGATAAAAACGCGAAAAAAACGCTAACATATGCCTCCTATTATTTACAAGGTATTCCGCATTTTTTGTGCAAATGTTGCGATTTTTTCCGCGAAAAAATCGCATAGCGGAAAAAAAAGCAACATGTTCATTAAAAATGCGGAATTGCGGGGATTCCGCACACCTAGGGGTCCATTGATCTGCTTACTTCCCGCACGGGGCTGTGCACACCATGCGGGAAGTAAGCAGATTATGTGCGGTTGGTACCCAGGGTGGAGGAGAGGAAACTCTCCTCCACGCACTGGGCACCATATAAGTGGTCAAAAAATAAGAAATAAAATAAAAAACAGTCCTATACTCACCCTCGATGTCCAGCGCAGTGTTCCCGCCTCTGTGCTGCACGCTGGCTGGTTCCTGTAGCTGGTGTGCGGAGAAGGACCTTGCCGAATGACGTCACTGTCCTGTGATTGGTCGAGACCGCTCACGTGACCGTGACGTCATGGAAGGCCCTGCGCGCACACATCAGCTATAGGAATGGACGCCGGTGAGGAGATCTGATGTCTGCGGGTGAGTATAAGCATTTTTTTTATTTTTTTTATTATTTTTAAACGTTCTATCTTTTACTATAGATGCTGCAAAAGCAGCATCTATAGTAACAAGTTGGTCACACTTGTCAAACGCTATGTTTGACAAGTGTGACCAACTTGTCAGTCAGTTTTCCAAGCGATGCTACAGATCGCTTTGGAAAACTTTAGCATTCTGCAAGCTAATTACGCTTGCAGAATGTTAAAAAAACGCAAAAAAAACGGAAAAAAAACGCAAAAAAAAAAATGCGGATTTCTTGCAGAAAATTTCCGGTTTTCTTCAGGAAATTTCTGCAAGAAATCCTGAACGTGTGCACATACCCTTAGGGTTCGAGTTCCTATCTCTGCACAGGGGGAATCTTGGGCCATCTCCGCTGCAGTCTCTCATTCTTCTCCTGCCGCAGTGGTGTCTGCTCAGCGGAGACGTCGGTCCCAGCGTCTCGCTCAGTCTGACTCTGTACAGAGAGTTACTCCTGCTTTTCCTGTTTCTGCCATTGAAGTCAGTGCTGGGCAGCGGCGAGCAGACGCTTCTGGGACTAAGTACTGCTTTTCTCGTTCTGGGCATGCCCAGAGTAAGATCTCTCAGTGGAGATCGAGGGTCACATGATCAGACACTGCAGCTAAGGTCCTGTAGGTGCTCACGCTCTGTGGCAGCCTCTCATTGGTCCTTTCTGGAAGGTCCTGTACGTGCTGCAACTATTTAAGGCTCGCATGGCCGCACGGCCATGCGCTAGTATTGCTCTTTATTTATGTACTTTGTGCCAGTGTGGTCTTGTATGAGTGTGTTCAGGGACCCGGCTGATATAAGCCCCTAGAATGCTGGCACCTCCGGCGAGGAGTTTGTATGCTTGGGTATTCAGGGACCTGGTCAAAATAAGCCCCTAGAATGCTGGCACCTCCAGCGAGGAGTTTCGTGTGCATGCATGACCACTGACTGCTCTTGTTTAGGCAGTTAGCCTGTGCCTCTGTGGAGTCTAACAGGGCGCAGTGCTTTGAGTTCACGGCTGCTCTGTGAAGTAACAGAGTTATCAAACACTGCCATTTAGTTCCGTTATTTGCAAGCAGCAGGTTCTCCTGCACGGTGGACCCCGGGCTGCGAACGCATCTTTCATAATAAAATCTATATATTCATTTGGTGTGTTCCGCTGGCTCTAACATAATGCTAGCGCCAGGGTCTGACTAGTAAATGGCGGACATACAGCAATCTTTGCGGTATATCCAGCAGCTGGAGGGTAGGTTGGCGGCTCTCGAGAGCTCAACCTCAGCTGTGGATATTTCCGCAGTTGCTGTACAGGCTGCTAGCGTGGCTGCAGCAACCTTGTCTATTGACACCCCTGTTCCGACATTTTCGCGCCTCCCGCTGCCAGAAAAATTTTCGGGAGAAAGCAGATCTTGTAGGGGATTCGTGAGTCAGTGCTCTATTCACCTCGAGCTACTGGCTGCACGTTTTCCCACAGAGCGGGCTAAGGTGGGATTTATTGTGTACCTCTTGTTGGACAGGGCGTTGGAATGGGCTACACTGCTGTGGGAGCGTGACGATCGTGTGGTGCAGAGTGCTCCGTTGTTTCTGAGCACTCTGAAACAGGTCTTCCTAGGACCTCAAGTCACCCATGATGTGGCGCTCCAACTGCTGGCATTAACTCAGGGTGAGTTCTTGGTCAGCCAATTTGCCATCCGTTTCCGAACTTTAGCTTCAGAGCTGGAGTGGTCGGATAAAGCCCTTATTCCCATATTCTGGAGGGGGCTGGCTGATCACGTTAAGGACGCTTTAGCCACTAGGGAGATTCCAGCCACACTGGAGGAGTTAATAACTGTTTCTACCCGTATTGACCTCTGTTTTAACGAGCGGAGGTTAGAGCGAGCCCAGTGTAGGCAGAAGTTTCGGCTGGCTCCCACCTTCGCCAAACCTCTGGAATCTCCGGTCCAGGTTCCTGAGTCACATTAGTCCAGGGAGGTGTCTTGAGTGGGTTCTAAGTCCCGGACCGCTTGGGCACCCAAGGTCTGTCATGTTTGCCAGCAGTCTGGACATCTTGCCACCAGATGTTCCTAGCGGTCGAGGAGACGTCAGCCTCTAGTGGTAGTCAGTAGAGGTACATTAGATACGGCGACGTTTCCCTCAAAATTGTCCTTTAAGGGGACAATTATTATTGGCTCATCTTCCCACTCAGTAGAGCTCTGCGTGGATTCTGGGGCGGAGGGCAATTTTATGTCAACCACCTTTGCCCAATGTCACGCAATACCCCTGATTATGCTAGCACAACCAGTTACGGTACGAGTGTTGAATGAGTCGACACTGCCCTCACAGATAACTCACCAGACCATTCCTTTTACTCTTCAGAAAAAAGGGTCACAGCGCTCCATCCAGGTGAAGTATATACAAAAGAGTTTATTATGCCATCAAAGCAAGCGACGTTTTGACCTGAGCAGGTCTTTATCAAGCCTGCTCAGGTCGAAACGTCGCTTGCTTTGATGGCATAATAAACTCTTTTGTATATACTTCACCTGGATGGAGCGCTGTGACCCTTTTTTCTGAAGTTACCTGACCGTCCTGGATGGTTCACCGGGACAGTGAACGGGCGCTTCAACTAGTGAGTGCTGTCAGCCATTTTCTTTTTTCATTCCTTTTACTCTGTCCATGTCGCCATCCCATCTGGAGACAATATCTCTGCTCGCCATACCTGAGGGAATTAATGAGGTCCTGTTGGGAATACCTTGCTTAAGGTACCACTCTCCACATATCAAGTGGTCCTCAGGCAGAATTTTGGGATGGGGTGAGTCTTGTGAGGGTAGGTGTCAAAGGGAGTGCGTTCAGGTTGCTACTACAGAGGTACCCACAGATCTATCCTCTCTCCCCAAACAATACTGGTCTCATGCGGACGTGTTCTCCAAAAAGGCGGCGGAGACCCTTCCGCCTCACCACCCCTATGACTGTCCTATTGATCTCTTGCCTGGTGCTGAGCCTCCCCGGGGTCGAGTTTATCCGTTATCTCTCCCGGAGATAGAGGCTATGTCTCAGTACACCCAAGAGAATCTGGCAAGAGGGTTCATCAGGAAGTCAGTGTCGCCTGCTGGGGCTGGGTTCTTCTTTGTTCTGAAGAAGAATGGAGAACTGCGTCCATGTATAGATTACAGGGGTCTTAACGCTATCACCGTTAAGAACAAGTACCCATTTCCCCTGATATCTGAGCTTTTTGATAGGCTACGGGGAGCAAGGGTATTTACAAAATTAGATCTGCGGGGTGCTTACACCTGATTCGCATCCGTGAGGGGGACGAATGGAAGACAGCTTTTAACACCAGGGATGGGCACTATGAGTATCTGCTGATGCCCTTCAGGCTCTGTAATGCCCCAGCCGTTTTCCAAGACTTTGTGAACGACATCTTCTGAGATATGCTCACCACCTCGGTCGTAGTCTATCTGGATGATATTCTCATCTACTCTCCAGATATTGACTCCCATCGGAGAGATGTTCGCAAAGTCTTTGACCTCTTACGGGCAAACTCCCTCTACGCCAAGTTGGAGAAGTGTGTGTTTGAGCAGAAGTCCTTGCCATTTCTTGGTTATATCATCTCTGCCCAGGGTTTGACTATGGATCCTGCCAAGCTACAGGCTGTGATGGACTGGCAGGAACCCACCCCATTCTCTTAAAGCGGTGCAGCACTTTATGGGGTTCATTAACTACTATCGACAGTTCATTACACACTTCTCAACTTTGGTAGCTCCATTGGTTGCCCTTACCAAGAAGGGAGCAAATCCCAAATTGTGGTCTGAGGAGGTCTCCAAGGCCTTTAATTCCATTAAGTCACACTTCGCTAGCGCTCCCATCCTACATTGCCCCGATGTAGACAAACCATTTATCATGGAGGTGGATGCCTCATCTGTTGGTGCTGGAGCAGTCCTCTTCCAAAAAGATGCTCGGGGTCAGAAGCATCCTTGCTTCTTCTTTTCTAAGACCTTCTCACCAGCAAAGAGGAATTATTCCATCGGGGACAGGGAGTTGCTGGCCATGAAGTTGGCTTTCTCGGAGTGGAGCTCATTTTCCTTTCCAAGTCTTCACAGACCATAAAAATTTGGTGTACCTGCAGACAGCCCAGCGGTTAAATTCTCGCCAGGCTAGATGGTCCTTGTTCTTCTCCCGGTTCCATTTCACCCTCCATTTTCTTTCGGGGGAGAAGAACATTCGTGCCGACGCTCTCTCTCGCTCCGTTGTGTCATCTGTGGAGGAGGAAGAGGAGCCTCGGCTTATTGTCCCCACTGAGAGTTTGAGAACCGTACCTCCGGTTTCGCTTGAGTCGGTGCCTCTGGGCAAGACTTTTGTACCATCCAGTTTGCGACCGGAGGTTCTCTCGTGGGCTCATTCGTCCAGGGTGGGTGGACATTTTGGGACAAAAAGGACATCTGAGCTGTTGGCGAGGACGTACTGGTGGCCACATATGTTCCGTGATGTCAGGGATTATATTCAGGCGTGTGTCTCCTGTGCCAAAAATATGTCTCCTCGACAACGGCCAGCTGGGTTACTCTATCCATTGCCGGTGGCAGACAGGCCCTGGGAGATGGTCAGGATGGACTTTGTGGTGGGATTGCCCAAGTCTCGGGGCTGTACCATCATTTGGATTATCACTGATCATTTTTCCAAAATGGTGCATTTGGTGCCGCTTCCATGGTTACCTTCGGCACGGGCCTTGGCAGCGTTGTTCTTAAAGCACATCTTCTGCCTACATGGTATGTCAGATAAAATTGTCAGTTACCGGGGTCCCCAGTTTGCGTCTCGGTTCTGGAGAGAGCTTTGTCTTCTTCTCAGCATTGAGTTAAATCTCTCTTGCGCATATCATCCTGAGACGAATGGATTGGTAGAGAGGGCCAATCAGAACTTGGTCACATATCTGCGACAATTTGTCTCAGCCAGGCAGGATGACTGGGCTTCCTTGCTACCGTGGGCAGAGTTTGCACTGAACAATGGGGTAGCCGACTCCACTGGAAAAACCCCATTCCTCCTCAACTATGGTCAGCATCCGCGGGTACCTGTGCCTATGCCCGTGTCTTCTGTCGACTCCAGGGTGGCAGACTGGGCTGTGGAAGCACGGGATATTTGGGACTGCACTCAGGATGCCATTCAGGCCTCCAAGGAGAGAGTGAGGTCCTCCGCCGATGCACATCGGTGCCCCGCTCCGACCTTTGCTCCTGGCGACTTAGTGTGGCTCTCCGCCCGTAACATCAGGCTGCATGTTGAGTCCACTAAGTTTGCACTTCGCTACTTGGGTCCTTTCAAGGTCCTCGAACAGGTTAACCCTGTGGTCTATCATTTAGCCCTTCCGCCACGCCTGGATATCACTGACACCTTTCATGTGTCCCTCTTGAAACCTGTATACATGTCCCGGTTTTCCGAGTCATCTGCCGGGACATCGGGTTCGTCTATGAACGATTACGAGGTGAACGCTATTTTGGGGTGCAAGGTAGTTCGTGGCAAAAAATTTTATTTGGTGGACTGGAAGGGTTACGGTCCTGAGGATAGGTCCTGGGAGCCTGCTGAGCGCATTCGGGCTCCGCAGCTCATTGCTGCCTTGGAGCATGGCGAGGTCCAAGGAGGGGGGCCCTAGGAGGGGGGTAATGTTAGGGTTCGAGTTCCCATCTCTGCACAGGGGGAATCTCGGGCCATCTCCGCTCCGGTCTCCAATTCTTCTTCTGCCGCAGTGGAGTCTGCTCAGCAGAGACGTCGGTCCCAGCGTCTCGCTCAGTCTGACTCTGTACAGAGAGTTACTGCTGCTTTTCCTGCTTCTGCCATTGAAGTCAGTGCTGGGCAGCGGCGAGCAGACGCTTCTGGGACTAAGTCCTGCTTTTCTCATTCTGAGCATGCCCAGAGTAAGATCTCTCAGTGGAGATCGAGGGTCACATGATCAGACACTGCAGCTAAGGTCCTGTAGGTGCTCACGCTCTGTGGCAGCCTCTCATTGGTCCTTTCTGGAAGGTCCTGTATGTGCTGCAACTATTTAAGGCTCGCATGGCCATACGGCCATGCGCTAGTATTGCTCTTTATTTATGTACCTTGCGCCAGCATGGTCTTGTATGAGTGTGTTTAGGGACCCAGCTGAAATAAGCCCCTGAAATGCTGGCACCTCCGGCGAGGAGTTTGTATGCTTGGGTATTCAGGGACCTGGCCGAAATAAGCCCCTAGAATGCTGGCACCTCCGGCGAGGAGTTTCGTGTGCATGCATGACCACTGACTGCTCTTGTTTAGGCAGTTAGCCTGTGCCTCTGTGGAGTCTAACAGGGCACAGTGCTTTGAGTTCACGGCTGCTCTGTGAAGTAACAGAGTTAGCTAACACTGCCATTTAGTTCCGCTATTTGCTAGCAGCAGGTTCTCCTGCACGGTGGACCCTGGGCTGCGAACGCATCTTTCATAATAAAATCTACATATTCATTTGGTGCGTTCTGCTTGCCCTAACATAATACTAGCGCCAGGGTCTGGCTAGTAAATGGCGGACATAAAGCAATCTTTGCGGTATATCCAGCAGCTGGAGGGTAGGTTGGCGGCTCTCGAGAGCTCAACCTCAGCTGTGGATATTTCCACAGTTGCTGTACAGGCTGCTAGCGTGGCTGCAGCAACCTTGTCTATTGCCACCCCGGGCTGCGAACGCATCTTTCATAATAAAATCTATATATTCATTTGGTGTGTTCCGCTAGCCCTAACACTAGGTCACTATTAAATAGAAGCACAATTTATGTATTAATATTGAAAAAAATGCTCCCTGCCTTCAATTTTTTTGTCAAACCAATTTAGCTAAAACAGTTTATAATTAGTGATGAGCGAATATACTTGGTACTCGAGATTTCCTGAGCACGCTCAGGTGTCCTCCGAGTATTTGTAAGTACTCAGATTTAGTTTTCAGCATCGCAACTGAATGACTTACATCTGTTAGCCAGCTTGATTACATGTGGGGATTCCCTAGCAACCAGGCAACCCTCACATGTACTTATTCTGGCTAACAGATGTAAATCATTCAGCTGCGGCTATGAAAAATAAATCTCCAAGAACTTAAAAATACTCGGAGGACACCCGAGCGTGCTTGGGAAATCTTGAGTACCGAGTATATTCGCTCATCACTATTTATATGTTGTGAGTGTCAGTACGATGAGTGTTCCAAATTATTACAGGTAAGTTAATGTTGTCCTATCAAGCTGGACTTCAGCATCATGTGGATGTAAGCATTATGAAAGCACTGCCTTTGTCTGAGACTTCCAATAGAGTAACATTGCTGGTAATGCCATAAGTAGAAAAAGAAGGTGTTAGGGCTGGTGGAACACACCAAGTAAATAGAGAGATGTTATTTGGTGCGTTTGCAGCCCGGGGTCCACAGTGCAGGAGAGAACCTGCTGCTGGCAAATGGCGGCCCTATATGGCAGTAGAAGCAAACTCTGTTACTTCACAGAGTCGCCTAAAGAAAGCACTGTGTCCTGTTAACCTCACAGGAGTACACAGTGACTGCCGAGCAGATAGCAGTTGGTGGTTACGCAATCATACAATCTCCTCACCAAAGGAGCCGGTATTCTAGGGGCTTATTTCAGCCAGGGCCCTGAATCCATACACACAATCTCCTCACCGGAGGTGCCGGTATTCTAGGGGCTTATTTCAGCCGGGTCCCTGAACACATACAAACGTAACCACACTGGCGCAAAGAACATAACTTAGATTTGATACCTTTAATAGCTGCAGCATGTACAGGACCTTCCTAGAAGGACCAATGAGAGGCTGCCACAGAGCCTGAGGAACTTCAGGACCTTCCTGGAGAACCAATGGGTTTTGCTGCAGTATCTAAGCATGTGACCCTCGATCTCCAATGAGAGATCTTACCCTGAGCATGCTCAGAAGGGAAAAAGCAGGACTTAGTCCCAAAAGCGTCTGCTCACCGCTGTCCAGCACTGGCTTCAATGTCAGAAGCTGGAAAAGCAGCAGCAACCCTTTGCACAGAGTCAGAATGAGCAAGACGCTGGGACCGACGTCTCCGCTGAGCAGGCTCCACTATGGCAGGAGAAGAATGGGAGACTGCAGCGGAGATGGCCCGAGATTCCCCCTGTGCAGAGGCGGGAACTCGACCCTTAACAGAAGGGACCATCTATGTGAAAAAATGAATCCCGAAATGTAATTGAGTTGATTGTTTCATCCAATCTGCCAATGCTGAAACTTGTCTTACAAGATTGTCACATTGGGCCTTTATGGAGAGGTTACATATTGAACAAATAGTTATCATGAACAGACACGGGTATGTCTGGTGGACAACACATATGTACAATGGGATGATAAAGGGAGAAGATGGCTCTAATGGTGGGAGAGGGAGATGGAACACCTACTTACACCAACCTGTGCCTGTCCCTAAGCTCCCCTAATGCCCTATGCGGGTCCTTCCCACCGCCACCATCATGTGACCATTCCCTGGCTGTCACCTCTATTAACCCAGGCTTGTGCACTGGCCAGTAAGGATGCTAGCCTTGCCATTGCAGGTAATATTACATAGGGAAGAGAACAAAAAAGGGACTGACGGAAAGAGTACAACGTTTCTCAGAATCTGCTGCTAAGCTCCACAGCTGCAAAGTAAACGGCATTAGGTAAACAGAACTCCAACAGCAGCAATACCACAGCCAAAGGAAAATTCCACACACATAGCTGGTCTGCATAGAAGTAACTCTATAACTGATGATCAGCTGATGGGTCATATGACTATTTAAAGGGAGGTAGGAGTGGTTACCAACCAACAGCAGCTGACCAGCCTAAAAGAAGCTGCCAGCAAGACTGACATTAACTCTTGCTTGACAAAAAGTTAAAAACTACATTTAAATTCCAGCATACCCAGAGCAGCCACAAATCCCTTAATGATTCATGACAATAGTGTAGCATGCTTTACTCAAACCTCTGAGAACCTGTAGTATACTTGTGCGGTCCAACAAACGTATGTGGTGTCACAGAGGATGCTGAGACTGCAGTGAGAAATGGATGGACAAGTAAGCTGATCCTTTTATTTTTTCAGAATAGTGCATGGATTTTCACCTCATTCATATATCACAGATTTTTCTCTTACACAGAAAATGGAGAAATTTTCATCATTGTTTGGCCACGGTGTAAATTTTTACCGGCAGACTTTCATCAGTCTTTTTATTTAGAACATAGGATGTTTATTAAATTGCTTATATTAATCAAAGATTAAAAACAGATAGCACTTGGATCCAACTAGGATGACAACAAAGATCACGAACTAATACAATTTATTGAGTGAGTTTGATTCAACAGTAGCATAATAATTGGACATCTCTTAATTATTTTTGCCGACTTGTGAAAAGGCACATAGACAATATTGAGTATGTGATCTAAACATAAAAAGCACAGATAGAACTTGTGCATGAAAAATGGATATCTGAATGAGGCCTTACCACAGAAATTGTATGACAGTGTACTCATGGTAATATGAAGCTATAGATATTCTGCTTTTCTCTCCTATTAACATCACTAAAACACAGCATGCCACAATTTTGGGGGCGGAATTTTAAAGTATACCTTAACTTTAGAGAGATCATAATCACTTTGCCACATTTTAAATTTAAATAACGTGCCTGTGTTCAACTAGCATTTGCAATTGATACATGTGACAACAAGCTAAAGGAATGTACAATATTTGCTTTCTACGCATACTTGGCTTTCCTGTGCATATTTGTCATTTAAGAAGAATTGCAATGTCTGACACTCCACATTTTCAGCTCCTTAATCAATTCTCTTGCCAGTATATTTTACAATTCACATATTAATTTAGTTTGCAAAAATACACTGCAATGGAATACAATTTCCTTGACTATTCTACAATTGGTTACATATGGGACATAATTCCTCCTGTCTTTTATACAATGCCACAAAAAATAAATTCTTTTTAGCTATAATTTACTTTGGAATGATGTATATCAAATAGGAGACTGTTAAAAAATGTATTACTTTGATCTAAAAATGTTAGAAATTAAAATTATATTGTTTGAATAATTATATTAATTAAGGCAGGGTTCAATACTTTTTCTAGTAACTGCTATTATTCTATCAGTAAGCTCATAAGCTCATAAGATAATCTTGCTTACTAATCTTACTTACTAATCTTACTTACTAATCAGACTTAGGCCACAGTCACACATACAGTATACAGTATTTGGCCAGTATTTGTAAGTTGTAATCAGGAATAGGTGAAAAATTAAGAAGTGGTGCACATACTTCTATTATACTTTATACCTAATTGCTCCACTTCTGGCTTTGGCTTACAAACACTGATGTAAAATACTGACCAAATATTGAACGTGTGACCATGGCCTTATAGTCAGGTAAGGAGTTATTTCCATATATTTCATTCTCTTTCATTCTGCGTCTTGGTTAAAGCTGTACTTATTTGCATTTATTCCATACAAACAAAGCTGTCAGCATGCCAATCATTGAATTCAATTTCTAAATAGATTTGATACTATGTTTGTTCCTACATACATCTGTGGAATCCTTTCTTTAGGTATTGATTACCCAGTTGCTATTGATGTTGTTGATTATATCATTATTTTTGGTGGTGCTATAAGTAGTGTTGAGTGATACCGTCCGATACTTGAAAGTATCGGTATCGGATAGTATCGGCCGATACCCGAAAAGTATCGGATATCGCCGATACCGATACCCGATACCAATACAAGTCAATGGGACACCAAGTATCGGAAGGTATCCTGATGGTTCCCAGGGTCTGACGGAGAGGAAACTGGATCCATATGGGATCCATATTAATGTGTAAAATAAAGAATTAAAATAAAAAATATTGATATACTCACCTCTCCGGAGGCCCCTGCACCTCACCGCTGTTAACCGGCAGCCTTCTTTGTGATGTGACCGCCACGCGACCAATCACAAGCCGTGACGTCATTCTCAGGTCCTAAATTCCTAGAATTAGGAATTTAGGACCTGAGAATGACGTCACGGCTTGTGATTGGTCGCATGGCAGTCACATGAGCGGCACGCGACCAATCAGAAGCCGTGACGTCATGGAAGGTGCTGAACGCGCTCATTTTAAGCAAAGCAGGTTGCCGGTTACTACCAGGGCGCGTCAGAGGGTGAGTATATCCCTATTTTTTATTTTAATTCTTTATTTTTTACATGGATATGGATCCCAGGGCCTGAAGGACAGTTTCCTCTCCTTCAGACCCTGGGAACCATACACTGGGAACTTCCGATTCCGATTCCCGATACCACAAAAGTATCGGATCTCGGTACCGGAATTCCGATACCGCAAGTATCGGCCGATACCCGATACTAGCGGTATCGGAATGCTCAACACTAGCTATAAGTTGCATTTATATTTTTGTCCTGGGGAGGACCACATTTGGTCTGTCTTTTTCTCTTTTCAGGCTTTTTAAAAAAAAGATTGATCCCTTACCTCTATATACTGCTCTGTATTGATGTGGTGCCCGCTATCACTTTAAATACAATTATATATACAAACATGAGCACAAAAATTTGCCCACATTATGTTTGTCTAGAAGTAGAGGTGAACAATTTGTGCAGGTTCCTTCTTATTCAGCAATCTATAGAGCTTGCCGAATAAGCTGCAGAGGGAACCCAGCTTCCTGGATCGCGTCGGCTGATCAACTGTTCGGCACCACAGCAATCATGTGACGGGGTGGCAATGGGTGGAGTTAGTGACGCGTTTATAGAGCGTGCATGTTAAATGCCTCCGTCAAAGATTGACAGTGGCATTTAACATCTCAACAGCCACAGTTTGATCGCAATTCCACCCGTGTCTTTTATGAAGCACATGACAGCTGAACAAATCAGCTATCATGTGCCGGAAAAGATGCACACCATCAAGTACGCATCAAAGATAAAAAACTTGCTGTGACATCAGTGAGGTCAAAGGAGTTTATTGGATATGATCTCTCCTCAACTTTAGCACGTCACCATGAGGCACTGAGCTGAGCAAGCATGCACATCTCAGTGTCTCTGCTGGATGGCAGGTTGTATAGTCGCATCATCATCTAGATGTAGCAGAGCCAGACTTGTCTTGAGACAACTGGATTATTATCTTCACGTCAGACAGGTGGGGAATATGGTTGTTTATTATTTAATTTTTTTACAGGGGACATTGGCTTCAGTGGATTTGACGTAAGGTGAGTATAACTCTTTTTGGTTGATTTAGAGCCAATAGAGGAGTCTGTCATTTGGTCAAATAATGGATTTTATTCTGGGTGTTACTTTTTTCACAATTTGACTATGGGGTTAGTAATGGGGCATCTTAAAGATGCTTCTTCATTACTAACCCCTTGGTGAGCTTGGTGTCACCTGACAATACAAAGGTGACATCAACCCCAATACTATCACCCCACTTGCCACTGCACAAGGGCAGGTGGAAAGCACAAGGCTAAGTACCAGATTTGGCGTATCTCATGATGGATGCACCATTTCTGGGGTGGCTGAAAGCTGATGTTATTAGTCTGGAATGGCGTCATTATCCATGGCCTCTTCCTAGACTAATAATATCAGCCTGCAGCTATCTGCCTAGCCTTTGCTTTTTATTAATTATTAGGGGATTTTACATCTACATTTGTGAGCTGATATTATTAGCCCGGGAAGTTGCATGGGTACTACCACATTCCCAGGCTATGAACATCTGCCCCCCGCTGTCCGCTTTCACTCTGCTGGTTAATGAAATTTCAAGGAATCCCATGCCATTTTTTCAGAAAACAATATATTCAGTAATAAAATGCATGTACATTAAGCTACACAGTCACTGTTCTAGTTATATATTTCACTGACATCTTCATACATATCTGTTCTATGTGTATATAGCTATTCTGTCAAACCAATTCTGTTGTGTCACGCTGTGATTTTACTATACACGGCTGATGAAATGTTGAGCTTTCAAGGACATGTGTAAAAATTGAATGGCACTTACATGGGCCGAGTGCCTTGGGATTTTTTTATCACATCCATTGACTTGTATCGGCGAGTCTCTTTTGAGATAGGAGGAAAATTGAAGCATGCTGAAAATTGTTTCTCTGTCCATTTTCAGCTTTGAACAAAAATTGTACATGACCAGGGAATCACAGATTTACATTTGACAGAGAGCAAACAGATTTTTTTATCGGATTGCCGTCATCCATTTTCCTCACAGATGAATATGAGCCCTAGAGCTCAGCTAATATTTAGCCTTCACTCTACACTGAGCACTTACACCAGAGGTTCCACATAAATCTCTGAATTCGTGATTCAGATGATACCCGTGGTGCTTGATAAATGTGATCCAAAATGTTATGTAAAATGTTTCCAACAAAAGTTTCAACTTAATTCACAAAAACAGCAAGTTCATCATCTGTTACCGGAAATATAAGGGCTTACATGTTACTGGTAGCACAAAGGCTCTGGGAAAGCACTATGGCTAGGGTTGAGCAAGTAGTGAAATATTCAGACTCGCTATACTCGTAACGAGTAGGTCTTAATACTCGGGTATTCGTAACGAGTAGCGAGTCCAATGCAAGTCAATGGGAAATGTGAGTAATTTTATGCTGGACCCTACAAAGTGCTCTGGGAGCCAGGGGAAATGGCTGAAATGGGTGAATGATTGTTTAAAAGCAGGTGGTAAAAAGCTGTGTGTTGGTTAACGCAGGAAGAAGCCACCCATCTTTATCACAGGGGGTTCACAATTCTATAGGTTGGACTACTGTGCTTGTTGTTCCACTGCCACTGCACAAAGTGCAGGCATAGTGTCTTCAAAAAACTAGCCCTAGGGGCTGTATCATGGTTGATGCAAGAAGGAGGCCTCAAAAGCCAGACAATTATAAAACTAGACTACTATGTGCAGGCATAGACATAATGTTTCCAAAAATTAGCCCAAAGTGCTGTATCATGGTTGACGCAGGAAGGAGGCTTCAAGAGACAGACAATTATGAAACTAGACTACTAGCACGGGAGTTATTTTCTCTTTACTTCTTTTTTTCTCATTTTTTTTTTTTTTTAAAGAAACACTTTTTGAACTATTTTTTGGGAAACAATTTATTACACATAAACAGAAGATCATCTAATTTAAAGTATTACTGTATTTTCCGGCATATAAGAGGATTTTTTAACCACTGAAAATCATCTCAAATGTCGGGGGTCGTCTTATACGCTGGGTACGGCATGTGCAGGGAGCGGTCCTGTATGGTTCCCAGGATCTGGAGGAGAGGAGACTCTCCTTCAGGCCCTGGAATCCATATTCGTGACCAGTCGCGTTACCGTGATGTCATCGAAGGTCCTTTGCTCAATGCATTCTTAGGAACGGAGGCCACCGCTTGTACCGCTGAGAGCCACAGGCCGTCGGAGGGTAAGTATATCCCATATTTTTTATTTATTTATTTTTTTTTACATGAATATGGATCCCAGGGCCTGAAGGAGAGTCACCTCTCCTCCAGACCCTGGGAACCATCCGCACCGCACATGCTGTATAAGATGACTGGGCGTATAAGATGACCCCCGTCTTATACGGCGTGCATATCCCAAACTCCATATTTTATATGGAAAAGTTGGGGGTCGTCTTATAAACCCAGTCATCTTATACACCAGAAAATATGAAAATAAAGACTTTTTCATATATATAAAACATTTTTTTTGCTGGTAGTTTCTTCTAATATCTTATTCCTCCATAAGTTTCTTCAGTTGCCTCGGTGGCTTGAGTACAACGCGTGTAAATATGGTAAATGATTCTCTTTCTCCGCAAGTTCTCACCAGATCCTCTTTTGCGTTGTGAAACGTCTTGAGAACGTTTAATTTATTATGTTTCATTTTGTTTTTATTGTCTTGCACATCAGCCTGCAAGAAACATAAATTCATTAGTATGAAATTAGTTTTTGTTTCATTTGTCAAATTTAGTGCAGACAAATCTATATGAACTATCTGTTACTTTTGAACTTTGTTACCATGTGTCAAGTGAGTGGTTGGCGCCTTTTTTGAATTATGCATGTACTGTAAGTGTATTGTTTCTCTATGTTCTGTGTGGCATTTCCTGAAGAAGGGGTCACTAAGACTCTGAAACGTGTTGAATAAACCACCATTACTACTTCATCAAGCTTGGAAATTGTATTGTTGTGGCAGAGCAGAAATATCCACACACCTCATGTACACTGTATCATATGGCCAATAACCGTCCTGTGGATCTGCAGCAGCTAACATTTTGAGCGTGTGTCTCACATCATCAGGTGAGCAGATTTCTTTGAGATTATTTTATCAAATCTGTGTGATAAGACCCTATTTGCGCTTTCTTCCTGTTTCTTGAAATACTAATCTCCTGTACAGGGGAGAATGCAAAACAATATACAGACAGTGGGACAGCAGGGGATCACAGCTGATTCTATTAGGTAAAACATTGTTTAAAAACAAGCAGGGAAATGTTATATTTCACAAAAAGAATCAGCTGTGATCCTGTGTTGTAATTTATGCATACATTTTTGCTTCCTCCCCTGCCCAGGAGATGTGGTTCAATCAGACTATGTTCCTGTACTGTCAGACACAGCCATTACACAGTACACAGAAAGGACACATTTATAAGATTATCTCAGCACAGGAACATTTTTTTTAATCGCTTCCTATTGTGGACTTTATTTTCATTCCAAGATCTGGTAAATAAAATTAACTTTTGCTCGTGGGAAAACCCCTTTAAACAATTACATCAATCATCGACATTTGAAAATGCATTAATATAACAGGTATCAGCACTATAATGTGTGCAGCAGGGTGATTCTTCTCTTTCCCCAGTATTACAGGTGTGACATAATCATGAGACTCTAAAGCAATATTTATAATGTGGCTGCTTTACACTTTTAATAGAACGATGACTCAAGACCCAAAACAGAAAAATAGGCACTAACATAAATATAAAGTTCGCTTGTGAGCAGATTGTATGGGGGTGGGCTGTCTAGCATAAAGCACTTCCAAGGATGTTAGACTATTTATTATTTAAACTGATAATAAGCATTGTTTTTACTAAAGGTATTTTCTCATGTAATTATATTGGTTTAGTTAGTTGGACTCCATGAAAATAAATATGTTTGCAATTGATATTAATTTACTATCTGCTATCGTTCTCCTGCTGTGAAAGATTTTGGCTTGTATTGTTTAAGCTTATAGATAATAAATACATAAAGAAATGGTTGTATATCAGAATATCATGAAAAAGAACTACAAATATGACACATAATCTATTATATTAAAAATAGTATTTATTGGAAATTAATTTACAACAAAACAAATTACAATTTATCGAGGGGAAATGTTTTGCACAAAAAATGTGGTTCAAAAGACTAGTATACGGGTGTACCACAATAATAATTATATCAATTATAATATGAAGTAAATAATCATTTACATATATTACTATATATATATATATATATATATATATATATATATATATAATATAACGCTGGGAGCGTCACTCTGTCCAAAGCCTTTATAGACTGCGCAAGCGCAAGCGCCGGCGCAGTCTGGACCCCACAGAGTGACGCTCCCAGGACAGGAAATCGCGGTATGCGTAAGCACTGAACGCACACCACGATCTCCAACAGAGAAGCAGGGATGAGCCATGGAGCCAGGAGGGTGAGTATATTTACCTGTCCTCCGTTCCACCGCTGCGCGAGCCTCCGTCCTCCACATCCTCTGCCTGAGATGTTCAGTTCAGAGGGCACGATGACGCGCTTAATGCGCGCCGCCCTCTGACTGAACAGTCACAGCCAGAGGACAGGACCCGGAAGATGGAGCCGCGCGCAGCAGTGGAACGGGGGGACAGGTAAATATAGCAAGTGCCGGGGGCCTGAGCTAGCGGCGACTCCGGCACCTGACCCCTACAGCGTGTCGGTGTCCCCGCCTGCTCAGGCCCCCACCACAGCCACGCACAGTTGCCGGCACTCACCAGAGCCACGCACAGCCGCCCGCACTCACCAGAGCCACGCACAGCCGCCCGCACTCACCAGAGCCACGCACAGCCGCCCGCACTCACCAGAGCCACGCACAGCCCCCGCACTCACCAGAGCCACGCACAGCCGCCCACACTCACCAGAGCCACGCACAGCCGCCCGCACTCAGCACAGCCGCCCGCACTCAGCACAGCCGCCCGCACTCAGCAAAGCCACGCACAGCCGCCCGCACTCAGCAGAGCCACGCACAGCCGCCCGCACTCAGCACAGCCATGCTCAGCCGCCCGAACTCACCACAGCCACGCACAGCCGCCCGCACTCACCAGAGCCATGCACAGCCGCCCGCACTCACCACCGCCACGCACAGCCACCCGCACTCACCAGAGCCACGCACAGCCGCCCGCACTCACCAGAGCCACGCACAGCCGCCCGCACTCACCAGAGCCACGCACAGCCGCCCGCACTCACCAGAGCCATGCACAGCCGCCCGCACTCAGCACAGCCAAGCACAGCCGCCCGCACTCAGCACAGCCGCCCGCACTCAGCAGAGCCACGCACAGCCGCCCACACTCAGCACAGCCACGCACAGCCGCCCGCACTCAGCACAGCCACGCACAGCCGCCCGCACTCAGCACAGCCACGCACAGCCGCCCGCACTCAGCACAGCCACGCACAGCCGCCCGCACTCAGCACAGCCACGCACAGCTGCCCGCACTCAGCACAGCCACGCACAGCCGCCCGCACTCAGCACAGCCATGCACAGCCGCCCGCACTCAGCACCGCCACGCACAGCCGCCCGCACTCACCAGAGCCACGCACAGCCGCCCGCACTCACCAGAGCCACGCACAGCCCCCGTACTCACCAGAGCCACGCACAGCCGCCCACACTCACCAGAGCCACGCACAGCCGCCCGCACTCAGCACAGCCGCCCGCACTCAGCACAGCCGCCCGCACTCAGCAGAGCCGCACTCGGGCAGTAGGGCCGGAGAGAGAAAGATGGGAGCAACATATGGCAGAATGGAATCAGGAGCAGGCAGAATGGGGGCGCGGGATGGGAGCAGCACATGACAGAATGATTGCGCACGATGGGAGCAGCACATGACAGGATGGGGCGCAGGATGGGAGCACATGACAGGATGGGGCGCAGGATGGGAGCACATGACAGGATGGGAGCAGCACATGACAGAATGGGGGCACACACATGACAGGATGGGGGTGTAGGATGGAGCAGCATATGACAGGATGGGGGCGCAGAATGGGAGCACATGACAGGATGATGGTGTAGGATGGAGCAGCACATGACAGGATGGGGGCACAGGATGGAGCAGCACATGACAGGATGGGGCCGCAGGATGGAACAGCACATGACAGGGTGGGAGAGCAAGATGGGAGCAGCACATACCAGGATGGTGACCATATACCAATATAAATGCTTGCCACCCGGGCATAGAACGGGTTCAATAGCTAGTATATATATATATATATATATATGCCCAATACATGCACAGAGAAACACTGGCGTTATCAGTATGTTATACAAAATAGCTTGTGCAGAAATTGTTCAGGTAAGTACAAGTAGGTAAATAAGTTTGAATATAATTGAATATGATCATGTGCAATGGGAAAAATGGTATGAAGCAAAATGACAGGTTTTAGTGTGCTTATATATATATATATATATATATATATATATATATATATATACATATACTACATTTACTGATCATTAGGATTCAATGTTATGCTGGGGAGCTCACCTTACTATGGGCACATTATGATAATACTTTACCAATGAGTTGCTTATTACTCTATCACTTGTCACTTTGTTTGATACCATTATATTGGGCACACATATATATATATAGTATCAATATAAGATTATTTACTTTCATGATGTTATATTTGATATAACTATTATTGTGGTACATCCCTTTGCTATGCTATTTAACCACCTTCTTTAGTGCAATCCATCGTCCCTAGCCTAGATCAATTTTATTCTGTTTTGTTGTGAATTAATTTCCAATAAATATTATAGTTAATATATTTGGTTGCATGTCATATTTTTAGGTTTTATTATTGAATTGTTTATAGCTCTATGCCAAGGAGACTTAACCAATGATTAAGGTTAAGAAGCCAAACCAGAAACTTCAATTGCAGACATGTGTTTTGGGGTGTTTTCCCCTCATCACTGCAAATCAGGAGATCTAATTTGGCTATGTATGAGGCATTTACTCAGGGTTTAGGAGAGAAAGTTTTCTCTTGTGAAAAGAGCCAAGCCGAATTAAAGAAATAAGCCATGATGAGACATCATAAAATATACAGTTGTAGAGCACCATGGAAATAATGGTGCTTTTACGCCTTCATGACATATGACATATATTTACATCAAATGTTGTGTCCCAGAATTTGATGCAGGCTTCAACCCTGAGCCCACATCTTTCACCGCACATGACAGCTGATTTAATCAGCTGTCATGTGCCTTTAACAGCTTTGGGTGGATCGCAGCTCCACTTGCAGCTTTTAACCAGTTTAATCCCTATGTCAGTCTATGATAGCAGGATTTAATATGCTGCAGGCTGAAACATGTCATTCTGGGCGGCCATATCGCCCCGTCACATGATCGTGGGGCACCGAAGGGTTATCATGACAGCTGTGAGTCTGCAAAAAACCCACGTGCCAGTCATGCCAATATTCTTGTGAATTCCATCTCATTGAGACTGTGGGTTTCTGCTATACATAGCTGTCCTGAGACACAGCTAAGTATAGCACAAGCGATCACATGATCCCATCTTCAAGTATCATAAGGGGACTATTGCGGTTTGCTTACACTAGTGCATAGCAACTGATGATTCTCTCATGCGAGATAAATGGATGCTATATGCAAATGACACTCGGCTCAAATTCTGCTGTGAGCGTATCAGTTTACTGTGATCTGATTAACTCGCAAAAATCAGATCACAGGTGCATAGGATATGGATATCTTAATTTCTCCATTTTCTCAATTGTGTGAGTTGGAGTATATCTGGATGACATCCCAGTGCAGTAAAAAAAATTTCATACACCCATAGACTTGTATAGGTGTGCATCATCCGATATACATTTCCAACCACAACATTAAGGGATTTTTTCTCATGCCTTTCTCTTCCTTTTTGATCCATTGAAAATTAAACAAACAAATATTTATTATTGCTACATTCAGAAAAATCCAATCTATCAAAATCTAAAATAAATTAACCAGATCAGTAAACAGCGTAACTAGAAAAAAAAAAATGAAATGAAACACGTGAATTACGTTTTTTTGGCTGCCACAACATTGTAATAAAATGCAATAAGTGGTGATCAAAACATTTCACTCCCTGAGGAAGCCCGGTTCGCCGGGCGATACGCGTGGGGTATCGGTGTAGCATCAGTCTCATTTTTAGATCTACAAGTCTTGGTCAGTGGCAATGAATTGTTGACAAGGTTGTTTCGCAAGTCTACCGCGACCAACAGTCTATTAGACTATAGAAGCTTTCATCCCAAGCACACTAAGGATGGTGTTCCTATGGGACAGTTTCTGAGGATCCGAAGAAACTGTACCTCTGATGAAGATTTTCGGGTGGAGGCTCGTGGGCTGACGGACCGATTTAGACAGCGAAATTATCCTAAGAAGAGTATATCTAGGGCATTCCAGCGTGCAGCAACTCACACACAAGAATCGCTGTTGGAACCTCGGACTAAGGGTTAAATGAAGAATTTCTTTTCACCGGATTCCTGGGTTAATATACGGTTGGACGCCTTACCTTTGGATATCAATAATTGGATATAGAGAATGTCTACCCAGTACCATCTCTACATCTGGATTGGCACTCCTAAGCACCTACGGATTTTGGATTATTCTATTATAATGTTTTCTAGCAGCCGTACATATTTGTTATACTGTTTTTTCTTTTCTTACTTGTTGGTAGGTTTCTATGTAGGGATGCTTTTTGTATTTGTTATGTGGGCTTATTATGGCCTCTTTTACAAGTTATTATATACTTGTAGACATTAATTATATGGCTATTAGGTTTTTAGGGCTGGCTCATGGGGTAAGTGGATAGGTTACCTTTGATATAATTAGCCCCTAGTCCTGGCTCATTAGGTAGGTTAATGACTAGCCCTTAACCTTGGCTCACTAGGTAGGTCAATGGTTATCTATTTTATATTGTGATTGTTTTTTACCATCTACACCATATTTATAGGTCCTCTGGGTTCTCTATTTCCCCTTTTATATTAGTTATTGATGTGGGTTATTATGCCCTGCTGAATCTGCCTTATTTGTAGGGACTGTAATAGCACTTTATATTAATATGTATGTTTTTATATAAAAAATTATGGATATAATAAAGTTTGTTGGAATTATGTTTGGACCTACGTTTCATATATTTATTTCCATGTGTTTTGTGTGGTTGGCTGTTGGTGGTATACTCTCCGGAGAGTGCTTGATGTTTGATTGTATATGGATGGTGTCGTTCTACCATTTCTCTTTTTTTCCTTTTTTCTTTCATTCTGCGTCGGCTTGCCTGTCTGTTTGACCCACATCATATACAGGCCATATTGGGCTGTATTGATGTGTGCCATTCGGTGACTATTGTCCGGTATTTTCCGGTATCCTTTTTGTGGTGGCCTAATTTTATTTAGAATTGGGCCCTTTGCTACATAATCTTCTCATGAGCCCTGCCTGACTTGTACACCTATTATGGTTTTGGCCGTACGTCGTTTATATTTATTTATTTCTTCTTTGGGGTTGGGCTATTTATTATTTATTATTACTTTTTTCTTATATGGCCGCTTTCCTCTCCTTGGGTCCCGGTTTAGGGACGTATTTTGGTTGCTATGCCGGCTCCATGGGTACATCCGGCTTACCCTGTCCCAGCGCCGCGTGGTTTCCATGGTGCCGGCGGTTGCGTGGGTGCTGCCTGCTATTGTATGTCTGCGCAGGCGCTCTTGCTCCTGCCTCTATTATGGGGGGCGGAGCTTTACCTATGCGTGCGGTCTCTCCAATGACGCCCTCCATGTTATGCGACGGCGCGAGCTTACTACTCCTTCCGGTCAGCCGTGTCTACACACCGGTATGTTGTTCATTATTATGTCACTTGTATATAAGCTTTATGTTTGTGTCTTTTTACACACTCCCTGAGGAAGCCCGGTTCGCCGGGCGATACGCGTGGGGTATCGGTGTAGCATCAGGTTGTATGCACATTCGGATCTCTTTTTGAGTCTTCACTTGTGTCGCTTATATGGCTGATTTCCTCTACCCTTTGGCCTGTTCATTTCAGGACTCGGATCACCAATCTAGCCCTGGCTATGTATCTGTGGGGATATATTGATTGTATTTCCTTTCATGCTGGATCCACAATAATGTCTGGTTTATCTTATTACAACCACATGAGATTCCACTATATGAGCCAGTTAGGTTAGGTTTTTTGGTGCTTGCCTTATTGTGTATTAATATTCAACCTGCTATGCTTTGTTTTTTAAGTATGTTTTATTCTGTTATTTGTGTGTTTTAGGTGTACAAATAAACTATATTTTTTCTTTACATATTTTGTCATCAATTGGATGGTGTGCATGTTATGCAGTGATGCTTTTTTCTATATGTTTTTCCTGGCTTTGTTTATCACTGCCTGTTGCACCCTCCTAATTAGCATTATATTGATATAGCTGTGCGCCTTGTTTCTATTTTAGTACCAAAACATTTCATCTACCCCAAATAGGTACCTATAAAAACAATCTCACGGTGCAATAAATAAGCTATCACTCAGCCCCAGATCCCGAAAAAATGCTGCAGATCTTGAAAAATGGCCACAAAAGGAAAACAAAAAATCATACAAATTTTGGATTTTTTTTTTTACCACTTAAATAGAAATAAACTATAGACGTTTGGTATCTGCGTCGTACTAGTGTTGATCTGGGGAATCCCATTACCATGTCAGTTTTACCATATAGTGAACATAGTAAATTAAAATAAAAAAAGCTATTGTGGAATTGCACTTTTTTGCAATATCACAGCATTTTTCAGCTGCATGTTAATGTGAAATTATCCTCAATCACAAATTTATATAACAATTAACTGAGTAGATTGTTAAATGAATAAGATGCTGCTTTTGTCTGTACATAATAATTAGAGTTTCAAATTTTTGGACTATAAGGCACACTTGGACCATAAGTCGCACCCCAAATTTTCAGAAGGAAAATAGGGAAAAAATTAATGTGTAAAATGGGGGTCCATCTTACAGTCCGAATTAAGCTTAACAGGGGGAGGATAAGCAGCACTGGGGAAGTGGGGTCACAGTAGGTATTTGGACTGGTTGCCAAGATCTCAATCTTTGCCTACGCCTACCCTGACAGCCATTTACCCAGAGGTCACTGCATTGCAGCAATGGAAGTGCGGGGTCTCTGGGCTTTCACAAAATATCTGTGGATCCCCCGCACCACTGAGCACCGCTGAACCTGCCGCACTAGCCTGGAATACACAAAAAATATAGAGGGCACCATCTAACTAATAATTAAGGATGCTCTACCCGCAACATGTCAAACCAATACAATAAACAAAAAGAAAAAAGAAACATGCAACACTGCAGGGATCATCAAATAGTAGTAAATTTTATTAAATCATAATCCTCAAACCACACCACTCACAGTTAAAAACATTTAAAAGCACATAAAACACAGTAACAGTCTACCCAAAAAGATAATGGGAAGACAGATCTATACACGCAGGTATGGACCCTTTAAACATATACCTCCACGTTTATAATGTAACAGATTATTCTCCCTAAAACCAATACAATATTAATAGATTGGTATCTAATATATATGGATAAATAATTCAATAGCTGAGATGATATGAACAGACACTCATGTCTTAGCCACTCAAACAGCCAGTAAAGTGCTTCAGCTGAATATAGAAATAATCAGAAAAGATTCTAATAAACTGGCTGTGAAGGCATGGTTGAAGGTCTATAAGCAAATACTGCTCCTAGCAAAAAATGAATTTCTAATGAACATGCTCATACCATGAAAACGGCCAGGGAGGCTGAAGTAAGGAGGAAAGGAACCAAATCCTGCGTGGTCAACCCGACGCGTGTCGTCACTACTGTGACTTCATCAGGGGTAGGAACGATGTGGTGACCAAAGGATCCCAGTATATATAGTACTCACAATTGATGCAGCTGCAGCTAGAGATCACGCCATCAGACATGCTGATTCCCTCAGCGTCCCGGAAGTCGCTACTGCGCATGGTCAGGCGTTACTAAGGATACCCTGCGATACAAATCATGCTGCGCAGGCGCCATCTGCAATTGAAGAACGTACTAACAAGCACATCAGCTCCTTCGGCGTACAGGAAGCTGCTATTACACAGGGTCAAACGTTACCAGGGAAACCCTGCGATACAAATTGCATTACGTCCCGGAAGTCGCTACTGCGCATGGTCAGATGTTGCTAAGGATACCCTGTAATACATATCATACTGTGCAGGCGTCGGTTGCAACCGAAGATCGTACTAGCAGGAACATCAGCTCCTTCAGCGTACAAGGAGCTACTAATGCTCAGGGTTAAATGTTACCACGGAATCCCTGCGATACGTATTGTATTATGCAGGCGCTACTATTTACAAATTATCATTCTTAGACCAGCTGGAAGTCATATTAACAAGTGCACCAGCTCCTTTAAAGTTACAAAAAATTACCACTGCGCATAGTAAAATGTCACCAGGGAAACCTTGCGACGCATGTTAGACTACGCTGGCGCTCCCACTTGGAGATCTTGGAGATAGCCTAACCCAATTTAAAAATACAAGACAATAGCTACCTCCAAGATGGATATACAGTATTATACATTGCCCCAATGGCAGTTTTTGGAAAAAATCCCTACTGAACACATTAAGGGGAAACACATGGCAACCGTACATAACAAGACGTTACCAAGGGTAACCAATAATACATGTTACATAGCGCTAGCGCTAATGTGCATAGATAGTATGCCATACCAGTCAAAATTAATCTACACACCCGGCTTCATAACACAGTTGTTCTATATGGTTCCACCCGCACACCAGCATGGGACCAACAGTATAAGCCCAAACCTGTGTTGTCAACCATTATATAATTCGCCAATACGAAAAAATGTGGGAGAAATACTCCCAAGGTGGAAAACAACAATAACCTTCAGTCAAGAGATATTCTAAATATATATAGCCTAGAGGAGACATTATTTACGGATCAATTCAGGGTAAATTTAAGTCCTCAGGTTCCTACAGTACTCCAAAAAGGACTAGAGGAGAGACAGCACCAGGAGCCTCCAATAGGATCTCACGTTAAGTTAGTTTAAGTTATAAAAGAGCCTTTAATACCTAGAAATTTATACATTAGGAGCCTACAAGACTAAAGTACTCTCAAGGGGGGAAAAAAATGGACACTCCACCAAACTAAAGATAATCTCATTACATCAAAAATGAAATATAAATACATAAGAAAAAGCTATATTAGATACCAATCGTATGGAAGACAATCATAACTGTTTGTAATAACCAGTAAATAGGAGCTCCTCATTAAGTCCAAGCGGAGAAAGGCTCCGTAATTTGTAGATCCACTTGGACTCACATCTCAACAACTGGTTAGTTAAATTACCCCCTCTGATAGTTTTGTTAATGCCTTCTAATCCCAGAATCTTGAGGCTTGAAGATTCTGGGATTAGAAGGCATTAACGAAACTATCAGAGGGGGTAATTTAACTAACCAGTTGTTGAGATGTGAGTCCAAGTGGATCTACAAATTACGGAGCCTTTCTCCGCTTAGACTTAATGAGGAGCTCCTATTTACTGGTTATTACAAACAGTTATGATTGTCTTCCATACGATTGGTATCTAATATAGCTTTTTCTTATGTATTTATATTTCATTTTTGATGTAATGAGATTATCTTTAGTTTGGTGGAGTGTCCATTTTTTTCCCCCCTTGAGAGTACTTTAGTCTTGTAGGCTCCTAATGTATAAATTTCTAGGTATTAAAGGCTCTTTTATAACTTAAACTAACTTAACGTGAGATCCTATTGGAGGCTCCTGGTGCTGTCTCTCCTCTAGTCCTTTTTGGAGTACTGTAGGAACCTGAGGACTTAAATTTACCCTGAATTGATCCGTAAATAATGTCTCCTCTAGGCTATATATATTTAGAATATCTCTTGACTGAAGGTTATTGTTGTTTTCCACCTTGGGAGTATTTCTCCCACATTTTTTCGTATTGGCGAATTATATAATGGTTGACAACACAGGTTTGGGCTTATACTGTTGGTCCCATGCTGGTGTGCGGGTGGAACCATATAGAACAACTGTGTTATGAAGCCGGGTGTGTAGATTAATTTTGACTGGTATGGCATACTATCTATGCACATTAGCGCTAGCGCTATGTAACATGTATTATTGGTTACCCTTGGTAACGTCTTGTTATGTACGGTTGCCATGTGTTTCCCCTTAATGTGTTCAGTAGGGATTTTTTCCAAAAACTGCCATTGGGGCAATGTATAATACTGTATATCCATCTTGGAGGTAGCTATTGTCTTGTATTTTTAAATTGGGTTAGGCTATCTCCAAGATCTCCAAGTGGGAGCGCCAGCGTAGTCTAACATGCGTCGCAAGGTTTCCCTGGTGACATTTTACTATGCGCAGTGGCAATTTTTTGTAACTTTAAAGGAGCTGGTGCACTTGTTAATATGACTTCCAGCTGGTCTAAGAATGATAATTTGTAAATAGTAGCGCCTGCATAATACAATACGTATCGCAGGGATTCCGTGGTAACATTTAACCCTGAGCATTAGTAGCTCCTTGTAAGCTGAAGGAGCTGATGTTCCTGCTAGTACGATCTTCGGTTGCAACCGACGCCTGCACAGTATGATATGTATTACAGGGTATCCTTAGCAACGTCTGACCATGCGCAGTAGCGACTTCCGGGACGTAATGCAATTTGTATCGCAGGGTTTCCCTGGTAACGTTTGACCCTGTGTAATAGCAGCTTCCTGTACGCCGAAGGAGCTGATGTGCTTGTTAGTACGTTCTTCAATTGCAGATGGCGCCTGCGCAGCATGATTTGTATCGCAGGGTATCCTTAGTAACGCCTGACCATGCGCAGTAGCGACTTCCGGGACGCTGAGGGAATCAGCATGTCTGATGGCGTGATCTCTAGCTGCAGCTGCATCAATTGTGAGTACTATATATACTGGGATCCTTTGGTCACCACATCGTTCCTACCCCTGATGAAGTCACAGTAGTGACGACACGCGTCGGGTTGACCACGCAGGATTTGGTTCCTTTCCTCCTTACTTCAGCCTCCCTGGCCGTTTTCATGGTATGAGCATGTTCATTAGAAATTCATTTTTTGCTAGGAGCAGTATTTGCTTATAGACCTTCAACCATGCCTTCACAGCCAGTTTATTAGAATCTTTTCTGATTATTTCTATATTCAGCTGAAGCACTTTACTGGCTGTTTGAGTGGCTAAGACATGAGTGTCTGTTCATATCATCTCAGCTATTGAATTATTTATTCATATATATTAGATACCAATCTATTAATATTGTATTGGTTTTAGGGAGAATAATCTGTTACATTATAAACGTGGAGGTATATGTTTAAAGGGTCCATACCTGCGTGTATAGATCTGTCTTCCCATTATCTTTTTGGGTAGACTGTTACTGTGTTTTATGTGCTTTTAAATGTTTTTAACTGTGAGTGGTGTGGTTTGAGGATTATGATTTAATAAAATTTACTACTATTTGATGATCCCTGCAGTGTTGCATGTTTCTTTTTTCTTTTTGTTTATTGCACTAGCCTGGAATGGGAGTCAGACCATCGCCCTGCAGTATTGGACCACCAAACACGCCCTTTTCCCAGCCCAGAGTCTGCACAATCACCCAACTCCTGCTGCTGCCACACTCCTAGTAAGTACATTCAAACTATGAGATGCACCTCCATTTTCCCCCAAAAAAAAATTTCGGAAAAATATGTGTCTTATAGTCTGAAAAATACGGTATATTGGGCCAGTCCAAGCCTGTTGGATGTATCTACCTACCTATCTATTTATAGTGTGTGTGTCTGGGACTGTGCGTATGAGTGTGTTTGGTTGTGTGTGTGTGCGTGTGAGCATGGTTGTGTGGAGGTTTGAAGCAGATGTGGAAAAAGTTCTGCAAAATATAAAAAAATAGAAGAATTAATGATTTATTTATATTAGTTGACAAAATGCAATGCGAGTGAAGAAAATGCAAATCTAAATCAAATTAATATTTGGTAACCACCTTTTGTCTACAAAAAAGCATCAAAGCACCATTTTTTCTAGGAATGCATGTACACACTTTTTGAAGACTCTCTTAAGGAGAGTTTTCCAGACATCTTTGAAAATTAACCACATATCTTTTGCAAAAGTTGACTTGTGCAGATACTTCTATCTCTTCATGTAAGCCCAGACAGACTTTATGTTGAGATCAGTGCCTTTTGGAAGCCCTATCTTCCAGGACTCTTTGTTCCTTATACTCAACATAGCTCATAAGGATATTGGCTGTGTGTTTTGGAGCCTCAAACGTGCAAATAGCCTCAAATAATGCTTCACTGTTACCTGCAGAAACTCATTGAACCACTCTCCAACATTTCATTGAACAAACTACTGATATTTTTGGAATCTAAATATTTAACAATTCAAAACAACTACCAACGTTTTCCTGAATCCCAGTTCCTATGTTTTCATGCATAGTTGAATTGCTTGGTGTTGTTGAAGGTGTGTTTTTTTTTACCAAAATACTTTCTTAAAGACCACTTATGGCCATGCTTTTCTGAACAGTACATGGGTTTAGCTGAAGTCCACTGTCAGTTCTGAGATGATATCACTGCTAGACATCTTCCCCTTTTGAATTTAAATAACCAAGACTTGATTTTCTTCTGCTATATTAAATTTTTTTGGCTGTATGTATGGACACCAAGCTTGACCATTTCATGGTGTCCTCAGTGCTTAGAAATGAATGCAGGCATATACTTATCCATGATGCAATATCATCAGTGGGGAGTCTGAATGACTACAAATTTATTTTGCAGGAGGACAATGACCCAAAGCAAAAAGCTATTGTTATTAAGAAATAACTTTGGTGTAAAGACTAAGAGCAATGGGTCTGGGAAGTGATGATATGACCCTCACAGAGACCTGATCTCTACATCACTGAGTCTGATGGGGATAGAATCAAGAGATGGAAGGATTTGTACAAACCTACATTTACAGAATTTATGTGTTTAGCTCTCCAAGGTCTCTTGAATAACCTCGCTACCAAGTTTTTGCAAAATCTTTGCAAGTGTACCTAAAAGAATTTATGCTATCACGCTGTTTTCAAGGCTACCTGTGATCACACCAGATATAGATTTGATTGAATTTTTGTTTCATTCACTCACTTTGCATTTTATTTATTGATTTAAGTAAATTGATAACACTTCTATTTTTTAAGCATTTGCATATGCATATATACTTTATAAATATATTACCACATGGATAGACAAAAGTCTTAACATTTTCTTAACATTTTCACTTCAAATGCATCCGTAAACAAACCATAAGGATAAATACTAGGTATAATATCATTTTGATTTATGGTCAGTGAAAACATACATTACACAGCATCCATTAGTGAGTGTAAAAGCAATAAGATATGGTTTAATGTAGGTTTAAAAAAATTAAGTTCCATCAAAGGAGAGTTTTAGTTAGAAACCCTAAAACTGCTTCTCATTTAGTCATAATATTCCTGATTTGAATATTTACTGCCAAATCTGTCTAGCTGCAAGCTTTGCAGAAAATAAATAAATTAAAATTCAGCTAATGCTTTATTTCCAGGAAAGTTCTAAGTATGTTATAACCAGTAGAGACATGATATTTATAGTGGCTATAAAATGTCTTTTTATATATATGTATATATTAAAACACATTGCAAAAATACATTTAACTACTAACATTCTGGAAAATCTATAAACACCATGCTTAAATAAGAAAAACTAAGAAATTTTGCAGAAATTGGAAGACTTTCAAATCAACGTAACTTTGACTTCATAATTTGTAGTTCTCTTTTCTCAGAAGAAATAATTTATTGTTTAAAGTAGTGCAACCTTTAGTATATGCAAACACAGGAATGTTAACGTATCTCTAATTGTTGATGCTTCCTTTAATCCTTTCCTTGCCAAGTGTGTATCTAATAGATACTTGCATGGTGACAACTCAGAAGATAAAGATATGTGAGTTACTTCCTGGCTGATAATTGCAGTAGAGATTCTCAGTTTTGGGGTACTCTCGCACTAGTGTATGGCACGTCCGAGTGCTATGCAATGTTTTGTCGGATTGCACTTGGCCCAATGTTATACTATTGGTCAGTGCAGATCTATGATATTTTTCTCATGACGATTAGGCATGAAAAATAAAATGCAGCATACAGCTAGTGCATCCGATAATGAAAGTGCTGAGACAAATAGATATTGAGCAGTAGGTCTACTCATGACAAATATATAATGAATGGTATTTGACCTGTAGAAAATTAGTCTGATGGGCTTCACCTTTGACCTTTCAGACATTATATGGACTTCTTCACTGATTGCATATTGATTGTTGAACTGATTAAACCGTGTTGACAATTATTTACAAATGTTCGCTTTTTCTTTTTATTCTTTTTCCCACTGGAAATTAATAATAAAAAATATTAGAACTTGTTGAAAAGTTGGATATTTTAAATATCTTCAACATCTGCAATATTTTGACTTACTTTACATAATATATTGATTTGTCCTGAAAATAACCAAAAAAGTAGATAATGAAATTTCTCATTAAGCTGCAAAGAGGCTGCAAAGGTTAAACTAGAGATCTTCTACCTCTTGATGATGCATTTCAAAGCATTGCACATTATACATCTGTCTGCTAAGCGCTATTAAATATTTACTTCATGTACAGTACAGGCAGTATAAATACAAATAATTTAAAGTGTTTTATGTTTCTAATTCTGGCAGGAATCAATCCTGCACATGTTTTTTTCAAAGGAAATTCACTTTAAAAATAATTTCCAAAAAAAGTAAATAATATTTACAAAAACATATATAGCTGCTACACACAAACAGCAATAAAAGGTATAACGTTCTTACTAATAATGGATATAAAATCACACCATAAAATGACATTATAAGTAGTTGATGAATTATCAATAGAATATGCAATGGACCAGAGTACAAAAAATGATGAATATTGATCAAAATTGCTACTCAAGCAAAAGCCTCAAAATGGTACCAAGTATGCTCAATAATCTAATTTCAATAAATATTATTTATACAATTCATATAGTAGAGTGCAAGAGAAACAAAACTTATATGTAATGCATAAATTGCAAATACCCTATTGAGTGGATGAAACCATATTAGCTAAGTTTGCTATTATTAAATACTTCTCTAATAAAGTGCAACAGTGAATAAATATATATACCCTAGTACCAATACCAATATATAGATTGACATATAGTATATTGAGACCTTGATTAAAAAAAAGGGCTGCTGAAATACATGTGCAAAGGAACCCCTCGAAGAAGCTACTGCAAAACCTATGGATATCTTTATCATGGTGTGCATAATTATTTGTCAGCTTTTTTTTCTTTGGCAAAATGGTCAATAAAAATAGATTTAAAGGTAATCTGTGCACAGTAACCTACAGACTTTGTCAGGTTGGTGCCATTATACTGATTAAAATGATACCTTGGGTCATGAAATCCATCTTGTGATTGTTATTTAATCTTTATTTTCAGTGAATGAGATTCTCATGCTTCAGGGCGGCCTGTGGGGGGGACTTTATGTGGTGCTCTGCTTACATATGCATCTGTATTGCTTATGACAGGTCACTGATTTATCAGTGACCTGCCTCCTATTTTACACACTGAATATCATAGGTATTTAAAACAAAAAATATCAAATTCAGCAGGCAGGTGGCGGCACCTTCACTGCAGTATGATTGCATCTATAGTATGCATTAAATTATTTTATTTAGGATATACATTTATTATGAAAAACAAAATTTTGTCTCGAAATGGCACCGGCCACACCTGTGCAATAGCATCTTCTGGAAACACGCATCCTCAAATTAGACGGGCTCTTATAGTTACAGAAATGAGAAACATTAAAATTTAAATCTGGTTTAGGCACACTGGAGCTCAGAAGAGAGGGTTCATTTGGATTTGGGAGTGCAGAATTCACTGGATTTCTTTTGGAGGGTGAGGAGCCATTTTGCTTTTGTCACTAACGTGGAGGCCCGCTATATTTCCGTTAACAGATGACAGACCTGAGTGGGAACTTGCTTTTTGGTGGATTGAGTTTAAGCTTTTATTGACAACATTTTATATAACATTTGGGATCACATTTATCCTGTGCTCTACGCTGAGCACTTACTTTGAGGTTTCCATCTGAATTTCCGAGTGACATGACAGATTAAACCCCCGAGGGATCCATTCACTATAATGAGGCAGCAGAGTAACTCTGGACTCCGTCTGGCCTCTATTCAATGGTGTCCTATTCAGAAGTGCACAAAACTGTAGTCGACTGCAGTTTTATGCTAGCCTAAAAGGTGGACACGGCCAGAACACAGGTGCTCTGCTTCCTTATAGGAAATATTTATCAGGGAAGTTCTGTCTGAATCACATATTTCAGAGACTTACACGGAAACCCCGATGTAAGAACTCAGTGCAGAGCACAAGATACATGTGAGCTGAGCCTTACTTTGAATTTTTGCAGGCAGAATGAGCAAATCAACAGTAGGTGAACAATTGCATTTATTTATATGTACACCGTTCCTCATGCAGTTAAAGTGATTAGACAACTATAATCTTCAGGTCAGCATGATTACAGTGATACCAGATTTTTACCTTGTATTTAGGTTTGGCAGCTGTCACACACTGAAAGATGCTTTTTGTTGCAAAAACTAGAATTTAGACACCTATATTTTTCCATATTTTGGTCCACAGTGTAAAGTGACAGCTTTGTGACGAGTCGACATTTTTATTGGTATCATTTTCAGTACGATTATAGCCAAACCACATAGGCATTTGGTGAGTATAACTATGCTTGTTATTTTTAAATAAAAAAGTAAAAGTGTGTTTTGTTTTATTTCTAATAAATGACTTTATTCTGGCTGTGTCTTTATTTACTGTGTAACTGTAGGATTAGCAATGGAAAGGTGTCTTATAGATGCCTCTTCATTACTAAGCCATGGGGTTAATGTCACCTGACAATACAAGGGTGAAATCAACCCCACAAATATGAACCCCACTTGCCACTACTACAGGGCAAGTGGGAAGAGCGGGGTAAAGCACCAGAATTGGCACATCTATTAGATGTGACTTTTCTGGGCAGCTGCTGGCTGCTATTTTTAGACTGGGGCCAATATTCATGGCCCCTTACCAGCCTGAGAATACAAGCCCCCAGCTGTCTGCTTTAGCAAGGCTGATTGTAAAAAATTGGAGGGACCTGTGCCTTTTTAAATTATTTATTTAAATAATTTAAAAAAAACAGAATGGCGACCCTTCTATTCTTGATAAACAACCTTGTTGAAGCTGACTGCTGAGTGTTGCAGCTGTTATGATCCCAATGGCAGAGGATCTCTGATATTCCGGCAAGATAGCAAAAATATAAATACTGCTCTAGGGAGGTGGAAACTGGGCTAACCGCATACCTGATCCTGACACAAACAACTAAAAGTAGCCGGTGAACGTGCCTACGTTGGTTCTAGACGTCTCGAGCCAGCCGGAGAACTGACTACCCCTAGAGGGAAAAAATAAGACCTCGCTTGCCTCCAGAGAAATTGAACCCCAAAGATATAGAAAGCCCCCAACAAATAATAACGGTGAGGCAAGAGGAAAACACAAACGTAGAGATGAACTAGATTCAGCAAAGTGAGGCCCAATAGTCTAGATAGCAGAAAATAGATAGTGGACTATGCGGTTAGCAAAAAACCCTACAAAACATCCACACTGAACATTCAAGAACCCCCACACCGACTGACGGTGTGGAGGGAGAATATCAGCCCCCTAGAGCTTCCAGCGAGTCAAAAATCAAATGTAAAGCAAGCTGGACAAAAACACTGAATAATGCAAACGATCCAAATTGTACAAAACAGACTTAGCTTTTCTTGCATGAGGCAGACTGAAAGGAATCCGGAGGAGACCAAATAGGTCTGGATACAACGATGCCAGGCAAGAGACTGAGTCCAGAGGAGACTCAAATAGGAAACACCCGCTG
Source organism: Ranitomeya variabilis (assembly GCF_051348905.1). Lineage (NCBI taxonomy): Eukaryota > Metazoa > Chordata > Amphibia > Anura > Dendrobatidae > Ranitomeya > Ranitomeya variabilis. Next base: position 150,136,946 of record NC_135234.1, on the reverse strand, counting down.
CTTAACGACACAGCTGGAGCTCAGGCATGCAACAAGACATACCTAACACAATACCGTTAGTGACCACCAGAGGGAGCCTAGAAACACAGTTCACAACATGCAGCCCCCAGCTGTGAGTTTTGCCTGGCTGGTTATCTAAAGTACAGAGGAACCTATGCCATTTTTTTTTAATTATTTATTTACAGTGCAGGAAAGACTGATGAATACTCCCGTCCGCCACTAGTGCTCTCACTGTTATTATCAGCAGCAGGTGTCGTATGATGGGAGCAGTAGTCCCATCAGCTGACACCAGTGACTTGAGGTAATCTTTATACCTCCGATCAAAGCAGAGCGCTCACACTGTCTTTTGACAGCATTGGAACTGCGGCACTCTGACCAGCAGGGATGATTTCACTGCCAATCAGAAGCGGTGTTTGCCACTCTGCCAAGCACATGACAATGCGACAAACACCCAGTGTTTGGGCAGATAAACCCGAACAGTATCACAGACTTCCTGGAGAAGTCTGTGTTCGGTGTCCTTGCCCGAACAGTAGGTGTTCATTACGGACGCCGATCTTTACTATTCGGATTCTCCCATCTCTAGTCATAAGGTTTCTGGATCAAAGTACCAATAAGAACCTGAAAAATCTTTGTAATGATTAGTATATGACAAGGTTTTTATTTTACTTTTTCATAGGATGATTTAAACCCCTTGTAATGCTGGTGGCTTTGGACCTACTGCTCCACATGCCGGGCTTACCCTGGAGTGGCCTGACTAAATGACTACCCGGTTTTTGCTAAAGCCTCTGGTTGTGAGGTCAGGCCTGGCTTGAAAATAGGAAAAAAGTTCCCAAAACACAATTGTGCCATTTTTTTACAGCTTTATTTTCTTGGAATTCACTGTCTAGTAAAACTCAGTCTGCTTCGTAGGGGGGAGAAAAATTCTTATCTCTCCTTCTTCCAGGTCAGCCTATCATTCTTGAACTTAGACCAATGCAGTGGAAATTAAACAATATACGAGAATGATTGCCGATCCAGCAAGAGACTCGGAGAATTAATTTAAAGGACAAAAAGACTTTTATAACACAATTAAAAATAAACAAACAAAGCCAAATCTACTGGTTTCAGCTTTTCTCCTCATCTCCCTCTGGAAAACCTGAAACCAGTATATTTGGCTCTATTTGTTTATTTGTTATTAAGTTGTAAAAGTCATTTTATCCATTAAATTGAAGCAATTCAATACATGAGAAAAAAGTGAAGTGGCACAACTCAGCTTCGGAGTTTCTCTACGTGTCCATGACCATAGCTAAACAGTGGTGCTAGCGTGGAGAATCCAGTCTAGAGGCGAGACTCACATGTCCTGTTCCACCTACACTCCCCCGTGCCATGAAGATGCATAATTGTATGCCGCAATAAAGAAGAACCTTCGACTAACAGTGAGTGCAGCGTTGTTCTTTTCTTTTTTACGTTTATCCATTAAATTAATTCTGTGAGTTTCTTGCTGGATTGGCAAATACTCCAGTATATGGTTTTACTTCCACTGCATTGGTCTATGTTAGTAGCATAGCTACCGGGGGGCAGAGGGGGCCATCGCCCCAGGCCCCGCGCTCTGAGGGGGCCCACCCGGAGCTATGCTACTGCAGCGTGCCAATACAGTTGCATTCTGTGGCAGAGCAGGGAGAATCGCTCTCCCTGCTCTGCCGCTATGGGGCCCCTGAGCAGGTGGGGAGCCTGGTACAAGCAGTGGGCCCACCGCCGTCATCGCAAGGTCAGCTGTATCTGCATCTAGCCGATACAGCTGACCGCGATGATGAGGGAAGGAGCGCTGCATTGCGCTCCTTCTCCCATCATCCCCCACATTGTTTGACAGCGGGCACGATGACGTCACCGCCCGGTGCCCACAGTCAGGAGATGAGCGGGAGCAGGGAGCGCCGCTGGAACAAAGAGGAAGAGCGGTGAGTATTTATTTTGTTTTTTTATGTCGGTGCTGCCTTATATACAGGATCTGCCTATGGAGGGGTGTGCTGCCTTATATATAGGAGCTGCCTTACATACAGGATCTGCCTATGGGGGGTGCTGCCTTATATACAGGATCTGCTTATGGGGATGCTGCCTTATATACAGGATCTGCTTATGGCGGGGTGCTGCCTTATATACAGGATCTGCTTATGGGGGGATGCTGCCTTGTATAAGGATCTGCCTATGGGGGTGTGCTGCCTTATATATGGGATCTGCCTATGGGGTGTGCTGCCTTATATATGGGATCTGCCTATGGGGGGTGCTGCCTTATATGCAGGATCTGCTTATGGGGGTGCTGCATTATATACAGGATCTGCTTATGGGGGTGCTGCTTTATACTCAGGATCTGCTTATGGGGGATGCTGCCTTATATACAGGATCTGCCTATGGGGGGTTGCTGCCTTATATACAGGATCTGCTTATGGGGGAGCTTGTTATGATCCTGGTGGTAGGATCTCAAACTGAACTGACATATATACCCTGAGTATATAGGACAAGTTCTGGGGATGTGGAAGCTATACTGACCGCAATCCTGATCCTATCCAAACACACTAAAGGCAGCTGTGGAACGTTACCTGAAAACCTAGACGTCTCGTCACAGCCTGAGAAACTGACTACCCCTAGAGAGAAAGCAAAGACCTCACTTGCCTCAGAGAAATGTACCTCAAAGTTTTAGATAGCCCCCCACAAATAATAACGGTGAGTCAAGGGGAAAACACAAACGTAGAGATGAAACAGATTTAGCAAATGAGGCCCGCTAATACTAGATAGGCAGAAAATAGATAGGTGTCTGTGCGGTCAGTACAAAAACTATCAAAAGTAAACCACGCAGAGAATACAAGAACTCCCACACCGACTCACGATGTGAGGGGCACACTCTGCACCCCAGAACTAACCAGCAAGCAAAAAATCACATAAAAGCAAGCTGGGCTGAACTCATAATATAATGAGAAACTTTTTCAAGGAAATAATGAGAAACTGAACAAGCAAACTTAGCTTCTCATAGCAGGAGACTGGTCACAAGGAATATTCAGGAGAACACAGGATCAGGACAGAATACACCGACAGCAGGCAACAAGTAAAGGTCCAGGTGAATTAAATAGGCCCAGCCTAGCAGGAGATGAAACAGCTGAGCCCAGCCAAGACCAGCCATATCGCTAAAGGCCACCAGAGGGAGCCCAAGAACAAACTCACACAGTACCACTCATGACCACAGGAGGGAGCCCGAGAACGGAATTCACAACAGTACCCCCCCTTGAGGAGGGGTCACCGAACCCTCAACAGAGCTCCCAGGCCGATCAGGATGAGCCAAATGAAAGGCACGAACCAAATCGGCCGCATGGACATCGGAGGCGACAACCCAGGAATTATCCTCCTGACCATAACCCTTCCATTTAACTAAGTACTGAATCTTCCATCTCGAAATACGAGAATCCAAGATCTTCTCCACCACATATTCCAACTCCCCCTCGACCAAGACCGGAGCAGGAGGATCAACAGAAGGGACCACAGGCACCACATATCTCTGCAACAATGACCTATGGAACACATTATGAATGGCAAACGATGTTGGGAGGTCCAAACGAAAAGACACAGGGTTGAGGATTTCCGAAATCTTATAAGGACCAATGAAACGAGGCTTGAACTTAGGAGAGGAAACCTTCATCGGGACATAACGAGAAGACAACCATACCAAATCCCCCACACGAAGTCGGGGACCCACACAGCGACGGCGGTTAGCAAAGTGCTGAGCCTTCTCTTGGGACAAAGTCAAATTGTCCACCACATGGTTCCAAATCTGCTGCAACCTATCCACCACAGAATCCACCCCAGGACAGTCAGAAGACTCAACCTGACCCGAGGAGAAACGAGGATGAAAACCAGAATTGCAAAAGAAAGGCAAAACCAAAGTAGCAGAACTAGCCCGATTATTGAGGGCGAACACAGCCAATGGCAAAAAGGTCACCCAATCATCCTGGTCAGCAGAAACAAAACATCTCAAATAAGTTTCCAAGGTCTGATTAGTTCGTTCGGTTTGACCATTCGTCTGAGGATGGAAGGCTGACGAAAAAGACAATTCAATGCCCATCTTAGCACAAAAGGATTGCCAAAATCTGGACACAAACTGGGATCCTCTGTCGGACACAATGTTCTCCGGAATACCATGTAAACGAACCACATTCTGAAAAAACAATGGCACCAAATCGGAGGAGGAAGGCAACTTAGGCAAGGGTACCAAATGGACCATTTTGGAAAAACGATCACAAACCACCCAGATGACAGACATCTTCTGAGAGACAGGAAGATCCGAAATAAAATCCATGGAAATATGCGTCCAAGGCCTCTTCGGGACAGGCAAAGGCAAAAGCAATCCACTGGCACGAGAACACGAAGGCTTGGCCCGAGCACAAATCCCACAGGACTGCACAAAGGAACGCACATCCCGCGACAAGGAAGGCCACCAAAAGGATCTCGCCACCAAATCCCTGGTACCAAAAATCCCAGGATGACCCACCAACACCGAAGAATGAACCTCGGAAATAACTCTACTGGTCCATCTGTCTGGGACAAACAGTCTCTCCGGTGGACAACGGTCAGGTCTATTGGCCTGAAACACCTGCAACACCCGTCGCAGATCAGGAGAGATAGCAGACAAAATCACCCCCTCTTTGAGAACACCAGTCAGTTCAGAAACTTCCGGGGAGTCAGGTACAAAACTCCTAGAAAGGGCATCAGCCTTCACGTTTTTCGAACCCGGAAGATATGAAACCACGAAATTGAAACGAGAGAAAAACAGCGACCATCGAGCCTGTCTCGGATTCAACCGTTTGGCAGACTCGAGATAAGTCAAATTCTTGTGATCCGTCAAGACCACCACACGATGCTTGGCTCCCTCAAGCCAATGTCGCCACTCCTCAAATGCCCACTTCATTGCCAACAACTCTCGATTACCAACATCATAATTCCGCTTGGCAGGCAAAAACTTTCTTGAAAAGAAAGCACATGGTCTCATCACAGAGCCATCAGAGCTTCTCTGCGACAAAACAGCCCTTGTTCCAATCTCTGAAGCATCAACCTCGAACTGAAAGGGAAGAGAGACATCGGGCTAGCGCAAGACAGGAGCCGAAGAAAACCGACGTTTCAACTCCTGAAAGGCCTCCACGGCCGCAGGAGACCAATTCGTCACATCAGAACCCTTCTTGGTCAAATCCGTCAAAGGCTTCACCACACTAGAAAAATTAGTGATGAAGCGACGGTAAAAATTAGCAAAACCCAAGAACTTCTGAAGACTCTTCACAGATGTAGGTTGAGTCCAGTCATGAATAGCCTGGACCTTGACTGGATCCATCTCGATAGTAGAAGGAGAAAAAATAAAGCCCAAAAAGGAAACGTTCTGGACTCCGAAGAGACATTTAGAGCCCTTCACAAACAAGGCATTGGCACGCAGGACCTGAAATACCATCCTGACCTGCTTCACATGAGACTCCCAATCATCAGAAAAGACCAAAATATCATCCAGGTGCACAATCATAAATCTATCCAGGTACTCTCGGAAGATGTCGTGCATGAAGGACTGAAACACAGAGGGGGCATTAGAAAGCCCAAAAGGCATCACCAAGTACTCAAAATGGCCTTTGGGCGTATCAAATGCTGTTTTCCATTCATCGCCCTGCTTTATGCGCACAAGATTATACGCTCCACGAAGATCTATCTTGGTGAACCAACTGGCCCCCCTAATCCGGGCAAACAGATCGGACAACAGTGGCAAGGGATACTGAAATTTGACCGTGATGTTATTTAGAAGGCGATAATCTATACAGGGTCTCAGAGAACCATCCTTCTTGGCCACAAAAAAAGAACCCCGCACCCAAAGGGGACGAGGACGGGCAAATATGTCCCTTCTCCAAGGACTCCTTTATCTAACTCAGCATAGAGGTATGTTCTGGTACAGACAAATTAAAAAGTCGTCCCTTAGGGAACTTACTACCAGGAATCAGATTTATGGCACAATCACAATCCCTATGAGGAGGTAGGGCACTGGATTTGGGCTCATCAAATACATCCTGGTAGTCCGACAAAAATTCAGGGACTTCAGAAGGAGTAGAAGAAGCAATTGACACCAAAGGAGCATCGCCATGAATCCCCTGGCACCCCCAACTTGACACAGACATTGCTTTCCAATCCAGGACTGGATTATGAGCCTGCAGCCATGGCAGACCCAACACGACAACATCATGCAAATTATGTAGCACAAGAAAGCGAATTACCTCCTGATGTACAGGAGCCATGCACATGGTCAATTGAGTCCAGTACTGAGGTTTATTCTTGGCCAATGGTGTAGCATCAATTCCCTTTAGCGGAATAGGGAATTGTAAAGGCTCCAAGATAAAACCACAGTGCCTGGCAAATGACAAATCCATCAAATTCAGGGCAGCACCTGAATCCACAAAAGCCATAACTGGGTAGGATGACAGAGAGCAAATCGAAGTAACAGACAAAATGAATTTAGGTTGTACAGTACCAATGGTGACAAACTTGGCAACCCTTTTCGTGCACTTAGAGCATGCTGAGATAACATGAGCAGAATCACCACAGTAACAGCACAACCCATTTTGACGTCTGTGGTTTTGCCGTTCAACTCTGGTCAGAATCCTGTCACATTGCACAGGCTCAGGTTTCTGCTCAGAAAATACCGCCAGAGGGTGCACAGGTTTGCGCTCCCGCAAATGCCGATCAATCTGAATGGCCAAAGACATTGACTCATTCAGACCCGCCGGCGTGGGGAACCCCACCATAACATCTTTAAGGGCTTCAGAAAGACCCTTTATGAAAATCGCCGCCAGGGCGCACTCATTCCACTGAGTGAGCACTGACCACTTCCTAAACTTCTGACAATAAACCTCTGTTTCATCCCGACTCTTAGAGAGAGCCAGCAAAACCTTCTCTGCTTGGTCTACCAGATTTGATTCCTCATAAAGCACTCCAAGCGCCAGAAAAAACGCATCAACATTTAGCAGTGCCGGATCTCCTGGCGCCAAAGAGAATGCCCAATCTTGAGGGTCACCCCGCAACAAAGAAATAACAATTTTGACTTGCTGAGCAGAGTCGCCAGATGAGCGAGGTCTCAGAGAAAGAAATAACTTACAATTATTCTTAAAGTTCAAAAACCTAGATCTATCTCCGGAGAACAGCTCAGGAATAGGTATTTTAGGCTCTGACATAGGACTGCGGACTACATAATCCTGAATGCCCTGTACCCTTGCAGTGAGATGATCCACACTAGAAGACAGACTCTGAATGTCCATATTAGTAGCTGCATACAGAACCACCCAGAGATTAAGGGGAGGAGAGAGGCAAAACACAGTGCAGAGGGAAAAAAAGAAAAAAATGACCTTAAGATTTCTCTTCTCCCTCTTTAGCTGCATTAACACTTTCGGGCCTACTGTACTGTTATGATCCTGGTGGTAGGATCTCAAACTGACCTGACAAATATACCCTGAGTATATAGGACAAGTTCTGGGGATGTGGAAGCTATACTGACCGCAATCCTGATCCTATCCAAACACACTAAAGGCAGCTGTGGAACATTACCTGGAAACCTAGACTGTTGTGAATTTGCTTTTTGCTCCCTCTAGTGGTTACTAGTTTTTTGACTCTGGTTTTTCTGTCATTCCTTTTATCCGCACCTGGGTCGTTAGTTAGGGGTGTTGCTATATAAGCTCCCTGGACCTTCAGTTCAATGCCTGGCAACGTAGTTATCAGAGCTAGTCTGCTGTGCTCTTGTCTACTGATCCTGGTTCCAGTTATATCAGCTAAGTCTTCCTTTTGCTTTTTGCTATTTGTTTGGTTTTGTATTTTTGTCCAGCTTGTTCCTAATCTATATCCTGACCTTTGCTGGAAGCTCTAGGGGGCTGGTGTTCTCCCCCCGGACCGTTAGACGGTTCGGGGGTTCTTGAATTTCCAGTGTGGATTTTGATAGGGTTTTTGTTGACCATATAAGTTACCTTTCTTTATTCTGCTATCAGTAAGCGGGCCTCTCTGTGCTAAACCTGGTTCATTTCTGTGTTTGTCATTTCCTCTTACCTCACCGTCATTATTTGTGGGGGGCTTCTATCCAGCTTTGGGGTCCCCTTCTCTGGAGGCAAGAAAGGTCTTTGTTTTCCTCTACTAGGGGTAGCTAGATTCTCCGGCTGGCGCGTGTCATCTAGAATCAACGTAGGAATGATCCCCGGCTACTTCTAGTGTTGGCGTTAGGAGTAGATATATGGTCAACCCAGTTACCACTGCCCTATGAGCTGGATTTTTGTATTCTGCAGACTTCCACGTTCCTCTGAGACCCTCGCCATTGGGGTCATAACAGTTTGCCAGGCCAGTATTAAATGTTTAATGCATTGCAGAAGAGGGATTATAAGAAAGAAGATTCTGAGTTTTTTTTTTTTTTCTCCTTCCCCTTTACCTCAGAGTGGCTATGCTTGCTGCAGACATGAATGTCCCGGATAAGTGGACCAGCAGAGTCATTTCCGAGGTTCATTCCTCGGTGTTGGCAGGTCACCCGGGAATTTTTGGCACCAGAGATCTGGTGGCCAGGTCCTTTTGGTGGCCTTCCTTGTCAAGGGATGTGCGGTCATTTGTGCAGTCCTGTGGGACTTGTGCTCGAGCTAAGCCTTGCTGTTCTCGTGCCAGCGGTTTGCTCTTGCCCTTGCCTGTCCCGAAGAGACCTTGGACACATATCTCCATGGATTTCATTTCTGATCTTCCGCTATCTCAGGGCATGTCCGTTATCTGGGTGATATGTGATCGCTTCTCCAAGATGGTCCATTTGGTTCCTTTGCCTAAGCTGCCTTCCTCTTCCGATCTGGTTCCTGTGTTTTTCCAGAACGTGGTTCGTTTGCACGGCATCCCTGAGAATATTGTGTCAGACAGAGGATCCCAGTTCGTTTCCAGGTTCTGGCGATCCTTTTGTAGTAGGATGGGCATTGATTTGTCGTTTTCGTCTGCTTTCCATCCTCAGACTAATGGACAGACGGAGCGAACCAATCAGACTTTGGAGGCTTATTTGAGGTGTTTTGTCTCTGCTGATCAGGACGATTGGGTGACATTTTTGCCGTTGGCTGAGTTTGCCCTTAATAATCGGGCTAGTTCCGCCACCTTGGTTTCGCCTTTTTTCTGCAACTCTGGTTTCCATCCTCGCTTTTCTTCGGGTCATGTGGAGCCTTCTGACTGTCCTGGGGTGGATTCTGTGGTGGATAGGTTGCAGCAGATCTGGAATCATGTGGTGGACAACTTGAAGTTGTCACAGGAGAAGGCTCAGCGCTTTGCCAACCGCCGCCGCGGTGTGGGTCCCCGACTGCGCGTTGGGGATTTGGTGTGGCTTTCTTCCCGCTTTGTTCCTATGAAGGTCTCCTCTCCCAAATTTAAACCTCGTTTTATTGGGCCTTACAAGATATTGGAAATCCTTAATCCTGTATCTTTTCGTCTGGATCTTCCTGTGTCGTTCGCTATTCACAATGTATTTCATAGGTCCTTGTTGCGGCGGTACATTGTGCCTGTAGTTCCTTCTGCTGAGCCTCCTGCTCCGGTGTTGGTTGAGGGCGAGTTGGAGTACGTGGTGGAGAAGATCTTGGATTCTCGCCTCTCCAGGCGGAGGCTTCAGTACCTGGTCAAGTGGAAGGGCTATGGTCAGGAGGATAATTCCTGGGTGGTCGCCTCTGATGTTCATGCGGCCGATTTAGTTCGTGCCTTTCATGCCGCTCATCCTGATCGCCCTGGTGGTCGTGGTGAGGGTTCGGTGACCCCTCACTAAGGGGGGGGTACTGTTGTGAATTTGCTTTTTGCTCCCTCTAGTGGTTACTAGTTTTTTGACTCTGGTTTTTCTGTCATTCCTTTTATCCGCACCTGGGTCGTTAGTTAGGGGTGTTGCTATATAAGCTCCCTGGACCTTCAGTTCAATGCCTGGCAACGTAGTTATCAGAGCTAGTCTGCTGTGCTCTTGTCTACTGATCCTGGTTCCAGTTATATCAGCTAAGTCTTCCTTTTGCTTTTTGCTATTTGTTTTGGTTTTGTATTTTTGTCCAGCTTGTTCCTAATCTATATCCTGACCTTTGCTGGAAGCTCTAGGGGGCTGGTGTTCTCCCCCCGGACCGTTAGACGGTTCGGGGGTTCTTGAATTTCCAGTGTGGATTTTGATAGGGTTTTTGTTGACCATATAAGTTACCTTTCTTTATTCTGCTATCAGTAAGCGGGCCTCTCTGTGCTAAACCTGGTTCATTTCTGTGTTTGTCATTTCCTCTTACCTCACCGTCATTATTTGTGGGGGGCTTCTATCCAGCTTTGGGGTCCCCTTCTCTGGAGGCAAGAAAGGTCTTTGTTTTCCTCTACTAGGGGTAGCTAGATTCTCCGGCTGGCGTGTGTCATCTAGAATCAACGTAGGAATGATCCCCGGCTACTTCTAGTGTTGGCGTTAGGAGTAGATATATGGTCAACCCAGTTACCACTGCCCTATGAGCTGGATTTTTGTATTCTGCAGACTTCCACGTTCCTCTGAGACCCTCGCCATTGGGGTCATAACACTAGACATCTCGTCACAGCCTGAGAAACTGACTACCCCTAGAGAGAAAGCAAAGACCTCACTTGCCTCAGAGAAATGTACCCCAAAGTTTTAGATAGCCCCCCACAAATAATAACGGTGAGTCAAGGGGAAAACACAAACGTAGAGATGAAACAGATTTAGCAAATGAGGCCCGCTAATACTAGATAGGCAGAAAATAGATAGGTGTCTGTGCGGTCAGAACAAAAACTATCAAAAGTAAACCACGCAGAGAATACAAGAACCCCCACACCGACTCACGATGTGAGGGGCACACTCTGCACCCCAGAACTAACCAGCAAGCAAAAAATCACATAAAAGCAAGCTGGGCTGAACTCATAATATAATGAGAAACTTTTTCAAGGAAATAATGAGAAACCGAACAAGCAAACTTAGCTTCTCATAGCAGGAGACTGGTCACAAGGAATATTCAGGAGAACACAGGATCAGGACAGAATACACCGACAGCAGGCGACAAGTAAAGGTCCAGGTGAATTAAATAGGCCCAGCCTAGCAGGAGATGAAACAGCTGAGCCCAGCCAAGACCAGCCATATTGCTAAAGGCCACCAGAGGGAGCCCAAGAACAAACTCACACAGTACCACTCATGACCACAGGAGGGAGCCCGAGAACGGAATTCACAACAGGTACTGCCTTATATACAGGATCTGCTTATGGGGGTGCTGACTTATATGCAGGATCTGCCTATGAGGGGTGCTGCCTTATATATAGGAGATGCCTTACATATAGGATCTGCCTATGGGGGGTGCTGCCTTCTATACAGGATCTGCTTATGGGGGGTGCTGCCTTATATACAGGATCTGCCTATGGGGATGCTACCTTATATACAGGATCTGCCTATGGGGGGTGTGCTGCCTTACATACAGGATCTGCATATGGGGGTGCTGCCTTATATAAAGGACCATAAAATGTAAGTCCGCAAGGACAGGGTCCTCTCCCCTCTGTACCAGTGTGTCACTGTAAACCTGTTTACTGTAAATGATATCTATAACCCTGTATGTAACCCCTTTCTCATGTACAGCACCATGGAATTAATGGTGCTATATAAATAAATAATAATAATAATAATAATAATAATAATCTGCCTATGGGGGGTGCTGCCTTATATATAGGATCTGCCTATGGGAGGGGGTGCTGCCTTATATACAGGATCTGCCTATGGGAGGGGGTGCTGCCTTATATATAGTATCTGCCTATGGGGGGTGCTGCCTTATATATAGGATCTGCCTATGGGAGTGTGCTGCCTTATATATAGGGTCTGCCTATGGGGGGTGCTGCCTTGTATATAGGATCTGACTATGGGGGTGTGCTGCCTTACATACAAGATCTGCCTATGGGGGGTGCTGCCTTATATACAGGATCTTCTTATGGGGGTGCTGCCTTATATACAGGATCTGCTTATGGGGGGTGCTGCCTTATATACAGGATCTGCTTATGGAGGGGTGCTGCCTTATATACAGGATCTGCTACCTGGCTAGGGGCCCACTCAGAAGCTTGGCCCCCCTGAACCAAAACCCTAGCTACGCCTCTGGTCTATGTGCAAGGACCATACTTTAAGCAGGTTACCACTAAATTTAGGTTATTGCACTTACTTGGTTTGAATTTTGAGCACTTGTGCACTTTATTTTTCTAGTGTTAAATTTTATATTAGGATTCAATAAAGGTTTTATTTTACTTTTACTTTTTTCCCAAACTGCTACTAGTGTGTTAGGAGGAGAGGCTGACGTTGAAGAATGAGGATAGGGATTATTTCTCACCTACTAAGAAGTAAGTGGAGCTTCAATCCTTCAACTCCTCATCTCACCATGTGGACTCACTGTGCTCTTCCTCTGATGCTCCTTTTTTGTTTGTTTGTTTTTTCAGCTGTCTTACAATGCGGCACCTGATTAATATGTCTGGACAATGTAGCAACAGGCTGACTGAGTTGTATCAAAGCTGTACACATTCAAGATATCTATTGTAAGGGTTTTGTTGTTTATTCTTCCCCTCCTCCATCATCAGAAGTGCTCATTTGTAGCCTTTTTTCTTTTGTGGTAAAAATGACATGACAATATGACCCTCCATGTCAGTAAGATTATGGCAGAGGCAATCTTGCATTTTATTTAATTTAAGTAGTTAAATTTTGGATGGAAAGTTCTAAAATATGTTGCTTGAGACACCAGTAAAGTTTTCATTTTTCATTAAAGGAAATCTGTCAGCAGGTTTTTGATACCTCATCTGAGAGCAGCAAGATGTAGGCAAAGAGATCCTTCATCCAGTGATGCTTCACTTACTTTACAGGGTGCAGCCATTCTAACACAATCAGAGCTTTTAGATTTAGCAATGCAGTAGAGCTGAGGAAGCTAACGTCACTTACACCTGGCTCCCTATGTACATAGCTATAGACTTATCATAGAAGGGGGAAGAGACAGACCAGGGCTCACCCATTGCTGTAGCTGCAGCAGCTTCCATAGTCCAAGCAATGATAATCACTATGTGATTAGCCCCTTAATGACCGACAATGTGTCTTTTAACGGGGGCAGTTAAGAGTACTTGTTACTCCTTGCCACTTTTTAACAGCGCTGAGAAATAAGTGTATAATGCCCCCCAGCCCAGAGAACATTATTCAAGTGTTTTTTTACCATCCCCTGTCACATGATCACTGTTATTCACTGAATAACTGTGATCACAAAAAAAAAGTCAGATTTTCCATTCATTTCTCTCTCCTCTGATATGATCTAGCATACCAGACTAGAGAGAAATGGGGTTCTCCGAGCCCTCCCGTTACCTCCACCATCCCTGGATACCCTAGCTCTGCTTCCCAACCCTCCACTTCATCTTCCTGGAAGAAAATGGCAGGCACATGCGTAGTGCGCCAGCCGAGATCTGCTGGCCGGTACCCGGCAATAATAGGAGATTTTTCCTATTGGTTCATTTTGGTCACTGTGATACACCTTATCACAGTGATCCAAATAAAAAAATAGTAAATAAACTCCCTCTTTGTAACCCCCTTAGTTAGGTAAAAGTATATATTTTATTTTTTTCAATCTTTAAAGATAGGGTTAGGGTTGTGTAAGGGTTAGCGGTTTGAATTAGGGCTGGGGTTAGAGTTAGGATGAGAGCTGGGGAGAGGTTTTTGTTAGTTGTGTTGGGAATGGGGTTGTGTTGTGGTTAGGGGTTAGGGTTGTGTTGGGGTTGTGGTTAGGGTTACGGTTAGAGGTGTAGTTAGGGTTAGAGATGTGTTGGGGTTAGGGGTGTGTTGAGGTTAGGGTTGCGTTTAGGGCTGTGTTAGGGTTGTAGTTAGAATTGGGGAGTTTCCACTGTTTAGGCACATCAGAGGGTCTCCAAATGCGACATGGTGCCCACCATCAATTCCAGCCAATGTTGTATTCAAAAAGACAAACAGTGCTCCCTCCATTCTGAGCCCTGCCATGTGCTCAAACAGTGTATTTCCCCCACATGTGGGGTATCGGTGTACTCAGGAGAAATTACACAACAAATGTTGTTGTCCATTTTCTCCTGATATTATTGTGAAAATAAAAAAGTGTGGTTATAAAATAATTTGTTTGTGAAAAAAATTAAATGTAAATTTTTCCTTTAGTTCTCTTGAAGCACCTGAAGGTTTAATAAACATCTTGAATGTGCTTTTGAGCACCTTGAGGGGTGCATTTTTTTGAATGGTGTCATTTTTTGGTATTTTCTATTATATTGACCCTGCAAAGTCACTTCAAATGTGAAGAGGTCCCAAAACAAATGGTGTTGTAAATTTTGTTGGAAAATGAAAAATCACTGGTCACATTTTAATCCTTATAACTAGAGTTGAGCGGCATTTACTTTTTCCGGATCGAGTCGGGTTTTGCGAAACCCGACTTTGTCAAGAGTCGGGTCGGGTGAAATCGGCCAAATATTGCGAAAAGTCGGGGGCCGACTGAAACACGAAACCCAATGCAAGTCAATGGGGAATCAAAGTCGGCAGTGAGTGGAGGACAGGAAAACACCTACAGTGCCCATTTTAATGCCAAAAACATCAATTCTTATTACTTAAGCTTGTCCATCTTAATTTACTTTATAATAATAGTTAGGAATTGAAAACTGGAGGTCATTTGGCTAAAGTTGTGGGGGGGTAGGGCTGGCTCAATATTTTTGTGGGCCTAGGAAACGCGGAATACGTCACGGCGGTGGAGCAGGGAGAGGTAAGTATTTCAACTTTGCAAGTGCTGTGATCCTGAGCAAGCAGGGGGGCCCACTCGTTGGCACTGGCACAGGGCCCCTCATAGTACGGCGGTGTGTTTGACGGCAAGTGGCGCCTCCCACTGGCAGAGACACTTTTGCGTACTATGAGGGGCCCTGTGCCAGTGATGTCGCCAACGAGTATGCCCCCACCACCTGATGAAGGAACCTGCACTTTCATCTGCACCTTTCTCTTTGTCCCCGTGTAAGGTGGCATAGTATGCGGGAAGGGGAACCTGACTTTCAGCAGGGTCAGATTCTGGCTGTGTAGAGTGCAAGGGGAATGTAGTGGTCTGGGTCAATGTACCAGCAGACTCATCTAGCAGTGGCTGGGAAATGGGCAGGATGAGGAGAAAACACAGATATAGGCCTAAATAACAAAGTAGGCTAAATGCAGTTCAAATGTGGTAACAGGACTAAACAGGCGGCATTGCTTTGTTCAGTGGAGGAAAACTGTAATGTGTGGCAGCCACAGTTAGTAGGCCCAAATTATAAAGTGGGCTAAATGTCTGCCAAAAAGTTGTTCATAAATAAACAGGCGACATTTATAAACCTAAAAAGAACACTGGGCTGCAAGATAGAATAGTAAATATCTGCAAAGTATGCGACCAAACAAGAGAGGTATCAAAATCAAATTTTATTCTTACGGTATTAATACACAATATTACAGTAAATGTTTATGGACAAAAAATACGGTGATTGGAAAGACGTGCCAACATAGCCACCAGCAAAGATGTCATAAAGGGCTGGGGAAGGACACACACAGTCCAGGCAACCTGACTGCCCATCCACGCCAGAGTGTGGCCCAAGTTCAAAACATTTATTAATATTTTATAAAATATAAAAGAAGCAGCATAAATGGTCAATGTTAATAATGGAAGGGGGTATCCAGTGAAAAACCCCCTAAGGAGTTAAAAAGCTCAAAATAGCAATGACCCTAGACCGTAAATGTAGTTTGTGCTGCGTAAGAACAGGGCATATGATAATAACAAATTACCAGCACATCCAGGTCCTAACAAAAGTGCATGCAGGCAAATACTAGTAAAGGCACATTACCTTGGGACATAGTGGGAGGCTGGTACCGGCGTGGTATGGACAGAAGGAGGGCCTCGACGCACGTTTCGCCGTAAAAGGCTTCGTCAGGAGGCGTGGTGTGCTGGAAGCAGAGTTGAGGTTTAAATAGGGACCAAGGGGGACTTGCTGACCAACCGGCGCGCTCCCATCATGATGCGGAAGTCGCCGACCGGCCGGCGCAGCTGCGCGCCACGGAGTATGGGCGGGAGGACTAAACAGGCGGCATTGCTTTGTTCAGTGGAGGAAAACTGTAATGTGTGGCAGCCACAGTTAGTAGGCCCAAATTATAAAGTGGGCTAAATGTCTGCCAAAAAGTTGTTCATAAATAAACAGGCGACATTGTTTTGCTCAGTGTCAGAAAATTGTAATGAGTAGCAGACTAAGTTAGTAGGCCCAAATAATAAAGTGGGCTAAATGTCTGCCCAAAAATTGTTCATAAATAAACAGGTGGCATAGCTGAGTAGCAGACAGTGGTAGTAGGCGCAAAGTATTAACTGGTCTAAATGGAGGCCAGGGCCCCTGTATATTTTAACTATCATCTATCATTTCAACAAATTTGTATTGGCAGTGCCATTGAAGGATTTAACCCTAGAATGCGTGACCATAGAAATCTATACTATTACGTACCTGGGGCCTTTGAGGCCTGTTTTCAAATAACATGGAATAACTCAAAAACATTTTTTTTTCAAAGTTATTTGAAAGTAAGCATGCATTCCCACTAGCTCTGGGGTCCGCCTGGACGGGATTTCGTAATGGATCTGACCTCCTGGTGACCCCGGCTAAGGCTGGTAGAACGCGTACCTGGGGCCTCGCAGGCCTGTCAGGTTACTTTTTTTATTATTTTCTGTAAAACTACTTTAGTTACAATTTTGAAACTCTAGGTATTCCTCAGCTATATAGTTGTTAGTAATTTCCAGTTGTTCGTATATTTTTATGTTATAGGCATTTCGTATAGCAACGCTTTTTTTGTGACTACCCCATATTCACGTACCTGGGGCCTTTTAGGCCTGTGTGCAAATAACATGGAATAACTCAAATAAAAATACTTTTCAAAGTTTATTTTAAATTTGCAAAGTAAGGATGCATTCCCACTAGCGCTGGGGTCCACCAGGAGGGGATCCGTAATGGATCTGACCTCCTGGTGACCTCAGCTAAGGCTGGTGGAATCCCGGCATTCCATCAGCCTTAGCTGGAGTTACCAGGAGGTCAGATCCATTATGGATCCCATTCTGGTGAACCCCAGCGCTACTTGGAACATAGCCTAAGATGTGTATAATTCCAAAAAAAAATTATGTACATAAAACAACAAAAATGTAACTAAACGGGCACGCCCAATATATTCACTCAGTACAATTTTTTATGATGGATACATTTTTTCTTATAAAAAGTTTTTACATAAAGTCTGTAGCAAACTTGGTGCAGGAATATATATTTTCCACTTTACTTATTCCCCCGACAATTCTTGCATAATATTTTTTCTTCAGAATGTTCGCTGCATACATTTTGTCCGCAAGTAGAACAGAAACGCTCCGATTTTCTTTCTTTCTTTGCTGGACAAATATAGCAGCGCTTTCTTTTTTTTTCTCTTTGCTCTGGCTGTTCCTGAAAGCATATTCCACATCGGATCATTGCCTCTGTAATTTGCCTTGATAAGCATTTTGTGCTGTTTCTCTCTAGCATAGTAGGCATCAAAAGTTCATAACAAAGTTCTGTCAAAAATATACGTCTATTGTCCTTCCTGTTGGCATGGAATTCTGGATTAGTTTGACAATAAACAATATAGCTATTGAGGGATGACACATCAAGGATATTGGAAAAAAGGGCAACAGGCGAACGTTTAGTCTGCCTTTTACACGAATATTCAGTAATCATTTCGTCCATCTTGTCGACACCTCCTTTTGTCTTATTATAATGAAGTATAATTTCAGGTTTTTGTTTCCTGTCATTGGTGTCAATACTTTAAACGTGATCCATTGTGCTCAGTAATATCACAGATTTTTCTTTCTTGGCTTTATAGGACACCATTGTTGCCTCATTGCAGAAACCGAATACACTCTCGTAGATTGGTCGCTGTGCATTGTGCTTCATTATTGGTGGAATTTCGCGGCGGTTTGGTCTCATTGTACCAACAAGTGTTAGTTGTTTCTGAAGCAAAAAATTGGCCAGTTCTAAATTAGTAAAATAATTATCCATAGTGATATTTTTTCCAGAATGGAAAATTGGTAAAGCTAGTGTTTTCACTATGTTGGAACATAGATCTTTCTGGACTGGAGCGTCAGCTTCTTTTCCACAGTAAATCATGCCATTCATCCCATAATAAGTTGCTGAATCGCACATCCAGAAAATTTTTATGCCGTATTTAGCTGGCTTACTGGGCATATATTGGATAAATTTGCAACGTCCCCTAAAGGCAAGAAGTTGTTCGTCCACTGTCACATATTCGCTAGAATTGTAAAGTTTGTAACAGTTCTTGATAAAAAGATTCCATATATAGCTAATAGGCGCTAATTTATCGGTTGCCAACCTCATAGGCCGAGTTCTCTTTTCATCAAAACGAATGCATCTCCGAATAGCCTCAAATCTATCTACGGACATAGTGGCTTTGTAATGTGGATCTGCAAATGGGTTCAGAAATAACTCTCTGATTGGCACATCATATGATTTAGTCGACCCTGCCAGAAGAGTAAGGCCAATATAGGCATATAGTTCCTCTTTAGTTAAATTTTTCCAAGGTTTTTTTTTTCCGAAGCAATACGTTTACCTTCCACATTCGTACACAAAACTACCTCATCTGCAATATCATCTGAAACAAATTTACTGAAAACATCTTTTTTGGACATGAATTGGGAAATTCCGACAGCTCCTTGAGGAACTCTAATAATGTTATGTGATGGGGTGCGTGCATGAGCCACAGCAGTACTGTTCCAAAAAAACATTTGTTTTAGATGTTCTACTTGCACATTCTGCTGGATCCATTACTTCTTCATCATCTGAGGAATCGCTGGACGATGAAGTTGATACATTAGCTGGTGGAATATACTCTTCATCCGACAAAGAAATGTCACTGTCTTCATCACTATTGAAAATAATTGCCTCAATTTCTTGGACAGTCAATCCCCTTGATGTAGACTGTGCCATTGTAATCTTAGATGTGAGTAAACTAAAATGAAAAGTAAAAAATAAAGATTACAATCAGGCTTGTGCACTATACACTGTGTGTGCTAAGACTTTGTTAGTGTTTGTGTGCTTAGGGTAAAGTACAGCCCCCCTACTCTTACCTTCAACAGATCACTTTCTTGTAAGTGCAGTAGAAGCCTCTGGTTTTGGAGCTCAGAAAGGTTCTTTGTTACAGACCAAAGAAAGCTGACTTCTTCCTCCAAAGTCTCTCCAGCAACTAGGATTTAGGACTAAAGGACCTGTACTGACATCATAATCACGTTACTTTGTGAGGGGAAACTCCCTTCCAGGATCACATTACCATGTCAGGCAGAATCCACACTCTTCCCAGCAACAGCCATCGACCAATAGTCATAAAGACTGAGTCATAAGTTCTTCCCCAACAACAGTACAGACAAAAAGACTGAGGAGTACATGTAAACCAAAGCAGGTCTCAAAGGCCCCAGGTACGTGAATCTGGGGTAGTCACAAAAAAAGCGTTGCTATACGAGATGCCTATAACATAAAAATATATGAACAACTGGATATTACTAACAACTATATACCTGAGGATTACCTTGAGTTTCAAAATTCTAACTAATGTAGTTTTACAGATAATAGAAAACAAGTAACCTAGCAGGCCTGCGAGGCCCCAGGTACGCGTTCTAGGGTTAACTGCACAGACTACACAGTGGTGGAGCAGGGAGAGGTAAGTATTGCAAGTGGTAGAGCACTGTTCGAGCTGGGGGGGAACACTCTCTCGTGGGCGGCGGTACTGGCACAGGGCCCCTCATATTACGACAGTGTGTCTGACTGTGGTTGTGCACCACCACCATTAGAGACACTTCATTGTACTATGAGTGACCCTGTGCCAGTGCCGTCGCCCAAGAGTGGGCCCACCCACCTGTCCAGGCAAACAGCACTCGCACGGGTGCTTGTGCCAGGTGGTGACCACGGCCCTGTTGGGGGAGTCAGCCCATTTAGGGAGGTATAAGAATGGCCTATGGTGGACATTCAGCAGCTGCAAATGGAGGAATTGGAGAAGTCAGTAAGAGGAGGCCAAAAGCAAGACATTTTTCAAGCAAGCTACATGTCAGCAGCTGAAGGTGGGGCAAAATAATTTGAAATCCATGATTGGTTAATTTTAATGAAGGTTAGATCATCAACATTTTGGGTAGCCAGACGTGTCCTTTTTTCGGTCAGTATTGAACCAGCAGCACTGAAGACTCTTTCTGATAGCACACTAGCAGCAGGGCAAGCGAGCTCCTGTAATGCATATTCTGCCAATTCAGGCCATGTGTCTATTTTACTTGCCCAGTAATCAAAGGGCAATGACCTGTGAGGGAGAACATCGATAAGGGAGGAAAAGTAGTTTGTAACCATACTGGACAAATGCTGTCTCCTGTCACTTTGAATCGATGCAGCTGTACCTATCATGTCAGTAGTCATTGCAAAATCACTCCACAACCTGGTCATAAAACCCCTCTGTCCAACGCCACTTCAGACCGGTGCACCTCTAACACCTCTGCCATGTTGCCCCATACGGCTCGTGTGAGAACCATCAACGCCGCTGTGTGCTGGGAATGCCTGAACCAAACGGTCTACAAGAGTTGCTTGTTTGGTAGCCAATATTTGCTCAAGGTTCTCATGTGGCATGATATTTTGTAATTTTCCTTTATATCATGGATCCAGGAGGCAGGCCAACCAGTAATCGTCAACGGTCATCATTTTGATAATGAGGGGGTCCCTTTTTAGGATACGCAAGGCATACTCAGCCATGTGGGCCAATGTTCCAGGTGTCAATTCACTGCTTGTGCTGGGTTGAGGAGCACTTTCTTGCAAATCAACATCACTTGTGTCCCGCAAAAACCCTTTACCTGATCTTGCAATGCCACCAGTTTCTATTGCCCCCTGAGAAGCATCCTCCTCCCATAAATATTCATCCCTATCATCCTCCTCCTTCTCTTCTTCATCCACCACCTCATCCAGGAGAGTTCCCTGAGCAGACAATGGATGACTGTCATCAAGGCTTCCCTCCTCCTCGGCTGCAGATGCCTGCTCCTTAATGTGCGTCAAACTTTGCATCAGCAGACGCATTAGTGGGATGCTCATGCTTATGATGGCGTTGTCTGCACTTTCCAGCCGTGTGCATTCCTCAAAACACTGAAGGACTTGACAGAGGTCTTGTAGCTTCGACCACTGCACACCAGACAACTCCATGTCTGCCATCCAAGTGCCTGCGCATGTATGTGTATCCTCCCACAAATTAATTACAGCACGCCTCTGTTCGCACAGCCTCTGAACCATGTGCAGTGTGGAGTTCCACCTTGTTGAAACGTCGATTATTAGGCGATGCTGGGCAAGATTCAGCAATAGCTTATGGTTCAGCATACGGCTGGAGTGTACGGGTGACCGGCGAAAGTGCGAGCAAAGTCTTCGCACCTTCAGGAGCAGGGCTGGTAACTCCGGATAATTTTTGAGGAAGCACTGCCCCACCAGGTTCAAGGTGTGAGCCAGGCAAGGTATGTGTTTCAGTTCTGAAAGGGCTATGGCAGCTATAAATTCCTTCCGTTATCACTGACTAACTTGCCTGCCTCAAGATGTACACTGCCCAGCCATGACTGAGTTTGTTGCTGCAAGTACTCGGCCAGTACTTCCACGGTGTGTCTGTTGTCACCCAAACACTTCAGTTGTAACACAGCCTGCTGACGCTTACCACTAGCTGTTCGATAATGGGACACCTCATGTGCAACACTGGCAGCTGCGGATGGAATGGTCGTGCGACTGCGCTCTGTGGATGAGCTTTTGCTTCTGGAGGAGGAGGAGGGGTGGCGAATGCCTACAGCCAACTGTTTCCTAGACAGAACTGTCCCACTATGGCTGTCCCCTGTGGACCCTGCATCTACTGTTATGATCTGGTGGCCTAGGAGCAGCATGAGACGTACTCTGGAGAAGGTGGAACCTGTACTGACCGCAGACCCTGAACTTAACACCGCAACTAGAAGTAGCCGTAGAATGTACCTAACACTCCCTAGACATCTCGACACAGCTGGAGGACTAAATACCCCTAGAGATAGAAAAGGGAAAACTATCTTGCCTCAGAGAAAATCCCCAAAGGATAGACAGCCCCCCACAAATATATAGCCCCTGTGACACCACAGAAAGCAAGCCAATCACTGTCATGCCCTTCTCTAAGATGGTGGGTACCGAGACCTATGTCATCACGCTGCCCACACTCTGCGTCCTCCTTCATTGGCAGAAAAATGGCGCTGAAAGCGTCATATGAAACGTGACTTTTGTGCGCAGATCGGCGACCTCATGGCCGATCCCACACTAGGATCGAGTCGAGTTTCATGAAACCCGACTTTGCCGAAAGTCGGTGATTTTTGAATTTGTCCTATCCGTTTAGCTCAACCCTACTTATAACTTCATAACAACAAAAATATGATTCCAAAATTGTTCTGATGTAAGGTAGACATGTTGGAAATGTTATTTACAAACTATTTTGTGTGACATGACTCTCTGATTTAAGGGCATCAAAATTAAAAGTTTGAAAATTTCAACATTTTCAAAATTGTTGCCAAATTTCCATTTTTTTCATACATAAACGCAAGTCTTGTTGAAGAAAATTTACCACAACCATGAAGTACAATATGTCATGAAAAAAACAATCTCAGAATCAGTGGCATCCGTTGAAGCGTTCCAGAGCTATAACGTCATAAAGTGACAGTGGTCAGAATTGTAATATTTGGCTTGCTCATGAAGGTCAAAACTGGCTCGGTCACTAAGGGGTTAACGCATCAATCAAAGTAAACATCATCACATAGCCAGACGTGTCACAATATGTTTAATTCCCTGTTTAACCCTTACCTCATGCTGTCCTCAGATTACAAATCAAAAACCTGCTGACAGATTCCCTTTAATGGAGTTGTATGAATGCTTCTTTTTGTACCTGAGCCTACATCAAAGTCAGAGATCTGATAATGGACAAACTAGCATGTTTATTGTTGGGAATGGGTTAAAGAGGTTGTCTAACTGAATAAAAAAAGATGCACACAGACAGAATGAAACTAAAATAAGATATTATTTAAATATAAACAAATAATTTAAAGTGGAATTAAATTCTACTGAAATTTTAGAGAACTATACATTTGCCAAAAAGAAGATTTTTTGTAAGTTACTAATGTGCAGATTCTGTTGGCTTCAACTTTTCTGGAATATTCAAAAAATAAAAAAATCCTTCTACTCACATCAGCCTTCCCCTTTAAGGCCCCTCTGCTCCTTACCATTACACAACTAGTCTTTGTCATGTATTGTCACCATTGGTCGAGCAGTAGTCGCTGGGTCTCTAACAATATGCTGGGTTTTTCAATTCTGACAAGGCCTAGCATGGTTCTAAGCATGTGCACTAGTGATGAGCGAGCAGTAAACTGTTCGGTACTCAAATCTAGCACGTCAGACTGCTTGGGTGCTCATCTCATAAGCATAATGTATGTCAATGAAGCAGTCGTGAGTTTTTCCAGGAGACGTGCACTTGACAGGTGGGGGAGAAAAGAGTGGTGAGCCTGCTTGCCCATCACTAATAAGCACCCAAGGCTTCATCACATGTTGTTATGTTGTAATGTGGTGACCTTTTTCATGCTTGTAGACAACCCTAGTGGGCATAATGAAGAGCTAGAGTTCAGACTAACTTAAGAGGCCTGGGAATTTCTGTGTGAGCAGTTGTGTGATAAGAAGATGCCATGAGAAATGGATGAGTGACAATGAGGCGTGGAGGGGGCGCAGAGATGAGCAGTTAGGTGAGGATTTTTTTATTTGTTTTATTTAGCTCATTTTCTCATGCTATGGGGTTAGTAGAAACCCCAGAGCATTTGCAGGGAATAACTGTGAAACAAATTTCTCAGGGAAATGCATGTAAACAGGCAAAGTTGAATTTTGCTTCATCTACTCATCACTCGTTTCATCTACTCATCACACGTTTCATCTCCTGCATTCTTACGATGCATGCCTAATCCTTCACACTGGTGTACTGTTTATGTGTGGCAATGTTATCAATTATACCTCACCTAACTTTAGTAAGCAATCACTGGTTTAAGCAGTTTTGTGCTATATACTGCTGAGACTAATGATTTGCTCCAGCGGTCACATGGGAAAAACAGGATATTACCACTGCATCCAAAGAAAACTTAAGAACAGCAGAGAAGATGTAGACATGGCTCTCAAACAATGGGTATGAAATGGATGAGTATATCATATACAATGGGTGAAATAAGTTTGAACACATCATCAACTTTCTAAGTAAATATATTTCTAAACTTGATATTAACATGAAATCCTAACCAGCAGTCAGAAACAACCCATCTAATCCACACATGCAAAGAAATCAAACCACAGATTTCTCAAATCTCCTCAAACACTTCCTGATAGTTTTTGCTCTGAAAACTCAGCAAAAATTCCTCTAAGTCAATGTACAGTACAAAACAACAACACAAAAGTTTAGATGAAATTATTGCTGCTCACACCAGTCACACCAGTTCTAGCAAAGGTTCATATACTTTTGCAACTCACATCATTTGATCAGACAAAGTCTAGTAATTTTTACTTTTTATTATTTAATATTATAGCACCATTTATTCCATGGCACCATAGATGTGAAAATAGGTATACATAATAAAAAAAGTACAATAATTTTGAACAAAACAAGTCACTGACTGGCACAGGAGGAAAGAGGACACTACTCTTAAGGGCTCACAGTATACAAGGGATGAGTGAAGATACAGTAGGTGATGGTAGAGCTGGTCCTGTAGCGGTATGGTGGAACAAGGGTTACTGTATTTTGTAGGCTTGTCGGAAAATGTGGGTCTTCATATTCCTTTTGAAGGGTTCCACAGTAGGCAAGAGTCTGGTATGTTGGGGTATAGAGTAGAAAGGATGCATGGGAAAATCTTTTATTCTATTGTGGAAAGAGGCAATAATAGAGGAGTAGAGATTGAGCTCTTGTGGGGATCGAAGGTTGAATGCAAGTAAGTACTAGGAGACTAGATCTGAGATGGATGGAGGAGACAGGTTATGGATAGCTTTGTATGTTATGGTTAGAGTTTTAAGCTGGAGTCTCTGGGCAACGGGGAACCAGTGAAGATATTGACAAAGAGGAGAGGCTGGGGAATAGCAGGGGCACAGGTGGGTTAGTGGGGCAGCAGAGTTTAGAAAAGATTGGAGGGGTACAAGAGTGCTAGAAGGACCGCAAATTGCCATAGTCAAGGTGAGAAATGATGAGGGCAGGCACTAGTGTTTTTGCAGATTCTTGACAGGGATGTTCGGATCTGGAAATATTTTTGTGTTGGAGTAGGCAGGAAATGGAGAGGGCTTGGATATGTGGCTTGAAGGAGAGATCAGAGTCAATGATTACCTCGAGACAGCGAGATTGTGCCACTGGGGAGAGTGAGCAGCCATTCACTTTGATGGATAAGTCTGTTGGGGGGGCTGAGTCAGATGCAGGAAATATGACAAATTCTGTTTTGTCCATGTTAACTTTTAGAAATCTATCAGAGAAGAAGGATGAGATAGAGAACAGCCATTGTGGGATTCTAATTAGTAAGGAGGTGATAATAGAAAAATTATACAAATATAGAATGTTAGGCTGGAGTCACACTTGCAGTATGAAATGTCAGTCCGATTTTGATGGCCAAGAATCGCAACAATGTTCTCCGAACAGTGATCTGTGTGTAATCCGATTGCTATGCAATGATGCGATTTCCTCGCATCAAGTAACCGTGTGACATCCATATGGCATCTGTATGCAATGCAATTTTAACATGAGCTTTTACATACAGCAGTTCTCTGTATGTAAAAACTCATGTTAAAATCACGTTGTAATACACAACTGTGCACATCGTTTTAAAAACAAACATTCTTCAAACTATATATATATATACAGTGGGGCAAAAAAGTATTTAGTCATCCAGCAATAGTGCAAGTTCCACCACTTAAAAAGATGAGAGGCGTCTGTAATTTACATCATAGGTAGACCTCAACTATGGGAGACAAACTGAGAAATAAAAATCCAGAAAATCACATTGTCTGTTTTTTTATCATTTTATTTGCATATTATGGTGGAAAATAAGTATTTGGTCAGAAACAAACAATCAAGATTTCTGGCTCTCACAGACCTGTACCTTCTTCTTTAAGAGTCTCCTCTTTCCTCCACTCATTACCTGTAGTAATGGCACCTGTTTAAACTTGTTATCAGTATAAAAAGATACCTGTGCACACCCTCAAACAGTCTGACTCCAAACTCCACTATGGTGAAGACCAAAGAGCTGTCAAAGGACACCAGAAACAAAATTGTAGCCCTGCACCAGGCTGGGAAGACTGAATCTGCAATAGCCAACCAGCTTGGAGTGAAGAAATCAACAGTGGGAGCAATAATTAGAAAATGGAAGACATTCAAGACCACTGATAATCTCCCTCGATCTGGGGCTCCACGCAAAATCCCACCCCGTGTGGTCAGAATGATCACAAGAACGGTGAGCAAAAATCCCAGAACCACGCGGGGGGACCTAGTGAATGAACTGCAGAGAGCTGGGACCAATGTAACAAGGCCTACCATAAGTAACACACTACGCCACCATGGACTCAGATCCTGCAGTGCCAGACGTGTCCCACTGCTTAAGCCAGTACATGTCCGGGCCCGTCTGAAGTTTGCTAGAGAGCACTTGGATGATCCAGAGGAGTTTTGGGAGAATGTCCTATGGTCTGATGAAACCAAACTGGAACTGTTTGGTAGAAACACAACTTGTCGTGTTTGGAGGAAAAAGAATACTGAGTTGCATCCATCAAGCACCATACCTACTGTAAAACATGGTGGTGGAAACATCATGCTTTGGGGCTGTTTCTCTGCAGAGGGGCCAGGACGACTGATCCGGGTACATGAAAGAATGAATGGGGCCATGTATCGTGAGATTTTGAGTGCAAACCTCCTTCCATCAGCAAGGGCATTGAAGATGAAACGTGGCTGGGTCTTTCAACATGACAATGATCCAAAGCACACCGCCAGGGCAATGAAGGAGTGGCTTCGTAAGAAGCATTTCAAGGTCCTGGAGTGGCCTAGCCAGTCTCCAGATCTCAACCCTATAGAAAACCTTTGGAGGGAGTTGAAAGTCCGTGTTGCCAAGCGAAAATCCAAAAACATCACTGCTCTAGAGGAGATCTGCATGGAGGAATGGGCCAACATACCAACAACAGTGTGTGGCAACCTTGTGAAGACTTACAGAAAACGTTTGACCTCTGTCATTAGCAACAAAGGATATATTACAAAGTATTGAGATGAAATTTTGTTTCTGACCAAATACTAATTTTCCACCATAATATGCAAATAAAATGATAAAAAAACAGACAATGTGATTTTCTGGATTTTTTTTTCTCAGTTTATCTCCCATAATTGAGGTCTACCTATGATGTAAATTACAGACGCCTCTCATCTTTTTAAGTGGTGGAACTTGCACTATTGCTGAATGACTAAATACTTTTTTGCCCCACTGTATATATATATATATATATATATATATATATATATATATATAGAACTGGGATGACCTCTGGAGCGTGGGAAAATGCCAGTTCATTTTCCCACGCTCAAGAGTTCACCGCCAGTCAAGCTGTGAGCCAAAGCAGCATCAGTGACATCAGCGCTAGTCACTGATGCTGCCGCTGGCAACTTCTCAATCATTCATGAGTGATTTACAGCTGGGGTGGTTGCAATAGCACTGCTCCCGGTTGTAAACTGTATATCCCTTAGATATGGATTACAGCATGGGACTGAACGCCGGACAGGTATGGGTATATTGTTGTTTTTTATTTTTTCTATATTACAGGAGATCAAGGGTGTCGCATAGATTAGCAGAAATAATAAAATGTTCAAACTGTGTTTTCTTTTATTTAATTAAAAACTTTATTCTGGCTGTGTCTTTATTTAACCCTTTACCAACTATAGAATTAGTGATGGACAGGTGTTATGATCCCAATGGCAGGGGACCTCAAAGATTACAGCAAAGTCTGCAAAACATAAATACCAGCTCATAGGGAAGTGGTAACTAGGCTGACCATATACCTGATCCTAGCGCAAACACTAACAGCAGCCGGGGAACGTGCCTATGTTGATTCTAGACGTCTCGCGCCAGCCGGAGAACTAACTACCCCTATCAGGGAAAATAAGACCTCTCTTGCCTCCAGAGAAAAGACCCCAAAGTAATACAAGCCCCCAACAAATAATAACGGTGAGGTAAGAAGAAAAGACAAACGTAAGAATGAACTAGATTTAGCAAAGAGAGGCCCACTGACTAATAGCAGAATATAGTAAGAAGACTTATATGGTCAGCAAAAAACCCTGCAAAATATCCACGCTGAATATCCAAGAACCCCCAAACCGACTGACGGTGTGGGGGGAGAATATCAGCTCCCCTAGAGCTTCCAGCAATAACAGGAATCACATATTGTACAAACTGGACAAAAAATATGAACAATGCAAATGATCAAGAGTACGAAAGCAGGACTTAGCTTATCTTGCAAAGAACCAGGACCTGAAGACAGGAGCAAACAGAAGTGAACTGATTACAACGATGCCAGGCACTGGACTGAGAATCCAGGAAGTTTAAATAGCAACACCCCAGGCCTAACGAAGCAGGTGAGCACCAACCTGGTAAAAGACAATCCAAGTGCCAAATCACTAGTGACCACAAGAGGGAGCCAAAAAGTATACTTCACAACAGTACCCCCCCTTTAAGGAGGGGTCACCGAACCCTCACCAAGACCACCAGGGCGACCAGGATGAGCAGCATGGAAGGCACGAACCAAATCGGCCGCATGAACATCAGAGGCGGCCACCCAGGAATTATCCTCCTGACCATAGCCCTTCCATTTGACCAAATACTGGAGCCTCCGTCTAGAGAGACGAGAATCCAAGATTTTCTCCACCACGTACTCCAACTCGCCCTCAACCAACACCGGAGCAGGAGGCTCAACAGCAGGAACCACAGGCACAACGTACCGCCGTAACAAAGACCTATGGAACACGTTGTGAATGGCAAACGACACCGGAAGATCCAAACAAAAAGAAACCGGGTTAAGAACTTCCAAAATTTTATAAGGACCAATAAAGCGAGGCTTAAACTTAGGAGAGGAAACCTTCAGAGGGACATACCGAGAAGACAACCAAACCAAATCCCCAACACGAAGTCGGGGGCCCACACCGCGGCGGCGGTTGGCAAAACGCTGAGCCTTCTCTTGTGACAACTTCAAGTTGTCCACCACATGATTCCAAATCCGCTGCAACCTATCCACCACGGAATCCACCCCAGGACAGTCAGAAGACTCAACATGACCCGAGGAGAAACGAGGATGAAAACCAGAGTTGCAGAAGAATGGCGAAACCAAAGTAGCGGAACTAGCCCGATTATTAAGGGCAAACTCCGCCAATGGCAAGAAGGTCACCCAATCATCCTGGTCCGCAGAAACAAAACATCTCAAATAAGCCTCCAGTGTCTGATTAGTTCGCTCCGTTTGACCATTAGTCTGAGGATGGAAGGCAGATGAAAATGACAAATCAATGCCCATCTTAGCACAAAAAGATCGCCAGAATCTGGACACAAACTGGGATCCTCTGTCGGACACGATATTCTCCGGAATGCCGTGTAAACGAAGCACATTCTGAAAAAACAAAGGAACCAGATCGGAAGAGGAAGGAAACTTAGGCAAGGGTACTAAATGGACCATCTTGGAAAAACGATCACACACCACCCAGATGACAGACATTCCCCGAGACACCGGAAGATCAGAAATGAAATCCATGGAAATGTGCGTCCAAGGCCTCTTCGGGACGGGCAAGGGCAAAAGCAACCCGCTAGCACGAGAACAACAAGGCTTAGCCCGAGCACAAGTCCCACAGGACTGCACAAATGACCGCACATCCCGTGACAAGGAAGGCCACCAAAAGGACCTAGCCACCAAATCTCGGGTACCAAAAATTCCCGGATGCCCTGCCAACACCGAGGAATGAACCTCGGAAATGACTCTGCTGGTCCATTTATCAGGAACAAACAGTCTGTCGGGTGGACACGAGTCAGGTCTACCAGCCTGAAATCTCTGCAACACACGTCGCAAATCCGGAGATATGGCCGACACGATCACTCCCTCTTTAAGAATACCAGCTGGCTCCGAGACTCCAGGAGAGTCAGGCACAAAGCTCCTAGAGAGAGCATCAGCCTTAACATTCTTCGAACCAGGCAGGTATGAGACCACAAAGTCAAAACGAGAGAAAAACAATGACCAACAAGCCTGTCTAGGATTCAGGCGCTTAGCAGACTCGAGATACATCAGATTTTTGTGATCAGTCAAGACCACCACACGATGCTTAGCACCCTCGAGCCAATGACGCCACTCCTCAAATGCCCACTTCATGGCCAACAACTCCCGATTACCAACATCATAGTTCCGCTCAGCAGGCGAAAACTTCCTAGAGAAAAAGGCACATGGTCTCATCACAGAACAACCAGAGCCTTTCTGCGACAAAACAGCCCCAGCACCGATCTCAGAAGCATCCACTTCAACCTGAAAGGGAAGTGAGACATCAGGCTGGCACAAAACAGGCGCCGAAGTAAACCGGCGCTTCAGCTCCTGGAAGGCCTCCACGGCTGCAGGAGCCCAATTAGCCACATCAGAACCTTTCTTGGTCATATCCGTCAAAGGTTTAACAACGCTAGAAAAGTTAGCGATAAAGCGACGGTAGAAATTAGCGAACCCCAAGAACTTCTGAAGACTCTTAACAGACGTGGGCTGAGTCCAATCATGAATAGCTCGGACCTTGACTGGGTCCATCTCCACGGCAGAAGGGGAGAAAATAAAACCCAAAAAGGAAACCTTCTGCACTCCAAAGAGACACTTTGAGCCCTTCACAAACAAAGCGTTATCACGCAAAACCTGAAACACCATCCTGACCTGCTTTACATGAGAATCCCAACCATCCGAGAAAACTAGAATATCATCAAGATACACAATCAAAAATTTATCCAGATACTTCCAGAAGATATCATGCATAAAGGACTGAAACACTGAAGGGGCATTAGAGAGCCCAAAGGGCATCACCAAGTATTCAAAATGACCTTCGGGCGTATTGAATGCAGTTTTCTATTCATCTCCCTGCCTAATGCGCACAAGGTTGTACGCACCACGAAGATCTATCTTGGTGAACCACTTGGCGCCCTTAATCCAAGCAAACAAGTCTGACAATAGCGGCAACGGATACTGAAACTTAACAGTGATTTTATTCAGAAGCCGATAGTCTATACAAGGTCTCAAAGAACCGTCTTTTTTGGCCACAAAAAAGAATCCCGCACCGAGAGGGGAAGAGGATGGACGAATATGCCCCTTCTCCAAAGATTCCTTGACATAAGAACGCATCGCGGCATGCTCTGGTACAGACAAATTAAATAATCGTCCCTTAGGAAATTTACTGCCAGGAATCAAATCTATAGCGCAGTCACAGTCCCTATGAGGAGGAAGAGCACTGGACCTGGACTCACTGAATACATCCTGATAGTCACACAAATACTCAGGAACTTCTGAAGGAGTAGAAGTAGCAATAGACACCGGCGAAGAATCGCAATGAATTCCCTGACAACCCCAACTTGAGACAGACATAGCCTTCCAATCCAAAACAGGATTATGGGTCTGTAACCATGGCAGACCTAAAACGACCAAATCATTCATTTTATGCAGAACAAGAAAACGAATCACCTCCCGATGATCAGGAGTCATGCACATGGTCACTTGTGTCCAATACTGCGGTTTATTTTCCGCCAGTGGCGTAGCATCAATTCCTCTGAGAGGAATCGGAACCTTTAAAGGCTCCAGGACAAAACCGCAGCGCTTGGCAAATGACAAGTCCATAAGACTCAGGGCAGCACCTGAATCCACAAATGCCATAACAGGGTAGGAAGACAATGAACAAATTAAAGTCACAGACAAAATAAATATAGGCTGCAAATTACCAATGGTGACAGGACTGACAACCTTATTTAGGCGTTTAGAGCATGCTGATATAACATGTGTAGAATCACCACAGTAAAAACACAGCCCATTCTGACGTCTATGATTTTGTCGTTCGGTTCTAGTCAGGATTCTATCGCATTGCATTGAGACAGGTGTTTGTTCAGACAACACCGCCAGAGGTTTTGCGCTCCCGCAAACGCCGATCAATCTGAATAGCCAGCGCCATAGAATCATTCAGACTTGTAGGAATTGTAAAACCCACCATCACATTCTTAATGGCTTCAGAAAGGCCATTTCTGAAATTTGCGGCCAGAGCACATTCATTCCATCGAGTAAGCACGGACCATTTCCGAAATTTTTGGCAGTGCACCTCAGCTTCATCCTGGCCCTGAGAGATGGCCAGTAGAGCTTTTTCTGCCTGAATTTCAAGATTAGGCTCCTCATAAAGCAATCCGAGCGCCAGAAAAAACGCATCAACATCCGCCAATGCAGGATCTCCTGGCGCTAACGAGAAAGCCCAATCCTGAGGGTCGCCACGCAAGAAGGAGATAATAATTTTAACTTGCTGAGCTGAATCTCCAGACGAACGAGGTTTCAACGACAGAAACAATTTACAATTATTGCTAAAATTCCTAAATTTAAATCGATCTCCAGAGAACAGCTCAGGAATAGGTATCTTAGGCTCTGACATAGGACTGCTAACAACAAAATCCTGAATGCCCTGCACACGTGCAGCAAGCTGATCTACACTAGTAATCAAGGTCTGAACATTCATGTCTGCAGCAAAGCTTCAAGCCACTCAGAGATAAAGGGGAAGAAGAAAAAAAAAAAACTCAGAACTTCTTTTCTTTTAATCCCACTTCAGCAATGCATTAACTATTTATTGGCCTGGCATACTGTTATGATCCCAATGGCAGGGGACCTCAAAGATTAGAGCAAAGTCTGCAAAACATAAATACCAGCTCATAGGGAAGTGGTAACTAGGCTGACCATATACCTGATCCTAGCGCAAACACTAACAGCAGCCAGGGAACGTGCCTACGTTGATTCTAGACGTCTCGCGCCAGCCGGAGAACTAACTACCCCTATCAGGGAAAATAAGACCTCTCTTGCCTCCAGAGAAAAGACCCCAAAGTAATACAAGCCCCCAACAAATAATAACGGTGAGGTAAGAAGAAAAGACAAACGTAAGAATGAACTAGATTTAGCAAAGAGAGGCCCACTGACAAATAACAGAATATAGTAAGAAGACTTATATGGTCAGCAAAAAACCCTGCAAAATATCCACACTGAATATCCAAGAACCCCCAAACCGACTGACAGTGTGGGGGGAGAATATCAGCCCCCCTAGAGCTTCCAGCAATAACAGGAATCACATATTGTACAAGCTGGACAAAAAATATGAACAATGCAAATGATCAAGAGTACGAAAGCAGGACTTAGCTTATCTTGCAAAGAACCAGGACCTGAAGACAGGAGCAAACAGAAGTGAACTGATTACAACGATGCCAGGCACTGGACTGAGAATCCAGGAAGTTTAAATAGCAACACCCCAGGCCTAACGAAGCAGGTGAGCACCAACCTGGTAAAAGACAATCCAAGTGCCAAATCACTAGTGACCACAAGAGGGAGCCAAAAAGTATAGTTCACAACAGACAGGTATCTTATTGACACCTTTCCATTACTAAGCCGGTTTGATGTCACCTAACAATACAAAGGTGACATTAACCCACTAATACCCCATATGCCACCACTACAGGGCAGTGGGAAGAGAGAGGTTAAGTGGCAGAATTAGCACATCTTAGCTAGGGGGCTGTTTGCTGGTGTTTTTAGCCAGGGGAGCCAATAACCATGGTCCCTTCCTAGGTTATGAATATCAGCCCGCAGCTGTCTGCATAGCCTTTTCTGGTTATTAATTATAGGGGACCCCATGTCTTTATTTTGGGTGGCCCTCCTATTTTAATAACCAGTAAAGGCTAAATATACAGCTGTGGGGTGATATTCATAGCCTGTTAGAATCCATGGGTATTAACCCCTTTCTAAGCTATAAACATCGGGCCACAGTCACTGGCTTTCCCTCCCTGGCGCAGAAAATTGCACTGCAGCTAACGCTATTTTTTTACCTGAAAATAATCTTTTATTAATTACATACATTTCCCCTAATGTGCACACACACTATACTAATTGTATTGATCACACACATCTATATATCAAAATATTCTGCATGGATTTATTGTATACAAACCATGTCTCCTATCCTGTCAGCTCCTGCAATGATTTACCAGAAGCCGACAAATGATTTAACGGCTAATCTTCTATCTATATCTCTATGCAATATATATATATATATATATATATATATATATATATATATATATATATATATGTATATATATATATATATATATATATATATAATGTATATATGTGTGTGTGTCACTGACATATGTATATATATATATATATATATATATATACACATATATATACACCTATTCTATGTGTATATATCTATTCTATCTATTCTATTGTAACCTGTCAGTGTGATTTTACTGTAAATCGCACATGAATTGCTGGCTTTTCAAAGGACACCGGTGCCTATTTCTCGCAAGTCACACTGATGGTCCTTGTGGTGTGCGATTTTCTTCTTGCAGCCATAGACTTGTATTGGCGAGTCTCGGCCGATATATGCTGCAAATCGCAGCATGCTGTGAATTCACTCGCACATATAAAACGGCCGAGAAAAAAAATTGTGATGGGAGCTGCCCCATAGATTAACAGTGGTCCAAGTGCTATGTGATATTTTCTTGCATAGCACTCATCCGTATTCCTCTCTAGTGTGACTACAGCCTCAGAGTTGGAATGCACCTTAAGGAGTCACCAAACGATCTCACACAGATGTCTGTCCAGCCTCTGTTTGAAGACTTCCATTGAAGGAGAACTCACCACCTTTTTTTCCACTCATTAATCACTCTCTCTGTCAAAAAGTTGTATTATAATATCTAATCTGTATCTTCTCCCTTTCAATTTCATTCCATTGATTCTCATTTTTCCATGTGCAAATAAGAATAAGAATGATGCCTCTATACTGTGACTGTTAAGGGTCGAGTTCCCGCCTCTGCACAGGGGGAATCTCGAGCCATCTCCGCTGTGGTCTCCCATTCTTCTCCTGCCACAGTGGAGCCTGCTCAGCGCAGACGTCGGTCCCAGTGTCTAGCTCAGCCTGATACTGTGCAAAGGGTTACTGCTGCCTTTCCAGGTTCTGCCATTGTAGCCAGTACAGATCAGCGGCAAGCAGATGTCTTTGGGACTAAGTCCTGCTTTTCCCCTTCTGAGCATGCCCAGGGTAAGGTCTCTCATTGGAGATCAAGGGTCACATGCTCAGGTACTGCAGCAACTCCTATTGGTCCTCCAGGAAGGTCCTGAACCTATTCAAGTTCTGTGGCAGCTTTCCATTGGTCCTTTTGGGAAGATCCTGAAGTTGCTGCAGCTATAAAAGGTTTGCATGACCGCACGGCCATGCGCTAGTATCAATTCATGTCATGAGTTTTGCGCCAATGTATTGTATGTGTGCCTCTTTGACTGCGTGACCACAGACTGCTCTCAGCTCAGCAGTTGCTGTGTACTCCTGTGAGCTAAACAGGACACAGTGCTTTCTTTATGGGCGACTTTGTGAATTAACAGAGTTCGCCTCTACCGCCATACAGTGCCGCCATTTGCCAGCAGCAGGTTTCTCTCCTGCACGGTGGACCCCGGGCTGCGAACACACCAAATATCATCTCACTATTTATTCAGTGTGTTCCGCCAGCCTTTAACAGTGACATTCCTTCAGATATTTGTAGAAAGCTATTAAGTTTCCTCTTAGTCTTCTTTTTTGCAAGATAAACATTTCCATAACCATTAATCATTCTTCATAGGACATACTTTGCTGTCCTGGTAGCTCTTCTCTGAACTCAATATCTCTTTCTTTTAAAATGTGGTGCCCAGAACTGGACACAGTATTCCAGGGGAAGCCTGACCAAGTAGGTGTAGAGGGAGGGGGGGTAATTTCTTCACATGATCTAGACTCTATGCTTCTCTTAAGGGCGATTGCCCTTTTTGCTGCTGCATCACACTGTTGACTCATGTGCAGTGTGTGATCTATTAATATACAGTACCTAAGTCTTTTCACATGTGCTGTTGCTTAGTTCTATTGCTCACAATCTGTAGATGTAACAACCACATCAAACAATGCTTCTGGCTGTCCCAATATATCACTATTTCAGTCATAGTTAACAGCTAACATTTTTAGTCTGTTATATGACATGTATGAGAGGTTAGATCTAGCCCTCTTGTAGTCACCATTTCATACAACAGTGCATATTAGCGCTTGTTGAGACACAGTTATTTTTCTATTTCCTGGCGTTAGACTTTCCATCTTTGACTGTGCCAGTGAATTTTTTAGCTGCTTTTCACATACGAATACCTTTTGCAATTTTGTCTGTTTGATATACTAAATGTATTTAATAAAATGTATACTTTAATAATTAAAAAAGTCCCCTTAATTTTTTTCTTGAGAGTTCCAAATTACATGCTGACTGTGATATGGCTTGGTAATACAGCTAGATACACCTTTTATGGAGACCAAAGGTTTTTTTCGTTTAGGTTTAATGCATTTGGCCTAAGGGGTATTTTTCCATTTTGGCCACAGAATTGAATTGTAGGTTGTATGTCCTAGCTGTGCATTCTCTGCAAATTTGATCAGTTTTCCTTAAGTTTCTTTATCTGGATCATTTATAAAAATGCTGAACAACACTGGGGCCAGGAAAGAGCGTTGTTGTACCACACTTGAAACACTCTTGCAACCATTTATTACCACTCTTTGAGCATGATCACGGAGTCAGTTATGAATTCACCTAACTGTAATCTTGTCAATCCCATACTTGGTCAGTTTTTCAATAAACATAGTATGAGATATTTTCCGTGATCCACCCAGTCAGTGATTCCATCATAGAAGAAAATTAGATTAGTCTGGTGCAAACCCATGTTGACTCTGGTTAATTACTGTATTCTAATCCAAGTACTTATATACATGTTGTTTAATAATTTGCTCATATACAGCTCTGGCAAAAATTAAGAGACCACCACATCAAAACTCTGTCATGAGCAGCCCAATCTCCAGACCTGAACCCCATTGAAAAACTCTGGAATGTAATCAAGAGGATGATGGATAGTCACAAGACATCAAACAAAGAAGAACTGCTTAAATTTTTGCGCCAGAAGCAGTGTGAAAGACTGGTGGAAAGCATGCCAAGACGCATGAAAGCTATGATTAAAAATCATGGTTATTCCACAAAATATTGATTTCTGAACTCTTCCTGACTTAAAACATCAGTATTGTTGTTTCTAAACAATTATGAACTTGTTTTCTTAGCATTATTTGAGGTCTGAAAGCACTGTGTTTTTTTAATGTTGACCATTTCTCTTTTTCAGAAATAAAATACAAAATTTATCGCTTGGAAATTCAGAGACATGTTGTCAGAGGTTTATAGAATAAATGAAAAATGTACATTTTACTCAAAAATAAACCTAGAAAGAGAAAATTCAGACAAACTGAACATTTGGCAGTGGTCGCTTAATTTTGCCAGAGCTGTATGTATCTTGGTATAGAAGTAAGGCTAACTGGCCTATAATTTCCTGGCTCCATCTTCTTTTCCTTTTTGAAGATAGGGACAACATTTGCCCTTATCCAATCTCCTGGGACTTCTCCTGTTCTCCAGGTTTTTTCAAAGATTCTGGCTAGTGGTTCTTCCTCTGCTAACTCTTTCAGTACCCTAGGTTGTAATTCATCTGGACCAGAAGATTTAAATTAATTTAAATTAGCTTAGTCTACGTTCACATTTGCGGTCTGCGCCGCAGCGTCGCCGCATGCGTCATGCGCCCCTATATTTAACATGGGGGCGCATGGACATGCGTCGCACTTGCGTTTTGCGCCGCATGCGTCCCTGCGGCGCCCGCGTCCGGGCGCAGAGGACGCAGCAAGTTGCATTTTTGCTGCGTCCAAAATCAATCAAAAAAAGGACGCATGCGGCGCAAAACGCAGCGTTGTGCATGCGTTTTGCTTCGTTTTTGTTTGCGTTGTGCGTTGCGGCGCCGACGCTGCGGCGCACAACGCAAATGTGAACGTAGCCTAAGTGTTCCCTCACCAATTATCTGTTTATATATAGAGTGGATTATTTTATTCCTTCGATGGCACCATGAAGATCAGTTGATGCTACAATTGCTTTCTTAGAGAACATAGATGCAAAGTTGGTATTTAAAAGTTTAGCCTCCTAAACATCATTTTTGACCACTTCACACTTTTCCTCTTGAAAAAAAATATTTTGGTCTCCCTTGCAAGCCTTACTTCATTACACAGGTCTGCAAAAAAAATGTTTTCAAGAGCTGTTTTGGTTATTACATGTAATCTTTATGTTTTTAAGTGCGCTGAATCCTAAAATGACCTCCGTTTTGTCATAGGACATCACGTTTTCTCACAATTTAAGTAACTATGTTAACCCTGCTGTTCTGTTAGGTCAAAAATGACCGTTTTTGAAATTCTATAATGTTATAAAAATTCAGCGTGTGATTCTGAGACTTGAGGCTCCCTGACTTTTCGTCATTAGGGGGGTACTCTCTGTGGGAATTTTTTTTTTTTTTAATTTTTGTTTACTTTATTTGGTACAATTTTTTTTACACTTGTACTGTTCGGTCAAAAATGACCGATAGGCCTTTATTCTGCTCTCCAGACAATTTTTGACAAAAATAAAGGTGCTATCACCTCATTTTGAACTATATATTGCATCTACTACTATTTATCAATGTATCTGACTACTTTTGGTCAGAACAGATTTACACATACCAACATTTTCAAGTTGCGATACAGCCGACGGATTCGCTTCCAGTATAGCTATGCGCAATTTATTTCACTGGTTTTTATTTACCCTGCTGTTCATATAGATCTAGTTCCATTCAGTTGTCAACATTTCATATTGTAAATCATGATTTTCTGATTTTCCATGTGTTTGCTGGTTGTACAGTATTACACTGTACATAAATGTTAATTTATTTGATTCAAAAAATAAAAGTTTTTGATTTAATTTTTCATCTGATTATTGAAAACCATGTTCACATACAGTAAAACAATGCAACAGGTAATCAAATAACACTTGAATTAGGTACAAATCACAACTTTGTTAGGTCCGGTCAAAAATGACCGGGAACAGTATAAGTGTATAAAAAAACAACGTTTTTTGCCATTTTATAGAGAAAAAAGCTTTTTTTTTTTTTTTTTTGCCTTTGAAAAAAGTATATCTACATAATGTTTGATATTATTACTTATAGTTAACATTTAGATCAAGATTTTTTTTTTATCTGCAAAAATAATCAATTTTTACAAAAATCAAAAAAATACCATGTTCCCTTTTGGATATAAAAAAAATATAAAACAAGCTTTGTATATATTTTTTTTTCTGGTATTTGAACAACCATCTTCACAAGCAATATAATAGTGCAAAAACTGTTTAAAAAAACCACTTAGATTAGCTAAAAATGATTATTTTATAAGGACGGTCAAAAATGACCGGGAACAGTACAAGTGTATGTGAAATCTAAACAGAACAGCAGGGTTAAATAAGACTCATAAAATTAATTTTTTATTACAAATGTTTCATGAAAATCATTTTTTAACTGTAATGAGCTCACTAACACACACTAAAATCGATTCTTCTTCCCTGTGAGGCTTCTCTTGGTACATTTACGCTTGTGAGTAGCATCTGGAATGTCTCTCTGAAGCGTCCAACAGTAGTCTGCCATCATTGTTATGCTCCATCTTCCCTGATATCTTCTTTCCATCTCTTTAATGTCCTGGTGAAATCGTTCACCTTGCTCTTCACTCACAGCTCCCAAATATTCAGGAAAGTTTTCAAGGTGGGAATGGAGGAAATGCACTTTCAAACTCATCAGGCAACCTAAAGCTTGAAATGCTTTCAGCATTCGTCCGATGATTTTTTTATAGTCAGGGTCTTTGTTATTGCCTAAAAATTTATCTACGACCTCTTTAAATGCAAACCACCCTTCTTTTTGAGGATATTCACCACAAATGTAACAGAAACTGACAGGCGAATTAATACACTTCGCTGAGCCATAATGCTAATTTTGGGAAGCACGGTTGAATATGACGAGCTAACACGAACTGAGATGAAAAAGTGTAAACAGGCGAGAACCAAGATTAAACAATTGCATCAAGCCCGAGCATGTCAGAGCCTGCTCGTTCAGCTTGCATCATGTTGATGCGGGTTTCATTAGCTCACTCTGAAAGTTCTTTTCTTTGAAAGTTATATTTTTTTGGCATTGTATATCTTCAATGCATTGTTGTGAATTAATTAATAGTAATTTTGACTTTCAAAACCCTAAAAAAAACCATAAAAAAATACCAAAAATTGAGAAAAATATACTATATTTGAAGATAATTTTGCATTTTGTGGCAAATCCTGACATCCGGGATTTTTTAAATATTTTTTTCGTTTTCAGCACATCAAAATACATGGAAATTAGATGAAAATAATCAAACAGCTTTTTAGTCCCAGACCTGTGTTATTGGCTTTAGCACTTCTAACTCTTGCCATCTTTTCCCTGCAAACAGCATTATATTCTTCTTTGGATGTGCCTCACTCTTTCAATTTGATATACATTTTTTTTCCTTTTTAACAAGTGATTAAGTTCTGTTTTCATCCACCCTGGTCTCTTTAAAGGGACTCTGTCACCTGAATTTGGAGGGAACAATTTTCAGTCATATGGGCGGGGTTTTCGGGTGTTTGATTCACCCTTTCCTTACCCGCTGGCTGCATGCTGGCTGCAATATT
This sequence comes from Ranitomeya variabilis, assembly GCF_051348905.1. Lineage (NCBI taxonomy): Eukaryota > Metazoa > Chordata > Amphibia > Anura > Dendrobatidae > Ranitomeya > Ranitomeya variabilis. The sequence goes on along the minus strand of NC_135234.1, from coordinate 150,095,976 downwards.
GGATTGAAGTTCATTCTCTGTCCTCCATAGTACACGCCTGCGTAAGGCAAGATTGCTTTGTGCAGGCATGTACTACGGAGGACAGAGAATGAACTTCAACCCAATATTGCAGCCAGCATGCAGCCAGCGGGTAAGGAAAGGGTGAATCAAACACCTGAAAACCCTGCCCATATGACTGAAAATTGTTCCCTCCAAATTCAGGTGACAGAGTCCCTTTAAATGCTTCCAATTCTTCCAATTCTTGTGCAGTTAGAATTTCATTTAGCAAAATCTCCCATCTTTCTTGAACAGTTCTGTCCTTTAGAACATCCATCCATTGAACCTCTTTCTGAGTCCATTAAAATCCTCCATTCTTAAGTTCAACTATAAAGTCTGAGTCCTTGCTGGTCTTCCTGCTCTTGTAATCCAAAATTCAAGGATAGCATGACCGATGCCTCCTTATATCGGGTCCAGTGAGGTAGATTTGTGTGTCATCAGCATAGAGATTATACTGAAAGCTGTGGGACTATATGAGCTTTCTCAGGCCAATGGTGTAGATGGAGAAGAGCAGGGGTCTTAGAACTGAACCTTGGGGGAAACCGACAGATAGGATGCAAACTGAGGAAGTATTGTGTAAGTTGTAGATGCTGAATGTTCGGTCTGTAATTTATGAAGAGATCTGTGATAGGGTCAGATCTGTAATGCCAAGAGACAAGAGAATCTGTAGAAGTGAATAGTCCACTGTGATGAAGAGAGAGGACAGGTCCAGGGGGAGGATTTGGCAGTTAATAGGTGTTTGGTGACTTTAATCAGGGCAGTTTCAGTGAAATGATGAGGTCAGAAATCAGATTGTTAGCAGTCAAAGAGGAAGCAGGAGGAGAGGTGGGAGAACAGTTCAAGATGAATGTGTTGTTTTGAGGCATAGGGGAGAAGTGATATGGGGCATTAGCCAGACACAGATAATGGGTCAATTGAGGGCTTTTTGAGGATGGGTGTGATCAAGGTGTGATCTTGCTTTTGCAAGAGGGGAAGACACCAGTTGCTAATGATCGGTTGAAGAGATGGGTTAGGGTTGAGATGAAGACTGTGGTGAGGATTGGGATTAGGTTGAATGGGATCAGGTCACGTACACAGGTGGTGAGATGTGATCTGGAAAGTACAGAGATCTTCTATTATGGTGTAGAAGCTGTTTTGGAGTAAGAGGGTTGAGTAGTTTTGAGAAGGAGCTGTGAGTACTGTAGGCCAAAGCTTACCCTGATGTTATCAGTCTAGTGCTTGAAGTATGGGGCTAATCTTCAGCTGGGGGATGGAGGAGAGAACTGAAAGTGTTGAACAGCTGTTTACATTTGGGAGGCAGGGAGGATATGAGAGATGAGAAGTATCTTTGTTTTGCTGGAGTGAGTATGAACTTGAAAGTAGCGAGGGACTGCATGAATATGATGAAACATTAGTTGAAGTGGGATCCTTTCCATCTCTGCTCAGCAACCCTGGACACCCGCCTCAGTTTCATGTGTTTTACTGTTTTATCATTCTTGCTTTCTTCTTATAGGACTTCTGTGAACAACTGATTTTGTTTTAAGTCAATTTTTTTTTCAGAAATTTGGAGAATTCAGAATAGCTCACACACTGACAAACACCACTTTAACTATATTACTGCCTGAGTAAACCTATCGTTTAACTCAGAAAACCTCCTTTGTGTCCCTCAGAAAACTCTACAAATGAATACTTCAGGAAGACATATCCTGCGTAAATCTATTAGCATATCATGGTTGGCAACAAGAAAAGTTTCTTGGGTGCCAAAACCTATGTGGGAGTGAAAAATTCACCCCTTTCTCTCCCCCAATGTTAAATGAGCAGTGTCAGATATCAGTGTGAAGGAGAGAATGGCTAATGAAATCAATTATTAAACCTTACATAAGCCAGCTCAGATATGATGTGACAAAGATGGCAACTATGACCTGGAATGTGAAGCAGACACTGTACATTGGATTGAATACCATATATGGAGTGAAGTTGGCAAGGACCTATGATAGACTGACACCATAGTTGTTCAGAAGTTTTACAGCACCCACTTTCTGCCTGTTTCAAGATTCTTTTGTTCTAAGAATAAAGTTCAGTTATGTGCCTGCCTTTGCCGAGTAAGGAGCATACATCCGACTTTGTCTGGTGTGTCTCATTTATGCGCACACTCGGCTCATATTTTGGTAAGGAACTGGCAATCATTTAGATCTCACTTTAAGAGATCACCCCGACATCGGCTCCTTTTTTGAAGCATTGAAGTGAGCACCTGCCCAATGCTACCTCTCATTATAGTGAAATGAGCTTTGTCATATCAGTGGCCACCTATGAACTGCATAAGCAATGACTGAGATGACTGAAGATTAGCAGCTAGTGTATGAACACAGTATTGACTCAATTGTTCTGCTTCTCTCAAGAGCTGATTTTATGTTTTCACACATTTTCTAACACTAATTAGGGTTATGGTTATATTAAGCATAAGGCAGAAACTAGTGTTAGGGCTAGGTTTCAAGTTTATAATAGCATTAGGGATACAGTTATGTGCTAAATATTAATAGTCCGACATCAGTAATGTGTTTAATGACTGTTTTTTGCATTATTGATCATACAACATGAGAAAAAATTAATAACTAAGTGTAGGCGAGTAATTGGCAACCAAGATAATCAATCAAGTCTAAGAACGCACTTGCGTTAGAAAAACGCATCTGGTAGCCTCATTTTTTTGTGTCCCCCTACTACTCCTCCATTATAGAGGATATTGTTTCTTGTGTTTTGTACTTTATTAATTTTTCTACTGATTTTTAACTCTTTTGGAAATAAAGACTTCATGAATTTAAACCACGTCTCGTTGAACTGTGGATCAGAAGCTGGCTCAAATTCTTCCTTCCCTGTGCAGATCGAGCAACATTCTATGGACAAATGAGGGCAAGCCTGTTCTTATTGGGTCTAAAGACCACAGACAGTTTGTGAGATGACTCTGAATTCAAACCACAATACACTGTTAAGATTGTAAAACAAGGAGATTCAAGCTTAAAGGGAACCACATAGCTCACAGGCTCACAGAATTGTGCAGGTGTACTCTGCTCTGCTCTACTATGAGCAAAAGCACAAAGTAGCACGGAACAAGCATCAAGATTTGATTGAAGTGAATGGCGAACTGAGATCTCACGCCTGCGTAGTAACCTTATTCTGATGGCATCACTATGTGCTTGCGCAGTGCTTGCTTATGCTCTGCTCACAGTAGGGCAGAGCAGAGTGTGCCTACGCTGTCCTGTGAGGCTATTGCACAGGTGAAAGTTTTCAGTTTGCTATGTAGATGACGCGTCACATCAATCAAAGCAGGAGGACTCGATTAAGAACAGAGAGGAGCGGAAGTTGCAGCAGCGAGGATGCCCATCGGACTGGACCTCCATCAGCTTCATACAATGCAGGAGCATATCAAATCATAATTTTTGGGGTAAACAGGGGGAATTACCGTAGAAGCTGATAGACACATTTGTGGAATGCAGCACAGGAGCAGTTAAAGGTGCTGGAATTTGTTCATAGGCTCAAAAATTGGTGACAGGCACCCTTTAATGGTTTGGGGATGTTTCTCATACTATGCAGTTGGGCTCATTTATTGCATAGTAGGTACCATGGAACAGTTTGAATATATAAAAATATATCTTGAGATCTTGTAGCATTATGCTGAAGAGGAAATGCCCTTTAATTGGGTGTTTCAGCAGGACAATATACCCAAACAAACCAGCAAGCAGGCAACATCCTGATTTCAGACCAACAATATTGAAGTTATGAAGTGGCCAGTCTAAGCCCCAGACCTCAATCTGCTTGAGAATTTGTGGAGGGACATAGCAAATGCTGGTTTTGATAGAAAACCTAAGAATGCAAAAGAACTATGGAATGTAGCCCAGTCAGTTTGGGCTTGAAGATCTGTTGACAGGTGTCAGATGTTAGGTGACTCCATGCCACAGAGATGTAAAAGTTATAAAAGTAAATATTAGGTCAGTGATTAACAGAAAATTGAAGTCTGTAAACAAATTTCAGTTTATACTGTAAATATTCGAATTTGTAAATGAATATGCAGACACTGGTAATTTGAACTACCTATTACAGTATTTCTTTTTCTTTATTTTCAGTGTAAGGCTTTGTGCACACGATGCGATCTTGATGCATTTTAGCTGCTGTTTTTTATGTGCTTAAATGGTCCAAAAAGGCAATGGAATGCTTATGCAAGGTAATTCAATGACAATCCTGAAGTGTTGTGCACATGATCCGTAAATTTCCATCCGTATTTGCAGCATTTTGTTTTCTGCAGCATGTCAATTCTTTTTGCGTTTCTGCAGTTTTTGACTCATTGACTTCAATTATGTCAATCAAATCTGCAGCTAACACAGGAGTAAAAATATTTGAGTGTTTGCTGTGTATTTGCTGAAGATTTGATGCCAAAAACACAAATTGTCAAAGGAAATGATGTCTTAAGAAGGAAGAGTGTGTGAATATGTGTATGTGTCTGTGTCTGTCTGTGTGTGTTTGTCTGTGTGTGTGTACCCATGCGACGAACAGCCCATAGTGATTGTACTTAGGCATCATCTGATGGGACTACTACTCCCATCTGGCTATGTGTTTTGTCACATAAAACAGAGATAGCATGAGGCGATGATGGGAGAATAGTCTCATCATCCGGCGCCTGTGTTCAATTGTAAAAAAAAAATCAAAATATTTAAATAATTATATACATATTCACATACAAAATATATACTCATCAAACACCTAATCCTCGATGCCCATGTCTCCTGCAAATAACCAAAAATAATAAACTAACATATACTCACCTTTCCACCATAGTCCATTTAATACCGTGTCCCATGTCGATCTCAACCAGCCTCCGGCGATACACTGACAGGAGGTAATCGCTTCCACAGTGTATCACTGAGCTGCCATGAGAGTTCACCTGAGTTCATCAGCTGATCAGCTCCGATGCTTTCACTTACAGCACAGTTGCATGAGAAACTTATCATGCCGTGGTGACGTACTGTAAGTGAGAGCACCGGAGCTGATGAACTCTGGTGAATGCTCACGGCAGCACAGTGATACACTGTGGAAGCGATTACCTCCTGTCAGTGTATCGCCTGCGGCCGGGAAGAGCAGCCACTTCTCCCAATGTGACTGTTCTACACATGAGATCGCCGTGTGACTCTCGATATTAAGTGGACTATGTCAGACAGGATATCATTATATTCTGGTTCATGATTTCTTGATTGTTTGCAGGATGGGTGTCAGGGATTAGGCGTTCAGTAAGTATGGTAAATTTAGATTCAATAAAGGACTTTATTCTGGGTGCCTGTGTTTTTATACAATATCACTATGGGGTGAGAAATGGATAGGTGTCTTACATAGTTACATAGTTACATAGTTACATAGTTATTAAGGTTGAAGGAAGACTGTAAGTCCATCTAGTTCAACCCATAGCCTAACCTAACATGCCCTAACATGTTGATCCAGAGGAAGGCAAAAAAAACCCCATGTGGCAAAGAGTAACTCCACCATGGGGAAAAAAATTCCTTCCCGACTCCACATACGGCAATCAGACTAGTTCCCTGGATCAACGCCTTATCAAGGAATCTAGTGTATATACCCTGTAACATTATACTTTTCCAGAAAGGCATCCAGTCCCCTCTTAAATTTAATTAATGAATCACTCATTACAACATCATACGACAGAGAGTTCCATAGTCTCACTGCTCTTACAGTAAAGAATCCGCGTCTGTTATTATGCTTAAACCTTCTTTCCTCCAGACGTAGAGGATGCCCCCTTGTCCCTGTCTCAGGTCTATGATTAAAAAGATCATCAGAAAGGTCTTTGTACTGTCCCCTCATATATTTATACATTAAAATAAGATCACCCCTTAGTCTTCGTTTTTCCAAACTAAATAGCCCCAAGTGTAATAACCTATCTTGGTATTGCAGACCCCCAGTCCTCTAATAACCTTGGTCGCTCTTCTCTGCACCCGCTCCAGTTCAGCTATGTCTTTCTTATACACCGGAGACCAGAACTGTGCACAGTTTTCTAAGTGTGGTCGAACTAGTGACTTGTATAGAGGTAAAATTATGTTCTCTTCATGAGCATCTATGCCTCTCCATTACCAACCTCTGGGCTTGATGTCACCTGACAATACAAAGGTGACATAAACCTCACAAATATGAACCCCACTTACCACCGCTATAGGGCAAGTAGGAAGAGCGAGGCTAAGTGCCAGAATTGGGGCATCTATAAGATGCGCCATTTCTGGGGCAGGTGAGAGCTGATGTTTTTATCCTGGGGGTACCAATATCCATGGCCCCTCCCCAGGCTATTAATATCAGTCCACAGCTGTTTGCCTAGCCTTTGCTGGCTCGATTTTACAGGGGGACCCCATTTCAACATTTTTCTGGGGTTCCCCTGTAAATTAGCCAGTAAAGGCTATGCAAACAGCTGTGAGCTGATATTAATAGCCTGGGAACCTTTGTGGCTATTGGCTCCTACCGAGAATATTGCCATCAGCCCTCAGCCATCGGCTTTCCTTCTGCTGGTTATGAAAATTATGCAGGATCCCTTGCAATTTTTAAAAAAAAATATGAAAAATAAACAGATATTGCATTTCAATCAGATATCTGACAGTTTCTGTTTTGTTACAGCATATATAGGTTAATTATGTTAATGTTCCTACATAGGCTGGGGATTGTGTGTGTGAGTGTGTGTGTGTGTCTTTATTTAACTCTTTATGTACCGTTTTATTACTGAGGGTATCTGGCTGACACCTAACCTATTCATTAATAAACCTCGGGCTTGGTATTATATATATATATATATATATATATATATATATATATATATATATATATATATACAGTTAGGTCCATATATATTTGGACAGAGACAACATTTTTCTAATTTTGGTTATAGACATTACCACAATGAATTTTAAACAAAACAATTTAGATGCAGTTGAAGTTCAGACTTTCAGCTTTCATTTGAGGGTATCCACATTAAAATTGGATGAAGGGTTTAGGAGTTTCAGCTCCTTAACATGTGCCACCCTGTTTTTGAAGGGACCAAAAGTATTTGGACAATTGACTCCAAGGCTATTTCATGGACAGGTGTGGGCAATCCCTTTGTTATGTCATTCTCAATTAAGCAGATAAAAGGCCTGGAGTTGATTTGAGGTGTGGTGCTTGCATTTGGAAGGTTTTGTTGTGAAGTAAACATGCGGTCAAAGGAGCTCTCCATGCAGGTGAAACAAGCCATCCTTGAGCTGCGAAAACAGAAAAAGCCCTTCCGAGAAATTGCTACAATATTAGGAGTGGCAAAATCTACAGTTTGGTACATCCCGAGAGAGAAAGAAAGCACTGGTGAACTCATTAATGCAAAAAGACCTGGGCGCCCAAGGAAGACAACAGTGGTGGATGGTCGCAGAATAATCTCCATGGTGAAGAGAAACCCCTTCACAACAGCCAACCAAGTGAACAACACTCTCCAGGAGGTCGGCGTATCAATATCCAAATCTACCATAAAGAGAAGACTGCATGAAAGTAAATACAGAGGGTTCACTGCACGGTGCAAGCCACTCATAAGCATCAAGAATAAAAAGGCTAGACTGGACTTTGCTATAAAACATCTAAAAAAGCCAGCACAGTTCTGGAAGAACATTCTTTGGACAGATGAAACCAAGATCAACCTCTACCAGAATGATGGAAAGAGAAAAGTATGGCGAAGGCGTGGTACAGCTCATGATCCAAAGCATACCACATCATCTGTAAAACACGGCGGAGGCAGTGTGATGGCTTGGGCATGCATGGCTGCCAGTGGCACTGGGTCACTAGTGTTTATTGATGATGTGACACAGGACAGAAGCAGCCGAATGAATTCTGAGGTATTCAGAGCCATACTGTGTGCTCAGATCCAGCCAAATGCAGCCAAACTGATTGGTCGTCGTTTCCTACTACAGATGGACAATGACCCAAAACATAAAGCCAAAGCAACCCAGGAGTTTATTAAAGCAAAGAAGTGGGATATTCTTGAATGGCCAAGTCAGTCACCTTATCTCAACCCAATGGAGCATGCATTTCACTTGTTAAAGACTAAACTTCAGACAGAAAGCCCCACAAACAAACATCAACTGAAAACCACCGCAGTGAAGGCCTGGCAGAGCATCAAAAAGGAGGAAACACAGCATCTGGTGATGTCCATGAGTTCAAGACTTCAGGCCGCCATTGCCAACAAAGGGTTTTCAACCAAGTACTAGAAATGAACATTTTATTTAAAATTATTTAATCTGTCCAATTACTTTTGGTCTCTTTTAAAAACAGGGTGGCACATGTTAATGAGCTGAGACTCCTAAACCCTTCATCCAATTTTAATGTGGATACCCTCAAATGAAAACTGAAAGTCTGAACTTCAACTGCATCTGAATTGTTTTGTTTAAAATTCATTGTGGTAATGTCTATAACCAAAATTAGAAAAACGTTGTCTCTGTCCAAATATATATGGACCTAACTGTATATTTATATATATATATATATATATATATATATATATATATATATGTATATATATATATAAAGTACAGACCAAAAGTTTGGACACACCTTCTCACTTAAAGATTTTTCTGTATTTTCATGACTATGAAAAATATACATTCACACTGAAGGCATCATAACTATGAATTAACACATGAACCTAGAATATAAGACATATTTTCAGTTGTTTCACACTCTTTGTTAAGTATATAATTCCACATGTGTTAATTCATAGTTTTGATGCCTTCAGTGTGAATGTACAATTTTCATAGACATGAAAATACAGAAAAATCTTTAAATGAGAAGGTGTGTCCAAACTTTTGGTCTGTACTGTATATATTGACTTATATTTGTGTGTGTAAACATTATTAATTTGAACATGGTACAATTATGTGTACTTTTATGGTCTTCAATTACAAAATGGAGAATGAAAAAGGAGAGGTTGAACATGGAAATTACATCACAATTATTTTTTTTTAATAATACATCTTTATTTAGCTCTATGGATTTACAAAAACGCATGCAAAAATGCATCAAAAATGCATAAAAAACATGCGTATTTTCTGCTGCATTTTTCTGCCAAGAGATACAGAAAGTTTGCAGAAGTTTCTGCATGCAAATACGCAACGTGCGCACATAGCATAAAAATTGATATTTTGCTCAAGTATTCATTTGGAGTTGAATGTGCATTGTTCTTAGTGCCTCCGTGTACATGGAATAAAAAAGCTTTTTATGAGGATTTAATTTTTTCTGAGTTGATTTAAACACACAGCTATTTTTTGCACATAAACATAGCTTAATAAATAATATAATTACATAAAAAGTAATAATAAAATAAAGAATAAAACAATTTGTTTATTTTTATGATTTGATGTTGAAATTGATAAAATAAGGAAAGAAAGGAAAGGTTCAAATGTCAAAATAGAATTATATTAGTATTTTCATAAACTACATGTGCTTGTGCTATAAGGGGTCTAAATCTGGGTCCATAGACGTGCCAACGGATTAAGGGGCGAAAAATTCTTGCCATGCCCCAGGCATTGGCAAACTACGCTGCTCCACTGAATATGTGGCTGCTAATACCACAAAAGGAATATGCCTGCTTGGCTCAAACAGTATTTACATTTTCTGATGTTTCAAATATATTTGGTGTGAAATGCTTTTTTTTTCAATCTACAATTTATTAAGCTTAAGCTGTTAAAGTCAGGGGCAATGTAATTCCAGGTTGTTAATTTTATTATATAGAGCACTTTAAAATAGTCTTTGTATCCTGGGAATGTCAGCTTCAATAAGGTTAGCAGATGCACTGTATACTTAGACTTACAAAGAATTCTTTCTTTATCTGCTTGTAAAAAAAGTAAATGTCTCTCTGAAGTTCTTTGCAGTTGCAGTTTGAAGTCTGTTACCAATAAGTGCATATTAAGGGAAAATGTTTCATACCCCTAAATCCCATGATCTTTGCTCTGTCTCTAGCAATTATAGGAGCTTTATTCTCGTTCAATGAAAACTGGAATAAAAGGAATCCATTAAATAGGACTGGTGGTAAAATCATTATAAAGTAGGTGTTAGTCATCCATACAACATTTCAGCTTTTGCATTCCTCAATTGGGACACTGAATGGCTTTGTACTATAATGCGTGGTGAATTTACACAATGGATACGTATATAATTGTTAGGGGCATATTAATTTGTGGTTATACAGCTTCATTATATGATTTCCATAGCAATCATTTAAATGTTAATGTTGAGAGGTAAGCTGTTGCCTATATTGTGTGTTACCATGTTGTAGTGTTTTCAGAATAAACTACTGAGTGACTCACTTATTTATGTCAATTTCAATGTTTGTCGTAGGTCCTTACTTGTGCACTGGCTATAAAATAACTTAATTTTACTTCAAACTTTTGCAAAGTGAATGAAGTAGCAGTGTTCATTGAATTCCAAAACATTTATAATCCATATGGTTAAAGACACTGAGCTGTAGACAATATTTTGATTTCTGCTAAGAATGCGGCTTCATGAGAAGGGGACAAGTAGCCACATCTTCAAAGTTTGATGGAACATGACACCAATGCCATAGCTTTTTTTTTAATTCCATACAAATCCAACAGAAAATGTCTCCATTTAATGATGACTGAGTTAATCTGCCAAAGTCTGCTCAATTGTGGCAAGAAAATTTGTTTTCATTACAGTAAAATTATTTGATGCAAACTGAATATACATTACTGTGTTCCGAGAATTGTCGAAATCTCATAGCATAATTAATAAATGTAAAAAAATACTCGCCTGGTCCATGTTTGGCCCACTGCCACATGATGTTCCATTCCAATGGACTTCTTTGGTTCCGTCACTTGTGTGATGTTCACTTGGCCGATTTCAGCATCTTTCAGCAACAGACATCTTTCTGCCTCCTCGCTGACATGGAAACACCACGCTAGTGAAACCCAGATGAGTATTATTTTTTTTTCTATTGTTATCCTGACACTTTTGAATTCATCAAAATAGTGATCAGCTCGAATCGCAAAAACAGTCTGATTCTAGGGAAATGTTTTGTGAAATTTGACACAAATGTATTTGTCTCACATGTATTTATTAATCCATATCCCTTGTTATGTACTTGAGAGGGACAATATTTCACATTTCATACTGTTATGATATTCCTTATGTACCCACAAGGGCCAATTTATTAATTTGGTGGGTTTAGGGCAAATTAGTGATACCTCCCCCCTTTTCACTTACAGATGGAGGCCAAAATAATGTACTCGAGGTGTCTGTATGGCAGGTACTGTATATGATACTATACCACAAATATAAATATGGATTAAAGTGGACCAGACAATTCCATATAAAAATTTACATAACTTATGACATCCATCACAGGTATACATCAGACACTTTACAGTGAAGCAATAGGTAAGTAGTTGATAAAGATGATATTTCTGCTGTTGTTCCCAGAGCTGCCGTATTGACCTCCTCCAAGCTACTGAAATGAGTTTTATTTACCTTCCAGATGATGGTGATGTGATGTGATGTGTTAGGCTTCTTTCACATGTCCTGATATTACCAGTACTGGAAAAAACAGTTCCGGTGCTATATGTGTCCATGTGTCCATATGTCCGTGTGTCAAAGCCATGTGCCATCCATGTGCACCATCAGTGTGACACCTACTAGCATCTGGGAAAAAGCAGTACAGTTCATGGTGCTGAATCCTACTCTCGTTATTGTTGCCTGGTCTCCCTGTGGTCAGCGAGACCTGGCGACGTTGATGACAGTTGTAGTCAGCACATGCCAACTGAGAATTGCGCTAACTACAAGTCTCCGGGGAATTAACTTCCATCTGATGCTGTAGCAGCACAGGTCAGTCTGGATTTGACGCCACAGCTTCCGGTGATCGCCTACGTCCTTGCCACCTCAAGGTCATCCCCAGAGCCAACAAAAGGGTACAGCGCAATCTCAGTTACCAAGCTAAAGTACAGTTGATCCCATGCCAAACTGGGAGGGATCATGCATCTTATGTATTATGAGGAAATTAAAAAGGCTATGGCCTTCTGACAAAAGTTCCGGTCTATCTGCCTGAACTCTCTCTACTCTCTGCCACAAGATGTAGAGAGGGCATCTACTGCTATTACCAGTTCTAGTTTAAAAGTAGTAACTAGTGAGTGGAGTGAAAATGAATAAGATGGAACAGAGCAGGAAGATGCCACCGCGCCCCCTACCACCAGGCCTACCTAAGTTTCACTACCAAATTTCCAACTTCTCCCGCCACCTTACCAGCAGGTTATGATCGGAGCTCTGCCTACTGGGAAAGTCACATGCCTGTCACCATCTTCCCTTCTCTTTATGTCTCCTTGCCAGGCCACAACTGATACTCCTCCTGCCATCGAGGCAGTCACGGGCCCATAGCCAGAAGACATACCCCCTGCGTCGCATGGGTATGACAAAGCCCAGCCATGGGGCCGGTTACACACAGACTACCACTACATAGACCCTATTCAAAATCCAGAAGAGGCCTTACATGGTCTAGTCAGGAATCTACACCCAGAAGCCCACTATGCCTCCATGAAGATCTTTTCTATATGAACGCTGACGAGTAGAACTGGCATTCAGAACGGTTTGTTGGGGAATGCCTGGCTGGTCCTCAATCTGAATCTCAAGAAAAGGACCAAACAAATGAGCGCTTTCACTTGAAACAAAAAGGGTATGAGTTCAGCATAGAAGAATGCACCATGTTTTCGTAAACCATATGTCGGTTAAACAGGACTACTTTCTAAATGTTTACAGAAAAATTTCCAGCCTGGAGTAGTCGTCCACTTTCTAAACATGCCGAGCTGGAGAGTCTGATACACTGTCGCAGTAACCAGGCCTGCACCGCCTCTGATGTAGAAGCCTAGCAGAAGGAAAGAGAGCAGAAGAGAGATGCCTGCCATCCCTACTTGGAGTTTTGAGACAGCAGTTATCCTGAGGCACCACTTCAAGAATCTAAAAAGCCTGCAACATCTTCAGTGCCATTTCCAACTTCAGCCACCATCCGGAAGACTGCCACCTCTACCAACATCATGCACTTCCCTGCCAATCCTGCCTTCCAAACATACAAGGCACTGTATGCCACGTATGTATGTTCTACATTTCTACCTCTTCCTAGCTCACTCCTGTCCTGCTTAATGTGCCACCCATACATACAAAGCCTGCTGAAGAAGAAATGAAAGAAGCACCCAATAACTGAGCCATTCAAATAAAAAGGTAAAAAAAAGAAAGAAAATGCCTTTTCAGTTGTGTTGGTTAGGCTACTTTCACACTAGCGTTAACTGCAATACGTCGCAAATGCGTCGTTTTGCCGAAAAAACGCATCCTGCAAAAGTGCTTGCAGGATGCGTTTTTTCAGCATTGACTAACATTAGCGACGCATTTGCGACGCATTGCCACATGTCGCAACCGTCGTGCGACGGTTGCACCGTGCTGTGGCGGACCGCCGGGACCAAAAAACGTTACATGTAACGTTTTTTGCTCCCGACGGTCCGCTTTTTCCGACCACGCATGCGCGGCCGGAACTCCGCCCCCACCTCCCCGCACTTCCCCGCACCTCACAATAGGGCAGCGGATGCGCTGGAAAAATGCATCCGCTGCCCCCGTTGTGCGGCGGAGACAGCGCTAGCATCGGGGACCTCGGCCCGACGTACTGCAACGGGCCGAGCCCGACGCTAGTGTGAAAGAAGCCTTACACAGTAACAGTTTGCAGAGACAGTTCCCTGTCTCTCCACAAAGTATTGTTTTGTTTTATTTCTGGGCCAGTTAAGTCCTAGGCTCTAAAAAGTTTCTACCTTTAAGGCTGCAAAAAAACCATTGTTTTGTAGGACTCAATTTTTCCTTATACAAGGGACTGTTATTAGGTGAATACCCTCTGAGGTGAAGTAGGCCTTAAAGGGAACCTGTCAGCAGTTTTGGCTGATAAAAGATATGGACATCAACTTTCAGGGCTTATATGCAGCATTCTATAATGCTGTATTTATGCCCTCCACCTGATCTGAAAGAGAAGAAAAATAACTTTATTATACTTATTTGCGGGGTGGGGCGGTCCGGACCGATGGGTGTCGCTGGTCTTGGTCCGGCGCCTCCCATCTTCTTATGATCGCCGCCCTCCTGCTTGCTTCTTGTGGATGATGCAACCCTGCATCATCCACACAGGCTCCCTGGCATCGCGCTCCTGTGTAGGTGTACTTCTCTGTCCTGTTGAGGGCAGAGCAAAATACTGCAGTGCACAGGTGCAGGAAAAGGTCAAACAGGACCCTATGGCATATTTGGAGAACAGCCTGGTCTTTTCTATGAATGCAAGCGGATGAGATTGTTCCTTTACTAACCTTATTTAATAAGAACTTGTTCCTTTTTGAGAGTGAGCGTTTGTGCAATAACCATTTGTTTACTATTTGGTATACCACACTGTGTTTTCTATCGCTCAGATATTGCACTTGTGACAGTCTGACTGGGTAAAAGACCTGTTACTTATTTATGGTATACAACACTATGATATTTTTTACATGGGTTCATAGGATCTAATTAGGCACCGTAAAGGGATTCCCTTCCTTATGGTTTTATAGGTTTGCCCAGTGTGGACCAGAGGATGAACCCCTCTTACAAATATTTTTATAGTCTTATATTAATCCAATTGATATTAAATGTTTGAATGTTTGTCTTGTTTGTCATTTATTTCTTTGCAACTGAGAGTCTATTTTAAGAATTTATTAAAAGTTACATTTTATTTTTACCTCTACCTTGCTACACTTACTTTTCTAAGCAGTCATGCATGGCTCATGCATGAGGTGTCTAAGTCTGGACCAGCATTTACAGCTTGGAATTGAAGTTTATACCCGATATCATGCAACACCTCCATTTTTTTTTATTCCAGCCACACTCAGATGGCTCAAACATCAATTTCGTATGGTACTATTGGCAGAAAAATGGAAGGAAATCAACACAGGTGATCACAGGTGATAGCAGATAAGCAGTCAATAATGGGCCATGCATGAAGAATCAGGGTCTGGGACAGCATTTACAGCGTGGAATTGAAGTTTCAATTAAGATGTGGTGGCTAAGGGAGAGATGTAAGCCTTCTTTGCTGAGAGCCCAGATAATTCATGCAACAGCTAATTTTTTTATTTCCCTGCCACACTTAGGTGGCACAAACATCAGTTTCATAGACTACTATTGTAATAAAAATGTAAGAATAGTAACACAGGTAGGTGATGAATCAATTGACCCATAGTAGAACATTTTATAGTGGCACCGCAGCAGTCAGTAATAGACCATGCATGTGGTATCAGTGTCTGACCCAGAATTTAGAGCTTTGAGTTTAAGTTTAAATTAGGGTAAAGTGGGTGAGGGACCAGTGTAGGCTGGCTGTGCTGGGAGCCTTGATACCTCATGCAGCAGCTCAATTTTTATTCCCAGCCAGACTCAGATGGCACAAATAGCAGCTTGGTAGAGCACTAATGTTAGAAAAATGTTAGAATAGTAACACTGGTAGTTGACTAAGAGCAAGTGCAGGCTTGCCGGTCTGGGAGCGATACTGCAACAGGAACCACACATGAAAGAGACCCAACTTGAAGCACAAATATTTTACCAAATTAGGGGCAGGCAACAGGAAACATGGAATCAATTTACCTACAGTAGAATTTTGATAGTGGCACAGCAGAAGTCAGCCATGCGTCATGACTGAGGTATCAAGGTCTGGGCCAGCATTTAGAGCTTTGAATTGAAATTTCAGTTAAGATATGGTGGCAAAGGGAGTGGTGTAAGCCTTCTGGGAGCCCTGATACATCATGCAACACCTTTTTTTCCTTTCACTCTCAGATGGCACAAACATCAGTTTTATACAGTACTGTTGGTACGAAACTTCAAGGAAGGTAACACAAGTATTCCACTGACAATGAATGTAGGCCTGCCTGTCTGTCTGGGAGCCCTACTTACACAGGCAACTCATCAGATGGTGACATAACTTTGAGATTCCACATTTCAAACAATAATTGTCACACATCACTAAAGTGGCATCAATTTCCACAGAGTAGAAACAGTATAAGAGGTCTCTGACACACCTTCTACCACAGGAAGCACACCAGATGGAGACCCAACTTTGAGTCTCCACATTTAAAAAAAAAAATTGTCACACACCACTTAAGTGACATCAATTTCCACAGAGTAGAAATAGTATAATAGTCCTCTGACACACTTTCTACTACAGGCAACCCACCAGATGGAGACCCAACTTGGATTCCATGTTTCGAATTGTTTGTAACATCAGCACCAAGAGCAACAGCAGGCACAGAAGACACCACAAAAATGGCACAGACTGCAATAATACATGACACTAAAAACGACACCATCGGATAGTCAGCCCAATCTGTGATTGGGGTGCAAAAGTCATTGGAGATCCATGACTTGTTCATTTTGATGAAAGAAAATGAAATGAACAAGTCTACACTTTCAGGAGACAGCTGGGAGCCCGTATTCATGAAGACACCACCAGCAGCGTTGAAGACTAGAGCTGAGCTAATTTGTTCGGATTTGGGTCCAAATACGATCGGCAGCGAATGTTGCTTTTGCAATATTAGTCAAACACAGACGAACGTCATTAGAGTCAATGGGAGTAGAAATTACCGAATATGTTTGGAAATGATCATCAAACATACATTTGGCACGAATGGGGTACTAATATGGCAAGAATATGGCGAATTTGGATACGGCAACCGAATCTGAACAAATTCACTCAACTCTACTGAAGACACGTTCTGAGAGAACGCTGGCTGCCGGGCATGACAAAATCTCCAAGGCATTGCAGTCATGCTCAGTCTACTCTTCCATTTTTGAAGACAAAAGTGCAAACGGGTTCAAATCCCCCTGATGGCATTGATATTGAGCTCCAGATACTCCTGCACCATCCTCTCCTGCCATTCACAATGTGTCAGACTTGCAATCTGTTTTGCTGGTGCACAGGCTGGTCTGAAAAAGACAAACAGAAATTGCTTATCCCACTTATACTGCTGCTGCTGCTAATGTTTTTGCAATGACACCTTGACGATCCCCGGGTTAGACGTTTAGAACTGGAATGCACACTGTGTGCCTCACTGCTGTCTTGGGGAAAACCACTCTTAAGATTGTCTACAATCGTATTACGGTACTCCAGCATGTGAGCATCCCTTTCCAGGGGGTAAACATCTGGCTAAATTTATTATTGTACTGTGGATCTAACAGAGTGGCAACTCAGTAGTCGTCAGCACTATTTTTAACCCTAAGAATATGGGAATTGTGTTGAAGATAAATCAGCAAGAAGGCATTCATGTGTCAGGTGCTTTCATCAGGCACAAGTCTATGGTGTGTTGGTGGTAAGGTAACACTCAAGGTTGCTTTATCTGTCCCCTCCTGCTAACCATGGACAACAGAAAGTGAATCATTTTCCTCTTCATCTCCTGACTGTTGCTCGTCCATCACCTCGTCCTCCTTCATTTATTTCTCAGCTTCTTCATCTTCAATAACAGTCTGTCTGGTACCATGAGCCCCCCTTGATCACTGTAAGCCACTCTCCCATGGCACCCACCTGTGCAATGACAGTCAGGGAATTTGAGATATTGTTATAGCTACCGCATACTCTTCTGCTTCCACCTCTTCCTTTGGGAGCAGCACCTCCTAATGCAGACTATTCAAAGTCTGCTCCACCATGTAGATGACTGTAATAGTGATGCTGATGATGGAATTATGAGTGGTATACATCTTTGTAGCCATTTTAAAACTGTGCATGAGGGTGCAGAGGTACTTCATCTGTGCCCACTCTGCAAGTGTGATTTGAACCATATCCAGACTACATTGGCCAAGGCTATGCAAAAGGGCATACTGCATCAGGGCTCATTGCTGCTGCCACAACCGCTGCAACATGTGCAGAGTGGAATTCCGCAATGTCGGAACATCATTAATCAAATCAAATGGTTAACCAATATGCCGAAAGAACTCTGTAGCGAAGCAAGTCGATACCCTGTGGGGTGTGATTGTCGAAAGTTAGCACAGAGCAACTGTGCTTTCTGGGATAGTGGCTGAGAAATTGCTGTACCACCAGGTTGAGGATGTGAGTCATGTAAAGCACGTGTGTGAGGTTGACATGGCGCAGGGTCGTCACCAGGTTTGCACTGTTATTGCTCATGGCCTTCCCTGGCTCCAGGTTTAGTGGAGACAGCCATTGCTCTAACTCGGCCTAGATAACTGTCCACAACTTTTGAGCTCTGTGACTGAGACTGGTAAGACATTAATTTAAACATTGCCTGATTGCGGTGAGCCATGGCTGCAGAGCATGTAGATGGGGGAGATTGTATCTGCACTGTTGGAATGCGTGTCTGAGTGAGAGGTTGAGGGAACAGATGGAAGCCCTAGATGAGGTGGAGGAGGTAGAAGCAGTGGAGGAACTATTAGATACAGAGGTTTGTCCAGTAAGCCTTGGGAATTCAAAGACTTGTGGAGCAGCCCCTTGACTGCCTGCCCCCACAGCCACCAGAGTCACCCAGTGCCCAGTCAGCGAGATGTAATACCCCTACCCATGAATACTCCTCCAGGTATCAGTGGGGAAATGCACCCTGGGAAAAATAGATTTTTTCAGGGAATGGATGATGTCGTTAGCAGCATGCTGGTGTAGCACAGGCACAGCTTTCTGAAAGAAACAATTGCGACTGGGAAACTGGGTACTGGGGGACTGCAATGGCCATAAACTTTCAGAAATCTTTTGTATCCACCAGGCGGAAAGGTAGCATTTCCATGGCCAACAGATTAGAGATGGTGGAGTTGAAGCTCCTAGCTTTGCCATGTGTAGGAGGAAACATTGTTTTACGTTACCACAAATGCTGGAGCGAGAGCTGGCTGCTGTGCTGAGAGAAGGCAAGATACAGAGAACAAGACAAACTGCTGGACTTTGAGTGAGGTGCAGGCAGATATGTTATGGTGGATTGAGAACGATGTGTTGTGCTAGGAGACACAAAAGCAGCAGTCATGTCTACTTCTGTAACAGCTGACCGGCTCACCCTCACCCTGATTGTGGTGGGTGTTATGATCTGGTGACCTTGGAGCCGCATGAGAGACTTTCTCAGGAGTAGGTGGTACCTGTACTGACCGCAAACCCTAATCTAACACTGCAACTAGAAGTAGCCGTGGGATGTACCTAACACGTCCTAGACATCTCGACACAGCCGGAGGACTAAATACCCCTATAGATGGAAATGGGAATTCTATCTTGCCTCAGAGCAGAACCACAAAGGATAGGCAGCCCCCCACAAATATTGACTGTGAGCATAAGAGGAAAGACACACACTGGCAGAAAAACAGGATTTAGCAAAAGAGGCACTTCTAGCTAAATAGAAAAGAAAAGGACAGAATTCTAAGCGGTCAGTATTAAAATCCTAAAAACATCCACAGCAGACAATACAAATATTTCACATCTAACTAAAGACATAGAAAGTACATCTGCATCTCCTGAGAATCCAGCATGACTGAAAAATCCAAACAACGTCTAAGCTGGACAAAAACACAATAAATTGCACTGAATTGCAAAGCACACTGCATGTGTGCACAGAGACAAAAAAACAGACACTTATCTTAGCTGAATTTGTAGCAGGGCATGAGGAGCCAGAGAGAGATGCAATCCCTCCAAGTACAATGGACAACTGGCACAGACTCATGGATCCTGCACACCTAAATACCTAATAGAGCTGCAATCAACAGAAACACCTGCCCGGATTACAACCCCAAGATAACTGCACTACCACCAACAACCACCGAAGGGAGCCCAAGAGCAGAATTCAAAACAGTACCCCCCCCCTTGAAGAGGGGTCACCGAACCCTCACCAGAGCCCCCAGGCCGATCAGGACGAGCCAGATGAAAGGCACGGACCAAATCAGCAGCATGGACATCAGAGGCAAAAACCCAAGAATTATCCTCCTGGCCATAACCCTTCCATTTGACAAGGTACTGAAGCCTCCGCCTCGAAAAGCGAGAATCCAAAATCTTCTCAACCACATACTCCAACTCCCCATCTACCAACACCGGGGCCGGAGGATAAGCAGAGGGAACAACGGGCACCACATATTTCCGCAATAAAGATCTATGGAAGGCATTATGGATAGCAAAAGAGGCCGGAAGCGCCAATCGAAAAGACACCGGATTAATAATCCCAGAAATCCTATAAGGACCAATAAACCGAGGCTTAAACTTAGGGGAAGAAACCTTCATAGGAACATGATGGGAAGACAACCAAACCAGATCCCCAACCCAAAGCCGGGAACCAACACACCGATGACGGTTAGCAAAACGCTGAGCCTCCTCCTGAGACAACACCAAAATTGTCAACCACATGAGCCCAAATCTGCTGCAACCTGTCAACCACAGAATCCACACCAGGACAATCAGAAGGCTCAACTTGCCCCAAAGAAAAACGAGGATGAAAACCAAAATTACAAAAGAAGGGCAAAACCAAGGTAGCCGAACTAGCCCGATTATTAAGAGCAAACTCGGCCAATGGCAAGAAAGCCACCCAATCATCCTGATCAGCAGACACAAAGCATCTCAAATAAGTTTCCAAAGTCTGATTAGTTCGCTCGGTCTGGCCATTTGTCTGAGGATTAGTGTTGAGCGATACTGTCCGATACTTGAAAGTATCGGTATCGGAAAGTATCGGCCGATACCGGCAAAGTATCGGATCTAATCCGATACCGATACCCGATACCAATACAAGTCAATGGGACTCAAGTATCGGACGGTATCCCTGATGGTTCCCAGGGTCTGAAGGAGAGGAAACTCTCCTTCAGGTCCTGGGATCCATATTAATGTGTAAAATAAAGAATTAAAATAAAAAATATTGCTATACTCACCTCTCCGACGCAGCCTGCACCTTACCGAGGAAACCGGCAGCCTTGTTTGCTTAAAATACGCGCGTTTACTGCCTTCCGTGACGTCACGGCTTCTGATTGGTTGCGTGCCGCCCATGTGACCGCGACGCGACCAATCACAACAAGCCGGGACGTAATTTTCAGGTCCTGAATGCCTAGAATTAGCATCATCTGGGGGACGAAGAAGAACATCAGAATCCAGTTGTGAGGGAACACGAGAAACAGACACAACAGTTGTGGGGACTATCCCGTAAGCACAGCAGGGGAGGACCGCAACACACAAGCGCTAGAAGGTAGGCACAGATTTCCACCTGCAAAGGGAACTCTGGAGGTGCCATCCGACCGGCCGGACTTGCGCAGCCTGGTTAACCGTATTCCGGACTGAGGATCCTGAAGCCTTCAGTAAAAAGGTAAAGAGACTGCAACCTGGTGTCCTCGTTATTTACCGCGACCGGCACTTCACCGCACCATAACGACATCCCATACCTCCACCTTCATTGTACGCCCCTCAGCAGGGTCACGGACCGGGTCTAGCCACCGTGACAACTCCAGAACAGAGACTCAGAGACCCGGTACCGGGTACCCCTCGGCCCTGCGGCAGTGGGGGCGCTGCAAACTTGGCGTCATGAACAGGATCTACTTAAGCCTGAAGAATCAGGTCATGTGTGCCTTGGAACTGTGATTTATTATACTTGGACTGTGACTTATTGCAAAGACTGTGGAACCAGCCGCCATTACAGCGCTAGGGAGAGCGCAGGAGAAGAAGGGCGTGGAGTAGGCGTGGACCAGCTGAAGAGCGCGAAAGACAATGGCCGCCCAGTCTAAATATTTCTGCACTGTGAGGACGTGTCCGTCAGCAGCTGAGATCCGCCTCCTGATTCTCAATGGTGGGCGGAGACAGAGAAAACGAAACCGCCCACGAAGGAGAGAGCGGGAAAAGGACCAGGAAGAAGGAGCGAGCCACATGGAGGACGCCATGGCCAGCTACCCGGAGGGGCACCGCAGCCAGACCTCCACAGTTGACGCTGACCTCCTGCAGACTGGAGCGGATGAGCTGATCCACCAACTCCTGCGGATGCAGCTGAGCACTGAGGCCGGGTGGAAGAAGACCATCAACGGGAGCCTCACCAGACATCTGTCGGCAGCCTCGTCTGGTCCGGAGCAAGAAAGAAGTTTTAGCGCTCCGAAGCCAGAAAGCAAGGCCCTGCCGGAAAGCGAGATGCTGCAAACGGAGATGACAGCGCCGCAGCGCAAGGCCCTGCAACCAGCGTTCCAGATCCCAGCGGAGACGGAGCAGATCGGCACCGGAGGGACCGCATCTGAAGCAGGTATGAAGAACGACCCTGCCCCGCCAGCAGAGGACCTGCTGATAGGCCCCATCGTGGCACCCCCTCTCCCTGGGACCTATAGACTCCAGCGCCTTACACCCTGGGATCAGGCCCCGGGTATGGAGCACTTCTTAAAGGCCCCGATCTCACCGATCACCTTGCCGAGCGAGGTCTATGCGGAGCTACGGCCGCCAGAGCGAGAGTAAACCTCGATGCCATGGATATGTAAATAGTTAACTGCTTGTTTCCCTGCTTTTTGCTGCTTTAAACCCGACTAGGGTTATTCTTAAAGGGATCCCTTTGTTTACCCGGGATCCCTTCTTCTGCTTTTTGTTTTTGTTCTTGTTTATTCATCATTGAAAGAACTGCTGAATCATGAACAATGCATGATTACAAACTTTTTGTACATAGTTTGCACCTTCTTAAAGGTGCTCTCTACTGGTTTTACACAAGGAAAGGACTCTTTGCGAAGACACTGGTCTTGGAACCAGCACCGGAGTCCTTACTGTGAACAGACTTGCAGCTTGAGAAGTTGCATTACCTCATAGAGACTTGGTCCCCTCTTAAAGGGGATGTTCACATATTGCACTTATGAACAGTGTTGCCTTAAGATGGTTAAATGGCAATAATGTCTTGAAAGAAGAAGTTAAATGTAGCTAATTAGTTGATTGTGAGAAATGTTTAATGATGTTGATAGAAGAATGAGGACAGAAAGTGAACCCGTACGGGGTTAGTCAGTGAGTCCTCCTAGGAGCCATACAGAGATGGCTCAGTAATCCTGAACTGAAAGATGGATGATATGTTCTATACTGTGTATAGTAGTGGAAAGACAGTAGGCCCGGGCAGAAAGGGGCGGTCCTGTAACAGAAAGGAGAGGCAGTAGGCCTGGAGCGGATAGGACAGGCGGTCCTGCAGATGTAAAGAAGGAGAATGCAGAAAAGTTGATTAGCCTTATAATGTTTTATAAGAAGGTCTTTAGTGGATTCAGTGAGTACGTCCTTAAAGGCAAAGTTAAATTATTGTTCAAAAATTTGCACTTAGTAGAATACCCGGTTGGGTAAAAGAAGTTATTTAAAGTATGTTACTTAAATATTTAACCGTGTTTGTAACGTTCAAGTGTCCTCACCTCCCATAAAGGGAAGCTCTGTTAAAGTTTACTTGTTATTGCATTTCAAAAATTGTATGTCTTTTTGCTGACATGTATTGTTGTTTTCTTCCCAGTCCAGGAGTACTGGATTTAACCGGGGGGGGAGTGCAGCGCCCCAGAGTCCTGGTCGTTGCAGTACTGTTGCTCCGCCACTAAGGGGGGCTATGGTACGTCTGATGGCACTGAAGGAGTTCATCTGACCAGGTATCACAGACACCAATACATTTCACAGTCTGGCCTCCAGAGGGAGCTAAGGGCACTATGCATTAGGCCACTCCTCACAGTCTGGTAAAACTGGGGGTTGGATAGGAAGTTAGATCAGAAAGCTGACTGGGTTGGAACCAGGCAACACCTTGTGGCAGAGGGTGTTGTAGGGGAAGATTCAGAGGGGTCCCTGTCAGGGGTGGGATCCTGACAGAGGCCTAGCGAACAGAGAGAACGTTACGGGACCGTGCCTGCACCTGATCACGGCGGTACCCTAAGAAAGGACAAGAAGCGAGGTATATTGTGCTGAGTGAGAAACGAGATCAACGCAACGAGGAGAAATACCAGTGGGAGTCGTGCTGTAAGATCGAGGCAACATCCTACTGAGGCGCGTAGCCGGTGGCCGGAACGCCGAGGAAGTATCAGGCTCCAAGCAATACTTCAAACCTACGGCAGGACAGTCAGCTATAGGCGGGCTGTCTCACACCAATCACCTATGAAGACATGGGGGGCACACTAGGAGAAGGGCGACACTAGGGTCCAGGAAGAGCTCCGAGCCTACCCGTCATACGGGTGCGTCCTAGCCATATCATCTGGGGGACGAAGAAGAACATCAGAATCCAGTTGTGAGGGAACACGAGAAACAGACACAACAGTTGTGGGGACTATCCCGTAAGCACAGCAGGGGAGGACCGCAACACACAAACGCTAGAAGGTAGGCACAGATTTCCACCTGCAAAGGGAACTCTGGAGGTGCCATCGGACCGGCCGGACTTGCGCAGCCTGGTTAACCATATTCCGGACTGAGGATCCTGAAG
The DNA here is from genome assembly GCF_051348905.1 of Ranitomeya variabilis. Lineage (NCBI taxonomy): Eukaryota > Metazoa > Chordata > Amphibia > Anura > Dendrobatidae > Ranitomeya > Ranitomeya variabilis. The sequence continues at coordinate 150,071,518 of NC_135234.1, read as the reverse complement.
CCTTCAGTAAAGAGGTAAAGAGACTGCAACCTGGTGTCCTCGTTATTTACCGCGACCGGCACTTCACCGCACCATAACGACATCCCATACCTCCACCTTCATTGTACGCCCCTCTGCAGGGTCACGGACCGGGTCTAGCCACCGTGACAACTCCAGAACAGAGACTCAGAGACCCGGTACCGGGTACCCCTCGGCCCTGCGGCAGTGGGGGCGCTGCAGTTTCATCAAGGAACCATCAGAATTCCTCTGAGACAAAACGGCCCCTGCCCCAATCTCAGAAGCGTCAACCTCAACCTGAAACGGAAGAGAAACATCTGACTGATGCAATACCGGGGCAGAAGTAAATCGGCGTTTAAGCTACTGAAAGGCAGAGACAGCCACAGAGGACCAATTCGTTACATCAGCGCCTTTCTTCGTCAAATCGGTCAGGGATTTAACCACACTGGAGAAGTTAGCAATGAAACGGCGATAAAAATTAGCAAAGCCCAAAAATTTCTGAAGGCTCTTCACAGATGTGGGCTGAATCCAATCATGAATGGCCTGAACCTTAACCGGATCCATCTCTATAGATGAGGGAGAAAAAATGAAGCCCAAAAAAGAAACCTTCTGCACTCCAAAGAGACACTTAGACCCCTTCACAAGCAAATCATTGTCACGAAGGATCTGAAATACCATCCTGACCTGTTTCACATGAGACTCCCAATCATCGGAAAAAATCAAGATGTCATCCAAATATACAATCATGAATTTATCAAGATAATTCCGGAAGATATCATGCATGAAGGACTGAAAAACAGATGGAGCATTAGAGAGCCCGAATGACATCGCAAGGTATTCAAAATGGCCTTCGGGCGTATTAAACGCAGTTTTCCATTCGTCACCCTGCTTAATACGAACAAGATTATATGCCCCCCGAAGGTCAATTTTAGTAAACCAACTAGCCCCCTTAATCCTGGCAAACAAATCGGAAAGCAAAGGTAAAGGGTATTGAAACTTGACCGTGATCTTATTCAAGAGGCGATAATCAATACAGGGTCTCAAGGAGCCATCCTTCTTAGCAACAAAAAAAAATCCCGCTCCCAACGGTGAAGAAGATGGCCGAATATGCCCTTTCTCCAAAGACTCCTTAACATTACTCCGCATGGCGGTATGTTCCGGCACAGACAGGTTGAAAAGTCGTCCCTTAGGAAACTTACAGCCTGGAATCAAGTCAATAGCACAATCACAGTCCCTATGCGGTGGAAGGGAACTGGACTTGGGCTCATCGAATACATCCTGAAAATCAGACAAAAACTCTGGAACTTCAGAAGAGGAGGAAGAGGAGATTGACATCACAGGAACGTCATTATGAACCCCTGACAACCCCAACTAGTCACAGACATAGACTTCCAATCCAACACAGGATTATGTGTCTGCAACCATGGAAACCCCAGCACAATAGCATCATGCAAATTATGCAACACCAGAAAACGACAATCTTCCTGACGGGCTGGCGCCATACACATGGTCACCTGTGTCCAAAACTGGGGTTTATTTTTAGCCAAAGGTGTAGCATCAATGCCCCTTAAAGGAATAGGGTTCTGCAAAGACTGCAAGGGGAAACCACAACGCCTGGCAAATTCAAAGTCCATTAAGTTCAAAGCGGTGCCTGAATCCACAAACGCCATGACAGAAAATGACGACAATGAGCAGATCAAGGTCACAGATAACAGAAATTTAAGTTGTACAGTTTCGATGGTAACTGAACTAGCGATTCTCTTTGTACGCTTTGGGCAGACTGAAATGACATGAGAAGCATCGCCACAATAAAAACACAACCTATTCTGACGTCTGAATCCTTGTTGTTCCATTCTAGACAGAATCCTATCACACTGCATAGGCTCAGGCATCTGCTCTGAGGACAACGCCACAGCGCGCACAGTTCTGTGCTCCCGCAAGTGCCGATCGATCTGAATGGCCAGAGACATAGAATCACTCAGACCAAAAGGCGTGGGAAACCATAACATCTTTAACAGATTCAGAAAGACCCTTTCTGAAAATTGCCGCCAAAGCATCCTCATTCCATTTAGTCAGCACAGACCATTATCTAAATTTCTGACAATACAATTCTGCCGCTTCTTGACCCTGAGACAGGGCCAACAAGGTCTTGTCCGCTTGATCCACAGAATTTGGTTCATCATATAATAATCCTAGAGCCTGAAAAAAGGCATCTACATTAAGCAAGGCCGGATTCCCAGATTCCAGGGAAAATGCCCAATCCTGAGGGTCGCCACGCAGCAGGGAGATGACAATTTTAATCTGCTGAATGGGATCACCAGAGGAACGAGGCTTCTGAGCAAAAAACAGTTTGTAGTTGTTTTTAAAACTCAAAAATTTGGACCTGTCCCCAAAAAACAAATCAGGAGTAGGAATCCTAGGCTCTAAAAGCGGAGTCTGAGCAATATAATCAGAAATACCCTGTACCCTAGCAGCAAGCTGGTCTACACGAGAAACTAATCCCTGAACATCCATGCTAGCACAAGACTCCTCAGTCACCCAGAGGAAAAGAGGGAAGAAAAGACAAAGCAGGCTACAGAAAAAAATGGCTCTTTCTTCCCTTCTTCTGAGATGCATTTAACTCATTGTTGGCCAGTTGTACTGTTATGATCTGGTGACCTTGGAGCCGCATGAGAGACTTTCTCAGGAGTAGGTGGTACCTGTACTGACCGCAAACCCTAATCTAACACTGCAACTAGAAGTAGCCGTGGGATGTACCTAACACGTCCTAGACATCTCGACACAGCCGGAGGACTAAATACCCCTATAGATGGAAATGGGATTTCTATCTTGCCTCAGAGCAGAACCCCAAAGGATAGGCAGCCCCCCACAAATATTGACTGTGAGTATAAGAGGAAAGACACACACAGGCAGAAAAACAGGATTTAGCAAAAGAGGCACTTCTAGCTAAATAGAAAAGGATAGGACAGAATTCTAAGCGGTCAGTATTAAAATCCTAAAAACATCCACAGCAGATAATACAAATATTCCACATCTAACTAAAGACATAGAAAGTATATCTGCATCTCCTGAGAATCCAGCATGACTGAAAAATCCAAACAACGTCTAAGCTGGACAAAAACACAATAAATTGCACTGAATTGCAAAGCACACTGCATGTGTGCACAGAGACAAAAAACCAGACACTTATCTTAGCTGAATTTGTAGCAGGGCATGAGGAGCCAGAAAGAGAGATGCCATCCCTCCAAGTACAATGGACAACTGGCACAGACTCATGGATCCTGCACACCTAAATACCTAATAGAGCTGCAATCAGCAGAGAAACCTTCCCGGATTACAACCCCAAGACAACTGCACTACCACCAACAACCACCGGAGGGAGCCCAAGAGCAGAATTCACAACAGGTGGGTAAACAATTGTAGACTCTGCAGCCGGAGACCTGTGTGTGAACACTTGAAATAGTGGCAGAGGAGGAAGAAGCAGATGGATTTGCTGAGATGACCGGTGGTTGGCAATGCCGGATAGTCTGCATTTTAGTGCAGTGATTCCCACACTAAGGCATGTTGATCGCACTAGTGACGGTTCATGAATGTTGTTGTCAAATTGCTGCAATTTTTGCCTCCACTAAGTTTTTTTCATATTTGATGGATAATGTGTGATGGGTTATCCTTTGCGGTCTCAAAAAATGCCCAGGCTAGGCAACCTGTTGTGAACTCTGTGTTCAGGCTCCCTCTTGTGTTCACTGGTGGTATGATGTGACTTTTGCTTTGGGCTCCCCCTGGTGGCTTTGCCTGTTATCCTGCTGGTCTCTGGCTATCAGCTGGTTCGTTTTCCTCTGGGAGGTTCCTATATAGCTCTGTTTTACTTCCACTTGTTGCCGGCTGTCGATGTAATCAGTGCTACTCAGATTCCTTCTGACTACCTTGCTCCCAGTCCATCCAGGATAAGCTAAGTTTTGTTTGCTCATTTTTTGATCAGCAGTGTTTATCATGTTTTCTGTTCCAGCTTGCTAAAATGTAATTCCCTCGCTTGCTGGTTGCTCTAGTGGGCTGAGTTTCTCCCCACACACCGTTAGTTGGTGTGTGGGTTCTTGAAATCTCAGGATGGATATTTTGTAAGGGTTTTTTATTGATCGCATAGACCCCTGCTCTATTTTCTGCTTTCTAGTACTAGTGGGCCTCTTTTGCTGAATCTGATTTCATTCCTATGTATGTGCCTTCTTCTTACTTCACCGTTAATATTTGTTGGGGGCTTCTATATCTTTGGGGATTATTTCTCTGGAGGCAAGCGAGGTCTTTCTTTCTCTTTAGGGGTAGCTAGTTCCTCAGGCTGGCTCGAGACGTCTAGGAATTTTTTAGGCACGTTCACCGGCTACCTCTAGTTGTTTTGGATAGGTTCAGATTTGCGATCAGTCCAGTTATCATCTCCCTAGAGCTCGTCCTTAGTTTAATCACTTGCTGATCTATTTGTGATCCTCAGCCACTAGGGATCATAACAGTACAGCCGGCCACAAAGTGTTAATTGCATGGCAGAAGCAGGAGAAAAGAAGCCTTGAGAATTTTTTTTTTTTTTCTTGTTGTTGCCGCGTGTCTAGCTGCTGTGCTAGCTTCTCTCCTCCTCTTAATCTTGGTGTGGCTCTGAGTTCAGCTGCTGACATGGATGTCCAGAGCTTGGCTTCCAGTCTGGATCATCTTGCTGCTAGAGTTCAGAGTATTCAGGATTTTGTTGTTCACAGTCCTATGTCTGAGCCTAGGATACCTATTCCGGAGTTGTTTTCTGGAGATCGATCTAGGTTCCTAAATTTTAAGAACAATTGTAAGTTGTTTCTTTCTTTGAAACCTCGTTCCTCTGGTGATGCCGTTCAGCAAGTTAGGATTATTATTTCCTTTTTGCATTGTGACCCTCAAGATTGGGCCTTCGCATTGGCGCCAGGGGATCCTGCATTGCTCAGTGTGGATGCGTTTTTTATGGCCCTTGGATTGCTCTATGAGGAACCTAATCTTGAGAACCAGGCTGAAAAAATGTTATTGGCCCTCTCGCAGGGGCAAGATGAAGCAGAGGTGTACTGCCAGAAATTTCGGAAATGGTCGGTGCTTACTCAGTGGAATGAGTGTGCCCTGGCTGCAAATTTCAGAGAAGGTCTTTCTGAAGCCATTAAGAATGTCATGGTGGGGTTCCCTACGCCTGCAGGTCTGAATGAGTCAATGACTCTGGCCATTCAGATTGATCGGCGGTTGCGGGAGCGCAAACCTGTGCACCATTTGGCGGTGTCTTCTGAACAGACACCTGAATCTATGCAATGTGACAGAATTCTGACCAGAAGTGAACGGCAAAATTATAGACGGCAAAATGGGTTGTGCTTTTACTGTGGTGACTCAGCTCATGTTATCTCAGCATGCTCTAAGCGCAAAAAAAAGTTTGATAAATCTGTCACCATTGGTACTTTACAGCCTAAGTTCATTTTGTCTGTTACCCTGATTTGTTCCCTGTCATCTTACCCGGTTAATGCCTTTGTAGATTCAGGTGCTGCCCTGAGTCTGATGGATTGGTCATTTGCCAGGTGCTGTGGTTTTGATTTGGAGCCTTTAAAATTCCCTATTCCACTAAGAGGAATTGACTCTACGCCATTGGCTACGAATAGACCTCAGTACTGGACACAAGTGACCATGTGCATGACTCCTGTTCATCAGGAGGTGATTCGCTTTCTTGTATTGCATAATTTGCATGATGTTGTCGTGTTGGGTCTACCATGGTTGCAGACTCATAATCCAGTCCTGGATTGGAAAGCTATGTCTGTGTCAAGTTGGGGTTGTCAGGGAATTCATGGTGACGCTCCTTTGGTGTCAATTGCTTCGTCCACTCCTTCTGAAGTCCCTACGTTTTTGTCAGACTACCAGGATGTATTTGAGGAGCCCAAACTCAATTCTCTACCTCCTCATAGGGACTGTGATTGTGCTATAAATTTGATTCCTGGTAGTAAGTTTCCTAAGGGACGACTTTTCAATTTATCTGTGCCGGAGCATGCTGCCATGCGGAGTTATATAAAGGAGTCTTTGGAGAAGGGACATATTCGCCCGTCCTCTTCTCCTCTTGGTGCGGGATTCTTTTTTGTGGCTAAGAAGGATGGTTCCCTGAGACCTTGTATTGATTATCGCCTTTTGAATAAAATCACGGTCAAATTTCAGTATCCTTTGCCACTGTTAACTGATTTGTTTGCTCGCATTAGGGGGTCTAGTTGGTTCACCAAGATAGATCTTCGTGGTGCGTATAACCTTGTGCATATAAAACAGGGTGATGAATGGAAAACTGCATTTAATACGCCTGAAGGCCATTTTGAGTACCTGGTGATGCCTTTTGGACTTTCTAATGCTCCTTCAGTCTTTCAGTCCTTTATGCACGACATCTTCCGTGAATATCTGGATAAGTTTATGATTATGTATCTGGATGATATTCTGGTTTTTTCGGATGATTTGGAGTCTCATGTTAAGCAGGTCAGGATGGTCTTTCAGGTCCTGCGTGACAATGCTTTATTTGTGAAGGGCTCAAAATGTCTTTTTGGAGTCCAGAAGATTTCTTTTTTGGGTTTCATTTTTTCTCCTTCTACTATTGAGATGGACCAAGTCAAGGTTCAGGCTATTCATGACTGGACGCAGCCTACATCGGTTAAGAGTCTTTAGAAGTTCTTGGGTTTTGCTAATTTTTACCGTCGCTTCATAGCTAATTTTTCTGGTGTTGTTAAGCCTTTGAAGGATTTGACCAAGAAAGGTTCTGATGTGACTAATTGGTCCTCTGCGGCTGTGGAGGCCTTTCGGGAGCTGAAGCGCCGGTTTTCTTCGGCTCCGGTCTTATGTCAGCCAGATGTCTCACTTCCCTTCCAGGTGGAGGTTGATGCTTCCGAGATTGGAGCGGGGGCTGTTTTGTCACAGAGAAGCTCCGATGACTCTGTGATGAAGCCATGTGCTTTCTTTTCAAGAAAGTTTTCGCCTGCCGAGCGGAATTATGATGTCGGTAATCGGGAGTTGTTGGCTATGAAGTGGGCATTTGAGGAGTGGCGACATTGGCTCGAGGGAGCTAAGCATCGTGTGGTGGTCTTGACTGATCACAAGAATCTGATTTATCTCGAGTCGGCCAAGCGGCTGAATCCCAGACAGGCTCGTTGGTCGTTGTTTTTCTTTCGTTTTGATTTCGTGGTTTCGTACCTGCCTGGTTCGAAGAATGTGAGGGCTGATGCTCTTTCTAGGAGTTTTGTGCCTGACTCTCCTGGAGATTCAGAGCCGGCTGGTATTCTTAGAGAAGGGGTGATTTTGTCTGCCATCTCCCCAGATTTGCGACGTGTGCTGCAAGAGTTTCAGGTGGATAGACCTGATCGCTGTCCACCGGAGAGACTGTTTGTCCCGGATAGATGGACCAACAGAGTCATCTCCGAGGTTCATTCTTCGGTGTTGGCGGGCCATCCTGGAATATTTGGTACCAGAGACTTGGTGGCCAGGTCTTTTTGGTGGCCTTCCTTGTCGCGGGATGTGCGTTCCTTTGTGCAGTCTTGTGGAATTTGTGCTCGGGCTAAGCCTTGCTGTTCTCGAGCCAGTGGTTTGCTGTTACCTTTGCCTGTCCCGAAGAGGCCTTGGACGCACATTTCCATGGATTTTATTTCAGATCTCCCTGTCTCTCAGAGAATGTCTGTCATCTGGGTGGTGTGTGATCGTTTTTCTAAGATGGTCCATTTGGTGCCCTTGCCTAAGTTTCCTTCCTCCTCCGAGTTGGTTCCACTGTTTTTTCAAAATGTGATTCGTTTGCACGGGATTCCTGAGAACATTGTTTCTGACAGAGGATCCCAGTTTGTGTCTAGATTTTGGCGGACCTTTTGTGCTAAATTGGGCATTGATTTGTCTTTTTCATCGGCCTTCCATCCTCAGACGAATGGCCAAACCGAGCGAACTAATCAGACCTTGGAGACTTATTTAAGATGTTTTGTTTCTGCTGATCAGGACGACTGGGTTACTTTTTTGCCGTTGGCCGAGTTTGCCCTTAATAATGGGGCTAGTTCTGCTACTTTGGTTTCTCCTTTCTTTTGTAATTCGGGGTTTCATCCTCGTTTTTCCTTGGTTCAGGTGGAGCCTTCTGACTGTCCTGGAGTGGATGTTGTGGTTGATAGGTTGTATCAGATTTGGAATCATGTGGTGGACAATTTGAAGCTGTCTCAAGAGAAGGCTCAGCTCTTTGCCAACCGCTGTCGCTGTGTGGGTCCCCGACTTTGCGTTGGGGACTTGGTGTGGTTGTCTTCTCGCTTCGTTCCTATGAAGGTCTCCTCTCCCAAGTTCATGCCTCGGTTTATCGGTCCTTATAAGATTCTGGAAGTCCTTGGCCCTGTGTCATTTCGTCTGGACCTCCCAGCATCATTTGCTATTCATAATGTGTTCCATCGCTCGTTGTTGCGGAGGTATGTGGTGCCTGTGGTTCCTCCGGTTGAGCCTCCTGCCCCGGTGCTGGTTGAGGGAGAATTGGTATACGTGGTGGAGAAGATCTTGGATTCTCGTATTTCTAGACGGAGGCTCCAGTATTTGGTTAAATGGAAGGGCTATGGTCAGGAGGATAATTCTTGGGTTGTCGCCTCTGATGTTCATGCAGCCGATTTGGTTCGTGCCTTCCATGTGGCTCATCCTGATCGCCCTGGTGGTTTTCATGAGGGTTCGGTGACCCCTCCTCAAGGGGGGGTACTGTTGTGAACTCTGTGTTCAGGCTCCCTCTTGTGGTCACTGGTGGTATGGTGTGACTTTTGCTTTGGGCTCCCCCTGGTGGCTTTGCCTGTTATCCTGCTGGTCTCTGGCTATCAGCTGGTTCGTTATCCTCTGGGAGGTTCCTATATAGCTCTGTTTTACTTCCACTTGTTGCCGGCTGTCGATGTAATCAGTGCTACTCAGATTCCTTCTGACTACCTTGCTCCCAGTCCATCCAGGATAAGCTAAGTTTTGTTTGCTCATTTTTTGATCAGCAGTGTTTATCATGTTTTCTGTTCCAGCTTGCTAAAATGTAATTCCCTCGCTTGCTCGTTGCTCTAGTGGGCTGAGTTTCTCCCCACACACCGTTAGTTGGTGTGTGGGTTCTTGAAATCTCAGGATGGATATTTTGTAAGGGTTTTTTATTGATCGCATAGACCCCTGCTCTATTTTCTGCTTTCTAGTACTAGTGGGCCTCTTTTGCTGAATCTGATTTCATTCCTATGTATGTGCCTTCTTCTTACTTCACCGTTAATATTTGTTGGGGGCTTCTATATCTTTGGGGATTATTTCTCTGGAGGCAAGCGAGGTCTTTCTTTCTCTTTAGGGGTAGCTAGTTCCTCAGGCTGGCTCGAGATGTCTAGGAATTTTTTAGGCACGTTCACCGGCTACCTCTAGTAGTTTTGGATAGGTTCAGATTTGTGATCAGTCCAGTTATCATCTCCCTAGAGCTCGTCCTTAGTTTAATCACTTGCTGATCTATTTGTGATCCTCAGCCACTAGGGATCATAACAGCAACCCTTTCCACCTGTGAGAACTGCACACTCTCGACCAGTGCTGGCCACATCAGGGTTGGAGCTGAGGAAGCAGTGCTTGTCGTGGTTGAATTAATCCGTGTCTGTGTGGGAAGCCACTCATTTCCTCCACCTCCTCCATCACCTCTGCTGAACTACTCAGCTATGTACCTCTAGGTTCACACTAAGTGGGATCTACAATTTCATTGTCATCCTCTCTGTCATCAAACTCCTCACACTCCTCATACTGAGAGTCACCCTCCTCCTCTTCCTGCCCTGACACACCATTGCAGTCTACATGGGCCTCTGGTATCTGAGTCTCATCAGGATCACCTCCACCCTTGTTGGTTAATGTCTGGTGATGAGGGTCTGGATTCTGCTCAGACCCAACTTCATCCAGGCCCAGTTCCAGCATGAACAAATTTTGGACATCGGTGCAAATGCTTTCCTCCCCTGGATTCCAGTGTCATGCGTGTACTGGGTAAACTACAGCTGATTACCCGGGCCCCTGCGATATCCCTCAGACTAGGGAAAACCCTGTCTGTCCCTCTCCCAGAATTTACACTGATGGTGTGCTTGTCTGGGCCACCAGGCCTGACCCTGACTCCTGTTTCTGTCCTATGCTGGAACCTCCACCTGCTACCCAGTGATTAGACCACACACCAACCCCTACAGAAAGCACAGACAGGGAAAACTAAAAACACACCATGCCGCAGACACACAGGAGAATACTATAATGTGCACAGGGCAAAACAAATACAAATATAGGAAGGAGAAATATGACAAAGGATAATACACCACCAGATACGATATTTCTTCTCCTAGACCACCACTCCAGACCGAGATCACCAGGCACAAGACACAAGCTATAATCGGCGATGCCCAAAGTCCAGAATGACTATTTAAAGGCCATGGGCGTGACCCAGCCTCCAACCCGATTATCAGCTAGATTAACCCCGGACAACCTGGATAAAGTCTAGCCGGCGCCACTGAGCGTATAGTGGACGAATGTGGAATTACCGCTGTCTGTCGGACGCCCTAGTGTGAATAGCGTCCGACATGACATGTAGTTGCAGAGCTAAAGGAGAGATTAACGCAACATATGGTCTTATCCGAAGAGTATGGCAGGTGATAAAATCAAAATTACATTCACCTTTTATGAGTGCCTATAAAGCATATAGTAAATCACATCAGCTGCAGCAGATCCAGGGTTCAGTAAATGACCAAACGATATCAGGAAAGAAAGGAGAGGTTTGTGGATGATTTCCGCACTTGCTGATCAGTGATGAGACAAATATCTCAGATTGTCAAATGGATAGTGGTTTATTCTATTTGTTTCAAAGTAAAAAAGACGTCCTCATCAGGAAAGACCACAAGTCTCACAAACCTCTCCTCTCTCTTCTGGATTCTGTGATTCCTCGAAGCATACCTCTGGTGCCCAGGAAATACAATGTGTGAGCAGCTCTTCAGAATGGCCCATCTGAGGTGCCCCACAGTCAGTTGGGCGTGTGAAAATATTTGCCACTGGGGAAAATAAGGGTGATTGGGGTGCCACCCCCGAGGAATGTAATGTGTGTGGTGTTAAAGTGGAATAAGAGTAGGAGAGGCCATTTGATGCAGCGCTTGCCATCCACTGGAGTACATGTTCTTTCTGAGCCTCATCTACAAGGCGTTCCACTGTGCAGCTGCTAAAGAAAGGAGTCAAGAAGGCCAACCAGAAACAGATATTGTCAGGGTTTTTTGGATAGGATGAGATGGTGTTTGTTCACATGAGCTTTCATTCACATTAACACCTAACTCACGTACACGTTGAACACCAAGCCTATTCCCCCTTCCACCATGACCTCAGTTTTTCCCACTTATGTTGTAAGTAGCCTGCCCCTCCTGTACCCTGTTGCTTCCCAACCTTAGGCCCAGTCACCTGTCACTAAATGAACAATCACTATTTGTTTTCTTAGATAGTGTGCCTGAACAACACTGTTATGCCTAACGATTTTTAAGTGGAAATCTGACCTTTTGATTTGCCACTGAAACACAAACGATTTGGAGTAGCTAATTGGGCCTCGTGGCTGCACCATTATTTTAGACCTAATGATTTTTAAATGGAAATCAGGCCTTCTGATTTGCCACTGAAACATCATTTTAGCATAAACAATTTGGAGTAGGTAATTGGGCCTCGTGGTGCAGCTGCACCACTATATTAGACATAGCGATTTTTACATGGAAATCTAGACTTCTGAATTTCCACTGAAACACAGTTTAGCACAAACAATTTGGAGTAGCAAATGGGGCTTCCGGAGACTGCCACATAGTTTTTTTTTTTTTTACATTTGAAGATCTATTTCTCACAGGACAGGATCCTATCTTTGTCACTGACAATTCACTTTCTGCACCGGCAGGTGCAGGAGCGACCTATCTGTATTGTGACACTGAGCAAATGGCATCAGCAAAACAAGATGTCCGCTTTTTATATGACAAGGGACATATGATTTCGGTAGTCACAGAAGACGTTGTGGATGGTTTCTGCGCCTTGATTGTTTGCCGGAATCAAAACACATAAAGTTAAGAGAAAAAAAACGCGTGCCACTCCTGTAATCTCTTCAGATGCTCCTTTAACCTCTCCACAACCACTCCCCTCATGAAACATGTCCCCCTATGACATAATAGCTATAGTAATGCAAAAGTATTAGTGGAAATTCAATGATTTATCAAAATGTGACCTAATTTTGCCGACTTTCAGTAAAAATGCTTGTGAAAGTGAGGACAAAACCGATTGTACTACATTCGTGAAAAATTTGTCATTGGCGAACTTTTTCCAAAACACGTTCGCTCATCTCTACTCCAGACCATGGAATAGTCTATGAGTGAGTAACACAATACAGATAAAATTGTGAACAAGTTTTTGAAGGTTATATACCAATGAAATGGACCCCAGAATATAGAATAGTGCATGGGTGAGCAATATAATAACGTTACTGTCACAACACTGTTTTTGGGTGTCCAAGGACCAGCACTAGGGGCGACCTAGCTCACCCCGGATTACTTCTGATGGTCAAGACGTCGGGGGCCACGTAACTTGCTTCAGTTCCTGAATCCACCCTCAGTCTGTACCCTTCCCATACCCAGGGTAGAGGGGAGTAGTAGTGTACCGTAATACCCTATCCAGACTAACAAGTTAATACGAATAGGGATAAAGGAAAATACCAATCATGCAAATATACACACATAATCAACATAATAAACACCCGGGAGAGGAGAATGGGGTTAAACAAAAGTAGAAGAAGAAAGGGAATTATCACACACTAAAACCTAGAAATAGTCACAGATAAATGCACCAAACATCTTCTCCAACAGCACCAACAACAACCTCCAGCCATGCAGCAAAACCTAGCTCTGACAATTAGTGCTAGCCAGGACCCAGTTTACATAGGAGATTGGAGTGGCTAGCAGTGCACAGCTGACAGCCTTAACTCAAAAAAGCTTACAGGAGCTCTCAACTGAGCAGATTAACCCCTGCACTGCTAAAATAAACTTACACCATTTAATATGAAGTAAAAGTGCTACTAATCAGCGCAAGAGTAGGAGAAATCAGACATTGCGGTCTTCTGGCTCCTCTCTGTCACGGTAAACATGTGACAGATAGGGTTGAGCGACTTTTACTTTTTCAGGATCGAGTCGGGTTTCGCGAAACCCGACTTTGTCAAAAGTCGGTCGGGTGAAATCGGCCGATTATTTCGAAAAGTCGGGGATCAGACCGAAACACGAAACCCAATGCAAGTCAATGGAGAATCAAAGTCGGCAGTGAGTGGAGGACAGGAAAACACCAACAAAGCCCATTTTAATGCCAAAAACATCAATTTTTGTTACTTAAGCTTGTCAATCTTAATTTACCTTATAATAATAGTTAGCCATTGAAAATTTGGGGGTCATTTGGCAACAGTTGTGGGGGGAGTAGGGCTGGCTCAAGTTTTTCATGGGCCCAGGAATAGCGGACTACGTCATGGTGGTGGAGCAGGGAGAGGTAAGTATTTCAACTTTGCAAGTGCTGTGATCATGAGCAAGTAGGGGGGGCACACTCGTTTGCATTGCCACTGGCACAGGGCCCCTCAAAGTACGGCGTTGTGATTGACGGTGGGGGTGCCTCCCACCGGCAGAGACACTTTTGCATACTATGAGGGTCCCTGTGCCAGTGACGTCGCCAATGAGTATGCCCCCCCACCTGTTGAAGGAACCTGCACTTTCATCTGCACCTTCCTCTTTGTCCCCATGTAAGGTGGTATAGTATGCGGGAAGGGGAACCTGAGTTTCAGCAGGGTCAGATTCAGGCTGTGTAGAGTGCAAGGGGAATGTAGAGGTCTGTGTCAATGTACCAGAAGACTCATCTAGCAGTGGCTGGGCAATGGGCAGGAATGAGGAGGAAACACAGATATAGGCCCAAAATAAAAAAGTTGGCTAAAAGCTGTTAAAAATTGGTAACAGGAGTAAACAGGTGGCATTGTTTGTTCAGTGGAGGAGAACAACAATCAGCGGCAGACACCGTTAGTAGGCCCAACCAAACAAGTAGGCCAAATGCAGTTTCATATTCTAAATATAGGCCGAAAGCCTGAAGATTGAAGCTCAGCTTTGTGTAGTAGAGGAAAACAAGAGGCAGCAGCAGACAACGTTACTAGGCCCAAACCAAGAACTAGGCCAAATGTAGTTTCATATTGTTGTTACAGGCCGAATGCCTGAAGCTTCAAGCTCAGCTTTGTTTAGTAGAGGAAAACAAGAGGCGGCAGCAGACAATGTTACTAGGCCCAACCCAACAAGTAGGCCAAATGCAGTTTAATATAAAAAATATTTAAACGAAAGCCTGAAGATTGAAGCGCAAGAAAAATAAACCAGGAGAACACCAAGGAGCGGCAGACACCGTTAGGAGGCCCCAACCCAACAAGTAGGCCAAATGCAGTTTAATATTTGAACCGGGACAACAGTTGAAGTTCAGCTTTGTTCAGTGAAGGAAAAAAAAGAAGCAGCGGCAGACACCGTTATTACGCCCAAATAATAAAGACAGTGGTAGTAGGCGCAAAGTATTAAATGGAGGCCAGGGCCCCTGTATATTTTAACTATCATCTATCATTTCAAATAATTCGTATTGGCAGTGCCATTTAAGGTTTTAACCACACAGACTACACAGTGGTGGACCTGGGAGAGGTAGTATTGCAAGTGGTAGAGCACTGTTCAAGCTGGGGGGGAACACTCTCTCGTGGGCGGCGGTACTGGCACAGGGCCCCTCATATTACGACGGTGTAATATGAGTTGTGGTTCAGTGTCTCCCCCCAAAAAATGAGGAAGTCTGGTGGAAGAGGCCGTATGCGGGGGTTGCCAGCTGGTACTGATGGTGCTGGTGGTGCTGCATCTCGTGGTAGTGGCAAAAGCACAGTAGCACCTAAGGCTGGAGGTGTTCAGCCTGCGTCATCGTCTGGCTACACAAGGCCTCGAAGGCTCCCTTACCTGGGAGTAGGAAAACAGCTTTTACAGCCGGAGCAGCAGGAAAAAGTTTTGGCTTTCCTTGCTGACTCAGCCTCTAGCTCTTTCGCCTCCTCTTCAGAAAGTTCCAAATATAAAAGCAGCGAGTCGTCAGTGGATGCTCCCGGTCAGGAACAAGACATTTCCTTGTGTCCTTCACCCAAACCAAAAGTGAACGATGCGTCAGGTGACACTACAAGTTACTACATGGAGCTCTTTACACATACCGTGCCTGGGTTAGAAAGGGAAATTGTACACTGCCAATTACAAGAAGAATCGGACATGGAGTGCACTGATGCACAGCCACAGCTAGATTGTGATGCTGTTCCATTGACTCTGATCACTAAATTGCCCTCGCAGTTTACTGAGCCAGAATGTGACCCTGATGAGACTATGGTGCCCTGTCCAGAACGCTATAGCACCTTACACGGTGACACTGAGGAAGGTGCACATGACATTGAGGAGGAGGTGATAGATGACCCAGTTGTTGACACAGATTGGCAGCCATTGGGGGAAGAGAGTGCCGCTGCCACTAGCTCAGAAGGATGCATCAGGCGACACTACAGGTTACTCCATGGAGCTCTTTACACATACCGTGCCTGGGTTAGAAAGGGAAATTGTACACTGCCAATTACAAGAAGAATCGGACATGGAGTGCACTGATGCACAGCCACAGCTAGATTGTGATGCTGTTCCATTGACTCTGATCACTAAATTGCCCTTGCAGTTTACTGAGCCAGAATGTGACCCTGATGAGACTATGGTGCCCTGTCCCGAATGCTATAGCACCTTACACGGTGACACTGAGGAAGGTGCACATGACATTGAGGAGGAGGTGATCGATGACCCAGTTGTTGACACAGATTGGCAGCCATTGGGGGAATAGAGTGCCGCTGCCACTAGCTCAGAAGCGGAGGAGGATGATCCACAGCAGCCATCTACATTGCAACAGCTGTCATCTGGCAGGCCCGTATCAGGCCAAAAATGTTTGCGAAAAACAAAAACAGTTTTAGGAGAGCATGGCCATTCAGTGAAAGTAGCACAGCGCACAATGCCTGAAAAGGTTTTCAATAGTAGGAAGAGTGTAGTGTAGCAATTTTTTAACTAAGATCAGAATGATCAGTCAAAAGTTATCTGTAAGAAATGCACAAAGACCTTTAGCAGAGAGAAGAATCTTCAAAGTTTAAATACAATGTGCATGCTTAGACATTTAACCAGCATGCACTTGCAAGCCTGAACTAACTACCAAACGTTCCGTACTGTTGGTGCACCTGCTCGGAATGAAGGTAGTCAGCAATGCTACATTGCTTCCCTCACTGTAAGCCCACCGGTTAGGACACCACCAGCAGCAAATGTGGAGGTATCGTCGTAAGGCCAAAGCAGTCAGGGAATCACAAGGTTATTGGTAGGAAAGACTGTATGTAGGCCAACAACAAGAATACCATAACAAACTCTCTCTCAATCTGCCATGTCCACCAACACCGCTAGTTCCACCATATGCAGCTCTCCAGTCCAGCTCACCCTACAAGAGACTCTCATTAGAAAAAGAAAGTACTCATCCTCTCATCCGCGTACACAGGATTTGAACGCCCACATTGCTATACTAATCTCATTACAAATGATGCCCTACCGTTTGGTTGAAAGCGAAGCTTTCAAAGACCTGATGGCCCATGCAGTACCACGCTATGACCTACCCAGTCGACACTTCTTTGTGAGAAAAGCCATCCCAGCCCTCCACCAGCATGTCAAAGACCGCATTGTCCATGCCTTGAGGCAATCAGTCAGTGGAAAGGTGCACCTCACAACAGATGCATGGACCAGTAGGCATGGCCGGGGACGTTACATGTCCATCACGGCGCACTGGGTTAATGTGTAGGATGCAGGGTCCACAGGGGGCAGCCATAGTGGGACAGTTCAGCCTATCCCACAGTCTAAGGAAGCAGTTGGCATAAGGCATTCACCACGCCTCCTCCTCCTCCAGAAGTGAAAGCTCGTGCACAGAGCGCAGTCGCCCTACCACTCCATCCGCAGCTGCCAGTGTTGCACACGTAGTGTCCCATTATCGAACAGCTAGTGGTAAGGGTCAGCAGGCTGTGTTTCAAATGAAGTGTTTGGGTGACAACAGACACACCGCAGAAGTATTGGTGGAGTACTTGCAGCAACAAACTCAGTCATGGCTGGGCAGTGTACATCTTGAGGCAGGCAAGGTATTCAGTGATAACGGAAGGAATTTTATGGTTGCCATAGCCCTTTCAGAACTGAAACACATACCCTGCCTGGCTCACATCTTTAACCTGGTGGTGCAGGGCTTCCTCAAAAATTATCCAAAGTTACCAGCCCTGCTCCTGAAGGTGCGAAGACTTTGCTCGCACATCCGCCGGATGCCCATACACTCCAGCCGTATGCTGAACCATCAGCGATCGCTGAATCTTCCCCAGCACCGCCTAATAATCGACGTTGCAACAAGGTGGAACTCCACACTGCACATGATTCAGAGGCTGTGCGAACAGAGGCGTGCTGTAATTAATTTGTGGGAGGATACATGGGCAGGCACTTGGATGGCAGACATGGAGTTGTCTGGTGTGCAGTGGTCGACTGCATCAGGCGACACTACAGGTTACTCCACGGAGCTCTTTACATATACCGTGCCTAGGTTAGAAAGGGAAATTGTACACTGCCAATTACAAGAACAATCGGACATGGAGTGCACTGATGCACAGCCACAGCTAAATTGTGATGCTGTTCCATTGACTCTGATCACTACATTACCCTCACAGTTTACTGAGCCAGAATGTGACCCTGATGAGACTATGGTGCCCTGTCCCGAATGATATAGCACCTTACACGGTGACACTGAGGAAGGTGCACATGACATTGAGGAGGAGGTGATAGATGACCCAGTTGTTGACCCAGATTGGCAGCCATTGGGGGAAGAGTGTGCCGCTGCCACTAGCTCAGAAGCAGAGGAGGATGATCCGCTGCAGCCATCTACATTGCAACAGCTGTCATCTGGCAGGCCCGTATCAGGCCAAAAATGTTTGCGAAAAACAAAAACAGTTTTAGGAGAGCGTGGCCATTCGGTGAAAGTAGCACAGCGCACAATGCCTGAAAAGGTTTTCAATAGTAGGAAGAGTGTAGTGTGGCAATTTTTTAACCATGATCAGAATGATCAGTCAAAAGTTATCTGTAAGAAATGCTCAAAGACCTTTAGCAGAGAGAAGAATCTTCAAAATTTAAATTCAACGTGCATGCTTAGACATTTAACCAGCATGCACTTGCAAGCCTGGACTAACTACCAAACGTCCCATACCGTTGGTGCACCTGCTCGGAATGAAGGTAGTCAGCAATGCTACATTGCTTCCCTCACTGTAAGACCACCAGTTAGGACACCACCAGCAGCAAATGTGGAGGTATCGTCGTAAGGCCAAAGCAGTCAGGGAATCACAAGGTTATTGGTAGGAAAGACTGTATGTAGGCCAACAACAAGAATACCACAACAAACTCTCTCTCAATCCGCCATGTCCACCAACACCACCGCTAATTCCACCATATGCAGCTCTCCAGTCCAGCTCACCCTACAAGAGACTCTCGTTAGGAAAAGAAAGTACTCATCCTCTCAACCGCGTACACAGGATTTGAACGCCCACATTGCTATACTAATCTCATTACAGATGATGCCCTACCGTTTGGTTGAAAGCGAAGCTTTCAAAGACCTGATGGCCCACACAGTACCACGCTATGACCTACCCAGTCGACACTTCTTTGCGAGAAAAGCCATCCCAGCCCTCCACCAGCATGTCAAAGACCGCATTGTCCATGCCTTGAGGCAATCAGTCAGTGGAAAGGTGCACCTCACAACAGATGCATGGACCAGTAGGCATGGCCGGGGATATTACGTGTCCATCACGGCGCACTGGGTTAATGTGTAGGATGCAGGGTCCACAGGGGGCAGCCATAGTGGGACAATTCAGCCTATCCCACAGTCTAAGGAAGCAGTTGGCATAAGGCGTTCGCCACTCCTCCTCCTCCTCCTCCAGAAGCGAAAGCTCGTGCACAGAGCGCAGTCGCCCTACCACTCCATCTGCAGCTGCCAGTGTTGCACACGGGGTGTCCCATTATCAAACAGCTAGTGGTAAGCGTCAGCAGGCTGTGTTTCAAATGAAGTGTTTGGGCGACAACAGACACACCGCGGAAGTACTGGTGGAGTACTTGCAGCAACAAACTCAGTCATGGCTGGGCAGTGTACATCTTGAGGCAGGCAAGGTATTCAGTGATAACGGAAGGAATTTTATGGCTGCCATAGCCCTTTCAGAACTGAAAAACATACCTTGCCTGGCTCACACCTTTAACCTGGTGGTGCAGGGCTTCCTCAAAAATTATCCAAAGTTACCAGCCCTGCTCCTGAAGGTGCGAAGACTTTGCTCGCACATCCGCCGGATGCCCATACACTCCAGCCATATGCTGAACCATCAGCGATCGCTGAATCTTCCTCAGCACCGCCTAATAATCGATGTGGCAACAAGGTGGAACTCCACACTGCACATGATTCAGAGGCTGTGCGAACAGAGGCGTGCTGTAATTAATTTGTGGGAGGATACACGGGCAGGCACTAGGATGGCAGACATGGAGTTGTCTGGTGTGCACTGGTCGACGCCATCATAAGCATTAACATCCCACTTATGCGTCTGCTGATGCAAAGTTTGATGCACATTAAGGAGCAGGCGTCTGCAGCCGAGGAGGAGGGAAGCCTTGATGACAGTTAGCCATTGTCTGCTCAGGGAACTGTCCAGGATGAATTGGTGGATGAAGCGGATGAGGAGGAGGATGATGGGGATGAATATGTATGGGAGGAGGATGATTCTAAGGTGGCAATAGAAACTGGTGGCATTGCAAGGTCTGGTACAGGTTTATTGTGGGATATTTGTGATGTTGATTTGCAAGAAAGTGGTCCTCAAACCAGCAGAAACAGTTAATTGACACCTGGAACATTGGCCCACATGGCTGAGTATGCCTTGCGTATCCTAAAAAGGGACCCCCGCATTGTTAAAATGATGACCGATGACGACAACTGGTTGGCCTGCCTCCTGGATACAAGATATAAAGGATAACTGCAAAATATCATGCCACATGAGATCCCAGGTCAAATATTGGCTACCAAACAAGCAACTCTTGTAGACCGTTTGGTTCAGGCATTTCCAGCACACAGCAGCGGTGATGGTTCTCACATGAGCTGCAGGGGGCAACATGGCAGAGGTGCTAGAGGTGCAGAAATCCGAAGTGGCGTTGGACAGAGGGGTTTTATGACAAGGTTGTGGAATGATTTCGCAATGACCGCTGACACGACAGGGACAGCTGCATCAATTCAAAGTGACAGGAGACAGCATTTGTCCAGTATGGTTACAAACTACTTTTCCGCCCTTATCGATGTTCTCCCTCACAGGTCATTCCCCTTTGATTACTGGGCATCTAAACTAGACACCTGGCCTGAATTGCCAGAATATGGATTACAGGACCTCGATTGCCCTGCTGTCAGTGTGCTTTCAGAAAGAGTGTTCAGTGCTGCTGGTTCAATACTGACCGAAAAAAGGACACGTCTGGCTACCAAAAATGGTGATTAGCTAACCTTCATTTAAATTAACCAATCATGGATTTCACATTCTTTTGCCCAACCTTCCCCTGCTGACACGTAGCTTGCCTGAAAGATGACTTGCTTTTGGGGGGAGACACAGAACCCCAACTCTGGCCCTGTGGTATAACACAACACTATGAACGTGGCAGAAAGTGGCTGCCTGATATACGACGCACTAGCAGTACAGCTGAATATACACTGTGTGAGAATTTGAATCTCCATTTTTTGGGGGGAGACACTGAACCCTAACTCTGGCCCAGTGGTATAACACAACACTATGAACGTGGCAGAAAGTGGCTGCCTGATATACGAAACACTAGTAGTACAGCTGAATATACACTGTATGAGAATTTGAATCTCCATTTTTTGGGGGAGACACTGAACCCTAACTCTGCCCCTGTGGTATAACACAACACTATGAATGTGGCAGAAAGTGGCTGCCTGATATACGACGCACTAGCAGTACAGCTGAATATACACTGTGTGAGAATTTGAATCTCCATTTTTTTGGGGGGAGACACTGAACCCTAACTCTGGCCCACTGGTATAATACAACACTATGAACGTGGCAGAAAGTGGCTGCCTGATATACGACGCCCTAGCAGTACAGCTGAATATACACTGCTGTGTGAGAATTTGAATCTCCATTTTTTGGGGGGAGACACTGAACCCTAACTCTGGCCCACTGGTATAACACAACACTATGAACGTGGCAGAAAGTGGCTGCCTGATATACGACGCACTAGCAGTACAGCTGAATATACACTGTGAGAATTTGAATCTCCATTTTTTGGGGGGAGACACTGAACCCTAACTCTGGCCCTGTGGTATAACACAACACTATGAATGTGGCAGAAAGTGGCTGGAATTATTATAAAGAAAAAAAAAAGGTACTGCAATAACACCCTCCCTAGTCCCTACAATGATCTCAGGACAAGTATGGCAGCAATAAAAAGGACTTCAGAACAAAAAAGTGTGGACAAATAAACAAAACAGGTAACTGTGCAGAAAGGAGCACAGGTTTTTTGCTTTCAAAAAAGCAGTTGGTTTGCACAGCACCGTGCACACAGCTATGCAGCTGATGCACTAAAATACGACCTCCACTGTCCCTGGACAAAAAGGTGGTGTTGGACAGTGGAAATCGCTACAGCACAAGCGGTATGGGGGTTAATCTTCCCTCCCTAATGCTATCCCTTCTTCTGATGAAGCTGCAGCAACCTCTCCCTATGCTCAGATCGGCAGAAGTAAGATGGCGGTCGGCGTGCATGCCCCTTTATAGCCCCTGTGACGCCGCAGACAGCAAGCCAATCACTGCCATGCCCTTGTCTAAGATGGTGGGGACAGAGACCTATGTCATCATGCTGCCCACACTCTGTGTTCTCCTTCATTGGATGAAAAATGGCGGTAACAGCGTCATACGAAACGCGACTTTGGCGCTCTGATCGCCGACCGCATGGCCGATCCCACACTAGGATCGGATCGGGTTTCATGAAACCCGACTTTGCCTAAAAGTCAGCGATTTATGAAAATGACCGATCCGTTTCGCTCAACGCTAGTGACAGATACATTTTTTTTTTAATTTTTGAGGGTTATATACCAACGAAATGTACTCCAAACCAAAGAATAGTCTATGGGTGAGTAAAATAATGCAGATACATTTGTGAACAATGTTTTTGACGATTATATATCAACAAAATGTACCCCAGGCCACGGAATAGTGTATGGGTGAGAAATATAATGAAGATAAAGTTTTGAACTAGTTTTTTTAGGGTTATATACCAATGAAATGTGCTCCAGACAATGGAATAGTGTATGGGTGAGCAACATAATAAAGATAAAGTTTTGAACAAGTTTTTTTGAGCAGTATATATCAATGAAATGTACTTCAGACAACGGAATATTCTATGGGTTAGTAGCATAATACAGATACATTTGTGCACAATTTTTTGGAGGGTTAAATACCAAGGAAATGTAACCTAGAGCACATTATAATGTATGTGTCACGGAGTTTCCAAGACAGAGCAGTGCCAGGAGATCGCAGCATCTGATGGCTCCTGCTTTGCCACTGAGAAGAAGCACGTCTCTGGTGTATTAAATGTTTTTGTTTTCTTTCAGCATGACAGGGGTTAATCGGCCATGTGGAAATCCCTGCATTCAACTGTGCTCGGTTAGCCACTCCTCTCTCCTATAAAAGCTAGGACTTATGGCCAGGTCCTTGTCTGAGTTAGCCCTTGCTATATAGACCTGGAGCGTGAGGATCTGGTGTTTGGAGAGCTGGAGGAGTTTATTGTGCAACAGTTGCTTGGTTTGTACGCTTGGAAGCTCCTCATTCTTACCTGCTTTACTTTCTTCCCCCATCCTTCACACCCTGGTGAATATACTTCTGTTATTTGTGAGAGTATATTTTGTGTGAGTGGAATTTTCTTTTACCCTTGTCTTTGATCCCCTGTCTGTCAGGTTGGTGTACTGTGGTACACGGCACTGCCTCTCTTCCCCGAGTGGGGGAAGGGGACAGATGCAGGGCTGCAGCTAGGAGACATGGCAAGGGTGGAGGCCCCAACATCCTTGCCATCTTAGGTATCCTGGGGAACAGGGTGAGTTAGGGTGGCCTCTAGTGCTAGGGCGAAGAAAGTGCCTCTGGTCCAGTTTACTCGCTAGTCCTATCAAAACAGTATGGCTGAGAAATGTAACCAGCAACATTTTTTAACTTTTTTTTGAGTGTTACATGTTACATAAAAATATACCCCAGAACAGGAATAATGTATGGGTAAGAAATTTAAATAAGCAAGCAAAATTTGTAAACACTTTTTTGAAATCTTATATACCAGATAAATGTGACAGAAAGCATGACAAGGAACCTAATCCAGAAATATTTTTATTGCTTTTGTAAGTTTTCATACCACCTCAATGCAACAATAACCGTGTTGAGCTGTATGGATGAATCATTGAATCCATAAAAAAAATTTGAACATAAATATTTTGACAGTGTTCTTTATGTACTTATACACTCATAAAAGATTTTGCAGAAAGTGCAAAGTCAGTTAAAAATTATAAGGACGGTCATCAATAGACCACTGAAAGGCAATAACTTGCAGGACTAATTTAAATATTTTTAAGGTGTAGTTGCAGTACTCCTATAATCATAAAGACTTTGCACAAAGTACAAAGCCAGTAAAAATTATAAGCAAGGTAATGCAGTAATACTCTTCAGGTGTCCACTTATTTTTCTCCATTCTCTTGAGGCTGAGGTGACTCCTCCACCTACTTACTTACAGGAGCCTGATTCCCTACTGTAAGAGACCTGGCTCCAGCTGGTGCCAGAGCCCCCAACATATAGAAATGGGCAACATCCCCCTATATCACGTGCACCACTGGCTGCTCCCACATAGAAAGTGGAGAACTTCAAGAACAGTATGATTTCTCAGGGGTGGTAGAAGCCTTGTCTCAAGCCACCTCAAGGAGCATCTCCCAGTCCTGTTCATCCCTAAAGGAGGGTTCATCATGCTCCCTTCCTTTTAGGATCACACCCATTGCATTCCAGCGATGTTGCCCCTCCATTTTGAGGAACATGACCCTGGTGCCAGCAGTCAGCTCTTGTAGCCTTAGAGGCAAGTGTGCTGTCTCTACTGCTTGATGGTTGAACGAGATGTGATGACAGGTCACAAACTTTTTCAGTTGACCCCCTTCTTTATCTGAGGGTGGAAAGTAACTTCAACTTCTGGGGTGACAATTCACAGCACCTTATGGCCAGGGGGCTCTATAACATTTGTCCATACCTGGTCCTGGCTCGCCTCTTTCTTCCAAACTGCCTAGGTCCCGCAATCTGATCACCAGTTCCTGAATGCTAGCTCTCCCATCTGCAGTCTGCAAGAACCCTATCTTTAAAGGAAGCAGCCTTAGTTTGGGCCTTAGTGGGTCCAGGACATTGACGGTTTAAGGACCACAGGCTCCTGCCACTGCTGGTCTTGTACCAGCTTCCTTTGGATCCAATATCCCTCTGGTCAATCCTTTGGGAGTCTCTCCCGTTTCTTCCATCTTTGTCACCCAATAAGAAAGTTATACTGTATGGATGACTAATTGAATACAGTAAAAAAAGTACACATTTTTGGAGTGTTGCAAGTCACAGAAATGTACCCCAAGCCGCATAATACTGTATGGCTGAGAAATGTAACCATTCAACATTTTTAAACACTTTTCCTCAGTTTAAGAGATCACAGAAATGTACCCAGAAAACGCAATATAGTGTGGCTGAGAAATATAAGACCAGAACATTTTTAAACGCTCTTTTCAGATAAAGAGATCACATTAATGTACCCAGAACACATAATGCTATATGGCTGAGAAATGTAAACCTGCAAAAAATTTTAACACTTTTTCTTAGTTTTATAGATTCCAAATATGTACCCAGACCATGTAATACTGTATGGCTGAGAAATGTAACCCTACAAAAATGTTTAACTCTATTTCTTAGTTTTATAAATCAGAGACATGTACTCCACTCTACGGAATAGTGTTTGGGTGAGAAATTTAACCCAGGAAAAATTTCAAAGATTTTTGAGAGTGTTATATAACACACAAAAATACCTCAAAGCAAATAATACTTGATGGATCAAAATATATTAAAGTTTTTCAGCTCCTCTCCAAAAAGCCTCAACTATATATTTGCTAACAGACTGCACAGCCCTAATCCCTGTCTACAAACTGTATTCTGTCATTCTACCTGCTCCTACAACTCTTTTTCCTTCTCTAGGCTAAATGCAGATTGTTTGTGATACAAACAGTAAAGCAAATGATTAGCCCTTTGGAAGAGCTGTAAATATGATGGCTCAGCTTCAGCACTAGTATCAACACTACAAGCCTCTTGTTTGTTTTACTGTGTGCATACAGACCTGGACAAGCACTCTCTTCCTCCAATACAAAGTGTCACAAAGCTGTGCAACGGTGTCAGTGTGCTGAGCCAGGCAACGCCTGTTCTTTTATAAAATCTGATGATATCACATGGCCAGCCAATCACACTAATGTGACAAACAAGATGGCTACGTCATTACATCACACAGGCAATCCCCCCATGCTTCTAGTTGGCTGAGTTACAGGTGTCAAAAATGTGAGGCAGGAATTTGAGTTTTACATTGAGCACCACCCATTACTCGCCAAGTAAAGGGTACATCATAGCACCGTGATACTCAAGTGTTAACCGAGTATCGCTGAGCATGTTTGCTCATCTCTAATGAAAAACTTAGGCTGTTTTTTGTAAAAAACTAAATTAAACAAAAAAGTACACTTTTGGTATTGTCAAGTCTGGAATGACCCAAGCTATAAAAATATTCCATAACCCATATGTCATGACTCCTCCACTACGCTGATTGCTATGCTGTTGTATTGAAACTGTCATGCTGAGCTGTCTGTGTCTTGACTGACAGCTTGGTTGTCTAATGCTGTGATGCACTTGCTGGGCTTTTGGTTCTTTGATTGACAGCTCTGCTGTCCAATCTGTGACTGTGGTGTGCAGGACTTTCTGGAGGTGTTCAATGTTCTGGTAATCGCATAGCTATTTAACTGAGCTGTCTTCCCCTGATCCTTGCCAGACATAGTTACTGCTTACTGGTGAGTGTTAGCCTGATTCTGTTGCTCTGAGTTCTGATCTGCTGCCTGACCCTTTGGACCATGTTCTGACTACCCCTTTGTCTTGTCCTTCAGCTTTTGCTCCGCTGTCTCTTGGTTTTGACCCTGGACTGTTACCTGACTTACGCCTTTGCCTTGTCCCTTGGTAATCTACGTATTCTCTCGGTATTGACCTCGGATCGTCTGACTCTTCTGCCTCATAGCCTATCCTTGAGTAGTGACTAGCATCACATTACGTCTGGCCCTATACTTTTTCTTTTCCTGAACAAATGACCCAGTTTGTGCATTCTGTGATCAGGTGACAAATCTGACCCAGATGGTTCTGGATCTGGCCAGGGATCAGCAGAGGCTATTATAATCACAGTCCCAGCTACAGGGTCAGTTTACTACTATGTGTGGCTCCCAAAGTGCTCCACTACCAACAGTGAATATGTCTCCTAGACTCTCAGAAGTACAGTTGACCTCCCCCACACCAGTTGTGGCATTTCATGACAGATTTTTTTTGTTGAAGGGAGTATCAATTTAGGGTGTTTAAGGAAAACTGTAAATTATTCTTTACGCTATGACCCCAGTCTTCTGGGGATAATTATGTCTCTATTACGTACGGGTCCTCAGACTTTGACATTCTCTTTGTCCCCACTAGCCCCCGAACGCTCTTCTATTGATGCCTTTTTTGACACTTTAGGAATGATTTGTAATGAACCTGATAAGGTCTAGGTCACAGAGACTAAGATCATGAACCTGACACAGAGGGGTCGTACCGATGAAAATTATAGTTCAGAGTTCCTGCAATTGTCATCTAAGGTTCTATGGAATGATGCTGCTCTCAGGTGTCAGTTTCGCCATGGCCTTATGGATGCCCTTAAGGATGCTCTGGCTTTGCATTTTCCACCCTGCTCTTTGGGGCAGGCCATGACTCAGGCCATTGCAGAATTTGAGAGAGAAGTGATGTCAGTTTCCTTACCTGAGAGGGTACCTATGGAGATTGGAATTGCCCACTCTCGGGCCATGGAGAGGAGACATTGGTGTGATCTGGTAGTCTGCTTCTACTGTGGTCACGCTGAACATTTTCTCAAGGACTGCTCGATTCGCTCTCAAGCAAACAAGCCGTCGGGAAATGCCTAAGTCTGGGTGATATTTCAGGAGGTCACCCAGACTTCCAGGTACCCTGTCACTCAGATAACATGCTATTGAATGTGGAACTATGCTTTCAAAACCTGTGGTTATCTCCATTTGCCTCATTAACTGTGAATCTGCATCAAACTTTATTGATTTTAAACTGGTTCTTAAATTAGGATTATGGACAGTTAGATTGAAAAGACCTATTCAGATTGTTGTAATTGACAAAACACCATTACTCCAGAACATTGTCCAGCTGGTAACAGCGGAATTCACACTAAAAGTGGGAACACTCCACTCTGTGTCCATCTCCTGTTATGTTTTGGATAATTTACCTCCTGGGTTGATGTTGGGATTTCCTTGGCTGCATATTCATAATCCTGTAATTGATTGGTGGCAAAAGGATATTGTTAAGTGGGGCTCCAACTGTCATAAAAAGTTTTTTATTCTGTGCAAATTTGCTCCGCTAGTCTGGAGGGTCTGCCGGCATACCTGAAGGACTTTGGAGATGTGTTCTGGGAAAAAGAGGCAGAGATACTACTTTCCCATCGTCCTTATGATTGCATTATTGATCTTATTCCTACTGCCAAATTGCCTAAAGCTCGCCTGTACAACTTGTCAGGACTGGAACGGTCAGCTAAGAAAGAATATGTCAATGAAAGTTTACGAAAGAGTCATATCTGCCCCTCCTACTCACCTGTAGTGGCTGGATTCTTCTTTGTGAAAAAGAAGGATGGGGGGCCCCACCCTTGCCTCAATTTTTGTGAACTGAACAAAATTACAGTAAGAAATACTTACCCACTTCCACTCATCCCTGACCTATATAATCAGCTTACTGGGGCCAAATGGTTTTCTAAGCTTGATCTTAGAGGGGCATATAATCTGATATGGATCCCGGAAGGTGATGAGCGGAAGACAGGATTTTTAACATCTGAGGGTTTATTTGAGAACCTTGTCATGCATTTTGGTTTAACCAATGCACCTGCTGTCTTTCAGAACTTTATAAATGAAACTTTTTCTGATATCATTGAAAGGTTTATTGTGGTATACCTTGCTGATGTTCTAATTTTTTCATCTGATCTGGATTCGCAATATGAGCATGTTCATTATGCTTAACAGAGTCTCAGGGAAAATTCTTTGTTTGCCAAATTAGAAAAATGTACTTTCTCTGTTCAGGAAATATCATTTCCGGGGTTCAAAATATCTGCTGAAGGGTTTAGGATGGATCCTGGGAAGTGCAAGCTATAATTGATTGGGTTCAACCTCATGACCTTCAAACACTACAGCGTTTTTTAGGATTCATCAATTATTATAGAAAATGTATTAGGGTTTTTTCAGAGATTGTTAAATCTCTTACCGTTCTCACATGTAAGGGGGTGGATCTAAAGGTTTGGTAGTCAGATGCCATTGAGGCGTTTAATAGACTTAAAAAGTGCTTCATGACCGCTCCAGTTTTGATTCAACCTGATCTTCAGAAACCGTTTATCTTAAAAATGGATGCCTCAGAGCTTGGAATGGGGGCTGTTTTGCCTCAAGGTCCTAAAACTGCTTGCTGTCAAGTTAGCGTTTGAGGAATTGAGGCATTTTTGGAGGGAGATACTCATCAGGTCACGGTTGTGACTGATCACAAAAATGTAGCTTATATTGAATCTGCTAAATGGTTAACCTATAGACAGGACAGGTGGTCTTTATTTTTTTCTAGATTTAATTTTTCCATAATGTTCAGGCTGGGGTCTAAGAATGTTAAGGCTGACGCCTTGTCACGCAGCCTTGAATCAGTTTCTCCTCCAGAAATGCCCTCCTCCATTCTCATTCTTCCTCAGGGTACAGTAATTTCTATGGTATCCTCAGAATTGAAAGCTAAGATTCACCAATTCCAGTTTTTGGCTCCTTCTGCTACTCCAGGATGTAAATTATTTATGCCCATGCATCTCAGATTACATCTGTTGCAAGAGTTTCATGACTCTTTTTTGAGTGGTCACCCCGGAGTCACTACTACACAGAAAGCTATATGTAGACTTTTTTGATGGCCATCCATGCTTAATGACATGAAACATTTTTTGAGACTTGTGAGGTTTGCACACAGGCTAAAGTTTGTTGTAACCAGTCGGCCGGGTAATTGGCTCCATTGCCTATTCCAGAAAGAAAGTGGACTCATTGGTCCATGGATTTCATCACTAATTTGCCTCTGTCCAGTTGGAAAACTGTTATTTGTGTGGTGGCTGACGTATTCAGTAAACAAGCTCACTTTGTTCCGTTATCAGGGTTACCTAATGCTGAGACGCTTTCCAGGTTTTTCATCAATTATATGGTGAGATTGCATGGCATTCCTTTGAACATTGTATCTGATAGAGGGAGTAGCTTTTCTTTAAATTCTGGAGAGCGTTTTGTAAGAGATTGGGGATTGACCTGTCATTTTCCTCTGCTTATCATCCTGAAACCAATGGTCAGACGAAGAGGACAAATCAGTCCTTGGAGCAAATTCTTAGGTGTTTTGTGATGGCCACTGCAGAAGAACTGGTCCTCATTCTCACCTCTTGCTGAATTCTCCTTTAACAGTCGGGTTAACCAGTCTACTGGAACCTCGCCATTTGCTTGAAATTATGGTTTTCATCCTCATTTTGGTGAATTCTCGAGGATGAGTTCTGATTGTCCGGGAGTATAGGTTGCTATCCAAAAACTGGGGGATGTCTGGAAAGAGGTTCACAGGAATATTGAGGTGGCTCAGTGTCGCCAGAAATGAAAGGCCGATAAGAAACGTTCAGGAGGTCCCATATTTAGGGTTGGTGATAAGGTCTGGCTTTCTTCCAAAAATATGAGATTTTTGAGGTAGTTAATAGTGTTGAGCATTCCGATACTGCAAATATCGGGTATCGGCCGATATTCGCTGTATCGGAATTCCGATACCGAGTTCCGATGTTTTTGTGATATTGGAAATCGGAATCGGAAGTTCCTATAAGTTCCCAGGCGTGTGCGGTGCGTATGTTCCCAGGGTCTGGAAGAGAGGAGACTTTCATATGGACCATTAAATAGACCAACACCTACTATCGCTTTAATAAATTGGTTTTAATAAAATTGACCTTTCACAAACAGAGATTCTAAAACTGACTACATTTGGGACTCACAGCAAATAATCGCTGACCTGTTAACGTTAAAGATGCTTGTATTGACTAGATTTGAGAGTGACAGCATCAAGGTGTTCCCTG
This sequence comes from Ranitomeya variabilis, assembly GCF_051348905.1. Taxonomy (NCBI): domain Eukaryota; kingdom Metazoa; phylum Chordata; class Amphibia; order Anura; family Dendrobatidae; genus Ranitomeya; species Ranitomeya variabilis. The sequence continues at coordinate 150,040,928 of NC_135234.1, read as the reverse complement.
CTGAGATTTAAAATCTATCTGAGCTTATTTCTTAAGGTGCTACATTTCTTTGTTATATTACCGTGTATTATCTAGAGATTGACGCCACATAATACACTTATTTGATAATCTTAGCTCAGGGAGATATCGCCAAGTGCAAAGAATACAGATCAAAGAGTTACAAGTGAATTAATCTTTATTCTTATCAAATCCCTTTATGACCACCATACACAGTAAACTATTGACGAGCTCAATCGACAGTATTATATGTATGGGAGCCTTCCATCTCTTCCCTGAGAGATTAGATAGGAATCTGCAATGTCTGATTTGGACTGCCAACTCATTTATTTTTGTCATAGTTAGAGGAGGCTGCCAGGGACTCTAGTAGACAACATTGGGGTGAACAGCAGAGTGAATATGGGAGAGTCGGGTGAGATAGCTGGTAGTCGAAAAATCGGCCAAACTATCACTTAGTTGGCATCTATCAATTGTTTATGAGGCAGCCCCTTATATAGCATTCTGATGGAGATCAGTTTAATATATTTGATAATGATCCCTTAATTCACTGCCCAGATTTAAAAAAGAAAAAATAACATTATTTTTGCTTGCAGCTACCATATCATTAGTGAAGACATGAGAGCTTAAAGCATACTGCTTGCTGTATTAACCGCTTACCACTGAAGCCTGTTTGCACTTAACTGGCTAAGTGAAATTTTTCAAATCTGATGTGTGATGTTATGTGGTAGTATTATTGTAATATGTGCACATATCTCAGTTATTCTGAGATTATTTTGTGACACATTTTGCTTTATGCTTGTGGTAAATGGTAAATTTAGGTTCAAATAATTTCTATCTTTGAAGAGTTTTAAATTTTACAAAACTTTAGAGAAATTTAGAAACATTTTCAAACTTTGGATTTCTATGAACTTAAAAGAACTATTCACACCACCTAAAAAAATTCCTAACTAACATTAACCAAATGTATAATTTACACTGGCATCATTTTTTAAATTACTTTTTTGTGAGGATCTTAGAAGGGTTAACATTTTAGCAACAATTTTAAATTTTTCAATGAAATTTACAAAAACTGCACTTTTAGCTGCTACTTCACATTTAAGTGATTTTCAGGGGCCTATTACTTCGGAAAACCTGAAAAACAATTAATCTAATTCTACCTCTCAATTTATTCAAAACTGCATTCAGAAATATTGATAACCCTTTAGGTGATTCACAGGAATTAATGCAAACTGCAAAAAAATATGTACTGTATATTTATAATTTTTTACTAAAATGTTGCTTTAGCCTCAAATTTTTTATTTTCACAAGCGTAAAAAGAGAAAATGGATACCACAATTTTTTGTCTTTTGAATACATCAACCTCAACACCTCCCAAATATGGTCAGAAACTATTGTATAACACATTGCAGGGTTTGGAAGGGAAGGAACGCTATTTGGGCTTTGAAGTGCATATTTGCTCGAAATAGACTGTGGATACCAAGTAATATTTGCACAGCCCACAAGATGACAAAAGAGCAGAAAAGTCATATAAGTGACACTGTTTGTATTGTATTTAATCTGTACCTCTCAAGGACTTTTTTGTAGTGATGTGGCATGCGCGGCTCTATCTTCCTGCCGGACTCTTGGACTGCGCCTGCGCGGCTATGCGTCCACCACTGTGTAACACAGGGCCCTGTGTCGGCGCAGTGGGTGGCGGCGTGCGGCACATCCGCAGTTTTGTAGTGTGACAGGACACGGCCGCTTCATTGTGTATATTAAGTTAGAGGGGCACGCTCACCTGTTACCTTGGTAACAATCAGTTACTTCCGGGTGTTTCCCGGTCATTTCCGGTTTTAGAGGGTATAAAACGGCATACTTGATCTCCCCTATTACTCCCCCTGAGGAAGGTGTGACTACCGAAACGTACGTTGGGGAGGGCGCACGGACCCTGGACACATTTCACCCGCTTTCTCCACGCAAAGAGGTAATGGACACTTGTTATATATATTTGGACTTGGACCTATGGTCCTGTCATGTGGATGTAGGTGGAAGCATGTCATCAGCCATAGCAGGGTTGGTTTGAAGTTTTCTTAACCCCTTGCTTACTATTTTTTGTATGGGTGTATTTTTGGTTCCCGGCTCCGTGCGCCCTTAGTATGCTCCTTTGTATTGTACCTCACCTGATTCTTAAATGTGATGTATTTGTGTATTTTTTTACAAATGTTGTGCAATAATAAAATTGAATATTTTTAAATACATTTCTATTTGGATATGTTGGTCGTTTTTTTGGGTCCTTGTGATCCATAACCCTCTTTCTATATTTGATAGCGACTAATCCTGATATTAAGTCGTTTGTTTTTGTATAATTTTCAGCATAAATAGTCTAATTACTTCTGATTATTGTGCAAATAATATTCATTATCGGCTATGCTGCTTTTTGTTGTGTGGTTAGTTATTGATGTGGTAACATCTAGAACCACAGTGCTTCAAAGCATTTTATAATATTGGGTCGTGTTAGTTAAATATTAATCTTTTCTCCATGAAAATGTTTGCCTTACCCCAAATTTCCCATCTTCACAGAGATAATTGGAGAAATTGCACAATAGACTATGGTTTGCATTTTCTCGTCTCGTAGATACCCCATATGTGGGCAGAAACTACTATTATAAAAAAACACACATTATCGTACTGTTTACCAGAATTTATTACCATCCACCAGCAGCGCAGAATTTGCCACTTTTTCCTTTCCACACACTTCTTAATGCAGGCGTTTCATTATCATCACAGGTAGGATTACATTGAAAAGTGACATCCTTTCTAATATATCTAATTTGCATCTTATGTAGCTAGAATCATAGAATATAGAGTTGGAAGGGACCTTCGGGGTCATCGTGTCTAACTCCGTGATCAATGCATCTAAACCATCTCAGACAGATTTCTGTTCATCCTCTGTTTGACGACTTCCATTGAAGGAGAACTCATCTCCTCTCAAGGCAGCCTGTTCCACTTATTGATCACCCTCACTGCCAAAAAGTTCTTTCTATACATAGCACAAGATCAATCATTCACAATATGTGATTGCTGAAAAGCATATGTCTAAATCATGGGTCTCAAACTTGTCAGGGTAAATTGGCCACACATAGAAAATATTGAATTTGACAGAATGCATTCTTTGCAGGACAAAATGACTTTCTTAGTCATAGCATTTTTTATATATGATTTTTGATAACTTTTTATTTCATTTCTTAGCGTATCAAAATAATGAATCTGCTACATTTTTTGATGTGTTTACTCTTTTTCTATTTTTTATGGTCATCATAGTATGGTGTGATGCTAGACAGTGAGGCAGAAGAGTAAGACATTCTGGGGTCAATACCAAGAGAGTACGTAGATTACCAAGGTAAAAGACAAAGGCATAAGTCAGGTAACAGTCCAGGATCAATAACAAGAGATAGCGGAGCAAAAGCCGAAGAACAAGAAAAAGGGGTAGTCAGAACACGGTCCAAAGAGTCAGGCAGCAGAAGATCAGAACTCAGAGCAACAGAATTAGGCTAACACTCACCAGTAGGCACAAACTACGCCTGGCACGGATCAGGGGAAGACAGCACAGTTAAATAGCTATGCGATTACTAGAACACTGAACACCTGCAGAAAGTCTTGCATGCCCCAGCCAGAGATTGGACAGCAGAGCTGTCAATCAAAGCACCTAAAGCCCAGTAGCACATCACAGCATTGGACAACCAAGCTGTCAGTCAAGATACAGACAGCTCAGCAAGACAGTTTCCATAGAACAGCATAGCAATCATTCACTGAATTAGGAGCTTGGCTGTGTGGGATACAGCCACAGTATACCTCATAGTGTGGGATCAGGCACGCGCATTCCTGCAGCAAAGCATTACCCAGCTAAACATAAAGACGCTGCAGTTATTTCAATGGCCGGAAATTAACATCCATCTCCTCTCTTCATGCAGGTACAAACATCTCTGCTCGCTGTTATCTGCTGCTTATCATCCTGCAACATTCCCCTTTAATGGTACAAACATCTTTGCTCGCTGTTATCTGCTGCCTATCATCCTGCAACATTCCCCTTTAATGGTACAAACATCTCTGCTCGCTGTTATCTGCTGCCTATCATCCTGCAACATTCCCCTTTAATGGTACAAACATCTCTGCTCGCTGTTATCTGCTGCCGCTGTTATCTGCTGCCTATCATCCTGCAACATTCCCCTTTAATGGTACAAACATCTCTGCTCGCTGTTATCTGCTGCCGCTGTTATTTGCTGCATATCATCCTGCAACATTCTCCTTTAATGGTACAAACATCTCTGGTCGCTGTTATCTGCTGCCGCTGTTATTTGCTGCCTATCATCCTGCAACATTCCCCTTTAATGGTACTAACATCTCTGCTCGCTGTTATCTGCTGCCTATCATCCTGCAACATTGCCTTTAATGTGCCTGCTGAATGTTTGCTAAATTCATTTGTTGCATTGTATTACTTACTGCTGTACATCCAGGCTGGGGTCACAGGAGATATTATCGTGTTCAAGGAGTTAGAGCATATGGTTGAAGCCAGGCTCAGTGCCTTTGATCATGTAACCTCCCCTGGGATGTTGGTCAATTGCTAATTTATCCCAAATAAGGACCCACAATCCCTCTCACCTGATCCTTTACTCAGTCCTATAAATTTAGTAGCATCTTAAGTGGTGTACGCGTGTGGGGTCAGTGTTGTGAATTCTGCTTTTGGGTTCCCTCCGGTGGTGGTAAGGTGGTAATGCAGTTGTCCCTGAGTTGCAGTCCTGGTCAGGTGTTTCTGCTGATTGCAGTTCTGACTTTGGTATTTAGGTGTGCAGGATCCATTAGTCCTTGCCAGTTGTCAATTGTTGTTGGGAGGTGTTGGACCTCTGCCTGGTTCCTCCTGCTTTTCTTCCAAATCAGCAAAGATAAGTGTCTGGTTTTTTTTCTGTGGCACACATGCTGTGTGCTTCATGATTCAGTGCTATTCTTTTGTGTTTTCTTGTCCAGCTTAGATTGTGTCAGTATTTTCTCAGTCTTGTTGGATTCTCTGGAGTGGCAGATATACATTCCATGTCTTTAGTTAGATTGTGGAACTTTTTGTATTATCTGCTGTGGATATTTTTGGAAGGGTTTTAATACTGACCGCTTAGTATTCTGTCCTATCCTTTCCTATTTAGCTAGAGTGGCCTCTTTTGCTAAATCTTGTTTTCTGCCTGCGTGTGTCTTTTCTTCTCCTACTCACAGTCAATATTTGTGGGGGCTGCCTATCCTTTGGGGTTCTGCTCTGAGGCAAGGTAATATTCCTATTTCCATCTATAGGGGTATTTAGTCCTCCGGCTGTGTCGAGGTGTCTAGGGTTTGTTAGGCACACCCCACGGCTACTTCTAGTTGCGGTGTTAGTTCAGGATCTGTGGTCAGTATAGTTTCCACCTACTCCAGAGAAAGTTTCATGCGGCTCCAAGGTCACCGGATCATAACAGGTCAGGCACTCGCATTCCTGCAGCAAAGCATTACGTAGCTAAGAATAAAGACGCCGCAGTTATTTCAACGGCAGTTAGTCATGGCAGGAGTCAGGACTCCACTCTTTGTATCTGTCTCTTTTGGGTATGTCTGCTGTGTAAGCACTTCCTTTTATTTGGACCTAGCTTTTCTATTAACCCATCTTACTCCTCCACCATGTTTACCTATGCCCTTACAGTGATTGCTCCACTAATCCTCTCTCTCCTTCGCTATCACAAACCCCAGCACTCTCTAACCTAGACCTAAGCTAATAATCATCTCCCCTTCCCTATTACCTCCCCACCTGTCCTCCTATGCTGACCTGCTCCTCAACCTCAAATCTGTCCTAATAAAATATAAAACAAGCCGGCCACTCGCTTTCTCCTACCTGCTCTCCCTTTCTCTGCTTCTCCTCACTGATGGAGACATATCTCCCAACCCTGGACCCCCACAACTCATACCTCCCATTACTACCCCCTCCTATTGCTCCCTATCTAATATGAACTACCACAATCTTTCCAACATAAAACCCATGCTCCTGATGCCGACCTCCTTCCTGCCTCTCTCTGGAGCACTCTGGAATGCCCGCTCAATCTGCAATAAGCTTCATGTGATTCACAACCTTTTTCTCTCTCGCAATCTTGCCTTCCTTGCCCTCACAGAAACATGGCTAACACCCTGTTGTGATCCGCTTTTTGGCTCCCCTGGTGGTGGCTGGTGGTACTGGAGACTTGTGTGTGCTTTTCTGCCTCAGCTCACCTGCTTCCATCAGTTTTGGGAGTTCCCTATTTAGCCTTGCTCTCCAGTCACTTCCTTGCCGGTCATCATTGTAACCTGAGTCATTCAGTTGCATGTTCCTGCTACTAGTCTGCTGATCAGCTAAGTGGACTCTTGTCCTTATTGTTTTGTTTTTCTTGTCCAGTTTACAGTTTTGTCATTTCCTGTTACTGGAAGCTCTTGTGGACTGAAATTGCCACTCCTGTGTCATGAGTTGACACAGGAGTCTTAAAGTAATTTCAGGATGGGTTTTTGAAAGGGTTTTTCAGCTGACCGTGAAGTCCTCTTTTGTATCCTTCCTCTATCTAGTAAGTGGACCTCGCTTTGCTAAATCTACCTTCATACTGTGTATGTCTTTTCCTCTGAACTCACCGTTAATATACGTGGGGGCTACTATCATCTTTGGGGAATTTCTCTAGAGGTAAGCCAGGTCTGTTCCTTTCTCTTCCAGGCGTAGTTAGTTCTCCGGCTGGCGCATGGCATCTAGGCAGCCGTAGGAATGCTTCCTGGCTACTGTTAGTTGTGTGGTAGATTTAGGTCACGGTCAGCTTGAGTTTCCATCACCCGAGAGCTAGTCTGTTATTTTTGTGTTTCTGATGTTCCCATGCCATTGGGGAATCATGACACACCCTCTGACACCACCTCCCCCGCTGCGCTGTGTTACTGAGGCCTCCACTTCACCCACACCCCTTTCCCCAGCAACAGACATAGTGGAGGAGTGGGTCTTCTCCTTTCTTCAAACTGCACCTTTAACACAATACCACCTCTTCCCTCCCTTATCCTCCCCTCTTTTGAAGTCCACTCTGTTCGCATCTACTCCCCCTCCCTCCCTCCAAATGAACGGCATGTACCGACCTCAAAGCCCGGCCACTGCCTTTATTGACAAATTCTCCACCTGGCTTCTTCACTTTCTCTCTCCTGACATTCCCACCATCATCATGGGTGACTTCAACATCCCCACTGATACCCTTCAGTCAAAGAGCCTCCAAACTCCAGGAATGGAGATCACATGCCCAGATGATGTCTTAGTACAGAGGTTCAGGGACAGCTTGGAAAGTGGAACATCTGTGACTTGTGAGGACTGTTGGATGGTGTCTGTAATGAAGCTGAAGGAATTAAGTAAAGTTCTGTTGAAAATGAATCTGGACTTTGAGAGTAATTGCATGTTGCTGAGATAAATCGGAACTTTGCAGTCAGAAGAGAATGCTGACCCACAGGTGGGTGAAATACATTGAAAACAGAGCACACCACAGAAAGGACACTTTATTAATGCAGCTGGGTGCCGGGGCGTGTTGGAACAGTAGCGGACCCTCATCATGACTAACACCCTGGCCCCAGTTACATCTTCAATACCTAATATGTAGACAAAACTGGCAGACTTCAGTTCTCTCCTGTCTAAATTGGTAGAGCTGCAGTATCTAAAAATAAGTATGAATAGTCGAATAAAAGCTATTTTTCAAATTTTTTATTTGGTGCTTTTTTTACTTGGTAGCTGAAGACACGCATAAAGTTAATTTATCTTCAGTCCCTCCCATATGTATCATCAATTGTATCCTGGGATCATGTCATATGGAGGTAAATGATGTTAAAGCCGTAAGGCAGATGACTTACTAATGAGTCAATGATGTATATCACCATGTGCTGACAGAGATGAATGAAGGACAGAACATTCCACTTTACAAAAGCATTTTAAGAAATGATACACCTGTTTTCAATTTGACATCTAACACAACTACAGAGAAGTATGAAAGAAAAACATCCATTTAAAGGACATTCTTTACTCCTACTCTCTATATCATATGTTACATTCAAAAAATTTTCTTTGAAGTATAGTTTATTGGAAAAAATTTGCCAAAAAATGCTCTATAACTGCAAAAAGGGTCACTGGTGTAGATTCTTCACAGCTCTAAACTTCCAAAGAAAATAAGATAGAAAATATAAAAGTTGCGAGTTAGACATAATCATGCAGCATTTTTAATAGCATCTTAAAAATAAATGAATACAAAGATGTGTTAGGTCTAAGGATAAGTGAACGTGCTCTGTGATACTCGGATATCACTCGAGTATCTGGGTGCTCAGATGTGCTCGGCACTAGATTAGCATTGGCTGTTGCTCGGATTTGAAGCTTGAATGCCATCCCGAATATTGGGTGCCTGTTACACAACAAATAAGCTTGTGGGGATTGCCTGCCAGTCACTGTAATTCTGTAGCCATCTTGGTAGAGGTATTACAGAGATTAGCTGCCCGTAATAACTCATCGGAGGTTATGGCAGATGTCGCCACGTTCGGCTCACTTATTCTATTGCACAGCTCAAGGACAATTCTGATTTGGAGGAATAGAGCCATTATCCAGGTCTGTGTAAGCACAGATTAACTAATCAGAGTACTTTAGTGTTGACACTGGTGCTGTTGCTGAGCCATCATACTAAGGGCCCCTTCACACTGGTCGATTCTGCTACGATTACGACGCATTTGCGTCATATTCGACATCGCAGTACGAGCTCGTAGCCAGCGGTCACACTCTACGATGTTAACGCTTTTTCTGACGTAGTTGCGATGTGAACGTCACGCGTCGCAATCGTACGCTACCCTTCACACCGCCATAGTCCTACGACTCCGAGCGTGACGTATTACCAGCATGGGCGTGCTAAAACGTCACGCCCAATCAGGAGACAGGTATGCGGAAGCCCAACCCACGTAGTCGCATTACGAGCTCGTATGACCGCCGTCACATACTACGATTTCGACCGCCACAGCGAGACATTTACGACGAAAGAAAGTTCTGCTCTTTCTTTCACATCGTACGATGCTGGGCTGCGTCGCAGATCGTAACGCCATGTCACACTTTGCAACCTCGGAACGAGGACGGATAAACGTCACAAATCGAACGCTCGTTCAGACTTTGATTGCACAGTGTGAAGGGGCCCTAACAGTCCTTCTAAGGGCTAATCTTATGCTTTGCTGATTATATCAGAAACATTCTGCATTTAGCCTAGTGACAGTTTCAGGAGCAGGGTGAGTGTCAGAATTCAGCCTGCCTCAAACAAGGCTCAGGGCTTTGCAGTTCATTGCCAAATATATAGCTGCTGCACGTGACCACATTCTTTTTTGGGGGGTGAAAATTGACTATATTGTCATCCATAGTGTATTACGGTATTTCTAGGACCATTTGATGCCCTTTTTTTCTGTAACTTTTTGGGGAAAATGAGGGTGCGTCTTAAAGACTGAATGTAATTTGAGATTGAGATCTTGGCATCGAGATTGAAATCTCGCTGTGTTCGAAATGCTTTCAGTAGTCACCACCACCCTTTCTTGAACTAGTCCAATATGTCCTAGCAGCATTTCATTTTAAATATGGAACACAAATAAAGTTTTTCTTTGATTTTATTGGATTAAGCTGGATTTCCTTTTTCTTCACAAGTGATTACATTTTTTTCCCTATTTAGATCCTGAAAATTTCTGATGCGTCTTATGGTCAGGTGAGTTTTATAGTCCAAAAAATGTGGCACCTACTTTGTATAACATTTTGGTTGGATATAACACTCCAAAAATAGTGTTATTCATACCTCCTGATTTCCTCTTTACCTTGTGCATATCTTCTTCAATCCAGGCCATGGCTTGGGCTCAATTAGGCCTCTGATGTCACTGAACAGCATGCCACTGCAAAGCACATCCTGACATTTTGAAAGTACAATTCGAGTCACAGGAGTGATGAAATGATGAGCAATAACATCATAGATGTAGTCTTGTCTGGAGATATACCTTCGATTGAAGTGGTAGAAGAGAATACTGGTAAAGGGGAAAAAGAAAAGGAGAGACATAAAAGACCAAATGACAGATTGCAGGGACAGTGGGACAGATGTGTGGGAGATGAGCATTATTTTTATTTCACTATTTGCCTTGTGATTATTAATAATTTTTTGGCATCCTGTTTGTTATGCTTTGGAATCTGGAGTGACTAGACAGCATAATAAAGACATTCAATTTGCATGTAATACCTAAAAATCGAATTTTGCTGTAAAATTGGCATAATTCAGCAAATTTGAATCTTGGCAGGATGGATTATCTCTACCCTGCAAATTCATCACACAAAGGAGATAAATGATATAAAACCCTTTTTTGCAGACTAAATTATAATAAAAGCCAAATGTTTATGGTTTTATACAAAGTGAAATTGCGATATGGCAGTGTGTATTAATGTTTAAACATCGGATTTTTCAGATTTTTAAGGCGCACTTTTTTCATACAAATTTGGAAGGAAAATGGGGGTGTGTCTTGTAATCCAAAGTGAGATAACAAGGGGTCAGCGGCAGTTTAGCAGAGTCACAGAAGGAACAATCACTGCTTCAGGAGGCTGCAGCGGCAGGAGCATACTCCGATCACCGGCATCGCCAACTTCTGAGATCCCAGGCACTACAGCATCGCCCCACTCCTGTCGCCACTGGCCTCGTAAAGCAGTGACACTGCCTCCTGTGACCCTGCTCCACCACATTCGCCCCCCAGGTAAATTACCGTTAAAAGTGAATTTCAGGCGCACCACCATTTTACTCAAAAAAATGTTTTCCTATTTTGCACCCTAAAATGTATAGTCCAAAGCATTTTATAATTCAAAAAATATGGTAATTAATTTAGAAAAACTTATTTCAGTCAAGTCAGTTTTATAAAATTCAGAAAGACTCAGTAATAGAGATGAGTAAATTGATCTACGGAAGATCAAATTTAAGTAAAATTTCTGTAAGTTTTTGCATATTCACAAATATTAAAACTTTGCAATTTGATTTGCAAAAAAAAAATTTTAAGGACTTGAAAGAAAAAATAAAATCAGGCACAGCTCTGAGTGTTATACATGTATTATCCTGACAATTAGAGACTTTGCAGTATTGCAATACAAATTTCTTGGGAATATTCGACAAAGCTGCAAATTTGAATTTCCTGCAATCTGCTCATCTCTAACCAGTTTGTTTATTATTTCTTTGATGGAATAATAATCAAATAAGTAATGTGTCAATTATCTGTATTTAGTTCAGTATTTGAGCATACATTAATTATAGTCCATGTAAAAATATCCAAATTTTAATGTTCCATTTCATGACTCATAATAACAAAGTTCTCTGTTTAATGGATTTTGCAGGAAAAGAAACCTTGCACATAAAAAAAATATATGGGAAATCATTACAACCAGTCCTGTTACTTACTTTTTCATACTTAGGTGGCAATTTTTCAGTCTTCAAAACTAAATTATTGTCTTCTCTGTGAAACACAAATATGTGTGTCAAGACATTGTGCAGGATATTTGATATTGTTATTGCATTTGATAGGTTTAATAGGCAAAAGGGACTCTTTTAGGCAAAACCTGTCTTATTTATAACATAAAAATGTTTACGCTAGGGACCTTGTGACAAATAAATCCGTGCACATAGAAATATGATTATCTTACAAACCTCCCTTTCCATGTTTAAGTAGTCATCTGGGGCCTCACAAGAATGGTCATGCTGTGGAGAAGTGTCATATTATTTCAGCCTTACAGAGGTTTTCTCGAATCGAGTAAGTAATCGTCTGCCTGCTTTTGATTTGTTTAACACATGACATGGTAACTTAGAGAGTGATTGCTCTATAGTGCTGTTTGGTAGCACAAATAAAGCACAAAATCAGTGATGTTTTTGCTAATTGAAAATGATTTATTTGTCCTTACCAAATATATTACCACTTATTACAGCTACATGTTGAAAAGCATAGTATTGCAGTTTATTGTAATGCAAAAGTTATGCTGAAAAAAAAACTTGGAATGTTCTAAAACAACACACTTTGTAGGCAGCTCAATAACAAATGTGCTTCAGCCCTGGTCATCCTTTACCCCACAAATCTCTCCACATGGTTTACATTTAAGTGTCAATTGTCAGCTTCTAATTTTCTCAAATTAAATCTGATCGGAAAGGAAGTAAAATGATAGGTTAATTGACGTGAAGTCTCCTGATGTTTTCGATGATTTATACAATTGTTTTCAAGCACTATACGAAAACTATCATATGGGAGTCCAACTAACTTTTTTTAAAATTTTCTTAAATTGGACTAATTTTCTTTGCAATTAATTTGTTTCATTGTATTATCAAGGTCTGTAAATCCAATGCTATAAAATTACATGAAGACACATTTACAATTAGTTAGAATGTGCTCTGTTTTCTATAAATGTCACAATGTTTAGCATGATTGTATTGACTTTATAATTTGTGCTGCTTTAATGATGATGAGGTTGTTTTGGAAAAATATTATTATGTAGCCTTTGTTTTTCCTTTACTTAATTGCATAAAATAAATATAGAAGATTATGGATTATCCATTTCATTCAATTCAGGTAAATGTTTATAATATGAAGGTGAACGATAAATGTTCATAAATGAACAAATAATAAGCACAGTAATTGGGCAATTTTAGGTTAATTTTATTGAGTTTTTCACTATCAGGCAACAGGAAGAACAGTATGCTTTCTAGCCAAAAGTCTTGTCATTATTTGCTGCTCCCACTTGGATGAAACTTGTACAAGACAATCATCATTTAAGAAAAAGCAGCTTTAACTATGAAATAATTATAATAACCAAATGAATTCAATAGTTAACAGAGTTTAGTAAAAGCATTTTCAAGACCCTGGTCCAATGCCTGTTCTGCTAAGTAGGTCCTACAATTTCATTAAGTTGTCGCAAGATAAATGCGCTCAGCCTACTAATCAGAAGAAATGTCGGGATGACTGCAGGTAGCAAAAGCACAGGGCTCTGTTCCAGTATCATTCAACTACTAATAGGACCTATGGACCAGGGTCCTGGAGAACTTTTTGATCAAGTCTATTAGTTAGTGATATTTGCTCATGGTAATAAATAAGATCACTATGTGGAGGACTCTACTCATCTGCCACATGTTTATAGACATATCACTTCTTAGTAATACAAAATTTGTTAACATACAGTTCATGTAATGATTTTCCTACTTCATATTAGTATGTGCACATTGCAGATTCAGACAGAAAAGAGCAAAAAGAAAACATATATGGAAACATGAAGTAAAGAAACATGTGTGAAAGAAACCAGACTATGTTATACCTTAGATTCTTTAAAGAACCACCTTTTATTGTGATGATAGATTTTCAATCCCTTGGAATTCACTCACACAGCTTCAACACATAGTTACCTGCAATGGCCTTCCATGAACAGATATGCCTTGTTAATCAAGATTTCATTGGTGAAATCACCAGATTTCAGAAAGTGTTTGCCATCACCAAGTGTGTTTTGAAGAGGCAATGGTGATTCACAGTTGCATATCGTGATGTTTTAAGTCAGAATATTGCAAAAAATAATCAGTTGAATAAAGAAAAATTGTAGTTCATCAATGCTTTAAGGTACAAAAAGTTAATTAAGCAGGAACATTGATAGAAACTTGAATTCTTTGTCAAGTAAAGTCATGAAAACCATCAAACACAATTATGAAACTAACCCTAAAGAGGACTGTCCTGGAAATGAAGGTCAAGAATTAGCACTGTTGCTGTGGATACACTCATTAATGATAACAGTCTCAGAAACCTAAAATTGCCATCAAGTCAGATAAAAACCTTCATAAATGATACACAAGCAACAATTAGCAGACGCATTTCAGCAAATGTCCAAAAGAGACTGCAAGAAGCAGGCCTTTGCTATCTACTTACTGCAAAGAAGCCTCTATTAAAAGCCACAATCAATAAGAAGAAACTTATTTAGGCCAAGCAACAAAATGACTGGATATTAGACAGGTAGAAATCTGTACTGTTGGGTAAAGAGTCATAATTTGAAATTGTTGATACTAGCTGTCATGTCTTTGAGAAAAGCAGAAAAGATATGTGGATGGTTTCTATATGTGAAACATGGAGATAGAGGCTTGATGGTGAACAGTGGGGTGCTTTGCTCTTGACATTGTTGGTAATTTATTCCAAATTCAAGACTTGCCCTGCATTCCTACTACAGTATTCTGCAATGACATGACATCTCATCTAGTTTTCACTTAGTGGGACCATCACTTGTGTTGCAACAGGACAATAATCCAAACCACATCTGAAGGCTATGTGAGAGTTATGTAATTGCTATGTGACTAAAAAGGAGAAAGATGGATTGCTGCATAAGATGATGTGGCTTCTACCATTATCCAACCTCAAACCAATTTAGAAAGTTTAGGATGAATTGTACCACATAGTGAAGCCGAACCAACCATCAGCTCTGGAAAGCCAATCCAGGCGACTACCTGATGAACGTACTTAAGATTATGCAAAGTGTATGTAAAGAGCTGTTATTAGAGTAAAGGGGGGGTACTCTGAGAAATGTAAGGAATGACATATATTCTGCTACTCCTGACTAGGGTTGAGCGAAACGGATCATTCATTTTCATAAGTCGCCGACTTTTGGCAAAGTCGGCGTCTCATGAAACCGAGCCGATCCCTGTGTGGGGTCGGCCATGCGGTACGCGACTTTCGCGCCAAAGTCGCGTTTCAATGACGCTAAAAGCGCCATTTCTCAGCCAATGAAGGTGGACGCAGAGTGTGGGCAGCGTGATGACATAGATCTCAGTCCCCACCATCTTAGAGAAGGGCATTGCAGTGATTGGCTTGCTTTCTGCGACGTCACAGGGGCTATAAAGGGGCGTTCCCGCCGACCGCCATCTTACTGCTGCTGATGTGAGCATAGGGAGAGGTTGCTGCCACTTCTTCAGAAGCAGGGATAGTGATAGGCAGGGTACATAAAGCTGCAAACCGCTTGTGCTGTAGCGATTTCCACTGTCCAACACCACCTTTTGTTTGCAGGGACAGTGGAAGCTACATTTTTTTTTCCTCAGCGCTGTCGCTCATTGGGCTGCCCTAGAAGGCTCCCTGACCCTGATAGCTGCGTTGCTGTGCCTGTGTGTGTACGACGCTGTGCAAACCAACTGCTTTTTTCAAAGCAGAAATCCTGTATTTCCTTCCTTTCTGCACAGCTATCTTGTGTGTTTGTCCACACTTTTGTGTGCAGCAGTCCTTTTTCTAGCTGCCTGCCATACTTTTCTGAGATAACTGCAGGGAGATAAATCTTGGCAAGTCTGCCTCCGTGCCAGTCCTGTGTGTGGCATCTGTCTCTCATTGTGTCCCACCGAAAAGCAGTGTGTAATACTGGTCCTTTTTTTGGGGGGGGGGTAAATTCTCCCTTTTCAAAAAAAAAAATAGTTAGTGGGAGATAAATATTGGCAAGTCTGCCTCCGTGCCATTGCTGTGGGTGGCATCTCACTCTCATTGTGTGGCACCGAAAAAACCACTGTGTGATACTTGGCCATTTTTTTTTGGGGGGGGTAAATTCTCACTTTTCAAAAAAAAAATAGTTAGTGGGAGATAAATATTGGCAAGTCTGCCTCCGTGCCATTGCTGTGGGTGGCATCTCACTCTCATTGTGTGGCACCGAAAAAACCACTGTGTGATACTTGGCCATTTTTTTTTGGGGGGGGGTAAATTCTCACTTTTCAAAAAAAAAATAGTGGGAGATAAATATTGGCAAGTCTGCCTCCGTGCCATTGCTGTGGGTGGCATCTCACTCTCATTGTGTGGCACCGAAAAAAACACTGTGTGATACTTGGCCATTTTTTTTTGGGGGGGGTAAATTCTCACTTTTCAAAAAAAAAATAGTGGGAGATAAATATTGGCAAGTCTGCCTCCGTGCCAGTCCTGTGTGTGGCATCTGTCTCTCATTGTGTCCCACCAAAAAGCAGTGTGTAATACTGGTCCTTTTTGTTTTTTTGGGGTAAATTCTCCCTTTTCAAAAAAAAAATAGTTAGTGGGAGATAAATATTGGCAAGTCTGCCTCCGTGCCATTGCTGTGGGTGGCATCTCACTCTCATTGTGTGGCACCGAAAAAACCACTGTGTGATACTTGGCCATTTTTTTTGGGGGGGGGTAAATTCTCACTTTTCAAAAAAAAAAATAGTTAGTGGGAGATAAATATTGGCAAGTCTGCCTCCGTGCCATTGCTGTGGGTGGCATCTCACTCTCATTGTGTGGCACCGAAAAAACCACTGTGTGATACTTGGCCATTTTTTTTGGGGGGGGGGTAAATTCTCACTTTTCAAAAAAAAAATAGTGGGAGATAAATATTGGCAAGTCTGCCTCCGTGCCATTGCTGTGGGTGGCATCTCACTCTCATTGTGTGGCACCGAAAAAAACACTGTGTGATACTTGGCCATTTTTTTTTGGGGGGGGTAAATTCTCACTTTTCAAAAAAAAAATAGTGGGAGATAAATATTGGCAAGTCTGCCTCCGTGCCAGTCCTGTGTGTGGCATCTGTCTCTCATTGTGTCCCACCAAAAAGCAGTGTGTAATACTGGTCCTTTTTGTTTTTTTGGGGTAAATTCTCCCTTTTCAAAAAAAAAATAGTTAGTGGGAGATAAATATTGGCAAGTCTGCCTCCGTGCCATTGCTGTGGGTGGCATCTCACTCTCATTGTGTGGCACCGAAAAAACCACTGTGTGATACTTGGCCATTTTTTGGGGGGGGGTAAATTCTCACTTTTCAAAAAAAAAATTAGTTAGTGGGAGATAAATATTGGCAAGTCTGCCTCCGTGCCATTGCTGTGGGTGGCATCTCACTCTCATTGTGTGGCACCGAAAAAACCACTGTGTGATACTTGGCCATTTTTTTTGGGGGGGTAAGTTCTCACTTTTCAAAAAAAAATAGTTAGTGGGAGATAAATATTGGCAAGTCTGCCTCCGTGCCAGTCCTGTGTGTGGCATCTGTCTCTCATTGTGTGGCACCGAAAAAACCACTGTGTGATACTTGGCCATTTTTTTTTGGGGGGGGGGTAAATTCTCACTTTTCAAAAAAAAAATAGTTAGTGGGAGATAAATATTGGCAAGTCTGCCTCCGTGCCAGTCCTGTGTGTGGCGTCTGTCTCTCATTGTGTCCCACCGAAAAGCAGTGTGTAATACTGGTCCTTTTTATTTTTTGGGGGGTAAATTCTCCTTTTTCAAAAAAGAAAATAGTTAGTGGGAGATAAATATTGGCAAGTCTGCCTCCGTGCCATTGCTGTGGGTGGCATCTCACTCTCATTGTGTGGCACCGAAAAAAACACTGTGTGATACTTGGCCATTTTTTTTGGGGGGGGGTAAATTCTCACTTTTCAAAAAAAAAAATAGTGGGAGATAAATATTTGCAAGTCTGCCTCCGTGCCAGTCCTGTGTGTGGCATCTGTCTCTCATTGTGTCCCACCAAAAAGCAGTGTGTAATACTGGTCCTTTTTGTTTTTTTGGGGTAAATTCTCCCTTTTCAAAAAAAAAAATAGTTAGTGGGAGATAAATATTGGCAAGTCTGCCTCCGTGTCATTGCTGTGGGTGGCATCTCACTCTCATTGTGTGGCACCGAAAAAACCACTGTGTGATACTTGGCCATTTTTTTGGGGGGGGTAAATTCTCACTTTTCAAAAAAAAAATTAGTTAGTGGGAGATAAATATTGGCAAGTCTGCCTCCGTGCCATTGCTGTGGGTGGCATCTCACTCTCATTGTGTGGCACCGAAAAAACCACTGTGTGATACTTGGCCATTTTTTTTGGGGGGGGTAAGTTCTCACTTTTCAAAAAAAAAATAGTTAGTGGGAGATAAATATTGGCAAGTCTGCCTCCGTGCCAGTCCTGTGTGTGGCATCTGTCTCTCATTGTGTGGCACCGAAAAAACCACTGTGTGATACTTGGCCATTTTTTTTTGGGGGGGGGGTAAATTCTCACTTTTCAAAAAAAAAATAGTTAGTGGGAGATAAATATTGGCAAGTCTGCCTCCGTGCCAGTCCTGTGTGTGGCGTCTGTCTCTCATTGTGTCCCACCGAAAAGCAGTGTGTAATACTGGTCCTTTTTATTTTTTGGGGGGTAAATTCTCCTTTTTCAAAAAAGAAAATAGTTAGTGGGAGATAAATATTGGCAAGTCTGCCTCCGTGCCATGCTGTGGGTGGCATCTCACTCTCATTGTGTGGCACCGAAAAAACGACTGTGTGATACTTGGCCATTTTTTTGGGGGGGGGTAAATTCTCACTTTTCAAAAAAAAAATAGTTAGTGGGAGATAAATATTGGCAAGTCTGCCTCCGTGCCAGTCCTGTGTGTGGCATCTGTCTCTCATTGTGTCCCACCGAAAAGCAGTGTGTAATACTGGTCCTTTTTGTTTTTTGGGGGTAAATTCTCCCTTTTCAAAAAAAAAATAGTTAGTGGGAGATAAATATTGGCAAGTCTGCCTCCGTGCCATTGCTGTGGGTGGCATCTCACTCTCATTGTGTGGCACCGAAAAAACCACTGTGTGATACTTGGCCATTTTTTTGGGGGGGGGGGGTAAATTCTCACTTTTCAATAAAAAAATAGTTAGTGGGAGATAAATATTGGCAAGTCTGCCTCCGTGCCATTGCTGTGGGTGGCATCTCACTCTCATTGTGTGGCACCGAAAAAACCACTGTGTGATACTTGGCCATTTTTTTGGGGGGGGGGTAAATTCTCACTTTTAAAAAAAAAAAATAGTTAGTGGGAGATAAATATTGGCAAGTCTGCCTCCGTGCCAGTCCTGTGTGTGGCATCTGTCTCTCATTGTGTCCCACCGAAAAGCAGTGTGTAATACTGGTCCTTTTTGTTTTTTTGGGGTAAATTCTCCCTTTTAAAAAAAAAAAATTGTTAGTGGGAGATAAATATTGGCAAGTCTGCCTCCGTGCCATTGCTGTGGGTGGCATCTCACTCTCATTGTGTGGCACCGAAAAAACCACTGTGTGATACTTGGCATTTTTTTTGGGGGGGGTAAATTCTCACTTTTCAAAAAAAAAATTGTTAGTGGGAGATAAATATTGGCAAGTCTGCCTCCGTGCCAGTCCTGTGTGTGGCATCTGTCTCTCATTGTGTGGCACCGAAAAAACCACTGTGTGATACTTGGCCATTTTTTTTTGGGGGGGGGTAAATTCTCACTTTTCAAAAAAAAAATAGTTAGTGGGAGATAAATATTGGCAAGTCTGTGCCTCCGTGCCAGTCCTGTGTGTGGCATCTGTCTCTCATTGTGTCCCACCGAAAAGCAGTGTGTAATACTGGTCCTTTTTGTTTTTTTGGGGGTAAATTCTCCTTTTTCAAAAAAAAAAATAGTTAGTGGGTGATAAATATTGGCAAGTCTGCCTCAGTGCCATTGCTGTGGGTGGCATCTCACTCTCATTGTGTGGCACCGAAAAAACCACTGTGTGATACTTGGCCATTTTTTTTTGGGGGGGGGTAAATTCTCACTTTTCAAAAAAAAAAATAGTTAGTGGGAGATAAATATTGGCAAGTCTGCCTCCGTGCCATTGCTGTGGGTGGCATCTCACTCTCATTGTGTGGCACCGAAAAAACCACTGTGTGATACTTGGCCATTTTTTTTGGGGGGGGGTAAATTCTCACTTTTCAAAAAAAAAATAGTTAGTGGGAGATAAATATTGGCAAGTCTGCCTCTGTGCCAGTCCTGTGTGTGGCATCTGTCTCTCATTGTGTCCCACCGAAAAGCAGTGTGTAATACTGGTCCTTTTTGTTTTTTTGGGGTAAATTCTCCCTTTTCAAAAAAAAAATAGTTAGTGGGAGATAAATATTGGCAAGTCTGCCTCCATGCCATTGCTGTGGGTGGCATCTCACTCTCATTGTGTGGCACCGAAAAAACCACTGTGTGATACTTGGCCAATTTTTTTTAGGGGGGGGTAAATTCTCACTTTTCAAAAAAAAAATAGTTAGTGGGAGATAAATATTGGCAAGTATGCCTCCGTGCCATTGCTGTGGGTGGCATCTCACTCTCATTGTGTGGCACCGAAAAAACCACTGTGTGATACTTGGCCATTTTTTTTTGGGGGGGTAAATTCTTACTTTTCAAAAAAAAAATAGTTAGTGGGAGATAAATATTGGCAAGTCTGCCTCCGTGCCAGTCCTGTGTGTGGCATCTGTCTCTCATTGTGTGGCACCGAAAAAACCACTGTGTGATACTTGGCCATTTTTTTTGGGGGGGGGTAAATTCTCACTTTTCAAAAAAAAAATAGTTAGTGGGAGATAAATATTGGCAAGTCTGCCTCCGTGCCAGTCCTGTGTGTGGCATCTGTCTCTCATTGTGTCCCACCGAAAAGCAGTGTGTAATACTGGTCCTTTTTGTTTTTTGGGGGTAAATTCTCCCTTTTCAAAAAAAAAATTGTTAGTGGGAGATAAATATTGGCAAGTCTGCCTCCGTGCCATTGCTGTGGGTGGCATCTCACTCTCATTGTGTGGCACCGAAAAAACCACTGTGTGATACTTGGCCATTTTTTTTTGGGGGGGGTAAATTCTCACTTTAAAAAAAAAAAAATAGTTAGTGGGAGATAAATATTGGCAAGTCTGCCTCCGTGCCAGTCCTGTGTGTGGCATCTGTCTCTCATTGTGTCCCACCGAAAAGCAGTGTGTGTGTAATACTGGGCCTTTTTGTTTTTTTTTGGTAAATTCTCCCTTTTCAAAAAAAAAAAAAATTAGTGGGAGATAAATATTGGCAAGTCTGCTTGAGTGCTGCTCCTGTGTGTGCCATCTGTCTCAAATTATTGGGGCACAGAAAACCGAGTGTGTAACATTGGGGCTGATTTTCCTTTCAGTGTCAGGCACCTATAAAGGTATATATAAATTCTACAGAAGTTTGAGTTCACCTTATAAGTTGTTTTACAGTAACAAATAGCGTTACTTTGGTTATGTTTTGCAAACAATGAGGAAGTCTAGTGGAAGAGGTCGTGGCCGTGGGCGGTCATTGTCAGCTGGTAATGATGGTAGTGGTGGTGGAGCATCAGGTGGTCGTGGTAAAAGCAGTACAGCATCTAAGTCTCGAGTTGTTGAGCCAAAAACGTCGTCTGCCTACACAAGGCCTCGAATGCTCTCTTTTCTGGGAGTAGGAAAACCACTTTTGAAGCCGGAGCAGGAGGAACAAGTATTGGCTTTCATTGCTCACTCTGCCTCTAGCTCTTTCGCCTCCTCCTCGGAAAGTGCCAAATGTCAGAGCAGTGCATCATCAGTGGATGCTCCCGGTCAGGAACAAGTCGCTTCCTTGTGTCCTTCACCCAGAACAACAGTGAAGGATGCGTCAGTCGACACAACAGGTTACTCCATGGAGCTCTTTACACATACCGTTCCTGGGTTAGACAGTGAAACAGTTAACAGGCCATGCCCATTAGAAGTTGAATCGGACATGGAGTGCACAGATGCACAGCCACAGCCAGATTACTATGCTGTTCCTTTGACTCAGACAAGAACATTGCCCTCGCAGTGTACAAAGGCAGAATCAAACCCAGCGGAGACTATGGTGCCCCGTCACGAACGCTATACCACCGGCTTACACGGTGACACAGACGAAGTTGCACACGACATAGAAGAGGAGGTCATAGATGACCCAGTTGTTGACCCCGATTGGCAGCCATTGGGGGAACAGGGTGCAGGCGGCAGTAGTTCAGAAGCGGAGGAGGAGGAGCCGCAGCAGGCATCAACATCACAACAGGTTCCATCTACCGGGCCCGTATCTGGCCAAAAACGCGTGGCAAAACCAAAACCTGTTGGAGGACAGCGTGGCCATCCGGTTAAAGAAGCTCAGTCTGCAATGCCTGAAAAGTTATCCGATAGTAGAAAGAGTGCAGTCTGGCATTTTTTTAAACAACATCCAAATGATCAGCGCAAAGTCATCTGTCAAAAATGTTCAACTACCTTAAGCAGAGGTCAGAATCTTAAAAGTCTAAATACAAGTTGCATGCATAGACATTTATCCACCATGCATTTGCAAGCCTGGAATAACTACCAAATGTCCCTAAAGGTTGCAGCACCCTCGGCCAATGAAGCTAGTCAGCAATGCTACATCCCTTCCCTCACTGTAAACCCACCATTTCCCGCACCACCGGCAGTATCTGTGCAGCTTTCGTCGCCAGGCCAAAGCAGTCAGGAAATCACCAGGTTTGCAGTAGGAAACACTGCATGTAGGGCACCGGCAAGAATACCATCTCCAACCCTCTCTCAGTCTGCCATGTCCACAGGCACCACCGCTAGTTCCACGATCTCCAGCTCTCCAGTCCAGCTCACCCTACATGAGACTCTTGTTAGGAAAAGGAAGTACTCATCCTCGCATCTGCGTACACAGGGTTTGAACGCCCACACTGCTAGACTAATCTCATTAGAGATGATGCCCTACTGGTTAGTTGAAAGCAAAGCTTTCAAAGCGCTGATGGACTACGCTGTACCACGCTACGAGCTACCCAGTCGACACTTCTTTTCTAGAAAAGCCATCCCAGCCCTCCAACAGCATGTTAAAGACCGCATCGTCCATGCACTCAGGCAGTCTGTGACTACAAAGGTGCACCTGACAACAGATGCATGGACCAGTAGGCATGGCCAGGGATGTTACGTGTCCATCACGGCACACTGGGTGAATGTGGTGGATGCAGGGTCCACAGGGGACAGCAATATTGGGACAGTTTTGCCTAGTCCACGGTCAAGGAAAGAGTTGGCTGTAGGCGTTAGCCCCCCCTCCTCCTCTTCCTCCTCCTCATGCAGAAGCGAGAGCTCGTCCACACACCGCAGTCGCACATCCACTCCATCTGCAGCTGCCACTGTTGCACACCAGGTGTGCCATTATGGGACAGCTAGTGGCAAGCGTCAGCAGGCTGTATTGGCAATGAAGTGTTTGGGCGACAACAGACACACCGCGGAAGTTCTGTCCGAGTTCTTGCTGAATGAAACTCAGTCATGGCTGGGCACTGTACATCTTGAGGCAGGCAAGGTTGTGAGTGATAACGGAAGGAATTTCATGGCTGCCATAGCCCTTTCCCAACTGAAACACATTCCTTGCCTGGCTCACACCTTAAACCTGGTGGTGCAGTGCTTCATGAAAAGTTACCCGGGGTTACCAGACCTGCTCCTCAAAGTGCGCAGACTTTGCTCGCATATCCGCCGTTCGCCCGTACACTCCAGCCGTATGCAGAACTATCAGCGGTCTTTGAACCTTCCCCAGCATCACCTAATCATCGACATTTCAACAAGGTGGAACTCCACACTGCACATGCTTCAGAGACTGTGCAAACAGAGGCGTGCTGTTATGTTTTTGTGGGAGGATACACATACACGGGCAGGCAGTTGGATGGCAGACATGGAGTTGTCAGGTGTGCAGTGGTCGAAGCTACAAGACCTGTGTCAAGTCCTTCAGTGTTTTGAGGAATGCACACGGCTGGTTAGTGCAGACAACGCCATAATAAGCATGAGCATCCCCCTAATGCGTCTGCTGATGCAAAGTTTGATGCACATAAAGGAGCAGGCGTCTGCAGCCGAGGAAGAGGAAAGCCTTGATGACAGTCAGCCATTGTCTGGTCAGGGCCGTGTAGAGGACGTGGTAGCGGGCGAAGAGGAGGAGGAGGACAAGGAGGATGATGGGGATGAGTACTTTTTGAATGAGGAAGCTTCTCCTGGGCCAACAGAAATTAGTGGCGTTGCAAGGCCGGGTTCTGTTTTTTTAAGGGAGACAAGTGACGTAGATTTGCCTGTAACAGCCCCTCCAACCAGCACAACCGCAGATTTGACAACTGGAACTTTGGCACACATGGCGGATTATGCCTTATGTACCCTCAAAAGGGACACACGCATTATTAAAATGATGAGCGATGACGATTACTGGTTGGCCTGCATCCTTGACCCTCGCTATAAAGGCAAATTGCAAAATATTATGCCACATGAAAACCTCGAACAAATATTAGCAACCAAACAAGCTACTCTTGTAGACCGTTTGATTCAGGCATTCCCAGCACACAGCGCCGGTGATGGTTCTCACACGAGCTGCAGGGGGCTACAGGGCAGAGGTGTTAGAGGTGCACAGATCAGAAGTGGCGTTGGACAGAGGGGTTTTCTGACCAGGTTGTGGAGTGATTTCGCAATGACCGCAGACAGGACAGGTACTGCAGCATCTATTCAAAGTGACAGGAGACAACATTTGTCCAGTATGGTTACTAACTATTTTTCTTCCCTTATCGATGTTCTCCCTCAACCGTCATTCCCATTTGATTACTGGGCATCAAAATTAGACACCTGGCCTGAATTGGCAGAATATGCGTTGCAGGAGCTTGCTTGCCCAGCAGCTAGTGTGCTATCAGAAAGAGTATTCAGTGCTGCTGGTTCAAAATTAACCGAAAAAAGGACTCGTCTGGCTACCCAAAATGTGGATGATCTCACCTTCATTAAAATGAACCACTCCTGGATTTCAAATTATTTTGCCCCACCTTTCCCGGCTGACACCTAGCTTTCCTATAAAAAGGTCTTGCTTGTGGACTGGTCTTACTGAGTGTTCCAATCTGTTAATTTGCAGCAGCTGTTTGTCCAGCATACGACATGTTTACACCTCCCCCAATGGGAAAAATCCCCCCACGGGGCCGTTGTCTCGCCACTTGGCACAAGCACCCGTTACAGTGCTGATTGTCTGAAGAGGTGGGTGTGCCCGCTTTTGGTCGACGGCACTGCCACTAGGTCCCTCATAGTACAATGTAGTGTCTCTGGCGGTGGTGGTGCGCACCCAACGTCAGACACACCGTTGTAACATGAGGGGCCCTGGGGCGGTACCGCCGGCCACAAGAGAGCCCCCCCCCCCAGCTCAAACTGTGCTCTACCACGTGCAAAATTATCTCGCACAGCTACACCAATGTTTAGCCTATGCACTGACATCATTCAATGCCTGGCACTGACAAACAATACCAATTTGTTTGCATCTATGATGCTAGTTAAAGTAGTCTGGGTCAGTGTCCTATATTGACACCAGTAAATACTAATTTACTGCCAAATTACTTTGTCATAAACTCTGCAGATGAGCCCACCCCTGTACCTAAGCATGCCACCCTTTTTTTACTTACAGTTGTTTTGCGAGACATTCACATCTATTCATTTTTTTGGAGTACTAACTGTGTCAGACACTCCTTGCAATACTCCTCCACTGACCACAATGCTGCCTGCCTGTGTATCCATGTAACCGATGTAAAACTGCCATGACTGCCTACTGTTTGTTATTTTAGGCCTTTGTGAGCCTGTCTGCGGCCCCTACTTGCAATACTCCTCCACTGACCACAATGCTGCCTGCCTGTGTATCCATGTAACCGATGTAAAACTGCCATGACTGCCTACTGTTTGTTATTTTAGGCTTTTGTGAGCCTGTCTGCGGCCCCTACTTGCAATACTCCTCCACTGACCACAATGCTACCTGCCTGTGTATCCATGTAACCGATGTAAAACTGCCATGACTGCCTACTGTTTGTTATTTTAGGCCTTTGTGAGCCTGTCTGCGGCCCCTACTTGCAATACTCCTCCACTGACCACAATGCTGCCTGCCTGTGTATCCATGTAACCGATGTAAAACTGCCATGACTGCCTACTGTTTGTTATTTTAGGCCTTTGTGAGCCTGTCTGCGGCCCCTACTTGCAATACTCCTCCACTGACCACAATGCTGCCTGCCTGTGTATCCATGTAACCAATGTAAAACTGCCATGACTGCCTACTGTTTGTTATTTTAGGCCTTTGTGAGCCTGTCTGCGGCCCCTACTTGCAATACTCCTCCACTGACCACAATGCTGCCTGGAGTGCCTGCCTGTGTATCCATGTAACCGATGTAAAACTGCCATGACTGCCTACTGTTTGTTATTTTAGGCCTTTGTGAGCCTGTCTGCGGCCCCTACTTGCAATACTCCTCCACTGACCACAATGCTGCCTGCCTGTGTATCCATGTAACCGATGTAAAACTGCCATGACTGCCTACTGTTTGTTATTTTAGGCCTTTGTGAGCCTGTCTGCGGCCCCTACTTGCAATACTCCTCCACTGACCACACCACACCTGCCCGTGTACCCCTGGAACCTATTTAAAAGTTCATAGAGCCTAGTTATATATTTTATTTACTATTAATAAGGCCATGATGGACTACGCTGTACCACGCTACAAGCTAACCAGTCGACACTTCTTTTGCGAGAAAAGCCATCCCAACCCTCCACCAGCATGTAGAAGACCGCATTGTCCATGCACTCTGGCAATCTGTGAGTACAAAGGTGCACCTGACAACAGACGCATGGACCTGTAGGCATGGCCACGGAAGATTACGTGTCCATTACGGCGCAATGGGTTAATGTGTTGGATGCATGGTCCACAGGGGACAGCCTACTAAGTCTGTCTGCAGTCCCTAATTCTAATTGTCCTCCACTGTCTAAATCTGAGCTTCCACCTTCTGGCTTTCGGCCTATAGTATCAGAAATTAAACTGCATTTGGCCTTCAACTTTGGTTATGGCCTACTAACGGTGTCTGCCCCTGCCTGGTGTTTGTCCTCAACTGAATACAGCTGAGCTTCAACCTTCTGGCTCTCATTAAGTGCTGTTTTTAAATAAAAAAATGGTGTTTAGGGCCTACTAACGGTGTCTGCCCCTGCCTGGTGTTTGTCCTCAACTGAATACAGCTGAGCCTCAACCTTCTGGCTCTCATTAAGTGCTGTTTTTAAATAAAAAAATGGTGTTTAGAGCCTACTAACGGTGTCTGCCCCTGCCTGGTGTTTGTCCTCAACTGAATACAGCTGAGCCTCAACCTTCTGGCTCTCATTAAGTGCTGTTTTTAAATAAAAAATTGGTGTTTAGGGCCTGCTAACGGTGTCTGCCCCTGCCTGGTGTTTGTCCTCAACTGAATACAGCTGTGCTTCAACCTTCTGGCTCTCATTAAGTGCTGTTTTTAAATTAAAAAATGGTGTTTAGGGCCTACTAACAGTGTCTGCCCCTGCCTGGTGTTTGTCCTCAACTGAATACAGCTGAGCCTCAACCTTCTGGCTCTCATTAAGTGCTGTTTTTAAATTAAAAAATGGTGTTTAGGGCCTACTAACGATGTCTGCCCCTGCCTGGTGTTAGTCCTCAACTGAATACAGCTGAGCCTCAACCTTCTGGCTCTCATTAAGTGCTGTTTTTAAATAAAAAAAATGGTGTTTAGGGCCTACTAACGGTGTCTGCCCCTGCCTGGTGTTTGTCCTCAACTGAATACAGCTGAGCCTCAACCTTCTGGCTCTCATTAAGTGCTGTTTTTAAATAAAAAAATGGTGGTTAGGGCCTACTAACGGTGTCTGCCCCTGCCTGGTGTTTGTCCTCAACTGAATACAGCTGTGCTTCAACCTTCTGGCTCTCATTAAGTGCTGTTTTTAAATAAAAAAAATGGTGTTTAGGGCCTACTAACGGTGTCTGCCCCTGCCTGGTGTTTGTCCTCAACTGAATACAGCTGAGCCTCAACCTTCTGGCTCTCATTAAGTGCTGTTTTTAAATTAAAAAATGGTGTTTAGGGCCTACTAACGGTGTCTGCCCCTGCCTGGTGTTTGTCCTCAACTGAATACAGCTGTGCTTCAACCTTCTGGCTCTCATTAAGTGCTGTTTTTAAATAAAAAAATGGTGTTTAGGGCCTACTAACGGTGTCTGCCCCTCCCTGGTGTTTTTCCTCAACTGAATACAGCTGAGCCTCAACCTTCTGGCTCTCATTAAGTGCTGTTTTTAAATTAAAAAATGGTGGTTAGGGCCTACTAACGGTGTCTGCCCCTCCCTGGTGTTGCCCTCAACTGAATACAGCTGAGCTTCTACCTTCTGGCTTTCGGCCTATAGTATCAGATATTAAACTGCATTGGTCCTACTACTGTGGTTGGGCCCTTAAAACGGTGTCTGCCGCTCCTGGGTTTTCTACTCCATTGAACAAAGCAATGCCGCCTGGTTAGTCCTGTTACCAATTTTGAACTGCATTTAGCCCACTTTATTATTTGGGCCTATATCTGTGTTTCATTCTCATCCTGCCCATTGCCCAGCCAGTGCTAGATGAGTCTTGTGGTACATTGACCCAGACCACTACATTCCCCTTGCATGCTACACAGCCACAATCTGACCTTGCTGAAAGTCAGGTTCCCATTCCCGCATACTATACCACCTTACACAGGGACAAAGAGGAAGGTGCAGATGAAAGGGCAGGTTCCTTCATCAGGTGGGGGGCATACTCGTTGGCAACGTCACAGGCACAGGGCCTCTCAGAGTACGCAGAAGTGTCGCTGCCGGTGGGAGGCGCCCCTGTGCCAGTGCCAATGCCAATGAGTGGGCCCCCCCTGCTTGCTCAGGATCACAGCACTTGCAAAGTTGAAATACTTACCTCTCACTGCTCCACCGCCGTGACGTAGTCCACGTTTCCTGGGCCCACTAAAAACTTGAACCAGCCCTACCCCCCACAACTTTAGCCACATGACCCCCAATTTCCAATGCACAACTATTATTATAAAGTTAATTAAGATTGACAAGCTTCAGAAGCAAGAATGGATGTTTTTGCCATTAAAATGGGCACTGTAGGTGTTTTCCTGGCCCCCACTAACTGCCGACTATGCTTCCCCATTGACTTGCATTGGGTTTCGTGTTTCAGTCGATCCCCGACTTTTCACGATAATCGGCCGATTGCACTCGACTCGACTTTTGAGATAGTCGGATTTCAAAAAACCCGACTCGACCCCAAAAAAGTAAAAGTCGCTCAACCCTAGTCATCATAGCTTTATTAAAATTAGATTTTTGTAGACAAAGTTTTAGTTTTTAATACAGTGGTTTGTGAAAGTATTCATCCCTGTTGCAGTTTTTCATGATTTGCTACCTCACAACCTGTAATTTCAGTTTTTTGAAGGTTTGCATCAGATCATGCAAAGAGCACACCTACAACTGTGAAAATTTGGTTTCCTTTCTTTTGCGAAGGAAACAGAAAATAGGAGAAAAAAAATCAAAACTTCAGTGTGCATAACTATTCACCACCCTAAAGTCAGCAGTTTGTAGAGCCTCCTTTTGGGGTAATTTCAACTGCAAATTGCTTTGGATAAATCTCTAGGAGCTTTCCACATCTGGCCACTGGGATTTTTGCCCATTTCTCAAAGCAAAAGTGCTCCAGCTCATTCAAGTTAGATGGTTTTCTTTGTTGAACAGCAATCTTCAATTCTGACCACAAATTTTCATTTCGATTAAGGTATAGTCTTTGATTAGGCCACTCCAAAATATTTACACATTTTGCTTAAACCACTCGAGTGTGGCTTGAGCAGTTTCCTTTGGGTCATGTTCCTTTTGGAAGGTGAATCTCCATCCCAGTTTCAAATCACTGACAGACTGAAACAGGTTTTGCACAAGAATATCTCTGTATTTTGCCCCATCCATCTTTCCCTCAACTCAATCTATTTTCCCTGTCCTTTCTACCGAAAAACTTCTCCACATCATGATGATGGCACCATCATGTTTAATTGTGGGGATGGTGTTTTTGGGATAATGAGCTGTGTTGGTTTGTTGCCAGATATAGCATTTACATTCGTGGCCAAAATGTTCAATTTTGATCTCATCTGAAAACAACACATTCCTTCATAGATTTATGGAGTCTCCCACATGTCTTTTGGCAAACTAAAAACCTGCCTTACCATTTTTGTGTGAAAGTATAGGCATTTCCTTCTGACCATTCTTTCATAAAGGCCACCTCTATGGAGTGTATGGCTTATTGTGGTCGTATGGAAAGATACTCAAGTCTCTGCTTGGGAACTCTGCATCTAATTCAGTGTTTCTTCTGGTCTCTGTGCTCTGTTTAATCACTCTGTTTAATGTTTTGGTGGGAAACCCTCTCATTGCAGGTTTTTCTTTTACCATGCTCTTTATATTTGATGATAATGGATTTAATTTTGATTTTGGGGATCTTCAGAGATTTGGATTTTTTTTTAAAAAAAGCTAAACCTAACTTGTACTTTTCAAAAACTTAGTCCCTGACTTTTTTGCAGATATCTTTGGCCTTGTTGGTGTTGTATGGTAAGTGGTGCATCTTGCTTAACGGTGTTGCACCCTCTGTGGCCTTTCAGAAAAGATGTGTATATACTAACAGACAGTGTGACACTGGTTGCATTCAGGTGGACTTCCTTTCACTGAGATTGTGACTTATGAAGGTATTTGCTTGCACCAGAAATTTTTAGGGGTTTCATAGCAAAAAGGGTGAATATATGCACATGCCAATTTTTTATTCTTTTATCCGATAAATTTAATTTTTTCCTATATTTTCTTTTTCTCACTACCAATTTAGACTATTCAGTGCTGATGCATCAAACACAAATTGGAATAAGAAAATATTTAAACACAGGTTGTAATGTAAAACAAAATAAGTTAGAAAAAACAAGTGGGGCAAATACTTTTGCATGCCACTGCAATATTAATTAAACCCTTTATGACATTAGACGTACTATCTCGTCGTGGTGGTATAGGCCCGTATGACCACCAACGGGATAGTACATCTAGCGTGATCAGCTGACATCCGGCACTATGTGCCAGGAGCAGTCACGGACATTAACCCCTGGAACACTGCGATCAAACATGATCGCAACATTCCGGCGGCATAGGGAAGCATCGCACAGGGAGGGGGCTCCCTGCATGCTTCGCTGAGACCCTCAAAGAAATGCGTCTCCTCCGTCCTCCTCCTTGCAGGCCCCGGATCCAAAATGGCCATGGGGCTCCTTCTGGGTCCTGCAGGCAGGTGGCTTGCAAGTGCCTGCTCAGAGCAGGTGCCAGCAAGCCTCGTGCAGTGCCTGTCAGATCGCTGATCTGATGCATTAAATATTTACATGTGTAAAAAAAAATCCTAAATTAATAATAATAAAAAAAATATAGTTCCAATAAATACATTTCTTTATGTAAATAAAAAAAAAAACACAAGGATCCCTAAGATATAACTTTTAATAGAAAAAGCTAAAAACCTCTTTGTTCAAATTTGAAGACATTACAGATATAAATATAAAAACACACAGGAATAAACCAGATATGGACTATCTGACCCTGTCAGGTGCCCTAGTACTGATCGCTACCTGCCTGCGGAGGTTGGAACCCTAAGTTTCTGCGGTTGGCGCCCCCTGCTCCGCGACAACTTGCCCTGATAGCCCTATATATTCCCTGTGATCCCTAACACATTGTGTCCCAATAGATTAGTTACCCAAAAAAGGAAAGTATTCTAAAAAATTAAACAAAACTTGAAAAATAATTTTAGAAAAACTCAGAAAAACAAAAACTCAGCAAAAAAACACAAAATTAGTTTCCTTGCTCCAAAACAGGAACCCTCAATAGAGTATTCATATAGATCAATTTTTTGGGTAGGATAAATATCATGTTTATCAAAAAATGCTCAAGTGATGGAGAACCACTCAAAAATGGCTCAAAGTACCCACACAATGTTAGAATCAGCTCTGCGGATACAGACATACAAAAACCAGATAGTCATTTTAGTTACCCAACAAAAAGAAAAATAATATAAAAAATCAGCAAAACTTGAAAAAATATTAGAAAAACTCAAAAAAACAAAACTCAGCAAAAAAACACAAAATTAGTTTCCTTACTCCAAGTAAAGACCCTTAATAGGGTATTTATAGAAACCAATTTTTGGGCAAAAATAATGTCCTGTTTATCCAAATAATGCTCAATGATGGAGGACCACTCCAAAATGACTCATAGTACCCACATAATAGTAAAGTCAACCCTGCGGGTACCAACATCCAACAAACAGATAGTCAAATGACTATTAAATATCTGAATGTTACTCACGGAGTGGTAGCCTCATTAAACATACAAATATATCCCACAGAGATCTTTCAATGAAAATATCATTTTCAACCGCTCAAATGGCGATATCCCAATAAGTCAGGCAATAAAATCTGAACAGCGCTTTTTACTCATCTGATTCCCAGTCTTCCAATTCAAGTGCTAGGGGCATCCGTTCAGCCACATAGAAAAACTTCCGATCGGGATGTCATCCCTAGTTATACCCGACGCATTACCCCCCCGTGGGAGTCCCAGGTGTTTATCAGGGGGTATTGACTGTCCAGATAATGAGAGGGACAGTCAATACCCCCTGATGAACCCCCGGGATAGGGTTAGGGTTAAGGCAAAAGTTAGGGTTGGGGCTAAAGTTAGGGTTATGGTTGGGGCTAAAGTTAGGGTTGGTGCTAAAGTTAGGGTTGGGGCTAAAGTTAGAGTTTGGGCTAAAGATAGGGTTGGGGCTAGAGTTGCGGTTAGAGTTTGGATTATGTTTACGGTTGGGTTAGGGGTGTGTCAGGATTAGGGGTGTGGTTAGGGTTGGGATTAAGGTTGGGAGTGTGTAGAGGTTAGGGGTGTGTTGGGGTTGGGATTAGGGTTAGGGGTGTGTTGGGGTTAGGGGTGTATTGGGGTAAGGAGTGTGGTTATGGTTGGGATTAGGGTTAGGGGTGTGTTGGGGTTAGGGTTGGAGTTAGAATTGGGAGGTTTCCACTGTTTAGGCACACCAGGGGCTCTGCAAATGCAACATGACGTCCGATCTCAATCCATACAATGCTGCGTTGAAAAAGTAAAATGGTGCTCCGTCCCTTCCGAGCTCTGCCGTGCACCGAAACAGGGGTTTACTCCCACATATGGGGTATCAGCATACTCAGGACAAATTGGACAATAACTTTTGGGGTCCAATTTCTCCTGTTACCCATGGGAAAATACAAAACCTCATTTTTGAGGAAAAAAATAAGATTTTGTTAATTTTGACGGCTCTATATTATAAACTTCTGTGAAGCACTTGGGGGTTCAAAGTGCTCACCACACATCTAGATAAGTTCCTTAGGGGGTCTGTTAGGGGTCGAGTTCCCGTCTCTGCACAGGGGGAATCTCAGGCCATCTCTGCCGAGGTCTCCCATTCTTCTCCTGCCGCAGTGGAGCCTGCTCAGCGGAGACGTCAGTCCCAGCGTCTTGCTCAGTCTGACTCTGTACAGAGAGTTACTGCTGCTTTTCCTGCTTCTGCCATTGAAGTCAGTGCTGGGCAGCGGCGAGCAGATGCTTCTGGGACTAAGTCCTGCTTTTCTCGTTCTGAGCATGCCCAGAGTAAGATCTCTCAGTGGAGATCGAGGGTCACATGATCAGACACTGCAGCTAAGGTCCTGTAGGTGCTCACGCTCTGTGGCAGCCTCTCATTGATCCTTCCAGGAAGGTCCTGTTATGTGCTGCAGCTATTTAAGGCTCGCATGGCCGCACTTGCGCCAGTGTGGTCTTGTATAAGTGTGTTCAGGGACCCGGCTGAAATAAGCCCCTAGAATGCTGGCACCTCCGGCGAGGAGTTTGTATGCTTGGGTATTCAGGGACCTGGCCAAAATAAGCCCCTAGAATGCTGGCACCTCCGGCGAGGAGTTTCGTGTGCAATGCATGACCACTGACTGCTCTTGTTTAGGCAGTTAGCCTGTGCCTCTGTGGAGTCTAATAGGGCGCAGTGCTTTGAGTTTACGGCTGCTCTGTGAAATAACAGAGTTAGTTAACACCACCATTTAGTTCCGCTATTTGCTAGCAGCAGGTTCTCCTGCACGGTGGACCCCGGGCTGCGAACGCATCTATCATAATAAAATCTATATATTCATTTGGTGCATTCCGCTAGCCCTAACAGGGTCTAATTTCCAAAATGAAGTCACTTTTGAGGGGTTTCCACTGTTTAGGCACATCAGGGACTCTTCAAACGAGACATGGCGCCTCATCTCCATTCCAGCCAATTTTGCATTGAAAAGTGAATTCGCACTCCTTCCCTTCTGAGCTCTGCCATGCGCCCAAACAGTGGTATACCCCCACACATGGAGTATCAGAATACTCAGCACAAATTGTACAAAAACTTTTGTGGTCCAATTTCTCCTGTTACCCTTGGGAAAATAAAAAATTGGGGGTAAAAAATCATTTTTGTAAAATAAATAAGATTTTTTATTTTTACGGCTCTGCATTATAAACTTCTGTGAAGCAATTGGGGGTTCAAAGTGCTCACCACACAATTGGATAAGTTCCTTAGGGGGTCTACTTTCCAAAATGGGGTCACTTCTGGGGGTTTCCACTGTTTAGGCACATCAGGGGGTCTCCAAACGAGAAATGGCGTTCCATCTCATTTCCAGCCAATTTTGCATTGAAAAGTGAAATGGCGCTCCTTCCCTTCTGAGCTCTGCAATGCGCCCAAACAGTGGTTTACCCCCACATATGGGGTATCAGCGTAATCAGGACAAAATGGTCAGCGAGTTTTGGGGACCAATTTCTCCTGCTACCCTTGGGAAAATAAAAAATTGTGGGTGAAAATTCATTTTTGTGAAAAAAAATATTTTTTTTGTTTTTACAGCTCTACATTATAAACTTCTGTAAAGCACTTGGGGGTTCAATGTGCTCACCACACATCTAGATAAGTTCCTTAGGGTGTCTACTTTCCAAAATGATGTCACTTTTTGGGTGTTTCCACTGTTTAGGCACATCAGGGGCTCTCCAAATGAGACATGGCACCCCATCTCAATTCAAGCCAATTTTGCATTGAAAAGACAAATGGCGCTCCTTCCCTTCTGAGCTCTGCCATGCGCCCAAGCAGTATTTTACCCCCATATGTCAGGTATCAGAATACTCAGGACAAACTGTACAACAACTTTTGGGGTCCAATTTCTCCTTTTGCCCTTGGGTAAATAAAAATTTGGTGGCAAAAATTCATTTTTGTGAAAAAAATAATATATTTGTTTATGGCTCTGCATTATAAACTTCTGTGAAGCACTTGGGGGTTCAAAGTGCTCCGCACACATCTAGATAAGTTCCTTAGAGGGTCTACTTTCCAAAATGGTGTCACTTCTGGGGGGTTTCCACTGTTTAGGCTCATCAGGGGCTCTCCAAACACGACATGGCGTCCTATCTCAATTCCAGCTAATTTTGTATTGAAAAGTCAAATGGCACTCCTTCCTTTCCGAGCTCTGCCATGCACCCAAACAGTGGTTTACCCCCACATATGGGGTATCGGCATATTCAGGATAAATTGTACATCAAATGTTGGGTCCAATTTCTCCTGTTAAAACAATACAAATTGGATCAGAAGTAAATTTTTTGTGAATAAAAGTTAAATGTTCATTTTTTCTAAACATTCCAAAAATTCCTGTGAAACACCTGAAGGGTTAATAAACTTCTTGAATGTGGTTTTGAGCACCTTGAGGGGTGCTGTTTTTAGAATCGTGTTACACTTGGGTATTTTCTATCATATAAACTCTTCAAAGTGACTTCAAATGTGATGTGGTCCCTAAAAAAAATGGTGTTGTAAAAATGAGAAATTGCTGGTCAACTTTTAACCCTTATAACTCCCTAACAAAAAATGTTGGTTCCAAAATTGTGCTGATGTAAAGTAGACATGTGAGAAATGTTTTTTATTAAGTATTTTGTGTGACATATCTCTGTGATTTAAGGGCATGAAAATTCAAATGTTCAAAATTTTCAAAATTTTCGCCAAATGTCTGTTTTTTTCACAAGTAAATGCAGGTAATATCAAAGAAATTTTACAATTATCATGAAGTACAATATATCATGAGAAAACAATGTCAAAATCATCAGGATCCGTTGAAGCATTTCAGAGTTATAACCTCATAAAGAGACAGTAGTCAGAATTGTAAAAATTGGCCCGGTCATTAACATGCAAACCACCCTTCGGAGTAAAAGGGTTAACATACTATTTAATGTACCTAAAAATTGGGAAGAATTGCTGTGGAATGGAAGAATGAAAAAAGGCAATTTGCCATTGGTGATTTAGAATAGTTTTTACAGTGCTTTCTGTTTATGAAAATGACCTGGTAACTTTATTATGCAGTTCAGTATGATTACAGTGAAACAACAAATTACATAGTTTGTGTATGTTTTACCACTTTTAGAAATAAAAATTGTTAAAAAAATAATTGATACTATTTTGAGGTGAATAGCACATAGCTACATTTTGGGGTGAATAACCAAGTCCAAATGTCCAGTTATCAATACTGTTCAGTTAGTGAAAACAAAAACATCAACACAAAAGGGCTGATTTTTTAAGCAGAAATCTAACATAACACTATTTTAATTGTCTCAACTTTTTTGCACATTTCATAGCTACATAAAAAAGATGCAATTTTTGCTGTTTTCCCACAAGCTTTCCACCTTTTTGAAAAGCAGGTGAAGGTTAACAGAAGTAGTTTGACCTAAGATGGTCCAAGAAATTCATCATAGTTTTCACCTGGAGTACATATCTGATACATGTGCATGGTAACATCAATGATACAGGGAAGATATATATCTTGGTACCGTGCTAGCCAGTGGATAGAAAAATATTTAGAATTTAGAGTCCTCAGTGGTTGATACCTTTTAATGGCTAACTGAAAAGATGGTAACAAATTGCCATCTTTCAAGTCTACTTGGGTCTCTTCATCAGGCATAGACTAATACAAATTCTGAAAAAACACATTTATGCACAACACAGCACATAAAAATACCCAAGAAACCTGGTCCTGAGTGTACAGATGCCACTTGTAGAAGGGGGAGTAATGTCATGGGTCTGTCAGAGCCTGCAAACAGTTGCACAGGATGTGGCAGCAGAAGGTCTCTAAGGTTGGCTTTGCAGACGCCTGTCTAGTCCTTATGACTCTTGGACCCAGTGGCTACCTCCCTCCGGCTTTAATTGACACACCTGGTCCTGAGTGTTTATTAACTTCCTGTCTGCTTCTGGGAATCGCCATTGATATTTTAATTTCCCCTGTTGAGACTTGGAGCTATAGCGGTTGGATATATTCCTCTTTGCTGCTGTACGAGGACATCTGTGTAATCTCTCTGAGTCTACTCAAGATAAGTGTTCCCCTCGTTTGTCTATCCATATGTCTTTAGTTGTAGTGGGCATTGACTGGAGTACACCCTATCCTTCCCTAAGCAGGGCATATTGCCAGGGTCAGGCGGGGATTAGATTCCTTGTATAGGCGATAGGTGCAGAACATATATAAGGATGTTATTCGTATGTAAATAAAAACTAATAGAAATAAGAAGTTAATAACATGGTTTTAGGTCATCACATTTTTCTATTTTCTTTTTGCTTCTGTTTTTTTTAGCTTTTTTATTTTACTGTCATCATAGCTTTATTAAAATTAGATTTTTGTAGACAAAGTTTTAGTTTTTAATACAGTGGTTTGTGAAAGTATTCATCCATGTTGCAGTCTTTCATAATTTGCTACCTCACAACCTGTAATTTCAGTTTTTTGAAGGTTTGCATCAGATCATGCAAAGAGCATGCCTCCAACTCTGAAAATTTGGTTTCCTTTCTTTTGTGAAGGAAACAGAAAATAGGAGAAAAAAAAAATCAAAATTTCAGTGTGCATAACTATTCACCACACTAAAGGCAGTAATTTGTAGAGCCTCCTTTTGGGGTAATTTCAACTGCAAATTGCTTTGGATAAATCTCTAGGAGCTTTCCATATCTGGCTACTGGGATTTTTGCCCATTTCTCAAAACAAAAGTGCTCCAGCTCATTCAAGTTAGATGGCTTTCTTTGTTGAACAGCAATCTTCAATTCTGACCACAAATTTTCATTTCGACTAAGGTATAGTCTTTGACTAGGCCACTCCAAAACATTTACACATTTTGCTTAAACCACTCGAGTGTGGCTTCAGCAGTTTCCTTTGGGTCATGTTCCTTTTGGAAGGTGAATCTCCATCCCAGTTTCAAATCACTGACAGACTGAAACAGGTTTTGCACAAGAATATCTCTGTATTTTGCCCCATCCATCTTTCCCTCAACTCAGTCTATTTTCCCTGTCCTTGCTACCGAAAAACTTCTCCACATCATGATGATGGCACCTGTTAAAGAAATGGTTAATCTTCATTTTGTTAAATATCAGGAAAATAACAGAAAAACAAAGTATTGCACAATGTTATCATCTGAGTCTCATTTCCCGGATATCTTAAATAACAGTGGTCAATAATTCCCAGAAAATGTCAAGGACGTCTTGTTGTTGTTGCCCAAATTCTGTTTTTCTGTCCGAAAAGATCCAAAAATGTCAATGTCCAGCCAACATCTTATGAAACCACAGTCATGTGCAAAGACTCCCTACATTCTTCTTGTCTAATCTATCTTGTATACTAGGATGTGTCTGACAATCCATTGCCAATTTATTATGTAACTCTACATTTCCTTTTGATCTTGGGCCTTTAAAAGCCCAGCCCTAAAAATAAAGACCAGAGACTATTTGGACAGACAACGAGCGTGTGTCTCTCTGATTATTGCTTCGTTGCATAGGTACCTAAAAGACAGAATACCTGAGTAAGTTGGAAATCCCTTCTCTAACACACCATCATGTTTAACTGTGGGGATGGTGTTTTTGGGATAATGAGCTGTGTTAGTTTGTTGCCAGATATAGCATTTACATTCGTGGCCAAAATGTTCAATTTTGATCTCATCTGAAAACAGCACATTCCATCATAGATTTAGGGAGTCTCCCACATGTCTTTTGGCAAACTAAAAACCTGCCTTACAATTTTTGTGTGAAAGTATAGTCATTTTCATCTGACCATTTTTCCATAAAGGCCACCTCTATGACCTCTATGGAGTATATGGCTTATTGTGGTCGTATGGAAAGATACTCAAGTCTCTGCTTGGGAACTCTGCATCTAATTCAGTGTTTATTCTGGTCTCTGTGCTATCACTCTGTTTAATGTTTTGGTGGGCAACTCTCTCATTGCAGGTTTGTTCTTTTACCATGCTCTTTATATTTGATGATAATGGATTTAATTTTGATTTTGGGGATCTTCAGAGATTTGGATTTTTTTTTTAAAGCTAAACCTAACTTGTACTTTTCAAAAACTTAGTCCCTGACTTGTTTGCAGATATCTTTGGCCTTGTTGGTGTTGTATGGTTAGTGGTGCCTCTTGCTTTATGGTGTTGCACCCTCTGTGGCCTTTCAGAAAAGATGTGTATATACTAACAGACAGTGTGACACTGGTTGCATTCAGGTGGACTTCCTTTCATTAAGACTGTGACTTATGAAGGTAATTGCTTGCACCAGAAATTTTTAGTTTTTTTCATAGCAAAAAGGGTGACTATATGCACATGCCAATTTTTTTTTCTTTTACCCGATAAATTTAATTTTTCCTATATTTTCTTTTTCTCACTACCAATTTAGACTATTCAGTGCTGATGCCTCAAACACAAATTGGATTAAGAAAATATTTAAACACAGGTTGTAAAGTAAAACAAAATACCGTATTTTTCCGACTATAAGACGCACTTTTTTCCTCCAAATTTGGGAGGAAAGTGTGGGTGCGTCTTATAGTACGGATATAGCATGTGGGGAGGGGGGCAGCAGCGAGTCGGATGCAATGATATCCCACTTCAGGATGTCCCCGCTGCCGGAATCAGCTGCTGGGGAAACCACATGGCCCCGCTGATTAAGTGCAGTGAATATTCATTAGCGGCTCCCCGCCCACCGATCAGCTGAGCGGTGAGCGGGGAGCAGCAAATTAATACTGCACTTAAGCAGCGACACAAAGTTTCCCCAGCACTGATTCTGGGGAGAATCTGTGTGTCCGGGGGAGGAGGCAGCAGCAGGGGCCAGGAGATCGCTGCATACCTGCCTGTGCTAGATGAGTGCTGTGCAGGAGGACCTGTGTGATGTCAGGAGTGGGTGGGCTGGAGCATCACATGGCAGCTCAGAGCCCTCCCTCTTCTGACATAATCATAGGTCCTTCAGACTCCCACCTAGAATCTGCAGCTTCCTCTTATGTCCTGCGCGTGCGCTGTGGAAAGGCAACAAGAGAGAGTGCTCTGTGTGTGCAGCCATGGGATGCTCCAGCTTTTACCTCACCCCAGTGTGGCTGGCTCCCACAATTAAGAAGTTAGTCTTTACAAAACACAATAAAGCACTCTGCCACTCCTTTGGTGAACTATAACTCCCAGCATGTCATAGGATCTGCAGGACATGCTGGGACTTATAGTTCTCCCATGGGATTTTAAAGCAGCACTCCAGTGTTATTTTGCAGTGCTGGAGTGGTGCTTTCACTATAAGCCCTGTGCCTCCATTCTTATACTCACCCTCCAGTGTCTTCATATAGTACTTCACAGACACCACACTGGTCCCGCAGCTTCCAACATAATAACGTACTATTATATGTAATAACACCACATACAATAGTATGTTATTTATGTTATTAAATATTTTACCACATTTTTTTTGCTTGAAATATTTTTTTCCCTATTTTCCACCTCTAAAACCTGGGTGCGCCTTATAGTCCGGTGCGTCCTATAGTCCGAAAAATACGGTAAGTTAGAAAAAACAAGTGGGGTGAATACTTTTGCATGCCACTGCAATATTAATTAAACCCTTTATGACATTAGACGTACTATCTCGTCGAGGTGGTATGGGCCCGTATGACCACCAACGGGATAGTACGTCTAGCGCGATCAGCTGACATCCGGCACTATGTGCCAGGAGCGGTCACGGACATTAACCCCTGGAACACTGCGATCAAACATGATCGCAGCATTCCGGCGGCATAGGGAAGCATCGCGTTCTTCGCTGAGACCCTCGGAGCAATGCGTCTCCTCTGTTCTCCTCCAAAATGGCCACGGGGCTCCTTCCGGTTCCTGCAGGGAGGTGGCTTGCAAATGCCTGCTCAGAGCAGGTGCCAGCAAGCCTCGTGCAGTGCCTGTCAGATCGCTGATCTGATACAGTGCATTGAATATTTACATGTGTTAAAAAAAATCCTAAATAAATAATAATAAAAAAATACAGTTCCAATACATTTCTTTACTGTATGTAAATAAAAAAACAATAAAAGTACACATATTTAGTATCACCGCATCCGTAACGACCCGACCTATAAAACTTTCCCACTAGTTAACCCCTTCAGTGAACACCATAAAAAACTAGGCAAAAAACAACACTTTATTATCATACCGCCGAACGAAAAGTGGAATAACACGCAATCAAAAGACGGATATAAATGATCATTGTACCGACGAAAATATCATCTTGTCCCGCAAAAAACGAGTTGCCATACAGCATCATCAGCAAAAAAATAAAAAAGGTATAGCCCTCAGAATAATGCGATGCAAAAATAATTATTTTTTATATAAAATAGCTTTTATTGTATAAAAATGCTAAATAAATAGATATAAATGAGGTATCGCTATAATCATACTGACCTGAAGAATAAACTGCTGTATCAATTTTACTAAACGCGGAATGGTATAAACACCCCCCGCCCCAAAGAAATTCACAAATTGCTGACTTTTGTTCATTCTGCCTAACAAAAATCTAAATAAATAGCTTTTTTGTAAATTTTTTTATAAATAGCTTTAAATAGATTTTTAGATAAAAATCTAAATAAAAAGCGATAAAAAAAGTCATGTACCCGAAAATGTTACCAATAAAAATGTCATCTTGTCCCGCAAAAAACAAGACCTCACATAACTCTGTGGACTAAAATATGGAAAAATTATAGCTCTCAGAATGTGGTACTGCAAAAACTATTTTTTGCAATAAAAAGCGTCTTTTAGTGTGTGACAGCTGCCAAACATAAAAACCTCCTATAAAAACCCTCTATAAAAAGTAAATCAAGCCCCCCATTATCACCGCCTTAGTTAGGGAAAAATAATAAAATAAAAAATGTATTTATTTCCATTTTCCCATTAGGGTTAGGGTTAGGGTGAAGGCTAAAGTTAGGGTC
Source organism: Ranitomeya variabilis (assembly GCF_051348905.1). Taxonomy (NCBI): domain Eukaryota; kingdom Metazoa; phylum Chordata; class Amphibia; order Anura; family Dendrobatidae; genus Ranitomeya; species Ranitomeya variabilis. The sequence goes on along the minus strand of NC_135234.1, from coordinate 149,999,126 downwards.
GGGGCTAAAGTTTGGGTTAGGGTTGGGGCTAAAGTCTGTGCTAGCGTTGGTGCTGAAGTTAGGGTTGGGGCTAAAGTTAGGGTTAGGGTTGGGGCTAAAGTTAGGGTTTGGGCTAAAGATAGGGTTGGGGCTAGAGTTGCAGTTAGAGTTTGGATTAAGTTTACGGTTGGGTTAGGGGTGTGTCAGGATTAGGGGTGTGGTTAGGGATGCGATTAAGGTTAGGGGTGTGTAGGGGTTAGGGGTGTGTTGGGTTTGGGATTAGGGTTAGGGGTGTGTTCGGATTAGTGGTGTGGTTAGGGTTGGGAATAGGGTTAGGGGTGTGTTGGGGTTAGGGGTGTATTGGGGTAAGGAGTGTAGTTATGGTTGGGATTAGGGTTAGGGGTGTGTTGGGATTAGGGTTGGAGTTAGAATTGGGATGTTTCCACTGTTTAGGCACACCAGGGGCTCTGCAAACGCAACATGATGTCCGATCTTAATCCATACAATTCTGCGTTGAAAAAGTAAAATGGTGCTCCATCCCTTCCGAGCTCTACCGTGCGCCTAAACAGGGGTTTACTCCCACATATGGAGTATCAGCATACTCAGGACAAATTGGACAATAAATTTTGGGGTCCAATTTCTCCTGTTACCCATGGGAAAATACAAAACTGTGGGCTAAAAAATAATTTTTGTGGATTTTTTTTTTCACGGCTCTGAGTTATAAACTTTAGTGAAACACTTAGGAGTTCAAAGTGCTCACCACACACCTATATAAGTTCCTTGGGGGTCTGGCTTCCAAAATGAGGTCATTTGTGGGGGGGTTTCTACTGTTTAGGTACATCACTTTGCAAATGCAAAGTGATGCCCGCAGACCATTCCATCAAAGTCTGCTCTCCAAAACGCCACTTCTTCCCTTCCGAGCTCTGCTATGCACCCAAACAGTAGTTTTCTCCCACATATGGGGCATCAGCATACTCAAGACAAATTGCACAACAAGTTTTGTGGTCCAATTTATCCTGATAGACTTGGGAAAATACAAAAATGGGGCTAAAAATAATTTTTGAGGAAAAAAATAAGATTTTTTTAATTTTCACGGCTCTACATTATAAACTACCGTAAAGCACTTGGGGGTTCAAAATGCTCACCACTCATTTGGATCAGTTCCTTAGGGGGTCTACTCTCCAAAATGGGGTCACTTCTGGGGGTTTCCACTGTTTAGGCACATCAGGGGGTCTCCAAACGAGAAATGGCTTTGCATCTCATTTCCAGCCAATTTTGCATTGAAAAGTCAAATGGCGCTCCTTCCCTTCTGAGCTCTGCCATGCACCCAAACAGTGGTATACCCCCACACATGGGGTGTCAGAATACTCAGGATAAATTGTACAACAACTTTTATGGTCCAATTTCTCCTGTTACCCTTGGGAAAATAAAACATTGGGGGTGGAAAATCATTTTTGTGAATAAAATAAGATTTTTTATTTTTACGGCTCTGCATTATAAACTTCTGTAAAGCACTTGGGGTTCAAAGTGCTCACCACACATTTCGATAAGTTCCTTATGGGGTCTACTTTCCAAAATGCAGTCACTTCTGGGGGTTTCCACTGTTTAGGCACATCAGGGGGTCTCCAAACGAGAAATGGCGTTCCATCTCATTTCCAGCCAATTTTGCATTGAAAAGTCAAATGGCGCTCCTTCCCTTCTGGGCTCTGCCATGCGCCCAAACAGTAGTTTACCCCCACATGTCAGATATCAAAATACTCAAGACTAATTGTACAACAACTTTTAGGGTCCAATTTCTCCTTTTGCCCCTGGGAAAATAAAAATTGGGGGCAAAAAATCATTTTTGTGAAAAAAATAATATTTTTTTTTACGGCTCTACATTATAAACTTCTGTGAAGCACTTGGGGGTTCAAATTGCTCCACACACAACTAGATAAGTTCCTTACAGGGTCTACTTTCCAAAATGGTGTCACTTTTGGGGGGGTTCCACTGTTTAGGCTCATAAGGGGCTCTCCAAACACGACATGGTGTTCTATCTCAATTCCAGCTAATTTTGCATTGAAAAGTCAAATGGCACTCCTTCCCTCCAAGCTCTGCCATGCGCCCAAACAGTGGTTTACCCCCACATATGGGGTATCGGCGTACTCAGGACAAATTGTAAAACAACTTTTGGGTTCAATTTCTCCTGTTAAAATAATACAAATTGGATCAGAAGTAATTTTTTTGTAAATAAAAGTTAAATGTTCATTTTTTTAAAACATTCCAAAAATTCCTGTGAAACACCTGAAGGGTTAATAAGCTTCTTGAATGTGGTTTTGAGCACCTTGAGGGGTGCTGTTTTTAGAATCATGTTACACTTGGGTATTTTCTATCATATAAACCCCTCAAAGTGACTTCAAATGTGATGTGGTCCCTAAAAAAATTGGTGTTGTAAAAATGAGAAATTGCTGGTAAACTTTTAACCCTTATAACTCCCTAACAAAAAATGTTGGTTCCAAAATTGTGCTGAGGTAAAGTAGACATGTGAGAAATGTTCTTTATTAAGCATTTTGTGTGACATATCTCTGTGATTTAAGGGCATGAAAATTCAAATTTGAAAAATTGCAAAATTTTCAAAATTTTCGGCAAATGTCTGTTTTTTCCACAATTAAATGCAGGTAATATAAAAAATTTTTTACAATTATCATGAAGTACAATATGTCATATGAAAACATTGTCAGAATCATCAGGATTCGTTGAAGCATTCCAGAGTTATAACCTCATAAAGAGACAGTGGTCAGAATTGTAAAAATTGGCCCGGTCATTAACATGCAAACCACCCTTGGGAGTAAAAGGGTTAACATACTATTTAATGTACTTAAAAATTGGGAAGAATTGCTGTTGAATGAAAGAATGAAAAAAAGGCAATTTGACATTGGTGATTTAGAATAGTTTTTACAGTGCTTTCTGTTTATGAAAATGACCTGGTAACTTTATTATGCAGTTCAGTATGATTGCAGTGATACAACAAATTACATAGTTTGTGTATGTTTTACCACTTTTAGAAATAAAAATCGTTAAAAAAATAATTGGTACTATTTTGAGGTGAATAGCACATAGCTACATTTTGGGGTGAATAGTCAAGTCCAAATGTCCAGTTATCAATACTGTTGAGTTAGTGAAAACAAAAACATCAACACAAAAGGGCTGATTTTTTAAGCAGAAATCTAACATAACATTATTTTAATTGTCTCAACTTTTTTGCACATTTCATAGCTACATAAAAAAGATGCAATTTTTGCTGTTTTCCCACAAGCTTTCCACCTTTTTGAAAAGCAGGTAAAGGTTAACAGAAGTAGTTTGACCTAAGATGGTCCAAGAAATTCATCATAGTTTTCACCTGGAGTACATATCTGATACATGTGCATGGTAACATCAATGATACAGGGAAGATATATATCTTGGTACTGTGCTAGCCAGTGGAGAGAAAAATATTTAGAATTGAGAGTCCTCAGTGGTTGATACCTTTTAATGGCTAACTGAAAAGATGGTAACAAATTGCAAGCTTTCGAGACTACTCGGGTCTCTTCATCAGGCATAGACTAATACAAATTCTGAAAAAACACATTTATGCACAACACAGCACATAAAAATGCCATAGATAAGACAGGTGACGTGAGGTAGAACCACCATTATGTGAGTGATAAACTGTTATGTCCAAAAATATTGGAAAGTTCGTAGACAAGGAGTGTGAATGTTTTATTGTCCTCTGATTGGGGTCTGGTTCTATGTTATGGTGACCCCACTTGGTCTGAGGAGCAAATTCCTTAGTTGATGTAAAAAGACATAAATCCATGTGACACATCATTCCTGCACACCTTTCTGAGGCGACCAAGATGTTCATCTCTATCCATGGGGTTGGAGATTGTATCTGATGGCTTGGCTGTAGACAGTAGAGTTTTTTATGTGTTTTGGATGGAAACTGTCCCATTTAAGGTATGTTGGATGGTCGATTGGCTTCAGATACAGGGATGTAAGAGAAAAAAAAAATGGCTCTACCTGTGGCAATAATTTTTTGGCTCCCTGATCATAGCATTATGGACATGAAATTACTTGTATTAAAAGGCAATTTCAAATCTCAGAGAGACAGAAGAGTCTGTGAGTTTAAGTTGATGATGACATTTGACACTCTCAGTGCAGGAATGAATGTGCCACATGGATTTATGTCTTTTTACATCAATGAAGGAATCTGCTCCTCAGACTATGTGGGGTCACCATAACATAGAACCAGACCCCAATCAGAGGACAATAAAACATTCCCACTACTTATCTATGAACTTTCCAATATTTATGGACATAATTGTTTATCACTCACATAATGGTGGTTCTGCTTCACGTCACCTGTCTTATCTATGGCATTTTGCTGTATTGTGCATAAATATGTGCTTTTTCAGAAATTGTATTAGTCTATGCCTGATGAAGAGACCTGAGTAGTCTCGATAGCTTGCAATTTGTTACCATCTTTTCAGTTGGTCATTAAAAGGTATCAACCGATGTAGACTCTCAATTCTAAATATTTTGGTAACATCAAGACACACTAAATTCATTATGAGGTACTTCTCTTAAGACATAGGACAAAGAGGCATGAATGCTGGAGAAAAAAATGTCAGTCTTGAAGAATTGGACCTAAAGTGTCTTGACAACATACAGTAGATAAATACCTAGGTCTATGTCAGGATATAACATGGAGAGGAACCATTTCATACAATATTGAATGAACCTAGGAATGGGGTGGTCATTGGCATGACAAAGCAGACCTTTCTATTCATCACAAACTGCAGTTAGGATGTTTAAGACAGCCAGAAAACCAATCCAGTCACTTTCTACTTGTCGGGGTTGGGAAATGGCTAAAGTTGTAGAAAAGAAAACTGTTCCTTTTTCTATTAACCCGCCCTTTCAAAAATTATTGCTTGCACCCTTAATAGACCCCAGTATTCAGTGAACACTCTCACTACCAAAATTTCAATTTTCTTTTTATTTCTTCTTATATTTGCTTTGCTTTCTTCTGTACAGTTCTAACAGTTCCATTAACCCCTTAACGACCGCCGATACGCCTTTTAACGGCGGCCGCTAAGGGTACTTAATCCACAGCGCCGTTAATTAACGGCGCTGTGGAAAAAGTGAATAGCGCCCCCCAGAGTCGGATTTTCTCTGGGGTCTCGGTTGCCGAGGGTAGCCGAGACCCCAGAGAACATGATTCGGGGGGGTTTTTACCGACCCCCGAGTTGCGATCGCCGGTAATTAACCGTTTACCGGCGGTCGCAACAAAAAAAAAAAAACGCGATTTGCCGTTTAATTTCTCTGTCCTCCGATGTGATCGCACATCGGAGGACAGAGAAATGTGGTCCCCGATGGCCCCCAATAGCCCCCCAATACTTACCTACCTCCCCCGGTGCTCCTCGTGGCTCCCCATGGGCGCCGCCATCTTTTTTCCGGGAAAAAATGGCGGGCGCACGCGCAGTGCGCCCGCCGCCCGGCACCCGGATGTTCTTTGGGGTCTCGGCTGCCGGGGGTAGCCGAGACCCCAAAGAACATGATCGGGGTCGGTTTGCACCGACCCCTGCTTTGCGATCGCCGGTAATTAACAGTTTACCGGCGACCGCAAAAAAAAAAAAAAAGCGATCAGTTATTTCTCTGTCCTCTGATGTGATCGCACATCAGAGGACAGAGAAATAGGGGGATTCGGGGACCCTATCATACTCACCCGGGGTCCCTGGGTCCTCTTCTGTCTTCTCCTGCCAGCCAGCTTTTTCATCATGGCGGGCGCATGCGCAGTGCGCCCGCCATCTGCTGCCATCTGCAGGAGAAGACAAGTTGGGGCTAAAATTAGGGTTAGGGTTAGGGTTAGGGTTAGGGTTAGAGTTAGGGTTAGGGTTAGGGTTAGGGTTAGAGTTAGGGTTAGGGTTAGGGTTAGGGTTAGAGTTAGGGTTAGGGTTAGAGTTAGGGTTAGAGTTAGGGTTAGGGTTAGGGTTAGGGTTAGGGTTAGGGTTAGAGTTAGGGTTAGGGTTATGTCATGATCTCTGCAGGCAGAGATCATAGCAAGCCTATAGAGGGACAAGCTCTCGGAAGATGGAACTATACTGACCATGAACTAAGCCTGCCGCGCAACTAGAAATAGCCAGGTAGCATTTCCTATTTATCGCTAGATGCCCAGCTCTGGCCTAAGACCTAAATAGCTAGCAGAGGGAAATATAAGACCTGGCTCACCTCTAGAGAAATATTCCAAAGAAGACAGTAGCCCCCCACATATAATGACGGTGAGTTCAGATGAAACAACAAACGCAGCAGGAAAATAGTCTTAGCAAATTTGAGGTCCGCTTACTAGATAGCAGAAGACAGATAGTATACTTTCATGGTCAGCAGAAAAACACTAACAAAACACCATCCAGAGATTACCTTAAACTCTGGCATTAACTCATAACGCCAGAGTAGCAATCCCTGATCAACGAGAGCTTTCCAGACACAGTAACAAAACTTCAGCTGTGAACTGGAACAAATAGGCAAAACAAAACATGGACAAAAGTCCAACTTATCTAGTAGTAGTCTAGAAGCAGGAACAAGCACTGAGAGGCATCAGATAACATTGTTGACCGGCAAGAAACCACCAGAGAAATGAGCTTAAATAGCGACACCCACTACTGATGGAACCAGGTGAAACAGGAAAGAGGATGACAAGTCCAATTCCACAAGCGGCCACCGGGGGAGCCCAGAATCCAAATTCACAACAGTACCCCCCCCTCAAGGAGGGGGCACCGAACCCTCACCAGATCCACCAGGGCGACCAGGATGAGCCCTATGGAAGGCACGAACAAGATCAGAAGCATGAACATCAGATGCATTGACCCAAGAATTATCCTCCTGGCCGTAACCCTTCCAGTTGACCAGATACTGGAGTCTCCGTCTGGAAACACGAGAGTCCAAAATTTTCTCCACAACGTACTCCAACTCACCCTCAACCAACACCGGAGCAGGAGGCTCAACTGAAGGTACCACAGGTACCTCATACCTGCGCAATAACGACCGATGAAAAACGTTATGAATGGAAAAGGACGCAGGGAGGTCCAAACGGAAAGAAACAGGATTAAGAATCTCCAATATTCTATAAGGGCCGATGAACCGAGGTTTAAACTTAGGAGAAGAGACCCTCATAGGGACAAAACGAGAAGACAACCACACCAAATCTCCAACACAAAGCCGAGAACCAACACGACGATGACGGTTGGCAAAACGCTGAGTCTTCTCCTGGGACAACTTCAAATTGTCCATAACCTGCCCCCAGATGTGATGCAATCTCTCCACCACCGCATCCACTCCAGGACAATCCGAGGATTCCACCTGACCGGAGGAAAATCGAGGGTGAAACCCCGAATTACAGAAAAACGGGGACACCAAGGTGGAAGAGCTGGCCCGATTATTGAGGGCGAACTCTGCCAATGGCAAAAAAGCAACCCAATCATCCTGGTCAGCAGAGACAAAACACCTCAGATATGTCTCCAGGGTCTGATTAGTCCGCTCGGTCTGGCCATTAGTCTGAGGGTGAAAAGCAGATGAAAAAGACAAATCTATGCCCATCCTAGCACAGAATGCCCGCCAAAATCTAGACACAAATTGGGTACCTCTGTCAGAAACAATATTCTCAGGAATACCGTGCAATCGGACAACATTCTGAAAAAACAGAGGAACCAACTCAGAAGAAGAAGGCAACTTGGGCAGAGGAACCAAATGGACCATTTTAGAGAAACGGTCACAGACCACCCAGATGACAGACATCTTCTGGGAAACAGGCAGATCTGAAATAAAATCCATCGAGATGTGTGTCCAAGGCCTCTTAGGAATAGGCAAGGGCAACAGCAGTCCGCTAGCCCGAGAACTACAAGACTTGGCCCGAGCACAAACGTCACATGACTGCACAAAGACTCGCACATCTCGTGACAGGGAAGGCCACCAGAAGGATCTTGCCACCAAATCCCTGGTACCAAAAATTCCGGGATGACCTGCCAATGCAGAAGAATGTACCTCAGAGATGACTCTGCTGGTCCAATCATCCGGAACAAACAGTCTATCAGGCGGACAACGATCCGGTCTATCCGCCTGAAACTCTTGCAAGGACCGCCGCAGATCAGGAGAAACGGCCGACAAAATTACTCCCTCCCTAAGGATACCTGTGGGTTCAGAATTACCAGGAGAGTCCGGGTCAAAACTCCTAGAAAGGGCATCTGCCTTAACATTCTTAGAACCCGGTAGGTATGACACCACAAAATTAAAGCGAGAAAAAAATAAAGACCAGCGCGCCTGTCTAGGATTCAGGCGTCTGGCAGTCTCAAGATAAATCAAATTTTTGTGGTCAGTCAATACCACCACCTGATGCCTAGCCCCCTCGAGCCAATGGCGCCACTCCTCAAACGCCCACTTCATGGCCAAAAGCTCCCGATTCCCAACATCATAATTCCGCTCTGCGGGCGAAAATTTGCGAGAAAAGAAGGCACAAGGCCTAATGACGGAGCAGTCGGAACCTTTCTGCGACAACACTGCCCCAGCTCCGATCTCCGAAGCGTCAACCTCAACCTGAAAAGGCAGATTCACATCAGGCTGACGCAACACAGGGGCAGAGGCAAAACGGCGCTTAAGCTCCTGAAAGGCCTCTACAGCATGAGGGGACCAATTAGCAACATCAGCGCCTTGTCTGGTCAAATCAGTCAGTGGTTTAACGACATCCGAAAAACCAGCAATAAATCGGCGGTAAAAGTTGGCAAAGCCCAAAAATCTCTGAAGACCCTTAAGAGAGGAGGGCTGAGTCCAGTCACAAATAGCTTGCACCTTGACGGGATCCATCTCAATGGAAGAGGGAGAAAAAATATACCCCAAAAAGGAAATTTTCTGGACCCCAAAAACGCACTTAGACCCCTTCACACATAAAGAATTAGACCGCAGAACCTGAAAAACTCTCCTGACCTGCTGGACATGAGAGTCCCAGTCATCAGAAAAAATCAGAATATCATCCAGATATATTATCATAAATTTATCCAGAAAATCGCGGAAAATATCATGCATAAAAGACTGGAAAACTGAAGGGGCATTAGAAAGACCAAAAGGCATGACCAAATACTCAAAGTGGCCCTCGGGCGTATTAAATGCGGTCTTCCACTCATCCCCCTGCCTGATCCGCACCAAATTATACGCCCCACGAAGATCAATTTTAGAGAACCACTTAGCACCCTCTATACGAGCAAACAAATCAGTAAGCAATGGCAATGGGTATTGATACTTAACAGTGATCTTATTCAGAAGCCGATAATCAATACATGGTCTCAAAGAGCCGTCTTTTTTTGAGACAAAGAAAAACCCAGCTCCCAAGGGAGAAGAAGATGGACGAATATGTCCCTTTTCCAAAGACTCCTTTATATATTCCCGCATAGCAGCATGTTCCGGCACAGACAGATTAAACAAACGACCCTTGGGATATTTACAACCCGGTATCAAATCTATGGCACAATCGCACTCACGGTGCGGAGGTAACGACCCAAGCTTGGGTTCGTCAAAGACATCTTGATAATCAGAGAGGAACTCAGGGACTTCAGAGGGAATGGACGACGAAATAGAAACCAAAGGTAAGTCCCCATGAATACCCTTACATCCCCAGCTCAACACAGACATTGCTCTCCAGTCCAAGACTGGGTTGTGAGACTGCAACCATGGCAATCCCAGTACCAAATCGTCATGTAAATTATACAGCACCAGGAAACGAATAATCTCCTGGTGATCCGGATTGATACGCATGGTTACTTGTGTCCAGTATTGTGGTTTATTATTAGCCAATGGGGTGGAGTCAATCCCCTTCAGAGGAATAAGAGTCTCCAAAGGCTCTAAATCAAAACCACAACGATTGGCAAAGGACCAATCCATAAGACTCAGAGCGGCGCCAGAGTCAACATAGGCGTCCGTGGCAATGGATGACAAAGAGCAAATCAGGGTTACAGACAAAATAAACTTAGACTGAATGGTGCCAATGGAAACAGACTTATCAAGCTTCTTTGTACGCCTAGAGCATGCTGATATAACATGAGTAGAATCCCCACAATAGAAACACAATCCATTCTTCCGTCTAAAATTCTGTCGCTCGCTCCTGGACAGAATTCTATCACACTGCATACTTTCTGGCGTCTTTTCCATAGACACCGCCAGATGGTGCACCGGTTTGCGCTCCCGCAGACGCCTATCAATCTGAATAGCCATTGTCATGGACTCATTCAGACCTGCAGGCACAGGGAACCCCACCATAACATCCTTAACGGCATCAGAGAGACTTTCTCTGAAAGTTGCCGCCAAGGCGCACTCATTCCACTGAGTAAGCACAGACCATTTACGGAATTTTTGGCAGAAAACTTCAGCTTCGTCTTGCCCCTGAGATAGTGCCATCAAAGTTTTTTCTGCCTGAAGTTCCAAATGAGGTTCCTCATAAAACAAGCCCAAGGCCAGAAAAAACGCATCCACATCGCGTAACGCAGGATCCCCTGCTGGCAATGAGAAGGCCCAATCTTGAGGGTCACCCCTGAGCAAGGAAATCACAATCCTAACCTGCTGAGCAGGGTCTCCAGCTGAACGAGACTTCAGGGACAAATAAAGCTTACAATTATTTCGGAAATTCTGGAAGCTAGCTCTATTCCCTGTGAAGAACTCCGGCAAAGGAATTCTCGGCTCAGATACCGGAGCATGTACCACAAAATCTTGTAAATTTTGTACTTTCGTGATGAGATTATTCAAACCCGCAGTTACACTCTGGAGATCCATTATTGTCAGGTGCACACAGAGCCATACAGAGATTAGGAGGAGAGAGAGAAAAAAGACTGCAGCAAGGCAGACTGGAGGAAAAAAAAAAAAAAAAAAAATTCCAGCAGACTTCTTATAACTCTCCTTTCTCAACCTGGGTCTTTAACACTTTAGGGGCCGGTCAAACTGTCATGATCTCTGCAGGCAGAGATCATAGCAAGCCTATAGAGGGACAAGCTCTCGGAAGATGGAACTATACTGACCATGAACTAAGCCTGCCGCGCAACTAGAAATAGCCAGGTAGCATTTCCTATTTATCGCTAGATGCCCAGCTCTGGCCTAAGACCTAAATAGCTAGCAGAGGGAAATATAAGACCTGGCTCACCTCTAGAGAAATATTCCAAAGAAGACAGTAGCCCCCCACATATAATGACGGTGAGTTCAGATGAAACAACAAACGCAGCAGGAAAATAGTCTTAGCAAATTTGAGGTCCGCTTACTAGATAGCAGAAGACAGATAGTATACTTTCATGGTCAGCAGAAAAACACTAACAAAACACCATCCAGAGATTACCTTAAACTCTGGCATTAACTCATAACGCCAGAGTAGCAATCCCTGATCAACGAGAGCTTTCCAGACACAGTAACAAAACTTCAGCTGTGAACTGGAACAAATAGGCAAAACAAAACATGGACAAAAGTCCAACTTATCTAGTAGTAGTCTAGAAGCAGGAACAAGCACTGAGAGGCATCAGATAACATTGTTGACCGGCAAGAAACCACCAGAGAAATGAGCTTAAATAGCGACACCCACTACTGATGGAACCAGGTGAAACAGGAGAGAGGATGACAAGTCCAATTCCACAAGCGGCCACCGGGGGAGCCCAGAATCCAAATTCACAACAGGGTTAGAGTTAGGGTTAGAGTTAGGGTTAGGGTTAGGGTTGGGGCTAAATTTAGGGTTAGGGTTAGGGCTAGGGTTAGAGTTAGGCTACTTTCACACTAGCGTTTTTTGGCTTCCGTCGCAATGCGTCGTTGGAGAAAAAACGCATCCTGCAAAAGTGCTTGCAGGATGCGTTTTTTCTCCATTGGCTTGCATTAGCGACGCATTGCGACGGATTGCCACATGTCGCATCCGTCGTGCGACGGATGCGTCGTGCTTCGGCGGACCGTCGACACAAAAAAAAACTACATGTAACTTTTTTGTGCGACGTGTCCGCCATTTCCGACCGCGCATGCGTGGCCGGAACTCCGCCCCCGCCTCCCCGCACCTCACAATGGGGCAGCGGATGCGTTGAAAAAACAGCATCCGCTGCACCCGTTGTGCGGCGCTTACAACGCTAGCGTCGGTACGTCGGCCCGACACACTGCGATGGGCCGAGTACGACGCTAGTGTGAAAGTAGCCTTAGGCTTCTTTCACACTTGCGTCGGTACGGGGCGGTCGCAATGCGTCGGCCCGATGTACCGACGCACGTTGTGAAAATTGTGCACAACGTGGGCAGCGGATGCAGTTTTTCAACGCATCCGCTGCCCAGTCTATGTCCTGGGGAGGAGGGGGCAGAGTTACGGCCACGCATCCGCGGAAATGGCGGACGCGACGTACAAAAAAAAGGTTACATTGAACTTTTTTTGTGACGACGGGGGCTAAAGTTATGGTTAGGGTTGGGGCTAAAGTTAGGGTTGGGGCTAAAGTTAGGGTTAGAGTTGGGATTAGGGTTAGCGTTTGGATTAGGGTTGGGATTAGTGTTACGTTTGGGATTAGGGTTGGGATTAGGGTTAGGGTTGGGATTAGGGTTAGGGGTGTGTTGGATTTAGGGTTTTGATTAGGGTTATGGTTAGGGTTGAGATTAGGGCTGTTTTGGGGTTAGGGTTGTGATTATCGTTAGGGTTGTGATTAGGATTATGGATCGGGTTGTGATTAGGGTTAGGGCTGTGTTGGGGTTAGGGTTGGAGTTAGAATTGGGGGGTTTCCACTGTTTAGGTACATCAGGGGGTCTCCAAACACGACAGCCAATTTTGCGCTAAAAAAGTCAAATGGTACTCCCTCCCTTCTGAGCTCTGCCGTGCGCCCAAACAGTGGTTTACCCCCACATATGGGGCATCAGCGTACTCGGGATAAATTGGACAACAACTTTTGGGGTCCAATTTCTCCTGTTACCCTTGTGAAAATAAAAACTTGGGGGCTAAAAATCTTTTTTGTTGGAAAAAAATATATTTTTTTATTTTCACTACTCTGCATTATAAATTTCTGTGAAGCACTTGAGCTTTCAAAGTTCTCACCACATATCTAGATAAGTTCCTTAGGGGGTCTAGTTTCCAAAATTTGGTCACTTGTGGGGGTTTCTACTGTTTAGGTACATTAGTGGTCTGCAAACGCAACATAACGCCCGCAGACAATTCTATCAAAGTCTGCATTCCAAAATGGCGCTCCTTCCCTTCCGAGCTCTGCCGTGCGCCCAAACAGTGGTTTACCCCCACATATGGGGTACCAGCATACTCAGGACAAATTGGACAACAACTTTTGGGGTCCAATTTCTCTTGTTACTCTTGTGAAAATAAAAATTTGGGGGCTAAAAAATCTTTTTTGTGGGAAAAAAAATATTTTTTATTTTCACTACTCTGCATTATAAACTTCTGTGAAGCACTTGGGCATTCAAAGTTCTCACCACATATCTAGATAAGTTCCTTGGGGGGTCTATTTTCCAAAATGGGGTCACTTGTTGGGGGTTTCTACTGTTTAGGTACATTAGGGGTCTGCAAACGCAACATAACGCCCGCAGACAATTCTATCAAAGTCTGCATTCCAAAATGGCACTCCTTCCCTTCCGAGCTCTGCCGTGCGCCCAAACAGTGGTTTACCCCCACATATAGGGTACCAGCATACTCAGGACAAATTGGACAACAACTTTTGGGGTCCAATTTCTCTTGTTACCCTTGTGAAAATAAAAATTTGGGGGCTAAAAAAATCTTTTTTGTGGGAAAAAAAATATTTTTTATTTTCACTACTCTGCATTATAAACTTCTGTGAAGCACTTGGGCATTCAAAGTTCTCACCACATATCTAGATAAGTTCCTTGGGGTGTCTATTTTCCAAAATGGGGTCACTTGTTGGGGGTTTCTACTGTTTAGGTACATTAGGGGTCTGCAAACGCAACATAACGCCCGCAGACAATTCTATCAAAGTCTGCATTCCAAAATGGCACTCCTTCCCTTCCGAGCTCTGCCGTGCGCCCAAACAGTGGTTTACCCCCACATATGGGGTACCAGCATACTCAGGACAAATTGGACAACAACTTTTGGGGTCCAATTTCTCTTGTTACCCTTGTGAAAATAAAAACTTGGGGGCTAAAAAATCTTTATTGTTAAAAAATATATATTTTTTATTTTCACGACTCTGCATTATAAACTTCTGTGATGCACTTGGGCATTCAAAGTTCTCACTACACATCTAGATAAGTTCCATGGGGGGGTCTAGTTTCCAAAATGGGGTCACTTTTGGGGGGTTTCTGCTGTTTAGGCACATCAGGGGCTCTCCAAACGCGACATGGCGTCCGATCTCAATTCCAGTCAATTTTGCATTGAAAAGTCAAATGGCGCTCCTTTGCTTCCGAGCTCAGCCATGCGCCCAAACAGTGGTTTACCCCCACATATAGGGTGTCGGCGTACTCAAGACAAATTGTACAACAGCTTCTGGGGTCCATTTTCTCCTGTTACCCTTGGTAAAATAAAAATTTGGAGGCAAAAAGATCATTTTTGTAGAAAAAATGCGATTTTTTTATTTTCACGGCTCTACGTTATAAACTTCTGTGAAGCACCTGGGGGTTTAAAGTGCTCACCACACATCTAGATAAGTTCCTTAAGGGGTCTAGTTTCCAAAATGGTGTCATATGTGGGGGGTCTCTACTGTTTAGGCACATCAGCGGCTCTCCAAACGTGACATGGCGTCCGATCTCAATTCCAGCCAATTCTACATTGAAAAAGTAAAACGACACTCCTTCTCTTCCAAGCTCTGCAGTGCGCCCAAACAGTGGTTTACCCCCATATATGGGGTATCGACATACTCAGGAGAAATTGCACAACAACTTTTGTGGTCTAATTTCTCCTGTTACCCTTGTGAAAATAAAAATTTGGGGGCAAAAAGATCATTTTTGTAGAAAAAATGAGATTTTTTATTTTCACGGCTCTACGTTATAAACTTCTGTGAAGCACTTGGGGGTTCAAAGTGCTCACCACACATCTAGATAAGTTCCTTAAGGGGTCTAGTTTCCAAAATGGTATCACTTGTGGGGGGTTTCCACTGTTTAGGCACATCAGGGACTCTCCAAACGCGACATGGCATCCGATCTCAATTCCAGCCAATTCTGCATTGAAAAAGTCAAACGGTGCTCCTTCAATTCCAAGCTCTGCGGTGCGCCCAAACAGTGGTTTACCTCCACATATGGGGTATCGACGTACTCAGGAGAAATTGCACAACAACTTTTGTGGTCTAATTTCTCCTGTTACCCTTGTGAAAATAAGAATTTGTGGGCGAAAAAATCATTTTTGTGAAAACAAATGCGATTTTTTATTTTCACGGCTCTACGTTATAAACTTCTGTGAAGCACTTGGGGGTTCAAAGTGCTCACCACACATCTAGATAAGTTCCTTGGGGGGTCTAGTTTCCAAAATGGTGTCACTTGTGGGCGGTTTCCACTGTTTAGGCACATTAGGGGCTCTCCAAACGCGACATGGCGTCCGATCTCAATTCCAGCCAATTCTGCATTGAAACAGTCAAACGGTGCTCCTTCACTTCCAAGCTCTGCGGTGCGCCCAAACAGTGGTTTACCTCCACATATGGGGTATCGGTGTACTCAGGAAAAATTGCACAACAAAATTTGTGGTTAAATTTCTGTTTTTACACTTGTGAAAATTAAAAAAAATGGTTCTGAAGTAAAATGTTTGCAAAAAAAAGTAAAATGTTCATTTTTTTCTTCCACATTGTTTTAGTTCCTGTGAAGTACGTAAAGGGTTAATAAACTTCTTGAATGTGGTTTTGAGCAGCTTGAGGGGTGCAGTTTTTAGAATGGTGTCACACTTGGTTATTTTCTATCATATAGACCCCTCAAAATCACTTCAAAGGTGATGTGGTCCCTAAAAAAAACATGGTGTTGTAAAAATGAGAAATTGCTGGTCAACTTTTAACCCTTATAACTCCTTAACAAAAAAAAAAATTGTTTCCAAAATTGTGCTGATGTAAAGTAGACATGTGAGAAATGTTATTTATTAACTATTTTTTGTGACATATCTCTCTGATTTAAGGGCATAAAAATACAAAGTTTGAAAATTGCAAAATTTTAAATTTTTTTGCCATATTTCCATTTTTTTCATAAATAATCGCAAGTAATATCGAAGAAATGTTACCACTAACTTGAAGTACAACATGTCACGAAAAAACAATCTCAGAATCAGCGGGATCCGATAAAGCGTTCCAGAGTTATAACCTCATAAAGTGACACTGGTCAGAATTGTAAAAATTGGCTCGGTCATTAAGTACCAAATTGGCTCTGTCACTAAGGGGTTAAAGTGTGTTCATATCTGTGAAAGCAAAAGTGCCAGTGAAGAAGCTATAAGGCCCCTATTATTCAAGAGAATTATTATATTTTGAATATTTAGCAAACTTGAAAAAATATAAGTATGTTTAAAAAAGAAATAAATAAGAATCTTTTCTCCAAGGTGATGGCTAATAAAATAGTGATGTTGACTTGTATATAAATATTCATATATGACATGCTACTTTTCAACATAATGATTAACAAAGATAATAATGAAATATCTCAACATAAAATTTCAATGTGACATTTGCATTAATTTTATGTCCTCACAACAGCTTCTTTGAAGATGAGCCTACTTAGGAATGTTGTTTTACTTGATAAATATTTCATGTTTTCCACTCAGGACTCAGAAGTTAGGAAAGTGTTGATAGATGAATTATAGAGGATACTATATGTGTTGACAAATTGTTCTGCAGCAATCTAACATAAAATACCAAGAGCCACAAAGAAATTTTCCTAATCCACTAACTGTTTTTCATTGTACGTAATATGACTTGTATTTTGTATGAGGGAACTTTCTTACAGAACTTTTTAACCTCTCACAACCTTGGGATTTTCTGTTTTTGCGTTTTTATTTTTTGCTATCCTTCGTGCTAGAGGCATAACTTTTTTATTTTTCCATCAATATAGCCATGTGAGGGCTTATTTTTCATGGGACAAGTTGTACTTTTGAATGTCACCAATGATTTTACCAAATAGTCTACAGGAAAACAGGAAAAAAAATCCAAATGCGGTGAAATTGCAAAAAATAAGTTGTTTTAGTTTTAGGGGTTTTTTTTACCATGCTCATTAAATGCTAAAACTGATTAGCCATTATGATCTTCAGGTTATGAATTGCAGATACCAAACATGAATAGGTTCCTTTTTACAAGTGGAATAAAAATCCAAAGTTTGTAAAAAAAAAAGTTTATTTCTGACATTTTGATTTTTTTTCTCGTTACACAGTTCACCAATAGGATTAATTTAGTTTACATTTTTAATAGATGAGGTGTTTCTGAATGCAGCGATAACAAATATGTGTACTTTTGATTTTTTGCTTTTTGTTTTATTTTGAATGAGGCGACAGAAGTGAGATTTGAACTTTTATATTTATTTGATTTTTTAAAAAACATTTTTTCTCCATTTTTTTGCTTTAATAGTCTCCTTAGAAGACTTAAAGTTGTAATAATTGGATCAGTTGTATTGTTGAGCATTCCGATACCGCAAGTATCGGGTATCGGCCGATACTTGCGGTATCGGAATTCCGATACCGAGTTCCGATATTTTTGTGGTATCGGAAATCGGAATCGGAAGCTCCCAGTGTATGATTCCCAGGGTCTGGAGGAGAGGAGACTCTCCTTCAGGCCCTGGGATCCATATTCATGTAAAAAATAAAGAATTAAAATAAAAAATATGGATATACTCACCCGTCCGGCGATCCCTGGACCTTACCGATTGTAACCGGCAGCCTCCGTTCCTAAGAATGAGGAGTTTAGGACCCTCGATGACATCGCGGCTTGTGATTGGTCGCGTGCCGCTCATGTGACCGCTCACGCGACCAATCACAAGCCGCGACATCATCGCAGGTCCTAAACTCCTATCCAGGATAGCTTCCGATACTTGTGTCCCATTGACTTGTATTGGTATCGGGTATCGGTATCAGCGATATCCGATATTTTTCAGGTATCGGCCGATACTATCCGATACCGATACTTTCAAGTATCGGAAGGTATCGCTCAACACTAATCAGTTGTGAACATATTTACTACTACCCTGAGGAAGCTGCTGCGTGCAGCGATACGTGTTGGGCTGTGCGGGTATTACTCCATTGGGTAAATATGGCTTATGGTTTTTGATCATTATTATGTGATACTGATGTGAATGGGAGTGCTTTCCTATCCATGTGATATACTTACATCTCACTGCTGGGCAGATTCCTGCCTTATTAGTTCTCTCATTCTTGCACATGATTACATAATTTGCCATTATTCATTGTGATCCCTCTGGTGGTGGTCTCTTTATTCAATATCATTAATAAATTGTGCATTGTAATGTACATAGAGAATATTTTTTGCCTGCTCACCATTTTTTGTATGTTTTCATACTGTTGTTTTTAATTGTTTTTAGATGTCTATTCTCCTTGGCAATTTGTTTTTCTTAATAAAGCCTCCACTATTGATTAAACATGCTATGTGTGCACTGTTCTTGTGCTCCTTTTTTCTTTTCTTGTGTTCACATTGTCTTAGCACATTGGTTGCACCAAGCTTTATGAATTGTGTGATATTTTGTGGTGCCCACCAATTTCCACATATCAATTGGATCAGTTGTGCTATACATAGCAGAGCTTAAAGGGAACCTGTCATCAGGTTTGGCCGACACGAGTTACGGCCATCAACTTTCAGGGCTCATACACAGCATTCTATAATGCTGTATTTAAGCCCCCAACCCAACCTGAGAGAGAAGAAAAATAACTTTTTATACTGACCTGCGGGGTGGTCCGGTCTGAGGGGTGTCGCTCTTCTTGATCTGGTGCCTCCCATCTTCTTATGAACGCCGTCCTCTCTCTTGGTTCTTGTGGATGACACATCTCTGCATCATCCACACAGTCTGCTTGGCATTGCATTCCTGCGCAGGCGTACTTATCTGCCCTGTTGAGGGCAGAGCAAAGTCCTGCAGTGTGCTGGCACTGGGCCTCTCTGATCTTTCTCTTGGCACGTGCACTGCAGTACTTTGCTCTGCCCTCAACAGTACAGGAGTTCAATACTGAGAAGACTGTGTGGATGATGCAGGGATGCGTCATCCACATGAAGCAAGCAGGAGGACAGCATTGCAAGAAGATGGGACGTGCCAAGAAGCGTGACACCCCTCAGACTGGACTGCCTCACAGGTGAGTATAATAAAAGTTATTTTTCTTCTCTACCTGGTTGGGTTGGAGCTTATGTACAACATTATAGAATGCTGTGTATAAACCCTGAAAGGCGGTGGCCTTATCTCATATCGGCCTAACCTGGTGACAAGTTCCCTTTAAAAAATCATAATCTCCTATGAATTCCTGCCATGGGTTGACATTCATAGGACACCTGCAATGACAAGAATTGAGGATTTATGCAGACCCCCAGTTGTTATGCCAATCCATCGGTGCCCAGCAATCATTTGACATGGCACCGATGGGCAGATTTTGTGATGCACTTCTAGCACGATCATATTAAATGCCATTGCTGTCAGAGATTGACAATGAAATTTAACATATTAATGTCCGTAAGTGGCTCGCGATTCCATCCGTAGCTGTTAGGAGTACCTGGCAGCTGATCAAATTAGCTGTCATGTGCTGGAAAAGATGCAGGCTCACTGCTGGAGTCAGGGTCAAGTGCTGGGACATAATCTATGTCTTACCTATATGCCATAGGTTGTGTAAGGGTTATCACTGTTTAGTGATAATGTTTTTATTTAAGGCAAAACTAATAGTAGACTAAATGTTCAAGGAGAATTTTTGTGATATATTTCCTCTTCAATTATAGTCCACCTTATGTATTGCATAAAAAAGACACATCAGATGCTCTCTTTAATGTGAAGAGACAAAAAAAATGAGAAGGGAACTCCCTGGTGCAAAAACTTTGACAGATGCATATTGAAGCACTAACCTTGTAAAATAGTGCTGGTATTAGGTACAACTCTAAAGGTACCTTCACACGAAACGACTTTGTAACGATATCGCTAGCGATCCGTGACGTTGCAGCGTCCTCGCTAGCGATATCGTTTAGTTTGACACGCAGCAGCGATCAGGATCCTGCTGTGATGTCGCTGGTCGCTGAATAAAGTCCAGAACTTTATTTGGTCGTCCGATCGCCGTGTATCGTTGTGTTTGAAAGCAAAAGCAACGATACCAGCGATGTTTTACACTGGTAACCAGGGTAAACATCGGGTTACCAAGTGCAGGGCCGCGCTTAGTAACCCGATGTTTACCCTGGTTACCAGCGTAAAAGTAATAAAAACAAACAGTACATACTCACCTGCGCGTCCCCCAGAGTCTGCTTCCTGACACTTACTGAGCACCGTCACCGCTGTGCTGTTAGGGCCGGAGCTCAGTCAGTGTCAGGAAGCAGACGCCGGGGGACGCGCAGGTGAGTATGTACTGTTTGTTTTTTTTACTTTTACGCTGGTAACCAGGGTAAACATCGGGTTACTAAGCGCGGCCCTGCGCTTAGCAACCCGATGTTTACCCTGGTTACCCGGGGACCTCGGCATCGTTGGTCGCTGGAGAGCGGTCTGTGTGACAGCTCCCCAGCGATCAAACAGCAACGCTGCAGCGATCGGCATCATTGTCGCTATCGCTGCAGCGTCGCTTCGTGTGAAGGTACCTTAAGAAAAACTGTGACAATGGATGCCTCCCAGCAGGTGTTGGCTTCTACTCCATGCAGCTGCATTAATCTGAAGTCAGATTCTGTTCATATTGGAGTAATCAATGAAATAGCCATGGGTATGCACTCTAGTACTGGATGCTGCCCAGGGAATTAAATTTCACATGCTTTGCTATACACATGTTTATTACTTTTGTGTGTATTGGAACAACACAAAAAAAACAGAAATAAAGGCAAATTGGGCATCATTTCACACAAAACTCTTAAAATGGGCTAGGTAAAAGTGATGGCACCTTTCCAAACTTATTGCTACTCAAGTTTGTTTCAAGCATGTGATGGACATTTAAACTCATCTGTGGCAAGTAACAGGTGTGGGCAATATGAAAATCACACCTGAAAACAGATAAAATAGGAGACATTGACTCAATGCATTGCATTGTGTGACTGTGTGTGCCACACTAGCATGGAGAACAGAAAGAGAAGAAAACTGTCTATAGACATGAGCGCCAAAATTGTTGAAAAATATCAACAATCTCAAGGTTACAAGTCCATTTCCAGAGATCTTGATGCTATTTGTCCATGGTGTGCAACATAATCAAGACATTTACAACCTATGGCACTTTATCTATTCTCCCTGGACATGGACAGCAGAGAAAAATTGATGAAAGGTTGCAATACAGGATAGTCCAGATGGTGAATAAGCAGCCTCAATCACACTCAAAAGAAATTCAAGCTGTCCTGCGAGCTCAGGGTGCATCAATGTTAGTGTGAACTATCCGTCGACATATGAATGAAATGAAATGCTATGGCAGAAAACCCAGGATGACCCCCCTGCTGACACAGAGACATAAAAAAGCCAGACTGTAGTTTGCCAAATTGTACAAGAGTAAGCCAAAACCCTTCTGGGAAAGTGTCTTATGGACAGATGAGACCAAGATAGAGCTATTTGGTAAAGCACATCATTCTACTGTTTACAGAAAATGGAATGAGGCCTACAAAAAAAATAACACAGTACCTACAGTCAAATATGATGGAAGTTCAAATATCTGTTTGGATTGTTTTGCTGCCTTTTCTTGTATCCCTGCAACAGTATAAATTATATAATATACTGATATAAAGTGATGCGTTGTCCTCTGTGTGCTTCTATCCTGCCTGACACTATGTGTCAAGGTAAACCCTGCCATATACTTGATGTGATATTTAAGGTTTAATTGTTGTATTATGGTGACTGGCTAATGATGCTTACAGCAATCTTTGTGTCTACTTATTTAAGTGCAATTTCCATCTGGGGATAAACCATATTGGTTTTCTTTCTGTATAGCTCCCTTTTGCTGTCATACTCTACATAATATATGCTAGTGCAAAAATGTTTATAATTTTTTGTTTATGATTTACAGGTTATTTTTATATCATCAATATATTATAATCTGTATACTCTTGCAGGGATACCAGGGATATTATTTTTCAGGAACACATGTCTTGAGGGATTTATTTGTCTCCCTTTGATATGGTGAATTTTTCCATCTTTTCCCAGTTATTGTTATATTGTTCAATAAAATGTAGTATTTTTCTTGGTTATCCTCTTGTGTTTTTGGTATCTCTATCACTCCCCAACTGGGCATATTATTCATATTTATAATTTGAATAATAATAATCAGGGATAATACATTTCCCTGATGGCACACAGGGTTAAACTGGAGGAAATTGGGACAGAGTCAGAGACTGAGACATCACACATCTTATCCACATCAAGTATAGCGGGCCCAACTCTCTTAAGGGTTTCCTTGTATTCCACTTCCTATCTCACCTCCTCCTTCTCATCCTCAGCGGAACTAGCCTCCCCATCACTACCCAGCTTGAAAAATTGCAGCACTGCCTTGGTGAAGCGGCAGCACGCTCTGCTGAAGTTCATCTCTTTAGGTGATAAAGCGCACAACGCAGCAGAGCTTTAGAAAGGGATAAAAGAACAGACTGATCAGTGGCTCTTGCCGCTGAACCTCCAACCAAGTCTGGTTATGTGCGATAGTGGGTGGAACTTGGTGGAGGCTTTAAAGCTCGGCAAGCTGGTACACGTTTCATGCATGGCCCACATGTTGAACTTGGTTGTACAGCGTTTTTTTAAAACATACCATGACTTGCCAAGGTATGCTGTGTCAGCGCACATTTCTGAAAGTCATCTTAGGCTTTCACCAGTCTAGCTTCACTGCAGCAGTGTTTTAATTTGCCTCATCACCGACTGATTTGTTACCTGCCCACATGCTGGAATGTGACCTTCCATATGTTGGCAAGGCTTGGTGAGCAGAAGAGGGCAGTCTCTAAATTCCAGCTTTTTATTTCTCGTGGTGTTTCTTGATGAAGGAGTCTTGAACTCTGAAACGCGTAGAATAATAAAGCCACATGTACTAATAATTCTGGAATTCTAGTGATTCAACAGCGCAGAAATTTACCACAATTTTCCCAATCTGCATTTAGCTTTTTATCTCTCATCAGAGTAGCTGTTATGTGTCGAGTTCCTGCCTCTGCACAGGGGGAATCTCGAACCATCTCCGCTGCGGTCTCCCATTCTTCTCCAGCCGCAGTGGAGTCTGCTCAGCAGAGATGTTGGTCCCAGCATCTAGCTCAGGCTGATATTGGATGACTGGTTACTACTGCCCTCCAAGGCTCTGTCCTTGTAGCCAGCAATGTTCAGCAGTGAGCAGGTCTTTCTGGGACTAAGTCCTGCTTTTCCCATATTATAACCATAGTATAGTATGCTATAAATGGTTTGCATGGCTGCTCGGCAATGCGCTAGTGTACATTTGAAAACGTGTGTGTGTTGATGAGTGCAAGTCATTCTTTAATCATCCCCTCCCTTGTGTATGACTGCTCATGTAAGGTGGATGTCTGCTATCTAGCGCCTGGCTGAGCTATCAGCACAAAAACACACAAAACAGTGTCTAATTGCTGTGACCGCCAGTGCGGCGCCATGCGCTATTAGAGCGCTTTTCTGATCCAAGTCTGGGTGGTTAGTGGAGTCCGCCAAAGTGGCACAGCAAGCAATTTTGTGCATAAAAGTTACTTTTTCAGTTACTCTGATACCCCAATTGTGGTGTCAAACGCAAGAGGTCTACACGAACTCTAATCCTGTGTCCTGGGATAGAGTTCTGTGATTCCTTGCTTGCGCTCTTTGTGCGGTACCACAGCCCTGTAATGCTACAGGGTTCGCTTCCTTCATACAGGGTGAAGTTAACCCATGTGTGTATCTACATTGTACCACCATATAGTCCGTCATTACTCAGCAGCAGGTTCCATCTCTGTGCGGTGGACCCCGGGCTGCGAACGCACCTCATCCCTTCTCTCTAATTATTTGGTGCGTTCCGCTACCCCTAACAGTAACACTGAGCCCAAACACATAACAACTGCTGAGTGGGTGTGGATTGCTGACTTATGTGAGGCTCTTCAAAACTTTGAGTACTGCACCAAGATGGTGAGCTCTGATGATGCTATTATGAGCATAACATCCCACTGCTCTGTCTATTAAAATGTTCTCTGCAGAATCTGAAAGAGGAAGCTTTGAATGCCGAGCGGGTGGCTATGGGGCAAGATTGTACAGTGGCTGATACCACACAGCCCAGCCTCACACAGTATTCTCAGGCCACATTGGGTGATGACGAGGAGCAGGAGGAGGATGATGAGGAGGAAGAACAGGAATTTTTGCTATGCACTACAAAGGGTACTCCCAATTTCAGCTTCATGCCTGTCCAGCATAGATGGCCTGAAGTGGAGGAGGAGTCTATGCATTGTGAAAAAGAGAGAATGGTTAGTGTTCTTCCTGATGAGGGCGCTGAACGTTTGGCTCTTTGTAGTCTGTCACACATGGCAGAGTTCATGTCCATATGCCTTTCTCAAGACCCTCGCATGAAAGACATTTTGTCCACCAGGAAATACTGGTTGTGCACCTTTCTTGACCCACAGTACAAGGAGAAATTTGCTTCTCTAATGTCGGAGGCAGACATGCCATTTTTAGTGCATGCATGAAAGAGGGCCATAGTGAAAGATTAGCTCAAAACATTACCCTCAGACAATGCTGATGGCAGAGGTATCAGCTGTTTTCGCCCACAAGGATTACAGGGGAGGGACACAAACACCAGGTGCAACTCAGGGGGGGTGTCCACCAACTGGGCCATGACACCATCCCATCAGCAAGGGCTTTCTGTGGGTGTAACTATGGTGAGGAGGGAGGAAAAATGTGGGCTCAGGTGGGGAGTCCGACATCGGCATACTATTATTCCCAATGTCGGAAAGAGGTTAAACATGCCCGTGGCAGTGTCCTTATGTGTGGCTTCATGAGTACTAATGGTGTTGGGAGCTATGTTTTATTGATGGAATCATGTCTTCACAAATTTACTGCTTTATATTGAAAGAGAACACTGCACCATCACTCCATGCCCTTGGTAGATTTGCACTTTTCCAACACGACGATGATCAAAAACACACATTAAAGACCACTGTTATACAACCGCTGGCAAAAATTATGGAATCACTGGCCTTGGAGGATGTTCAGTCAACTGTTTAATTTTGTTGAAAAAAAGCAGATCACAGACATGGCACAGAACTAAAGCAATTTCAAATGGCAACTTTCTGGCTTTAAGAAACACTAAAAGAAATCAAGAACAAAAAACGTGGTAGTCAGTAATGGTTACATTTTTTAACCAACCATTGGGGAAAAAATATGGGATCACTCAATTCTGAGGAAAAAAATAGTTTTGTGCCATGTCTGTGAGCTGCTTTTTTCTACAAAATTAAACAACTGAATGAACATCCTCCATGGCCGGTAATTCCATAATATTTGCCAGGGGTTGCATTTCTGAAAATCAGAATGAAAATGATTCTGTTGCCAATTATGTCTCCTGATCTGAACCCAATTAAAACTCTGTGGGGATTTCTGATAAGACAAGTTGAGCATTGCTCTCCAACCAGCCTCCAGGCTCAAACAGACGACGTTCTTGAAGAATGGAAAATGATAGATGTTGCATTATGTCACCAGATTGTTCAATTCCATACCTGGAATACAGTACTTAGTGCGGTGCTTAAACATTATGGTGGTCATACAAAACACTAGTTGTAGTTGTTTGTAATGTGGGATCTATTTATTTTTGCAATACTGAAGATTTTGTAATGAAAGTTGTTAGTAACCTTATTTTCATTTCATCGGTTAAAAATGTTTTATGAAACTCAGCTTTCTAAAAATGTTGGAAGTTGATCATGTGTTAATAATAATAATAATAATAATAATAATAATGTGTTCAGTGAAATCTTACTTTTCAAAGGGGCTATGCTCAATGATGCTGAGGACTGTATGTATCAAACATTACATGAGAGCAAGGTGGCCACCACTAGGGCTCCCACGTTAACTGCTGATCTTGAGACTCCTTTAGACATTCTGTCTTTCATGAATGCACACAGCTGACATAAGTTTTCTAATCAGTATATAAAAAGAGAATGGGTGAAATATTATTTTCCGCCAATCAAATGGACT
The DNA here is from genome assembly GCF_051348905.1 of Ranitomeya variabilis. Classification (NCBI taxonomy): domain Eukaryota; kingdom Metazoa; phylum Chordata; class Amphibia; order Anura; family Dendrobatidae; genus Ranitomeya; species Ranitomeya variabilis. The sequence goes on along the minus strand of NC_135234.1, from coordinate 149,972,894 downwards.
GACTATGGACAATTGGACTATGTTACTGCAATTTCTTCACATATTTTGTATCTTTCCACAATATTATTATTATTTATTATTATAGTGCCATTTATTCCATGGCGCTTTACATGTGAGGAGGGGTATATATAATAGAAACAGGTACAATAATCTTGAACAATACAAGTCACAACTCGTACAGGAGGAGAGAGGACCCTGCCCACGAGGGCTCACAATCTACAAGGAATGAATGAGGATACTGTAGTTAAGGATAGAGCTGGTCGTGCAGTGGTTTGGTCGATCGGTGATTAGGCTTGCCAATAGCTACTTTATGAAGACAACTCAATAAACTGCTACTTTTTTTGTAGAAATTATTTTGAATTCCTGGTATTTTCATTGGGGTAAGATTCCTCCATAATAAATATATACGTACCACATATATTTCCATATCATTAAATTCTTGTTTTCATTACATTTTATTTTATTTTTGGAATTGGTTTTGAATATATATATATATATGTATATGTTTTTAACACCTATATCTTTTTATTTTATTGTATGTTTCAATTTTTTTCTTTATTGGACTTGAATCTGCAACCACTTGATTCTATATAAAATTCACTGCAATACTGTAATTACTAATCTCCTATGAAGCTCTGCCATAGACTTGGCAGAGAATTGGCCTTCAGTTTACCCTGGCTGTTACGGCAATGCTATTGCCATCCAGAGACTACATTGTGGGGCATTGAGCAATAGGCCTCAGAATGGACAATCCCTAGTTTGTAATCTCTTAAATGTCACTTTTATGATTGACTAAACACTCATATAAATATGAGATAGTAGGAAATGTATTTGTAATTCAAAAGTAAGTCTCCTGCTTGATCAACGTTTCTTAAAAAAAAGCATCTGTGTACCTGACAAAGGTCATGATCAATAACCAGAACATTGCACACTAATTTTTGGATTTCAAATAAATGTTCAACTATCTCATAATGCCTAGTTCTTTGGATTAACAATATACAACATATGGGTCCCTACAAGCGCACCATCCTGCTGGACTGCTACGCCTTAAAAGCAAACAGGATTTTAGTACTGCCTGCCTCATACAAGAGGATAAGCAGCTTTGATCAGAGCAAGCTCCGATTTCAGAATTTGCTCTCAGTTACCTATTATACAGAATCTGCCTTGTGAGTGCAATCCGGGGCGGACACGGACAGTCCTTTATTACACAGTGCCATGTCTTGTTATGTACAGTGATGTCCCTAACATATAGGATTATATAGATCCTGTTTTTTTCTATATACTGACCTCTCCTGTTAGATATATAATGCAATGATCGCTGATGGAACATTACATAGTAGATGAGTACACTATTGTTATGGTTTCCAATGGCAAGGAAACATCAGAAGCATAGAATAAACGGACAAGCTCTCGGGTGATGGAAACTAGAGCTGACCGCGATGCTAAACCTACACACCACACTAGAAGTAGCCAGGGGGCATTCCTGCGTTGTCTCTAGATGCCACGCGCCAGCCGGAGAACTAACTACCCCTGGTAGAAGAAAACACAGTCCTGGCTTGCCTCCAGAGAATGTCCCCACAGGAGATAGCAGCCGCCCACATATAATAACGGTGAGAGCAGATGAAAAGACACACGTAGTATGAAAGCAGATTTAGCACAGAGAGGCCCGCTAACTAAATAGCAGAAAGATACAACAGAGGACTTCGCGGTCAGCTGCAAAACCCTTCAAAACACCATCCTGAAATTACCTTAACTCATGTGACAACTCATGCCACTGGAGTGGTAATTTCAGCCCAACAAGAGCTTCCAGCTGCAGAGATTCACATAAGTGCAAACTGGACAAAACATACAAAAATAGACTTAAGGACTAAAGTGTCCAACTTAGCTGAGCAGAAAACTGGGAGCAGGAACATACAACAGAATCACTCTGGATACATTGATGGCCAGCATTAGAATGACTGAGGAGCAAGGTTAAATAGGATACTCCCACATCCTGATAGGAACAGGTGAACTGAGAAGGCAAAGCTTGCAGGACACCAGTACCACAAGAGACCACCGGGGGAGCCCACGAACCGAATCACAACAGTACCCCCCCTTAAGGAGGGGGCACCGAACCCTCACAAGAACCACCAGGGCGATCTGGATGAGCCCTATGAAAGGCACGGACCAAATCAGAAGCATGAACATCAGAAGCTGTAACCCAAGAATTATCCTCTTGACCGTAGCCCTTCCATTTCACCAGATATTGAAGTCTCCGTCTGGAAACACGGGAGTCCAAGATTTTCTCCACCACGTACTCCAATTCACCCTCAACCAGCACAGGAGCAGGAGGCTCAACAGAAGGCACAAGTGGTACCTCATACCTCCGCAATAATGACCGATGTTATGGATAGCAAAGGATGCTGGGAGGTCCAAACGAAAAGACACAGGGTTAAGAATTTCCAAAATCTTATAAGGACCGATGAACCGAGGCTTAAACTTAGGAGAAGAAACCCTCATAGGGACAAAACGGGAGGACAACCACACCAAGTTCCCAACACGAAGACGAGGACCAACACGACGATGGCGATTAGCAAAACGTTGAGTCTTCTCCTGGGACAACTCCAAATTGTCCACCACCTGCCCCCAAATACGATGCAACCTATCCACCATGGTATCCACTCCAGGACAATCCGAAGACTCCACCTGACCAGATGAAAAACGAGGATGGAACCCTGAATTGCAAAAGAAAGGGGAGACCAAAGTGGCAGAACTGGCCCGATTATTAAGGGCAAACTCAGCCAACGGCAAAAAGGAGACCCAGTCATCCTGATCAGCAGACACGAAACACCTCAAATAAGTCTCCAAGGTCTGATTAGTACGTTCCGTCTGGCCATTTGTCTGGGGATGAAATGCAGACGAAAAAGACAAATCAATGCCCATCCTGGCACAAAACGCCTGCCAAAATCTGGACACAAACTGGGATCCCCTGTCAGAAACGATATTCTCCGGAATACCATGCAGCCGAACCACATTCTGAAAAAACAGGGGCACCAACTCAGATGAGGAAGGCAGCTTGGGCAAGGGCACCAAATGAACCATCTTAGAAAAGCGGTCACACACCACCCAAATGACGGACATCTTCTGAGAAACAGGGAGATCAGAAATAAAATCCATAGAGATGTGTGTCCAAGGCCTCTTAGGAACAGGCAAGGGCACCAACAACCCACTAGCCCGAGAACAACAAGGCTTGGCCCGAGCACAAACATCGCAAGACTGCACAAAAGTACGCACGTCCCGAGACAGGGAAGGCCACCAGAAGGACCTAGCCACCAAATCTCTGGTACCAAAAATTCCCGGATGACCTGCCAACGCAGAAGAATGAACCTCCGAGATGACTCTATTGGTCCACTCATCCGGCACAAACAATCTACCAGGCGGACAACGATCAGGCCGATCCGCCTGAAACTCTTGTAAAGCACGTCGCAGGTCTGGGAAGACAGCAGACAATATCACCCCATCCTTAAGTATACCCGTAGGTTTAGAATCACCAGGGGAATCAGGTTCAAAACTCCTAGAAAGGGCATCCGCCTTCACATTCTTAGTACCCGGCAGATACGAAACCACAAAATTAAACCGGGAGAAAAACAACGACCAGCGCGCCTGTCTAGGATTCAGACGTCTGGCCGACTCAAGATAAATCAAATTTTTGTGATCAGTCAAGACCACCACCTGATGTTTAGCACCCTCAAGCCAATGACGCCACTCCTCGAATGCCCACTTCATCGCCAAAAGCTCCCGATTACCGACGTCATAATTTCGCTCGGCGGGCGAAAATTTTCGAGAAAAGAACGCACAAGGTCTCATCACTGAACAATCTGAACTTTTCTGCGACAAAACCGCCCCCGCTCCGATCTCGGAAGCATCAACTTCCACCTGAAAAGGAAGAGAAACATCAGGCTGGCACAACACCGGAGCAGAAGAAAAACGGCGCTTAAGCTCCCGAAAGGCCTCCACAGCAGCAGGAGACCAATCTGCAACATCAGCACCCTTTTTAGTCAAATCAGTCAAAGGTCTGACAACGCTAGAAAAACCAGTTATGAATCGACGATAAAAGTTAGCAAAGCCCAAAAATTTCTGAAGGCCCTTAAGAGAAGTCGGTTGCGTCCAGTCACAAATAGCCCGAACCTTCACAGGATCCATCTCAATAGAAGAGGGGGAAAAAATGTACCCCAAAAAAGAAATCTTCTGAACCCCAAAAACACACTTTGAACCTTTAACAAACAGAGAATTGGTCCGCAAAACCTGAAAAACCCTCCTAACTTGTTGAACATGAGATTCCCAGTCATCCGAAAAAATCAAGATATCGTCCAAATACACAATCATAAATTTATCCAGATATTCACGGAAAATATTGTGCATAAAAGACTGAAAGACCGAAGGGGCATTTGACAGACCAAAAGGCATCACCAAATACTCAAAATGGCCCTCGGGCGTATTAAATGCGGTTTTCCACTCATCCCCCTGCTTAATTCGCACCAAATTATACGCACCGCGAAGATCAATCTTAGAGAACCACTTCGCCCCCTCAATGCGAGCAAATAAATCTGTCAGCAATGGCAAAGGATACTGATACTTGACTGTGATCTTATTCAAGAGTCTATAATCAATACAAGGTCTCAAAGAACCATCGCTTTTAGCTACGAAAAAGAACCCCGCTCCAAGAGGAGACGAAGAAGGATGAATATGTCCCTTTTCCAAGGACTCCCTAATATACTCTCGCATGGCAGCATGTTCAGGTACAGACAGATTGAATAGACGACCCTTAGGAAATTTACTGCCAGGGATCAAATCTATGGCGCAATCGCAATCTCTGTGAGGAGGAAGAGAATTAAGAGTAGATTCCTCAAAAACCTCACGATAATCAGACAAAAACTCAGGAATTTCAGAGGGAATAGATGAAGCAATGGAGACCAAAGATGTGTCCCCATGATTTCCCTGACATCCCCAGCTTAGTACAGACATTGTTTTCCAGTCAAGGACTGGGTTATGAGTTTGCAACCATGGCAATCCCAGCACTAATACATCATGTAGATTATACAGTACAAGGAAGCAAATCACCTCTTGATGGTCTGGAGTCATACGCATAGTCACTTGTGTCCAGTATTGTGGTTTATTACTAGCCAATGGTGTAGAATCAATACCCTTTAAAGGTATAGGAACTTCCAGAGGCTCTAGATCAAACCCACAGCGCCTGGCAAAGGACCAATCCATAAGACTCAAAGCGGCGCCAGAATCCACATACGCATCCGCAACAATAGAAGATAACGAACAAATTAGAGTTACAGACAAAATAAACTTGGACTGCAAAGTGCCAATAGCAGAGGATTTATCAACTTTCTTTGTTCGTTTAGAGCATGCTGATATAACATGAGTAGAATTTCCACAATAGAAGCACAAATGATTTTTGCGCCTATAAATCTGTCGTTCGCTTCTGGACAGAAAGCTATCACATTGCATACTCTGTGGTGCCTCTTCAGAAGACACCGCCAACTGGTGCACAGGTTTGCGTTCCCGTAAACGCCGATCAATCTGAATTGCCATTGTCATGGACTCATTCAGACCAGTAGGCGCAGGAAACCCCACCATGACGTCTTTTACAGCATCAGAGAGACCTTCTCTGAAAATTGCCGCCAGAGCGCACTCATTCCACTGAGTAAGCACAGACCATTTTCGAAATTTTTGGCAATATATTTCAGCTTCATCTTGCCCCTGAGAGAGGGCTATTAGGGCTTTCTCAGCCTGAATCTCCAAATTTGGTTCCTCATAAAGCAACCCCAAAGCCAGAAAAAACGCATCCACATTGAGCAACGCAGGATCCCCTGGTGCCAATGAAAATGCCCAATTTTGGGGGTCACCCCGCAGTAAAGAAATAACAATTTTTACTTGCTGGGCAGGATCTCCAGCAGAATGAGATCTCAGCGAAAGAAACAATTTACAATTGTATTTAAAATTTAGAAAACAAGATCGATCTCCAGAAAAAAACTCCGGTATAGGAATTTTAGGTTCAGACCGAGGAGCATGTAACAAAAAATCTTGTATATTCTGAACTTTAGAGGCAAGATTATTCAAATTGGTAGCCAGACTCTGGGGATCCATATTTCAACAGATAAAGTCTGAGCCATTCAGGGGTTAAGAGGAGAGGAAAACAGGAGACTGCAATTAGAGCTGGAGTGCAACTTCAGAGGAAGGAAAAAAAAAAAGTTTCACACAGTTCCTTTTCTCTCCTGCTTCAGCCTATAGATTAAACATTCGGGCTGGCCATACTGTTATGGTTTCCAATGGCAAGGAAACATCAGAAGCATAGAATAAACGGACAAGCTCTCGGGTGATGGAAACTAGAGCTGACCGCGATGCTAAACCTACACACCACACTAGAAGTAGCCAGGGGGCATTCCTGCGTTGTCTCTAGATGCCACGCGCCAGCCGGAGAACTAACTACCCCTGGTAGAAGAAAACACAGTCCTGGCTTGCCTCCAGAGAATGTCCCCACAGGAGATAGCAGCCGCCCACATATAATAACGGTGAGAGCAGATGAAAAGACACACGTAGTATGAAAGCAGATTTAGCACAGAGAGGCCCGCTAACTAAATAGCAGAAAGATACAACAGAGGACTTCGCGGTCAGCTGCAAAACCCTTCAAAACACCATCCTGAAATTACCTTAACTCATGTGACAACTCATGCCACTGGAGTGGTAATTTCAGCCCAACAAGAGCTTCCAGCTGCAGAGATTCACATAAGTGCAAACTGGACAAAACATACAAAAATAGACTTAAGGACTAAAGTGTCCAACTTAGCTGAGCAGAAAACTGGGAGCAGGAACATACAACAGAATCACTCTGGATACATTGATGGCCAGCATTAGAATGACTGAGGAGCAAGGTTAAATAGGATACTCCCACATCCTGATAGGAACAGGTGAACTGAGAAGGCAAAGCTTGCAGGACACCAGTACCACAAGAGACCACCGGAGGAGCCCACGAACCGAATCACAACAGTACCCCCCCTTAAGGAGGGGGCACCGAACCCTCACAAGAACCACCAGGGCGATCTGGATGAGCCCTATGAAAGGCACGGACCAAATCAGAAGCATGAACATCAGAAGCTGTAACCCAAGAATTATCCTCTTGACCGTAGCCCTTCCATTTCACCAGATATTGAAGTCTCCGTCTGGAAACACGGGAGTCCAAGATTTTCTCCACCACGTACTCCAATTCACCCTCAACCAGCACAGGAGCAGGAGGCTCAACAGAAGGCACAAGTGGTACCTCATACCTCCGCAATAATGACCGATGTTATGGATAGCAAAGGATGCTGGGAGGTCCAAACGAAAAGACACAGGGTTAAGAATTTCCAAAATCTTATAAGGACCGATGAACCGAGGCTTAAACTTAGGAGAAGAAACCCTCATAGGGACAAAACGGGAGGACAACCACACCAAGTTCCCAACACGAAGACGAGGACCAACACGACGATGGCGATTAGCAAAACGTTGAGTCTTCTCCTGGGACAACTCCAAATTGTCCACCACCTGCCCCCAAATACGATGCAACCTATCCACCATGGTATCCACTCCAGGACAATCCGAAGACTCCACCTGACCAGATGAAAAACGAGGATGGAACCCTGAATTGCAAAAGAAAGGGGAGACCAAAGTGGCAGAACTGGCCCGATTATTAAGGGCAAACTCAGCCAACGGCAAAAAGGAGACCCAGTCATCCTGATCAGCAGACACGAAACACCTCAAATAAGTCTCCAAGGTCTGATTAGTACGTTCCGTCTGGCCATTTGTCTGGGGATGAAATGCAGACGAAAAAGACAAATCAATGCCCATCCTGGCACAAAACGCCTGCCAAAATCTGGACACAAACTGGGATCCCCTGTCGGAAACGATATTCTCCGGAATACCATGCAGCCGAACCACATTCTGAAAAAACAGGGGCACCAACTCAGATGAGGAAGGCAGCTTGGGCAAGGGCACCAAATGAACCATCTTAGAAAAGCGGTCACACACCACCCAAATGACGGACATCTTCTGAGAAACAGGGAGATCAGAAATAAAATCCATAGAGATGTGTGTCCAAGGCCTCTTAGGAACAGGCAAGGGCACCAACAACCCACTAGCCCGAGAACAACAAGGCTTGGCCCGAGCACAAACATCGCAAGACTGCACAAAAGTACGCACGTCCCGAGACAGGGAAGGCCACCAGAAGGACCTAGCCACCAAATCTCTGGTACCAAAAATTCCCGGATGACCTGCCAACGCAGAAGAATGAACCTCCGAGATGACTCTATTGGTCCACTCATCCGGCACAAACAATCTACCAGGCGGACAACGATCAGGCCGATCCGCCTGAAACTCTTGTAAAGCACGTCGCAGGTCTGGGAAGACAGCAGACAATATCACCCCATCCTTAAGTATACCCGTAGGTTTAGAATCACCAGGGGAATCAGGTTCAAAACTCCTAGAAAGGGCATCCGCCTTCACATTCTTAGTACCCGGCAGATACGAAACCACAAAATTAAACCGGGAGAAAAACAACGACCAGCGCGCCTGTCTAGGATTCAGACGTCTGGCCGACTCAAGATAAATCAAATTTTTGTGATCAGTCAAGACCACCACCTGATGTTTAGCACCCTCAAGCCAATGACGCCACTCCTCGAATGCCCACTTCATCGCCAAAAGCTCCCGATTACCGACGTCATAATTTCGCTCGGCGGGCGAAAATTTTCGAGAAAAGAACGCACAAGGTCTCATCACTGAACAATCTGAACTTTTCTGCGACAAAACCGCCCCCGCTCCGATCTCGGAAGCATCAACTTCCACCTGAAAAGGAAGAGAAACATCAGGCTGGCACAACACCGGAGCAGAAGAAAAACGGCGCTTAAGCTCCCGAAAGGCCTCCACAGCAGCAGGAGACCAATCTGCAACATCAGCACCCTTTTTAGTCAAATCAGTCAAAGGTCTGACAACGCTAGAAAAACCAGTTATGAATCGACGATAAAAGTTAGCAAAGCCCAAAAATTTCTGAAGGCCCTTAAGAGAAGTCGGTTGCGTCCAGTCACAAATAGCCCGAACCTTCACAGGATCCATCTCAATAGAAGAGGGGGAAAAAATGTACCCCAAAAAAGAAATCTTCTGAACCCCAAAAACACACTTTGAACCTTTAACAAACAGAGAATTGGTCCGCAAAACCTGAAAAACCCTCCTAACTTGTTGAACATGAGATTCCCAGTCATCCGAAAAAATCAAGATATCGTCCAAATACACAATCATAAATTTATCCAGATATTCACGGAAAATATTGTGCATAAAAGACTGAAAGACCGAAGGGGCATTTGACAGACCAAAAGGCATCACCAAATACTCAAAATGGCCCTCGGGCGTATTAAATGCGGTTTTCCACTCATCCCCCTGCTTAATTCGCACCAAATTATACGCACCGCGAAGATCAATCTTAGAGAACCACTTCGCCCCCTCAATGCGAGCAAATAAATCTGTCAGCAATGGCAAAGGATACTGATACTTGACTGTGATCTTATTCAAGAGTCTATAATCAATACAAGGTCTCAAAGAACCATCGCTTTTAGCTACGAAAAAGAACCCCGCTCCAAGAGGAGACAAAGAAGGATGAATATGTCCCTTTTCCAAGGACTCCCTAATATACTCTCGCATGGCAGCATGTTCAGGTACAGACAGATTGAATAGACGACCCTTAGGAAATTTACTGCCAGGGATCAAATCTATGGCGCAATCGCAATCTCTGTGAGGAGGAAGAGAATTAAGAGTAGATTCCTCAAAAACCTCACGATAATCAGACAAAAACTCAGGAATTTCAGAGGGAATAGATGAAGCAATGGAGACCAAAGATGTGTCCCCATGATTTCCCTGACATCCCCAGCTTAGTACAGACATTGTTTTCCAGTCAAGGACTGGGTTATGAGTTTGCAACCATGTCAATCCCAGCACTAATACATCATGTAGATTATACAGTACAAGGAAGCAAATCACCTCTTGATGGTCTGGAGTCATACGCATAGTCACTTGTGTCCAGTATTGTGGTTTATTACTAGCCAATGGTGTAGAATCAATACCCTTTAAAGGTATAGGAACTTCCAGAGGCTCTAGATCAAACCCACAGCGCCTGGCAAAGGACCAATCCATAAGACTCAAAGCGGCGCCAGAATCCACATACGCATCCGCAACAATAGAAGATAACGAACAAATTAGAGTTACAGACAAAATAAACTTGGACTGCAAAGTGCCAATAGCAGAGGATTTATCAACTTTCTTTGTTCGTTTAGAGCATGCTGATATAACATGAGTAGAATTTCCACAATAGAAGCACAAATGATTTTTGCGCCTATAAATCTGTCGTTCGCTTCTGGACAGAAAGCTATCACATTGCATACTCTGTGGTGCCTCTTCAGAAGACACCGCCAACTGGTGCACAGGTTTGCGTTCCCGTAAACGCCGATCAATCTGAATTGCCATTGTCATGGACTCATTCAGACCAGTAGGCGCAGGAAACCCCACCATGACGTCTTTTACAGCATCAGAGAGACCTTCTCTGAAAATTGCCGCCAGAGCGCACTCATTCCACTGAGTAAGCACAGACCATTTTCGAAATTTTTGGCAATATATTTCAGCTTCATCTTGCCCCTGAGAGAGGGCTATTAGGGCTTTCTCAGCCTGAATCTCCAAATTTGGTTCCTCATAAAGCAACCCCAAAGCCAGAAAAAACGCATCCACATTGAGCAACGCAGGATCCCCTGGTGCCAATGAAAATGCCCAATTTTGGGGGTCACCCCGCAGTAAAGAAATAACAATTTTTACTTGCTGGGCAGGATCTCCAGCAGAATGAGATCTCAGCGAAAGAAACAATTTACAATTGTATTTAAAATTTAGAAAACAAGATCGATCTCCAGAAAAAAACTCCGGTATAGGAATTTTAGGTTCAGACCGAGGAGCATGTAACAAAAAATCTTGTAGATTCTGAACTTTAGAGGCAAGATTATTCAAATTGGTAGCCAGACTCTGGGGATCCATATTTCAACAGATAAAGTCTGAGCCATTCAGGGGTTAAGAGGAGAGGAAAACAGGAGACTGCAATTAGAGCTGGAGTGCAACTTCAGAGGAAGGAAAAAAAAAAAGTTTCACACAGTTCCTTTTCTCTCCTGCTTCAGCCTATAGATTAAACATTCGGGCTGGCCATACTGTTATGGTTTCCAATGGCAAGGAAACATCAGAAGCATAGAATAAACGGACAAGCTCTCGGGTGATGGAAACTAGAGCTGACCGCGATGCTAAACCTACACACCACACTAGAAGTAGCCAGGGGGCATTCCTGCGTTGTCTCTAGATGCCACGCGCCAGCCGGAGAACTAACTACCCCTGGTAGAAGAAAACACAGTCCTGGCTTGCCTCCAGAGAATGTCCCCACAGGAGATAGCAGCCGCCCACATATAATAACGGTGAGAGCAGATGAAAAGACACACGTAGTATGAAAGCAGATTTAGCACAGAGAGGCCCGCTAACTAAATAGCAGAAAGATACAACAGAGGACTTCGCGGTCAGCTGCAAAACCCTTCAAAACACCATCCTGAAATTACCTTAACTCATGTGACAACTCATGCCACTGGAGTGGTAATTTCAGCCCAACAAGAGCTTCCAGCTGCAGAGATTCACATAAGTGCAAACTGGACAAAACATACAAAAATAGACTTAAGGACTAAAGTGTCCAACTTAGCTGAGCAGAAAACTGGGAGCAGGAACATACAACAGAATCACTCTGGATACATTGATGGCCAGCATTAGAATGACTGAGGAGCAAGGTTAAATAGGATACTCCCACATCCTGATAGGAACAGGTGAACTGAGAAGGCAAAGCTTGCAGGACACCAGTACCACAAGAGACCACCGGGGGAGCCCACGAACCGAATCACAACAGTACCCCCCCTTAAGGAGGGGGCACCGAACCCTCACAAGAACCACCAGGGCGATCTGGATGAGCCCTATGAAAGGCACGGACCAAATCAGAAGCATGAACATCAGAAGCTGTAACCCAAGAATTATCCTCTTGACCGTAGCCCTTCCATTTCACCAGATATTGAAGTCTCCGTCTGGAAACACGGGAGTCCAAGATTTTCTCCACCACGTACTCCAATTCACCCTCAACCAGCACAGGAGCAGGAGGCTCAACAGAAGGCACAAGTGGTACCTCATACCTCCGCAATAATGACCGATGTTATGGATAGCAAAGGATGCTGGGAGGTCCAAACGAAAAGACACAGGGTTAAGAATTTCCAAAATCTTATAAGGACCGATGAACCGAGGCTTAAACTTAGGAGAAGAAACCCTCATAGGGACAAAACGGGAGGACAACCACACCAAGTTCCCAACACGAAGACGAGGACCAACACGACGATGGCGATTAGCAAAACGTTGAGTCTTCTCCTGGGACAACTCCAAATTGTCCACCACCTGCCCCCAAATACGATGCAACCTATCCACCATGGTATCCACTCCAGGACAATCCGAAGACTCCACCTGACCAGATGAAAAACGAGGATGGAACCCTGAATTGCAAAAGAAAGGGGAGACCAAAGTGGCAGAACTGGCCCGATTATTAAGGGCAAACTCAGCCAACGGCAAAAAGGAGACCCAGTCATCCTGATCAGCAGACACGAAACACCTCAAATAAGTCTCCAAGGTCTGATTAGTACGTTCCGTCTGGCCATTTGTCTGGGGATGAAATGCAGACGAAAAAGACAAATCAATGCCCATCCTGGCACAAAACGCCTGCCAAAATCTGGACACAAACTGGGATCCCCTGTCGGAAACGATATTCTCCGGAATACCATGCAGCCGAACCACATTCTGAAAAAACAGGGGCACCAACTCAGATGAGGAAGGCAGCTTGGGCAAGGGCACCAAATGAACCATCTTAGAAAAGCGGTCACACACCACCCAAATGACGGACATCTTCTGAGAAACAGGGAGATCAGAAATAAAATCCATAGAGATGTGTGTCCAAGGCCTCTTAGGAACAGGCAAGGGCACCAACAACCCACTAGCCCGAGAACAACAAGGCTTGGCCCGAGCACAAACATCGCAAGACTGCACAAAAGTACGCACGTCCCGAGACAGGGAAGGCCACCAGAAGGACCTAGCCACCAAATCTCTGGTACCAAAAATTCCCGGATGACCTGCCAACGCAGAAGAATGAACCTCCGAGATGACTCTATTGGTCCACTCATCCGGCACAAACAATCTACCAGGCGGACAACGATCAGGCCGATCCGCCTGAAACTCTTGTAAAGCACGTCGCAGGTCTGGGAAGACAGCAGACAATATCACCCCATCCTTAAGTATACCCGTAGGTTTAGAATCACCAGGGGAATCAGGTTCAAAACTCCTAGAAAGGGCATCCGCCTTCACATTCTTAGTACCCGGCAGATACGAAACCACAAAATTAAACCGGGAGAAAAACAACGACCAGCGCGCCTGTCTAGGATTCAGACGTCTGGCCGACTCAAGATAAATCAAATTTTTGTGATCAGTCAAGACCACCACCTGATGTTTAGCACCCTCAAGCCAATGACGCCACTCCTCGAATGCCCACTTCATCGCCAAAAGCTCCCGATTACCGACGTCATAATTTCGCTCGGCGGGCGAAAATTTTCGAGAAAAGAACGCACAAGGTCTCATCACTGAACAATCTGAACTTTTCTGCGACAAAACCGCCCCCGCTCCGATCTCGGAAGCATCAACTTCCACCTGAAAAGGAAGAGAAACATCAGGCTGGCACAACACCGGAGCAGAAGAAAAACGGCGCTTAAGCTCCCGAAAGGCCTCCACAGCAGCAGGAGACCAATCTGCAACATCAGCACCCTTTTTAGTCAAATCAGTCAAAGGTCTGACAACGCTAGAAAAACCAGTTATGAATCGACGATAAAAGTTAGCAAAGCCCAAAAATTTCTGAAGGCCCTTAAGAGAAGTCGGTTGCGTCCAGTCACAAATAGCCCGAACCTTCACAGGATCCATCTCAATAGAAGAGGGGGAAAAAATGTACCCCAAAAAAGAAATCTTCTGAACCCCAAAAACACACTTTGAACCTTTAACAAACAGAGAATTGGTCCGCAAAACCTGAAAAACCCTCCTAACTTGTTGAACATGAGATTCCCAGTCATCCGAAAAAATCAAGATATCGTCCAAATACACAATCATAAATTTATCCAGATATTCACGGAAAATATTGTGCATAAAAGACTGAAAGACCGAAGGGGCATTTGACAGACCAAAAGGCATCACCAAATACTCAAAATGGCCCTCGGGCGTATTAAATGCGGTTTTCCACTCATCCCCCTGCTTAATTCGCACCAAATTATACGCACCGCGAAGATCAATCTTAGAGAACCACTTCGCCCCCTCAATGCGAGCAAATAAATCTGTCAGCAATGGCAAAGGATACTGATACTTGACTGTGATCTTATTCAAGAGTCTATAATCAATACAAGGTCTCAAAGAACCATCGCTTTTAGCTACGAAAAAACCCCGCTCCAAGAGGAGACGAAGAAGGATGAATATGTCCCTTTTCCAAGGACTCCCTAATATACTCTCGCATGGCAGCATGTTCAGGTACAGACAGATTGAATAGACGACCCTTAGGAAATTTACTGCCAGGGATCAAATCTATGGCGCAATCGCAATCTCTGTGAGGAGGAAGAGAATTAAGAGTAGATTCCTCAAAAACCTCACGATAATCAGACAAAAACTCAGGAATTTCAGAGGGAATAGATGAAGCAATGGAGACCAAAGATGTGTCCCCATGATTTCCCTGACATCCCCAGCTTAGTACAGACATTGTTTTCCAGTCAAGGACTGGGTTATGAGTTTGCAACCATGGCAATCCCAGCACTAATACATCATGTAGATTATACAGTACAAGGAAGCAAATCACCTCTTGATGGTCTGGAGTCATACGCATAGTCACTTGTGTCCAGTATTGTGGTTTATTACTAGCCAATGGTGTAGAATCAATACCCTTTAAAGGTATAGGAACTTCCAGAGGCTCTAGATCAAACCCACAGCGCCTGGCAAAGGACCAATCCATAAGACTCAAAGCGGCGCCAGAATCCACATACGCATCCGCAACAATAGAAGATAACGAACAAATTAGAGTTACAGACAAAATAAACTTGGACTGCAAAGTGCCAATAGCAGAGGATTTATCAACTTTCTTTGTTCGTTTAGAGCATGCTGATATAACATGAGTAGAATTTCCACAATAGAAGCACAAATGATTTTTGCGCCTATAAATCTGTCGTTCGCTTCTGGACAGAAAGCTATCACATTGCATACTCTGTGGTGCCTCTTCAGAAGACACCGCCAACTGGTGCACAGGTTTGCGTTCCCGTAAACGCCGATCAATCTGAATTGCCATTGTCATGGACTCATTCAGACCAGTAGGCGCAGGAAACCCCACCATGACGTCTTTTACAGCATCAGAGAGACCTTCTCTGAAAATTGCCGCCAGAGCGCACTCATTCCACTGAGTAAGCACAGACCATTTTCGAAATTTTTGGCAATATATTTCAGCTTCATCTTGCCCCTGAGAGAGGGCTATTAGGGCTTTCTCAGCCTGAATCTCCAAATTTGGTTCCTCATAAAGCAACCCCAAAGCCAGAAAAAACGCATCCACATTGAGCAACGCAGGATCCCCTGGTGCCAATGAAAATGCCCAATTTTGGGGGTCACCCCGCAGTAAAGAAATAACAATTTTTACTTGCTGGGCAGGATCTCCAGCAGAATGAGATCTCAGCGAAAGAAACAATTTACAATTGTATTTAAAATTTAGAAAACAAGATCGATCTCCAGAAAAAAACTCCGGTATAGGAATTTTAGGTTCAGACCGAGGAGCATGTAACAAAAAATCTTGTATATTCTGAACTTTAGAGGCAAGATTATTCAAATTGGTAGCCAGACTCTGGGGATCCATATTTCAACAGATAAAGTCTGAGCCATTCAGGGGTTAAGAGGAGAGGAAAACAGGAGACTGCAATTAGAGCTGGAGTGCAACTTCAGAGGAAGGAAAAAAAAAAAGTTTCACACAGTTCCTTTTCTCTCCTGCTTCAGCCTATAGATTAAACATTCGGGCTGGCCATACTGTTATGGTTTCCAATGGCAAGGAAACATCAGAAGCATAGAATAAACGGACAAGCTCTCGGGTGATGGAAACTAGAGCTGACCGCGATGCTAAACCTACACACCACACTAGAAGTAGCCAGGGGGCATTCCTGCGTTGTCTCTAGATGCCACGCGCCAGCCGGAGAACTAACTACCCCTGGTAGAAGAAAACACAGTCCTGGCTTGCCTCCAGAGAATGTCCCCACAGGAGATAGCAGCCGCCCACATATAATAACGGTGAGAGCAGATGAAAAGACACACGTAGTATGAAAGCAGATTTAGCACAGAGAGGCCCGCTAACTAAATAGCAGAAAGATACAACAGAGGACTTCGCGGTCAGCTGCAAAACCCTTCAAAACACCATCCTGAAATTACCTTAACTCATGTGACAACTCATGCCACTGGAGTGGTAATTTCAGCCCAACAAGAGCTTCCAGCTGCAGAGATTCACATAAGTGCAAACTGGACAAAACATACAAAAATAGACTTAAGGACTAAAGTGTCCAACTTAGCTGAGCAGAAAACTGGGAGCAGGAACATACAACAGAATCACTCTGGATACATTGATGGCCAGCATTAGAATGACTGAGGAGCAAGGTTAAATAGGATACTCCCACATCCTGATAGGAACAGGTGAACTGAGAAGGCAAAGCTTGCAGGACACCAGTACCACAAGAGACCACCGGGGGAGCCCACGAACCGAATCACGACAGTACCCCCCCTTAAGGAGGGGGCACCGAACCCTCACAAGAACCACCAGGGCGATCTGGATGAGCCCTATGAAAGGCACGGACCAAATCAGAAGCATGAACATCAGAAGCTGTAACCCAAGAATTATCCTCTTGACCGTAGCCCTTCCATTTCACCAGATATTGAAGTCTCCGTCTGGAAACACGGGAGTCCAAGATTTTCTCCACCACGTACTCCAATTCACCCTCAACCAGCACAGGAGCAGGAGGCTCAACAGAAGGCACAAGTGGTACCTCATACCTCCGCAATAATGACCGATGTTATGGATAGCAAAGGATGCTGGGAGGTCCAAACGAAAAGACACAGGGTTAAGAATTTCCAAAATCTTATAAGGACCGATGAACCGAGGCTTAAACTTAGGAGAAGAAACCCTCATAGGGACAAAACGGGAGGACAACCACACCAAGTTCCCAACACGAAGACGAGGACCAACACGACGATGGCGATTAGCAAAACGTTGAGTCTTCTCCTGGGACAACTCCAAATTGTCCACCACCTGCCCCCAAATACGATGCAACCTATCCACCATGGTATCCACTCCAGGACAATCCGAAGACTCCACCTGACCAGATGAAAAACGAGGATGGAACCCTGAATTGCAAAAGAAAGGGGAGACCAAAGTGGCAGAACTGGCCCGATTATTAAGGGCAAACTCAGCCAACGGCAAAAAGGAGACCCAGTCATCCTGATCAGCAGACACGAAACACCTCAAATAAGTCTCCAAGGTCTGATTAGTACGTTCCGTCTGGCCATTTGTCTGGGGATGAAATGCAGACGAAAAAGACAAATCAATGCCCATCCTGGCACAAAACGCCTGCCAAAATCTGGACACAAACTGGGATCCCCTGTCGGAAACGATATTCTCCGGAATACCATGCAGCCGAACCACATTCTGAAAAAACAGGGGCACCAACTCAGATGAGGAAGGCAGCTTGGGCAAGGGCACCAAATGAACCATCTTAGAAAAGCGGTCACACACCACCCAAATGACGGACATCTTCTGAGAAACAGGGAGATCAGAAATAAAATCCATAGAGATGTGTGTCCAAGGCCTCTTAGGAACAGGCAAGGGCACCAACAACCCACTAGCCCGAGAACAACAAGGCTTGGCCCGAGCACAAACATCGCAAGACTGCACAAAAGTACGCACGTCCCGAGACAGGGAAGGCCACCAGAAGGACCTAGCCACCAAATCTCTGGTACCAAAAATTCCCGGATGACCTGCCAACGCAGAAGAATGAACCTCCGAGATGACTCTATTGGTCCACTCATCCGGCACAAACAATCTACCAGGCGGACAACGATCAGGCCGATCCGCCTGAAACTCTTGTAAAGCACGTCGCAGGTCTGGGAAGACAGCAGACAATATCACCCCATCCTTAAGTATACCCGTAGGTTTAGAATCACCAGGGGAATCAGGTTCAAAACTCCTAGAAAGGGCATCCGCCTTCACATTCTTAGTACCCGGCAGATACGAAACCACAAAATTAAACCGGGAGAAAAACAACGACCAGCGCGCCTGTCTAGGATTCAGACGTCTGGCCGACTCAAGATAAATCAAATTTTTGTGATCAGTCAAGACCACCACCTGATGTTTAGCACCCTCAAGCCAATGACGCCACTCCTCGAATGCCCACTTCATCGCCAAAAGCTCCCGATTACCGACGTCATAATTTCGCTCGGCGGGCGAAAATTTTCGAGAAAAGAACGCACAAGGTCTCATCACTGAACAATCTGAACTTTTCTGCGACAAAACCGCCCCCGCTCCGATCTCGGAAGCATCAACTTCCACCTGAAAAGGAAGAGAAACATCAGGCTGGCACAACACCGGAGCAGAAGAAAAACGGCGCTTAAGCTCCCGAAAGGCCTCCACAGCAGCAGGAGACCAATCTGCAACATCAGCACCCTTTTTAGTCAAATCAGTCAAAGGTCTGACAACGCTAGAAAAACCAGTTATGAATCGACGATAAAAGTTAGCAAAGCCCAAAAATTTCTGAAGGCCCTTAAGAGAAGTCGGTTGCGTCCAGTCACAAATAGCCCGAACCTTCACAGGATCCATCTCAATAGAAGAGGGGGAAAAAATGTACCCCAAAAAAGAAATCTTCTGAACCCCAAAAACACACTTTGAACCTTTAACAAACAGAGAATTGGTCCGCAAAACCTGAAAAACCCTCCTAACTTGTTGAACATGAGATTCCCAGTCATCCGAAAAAATCAAGATATCGTCCAAATACACAATCATAAATTTATCCAGATATTCACGGAAAATATTGTGCATAAAAGACTGAAAGACCGAAGGGGCATTTGACAGACCAAAAGGCATCACCAAATACTCAAAATGGCCCTCGGGCGTATTAAATGCGGTTTTCCACTCATCCCCCTGCTTAATTCGCACCAAATTATACGCACCGCGAAGATCAATCTTAGAGAACCACTTCGCCCCCTCAATGCGAGCAAATAAATCTGTCAGCAATGGCAAAGGATACTGATACTTGACTGTGATCTTATTCAAGAGTCTATAATCAATACAAGGTCTCAAAGAACCATCGCTTTTAGCTACGAAAAAGAACCCCGCTCCAAGAGGAGACGAAGAAGGATGAATATGTCCCTTTTCCAAGGACTCCCTAATATACTCTCGCATGGCAGCATGTTCAGGTACAGACAGATTGAATAGACGACCCTTAGGAAATTTACTGCCAGGGATCAAATCTATGGCGCAATCGCAATCTCTGTGAGGAGGAAGAGAATTAAGAGTAGATTCCTCAAAAACCTCACGATAATCAGACAAAAACTCAGGAATTTCAGAGGGAATAGATGAAGCAATGGAGACCAAAGATGTGTCCCCATGATTTCCCTGACATCCCCAGCTTAGTACAGACATTGTTTTCCAGTCAAGGACTGGGTTATGAGTTTGCAACCATGGCAATCCCAGCACTAATACATCATGTAGATTATACAGTACAAGGAAGCAAATCACCTCTTGATGGTCTGGAGTCATACGCATAGTCACTTGTGTCCAGTATTGTGGTTTATTACTAGCCAATGGTGTAGAATCAATACCCTTTAAAGGTATAGGAACTTCCAGAGGCTCTAGATCAAACCCACAGCGCCTGGCAAAGGACCAATCCATAAGACTCAAAGCGGCGCCAGAATCCACATACGCATCCGCAACAATAGAAGATAACGAACAAATTAGAGTTACAGACAAAATAAACTTGGACTGCAAAGTGCCAATAGCAGAGGATTTATCAACTTTCTTTGTTCGTTTAGAGCATGCTGATATAACATGAGTAGAATTTCCACAATAGAAGCACAAATGATTTTTGCGCCTATAAATCTGTCGTTCGCTTCTGGACAGAAAGCTATCACATTGCATACTCTGTGGTGCCTCTTCAGAAGACACCGCCAACTGGTGCACAGGTTTGCGTTCCCGTAAACGCCGATCAATCTGAATTGCCATTGTCATGGACTCATTCAGACCAGTAGGCGCAGGAAACCCCACCATGACGTCTTTTACAGCATCAGAGAGACCTTCTCTGAAAATTGCCGCCAGAGCGCACTCATTCCACTGAGTAAGCACAGACCATTTTCGAAATTTTTGGCAATATATTTCAGCTTCATCTTGCCCCTGAGAGAGGGCTATTAGGGCTTTCTCAGCCTGAATCTCCAAATTTGGTTCCTCATAAAGCAACCCCAAAGCCAGAAAAAACGCATCCACATTGAGCAACGCAGGATCCCCTGGTGCCAATGAAAATGCCCAATTTTGGGGGTCACCCCGCAGTAAAGAAATAACAATTTTTACTTGCTGGGCAGGATCTCCAGCAGAATGAGATCTCAGCGAAAGAAACAATTTACAATTGTATTTAAAATTTAGAAAACAAGATCGATCTCCAGAAAAAAACTCCGGTATAGGAATTTTAGGTTCAGACCGAGGAGCATGTAACAAAAAATCTTGTATATTCTGAACTTTAGAGGCAAGATTATTCAAATTGGTAGCCAGACTCTGGGGATCCATATTTCAACAGATAAAGTCTGAGCCATTCAGGGGTTAAGAGGAGAGGAAAACAGGAGACTGCAATTAGAGCTGGAGTGCAACTTCAGAGGAAGGAAAAAAAAAAAGTTTCACACAGTTCCTTTTCTCTCCTGCTTCAGCCTATAGATTAAACATTCGGGCTGGCCATACTGTTATGGTTTCCAATGGCAAGGAAACATCAGAAGCATAGAATAAACGGACAAGCTCTCGGGTGATGGAAACTAGAGCTGACCGCGATGCTAAACCTACACACCACACTAGAAGTAGCCAGGGGGCATTCCTGCGTTGTCTCTAGATGCCACGCGCCAGCCGGAGAACTAACTACCCCTGGTAGAAGAAAACACAGTCCTGGCTTGCCTCCAGAGAATGTCCCCACAGGAGATAGCAGCCGCCCACATATAATAACGGTGAGAGCAGATGAAAAGACACACGTAGTATGAAAGCAGATTTAGCACAGAGAGGCCCGCTAACTAAATAGCAGAAAGATACAACAGAGGACTTCGCGGTCAGCTGCAAAACCCTTCAAAACACCATCCTGAAATTACCTTAACTCATGTGACAACTCATGCCACTGGAGTGGTAATTTCAGCCCAACAAGAGCTTCCAGCTGCAGAGATTCACATAAGTGCAAACTGGACAAAACATACAAAAATAGACTTAAGGACTAAAGTGTCCAACTTAGCTGAGCAGAAAACTGGGAGCAGGAACATACAACAGAATCACTCTGGATACATTGATGGCCAGCATTAGAATGACTGAGGAGCAAGGTTAAATAGGATACTCCCACATCCTGATAGGAACAGGTGAACTGAGAAGGCAAAGCTTGCAGGACACCAGTACCACAAGAGACCACCGGGGGAGCCCACGAACCGAATCACAACAGTACCCCCCCTTAAGGAGGGGGCACCGAACCCTCACAAGAACCACCAGGGCGATCTGGATGAGCCCTATGAAAGGCACGGACCAAATCAGAAGCATGAACATCAGAAGCTGTAACCCAAGAATTATCCTCTTGACCGTAGCCCTTCCATTTCACCAGATATTGAAGTCTCCGTCTGGAAACACGGGAGTCCAAGATTTTCTCCACCACGTACTCCAATTCACCCTCAACCAGCACAGGAGCAGGAGGCTCAACAGAAGGCACAAGTGGTACCTCATACCTCCGCAATAATGACCGATGTTATGGATAGCAAAGGATGCTGGGAGGTCCAAACGAAAAGACACAGGGTTAAGAATTTCCAAAATCTTATAAGGACCGATGAACCGAGGCTTAAACTTAGGAGAAGAAACCCTCATAGGGACAAAACGGGAGGACAACCACACCAAGTTCCCAACACGAAGACGAGGACCAACACGACGATGGCGATTAGCAAAACGTTGAGTCTTCTCCTGGGACAACTCCAAATTGTCCACCACCTGCCCCCAAATACGATGCAACCTATCCACCATGGTATCCACTCCAGGACAATCCGAAGACTCCACCTGACCAGATGAAAAACAAGGATGGAACCCTGAATTGCAAAAGAAAGGGGAGACCAAAGTGGCAGAACTGGCCCGATTATTAAGGGCAAACTCAGCCAACGGCAAAAAGGAGACCCAGTCATCCTGATCAGCAGACACGAAACACCTCAAATAAGTCTCCAAGGTCTGATTAGTACGTTCCGTCTGGCCATTTGTCTGGGGATGAAATGCAGACGAAAAAGACAAATCAATGCCCATCCTGGCACAAAACGCCTGCCAAAATCTGGACACAAACTGGGATCCCCTGTCGGAAACGATATTCTCCGGAATACCATGCAGCCGAACCACATTCTGAAAAAACAGGGGCACCAACTCAGATGAGGAAGGCAGCTTGGGCAAGGGCACCAAATGAACCATCTTAGAAAAGCGGTCACACACCACCCAAATGACGGACATCTTCTGAGAAACAGGGAGATCAGAAATAAAATCCATAGAGATGTGTGTCCAAGGCCTCTTAGGAACAGGCAAGGGCACCAACAACCCACTAGCCCGAGAACAACAAGGCTTGGCCCGAGCACAAACATCGCAAGACTGCACAAAAGTACGCACGTCCCGAGACAGGGAAGGCCACCAGAAGGACCTAGCCACCAAATCTCTGGTACCAAAAATTCCCGGATGACCTGCCAACGCAGAAGAATGAACCTCCGAGATGACTCTATTGGTCCACTCATCCGGCACAAACAATCTACCAGGCGGACAACGATCAGGCCGATCCGCCTGAAACTCTTGTAAAGCACGTCGCAGGTCTGGGAAGACAGCAGACAATATCACCCCATCCTTAAGTATACCCGTAGGTTTAGAATCACCAGGGGAATCAGGTTCAAAACTCCTAGAAAGGGCATCCGCCTTCACATTCTTAGTACCCGGCAGATACGAAACCACAAAATTAAACCGGGAGAAAAACAACGACCAGCGCGCCTGTCTAGGATTCAGACGTCTGGCCGACTCAAGATAAATCAAATTTTTGTGATCAGTCAAGACCACCACCTGATGTTTAGCACCCTCAAGCCAATGACGCCACTCCTCGAATGCCCACTTCATCGCCAAAAGCTCCCGATTACCGACGTCATAATTTCGCTCGGCGGGCGAAAATTTTCGAGAAAAGAACGCACAAGGTCTCATCACTGAACAATCTGAACTTTTCTGCGACAAAACCGCCCCCGCTCCGATCTCGGAAGCATCAACTTCCACCTGAAAAGGAAGAGAAACATCAGGCTGGCACAACACCGGAGCAGAAGAAAAACGGCGCTTAAGCTCCCGAAAGGCCTCCACAGCAGCAGGAGACCAATCTGCAACATCAGCACCCTTTTTAGTCAAATCAGTCAAAGGTCTGACAATGCTAGAAAAACCAGTTATGAATCGACGATAAAAGTTAGCAAAGCCCAAAAATTTCTGAAGGCCCTTAAGAGAAGTCGGTTGCGTCCAGTCACAAATAGCCCGAACCTTCACAGGATCCATCTCAATAGAAGAGGGGGAAAAAATGTACCCCAAAAAAGAAATCTTCTGAACCCCAAAAACACACTTTGAACCTTTAACAAACAGAGAATTGGTCCGCAAAACCTGAAAAACCCTCCTAACTTGTTGAACATGAGATTCCCAGTCATCCGAAAAAATCAAGATATCGTCCAAATACACAATCATAAATTTATCCAGATATTCACGGAAAATATTGTGCATAAAAGACTGAAAGACCGAAGGGGCATTTGACAGACCAAAAGGCATCACCAAATACTCAAAATGGCCCTCGGGCGTATTAAATGCGGTTTTCCACTCATCCCCCTGCTTAATTCGCACCAAATTATACGCACCGCGAAGATCAATCTTAGAGAACCACTTCGCCCCCTCAATGCGAGCAAATAAATCTGTCAGCAATGGCAAAGGATACTGATACTTGACTGTGATCTTATTCAAGAGTCTATAATCAATACAAGGTCTCAAAGAACCATCGCTTTTAGCTACGAAAAAGAACCCCGCTCCAAGAGGAGACGAAGAAGGATGAATATGTCCCTTTTCCAAGGACTCCCTAATATACTCTCGCATGGCAGCATGTTCAGGTACAGACAGATTGAATAGACGACCCTTAGGAAATTTACTGCCAGGGATCAAATCTATGGCGCAATCGCAATCTCTGTGAGGAGGAAGAGAATTAAGAGTAGATTCCTCAAAAACCTCACGATAATCAGACAAAAACTCAGGAATTTCAGAGGGAATAGATGAAGCAATGGAGACCAAAGATGTGTCCCCATGATTTCCCTGACATCCCCAGCTTAGTACAGACATTGTTTTCCAGTCAAGGACTGGGTTATGAGTTTGCAACCATGGCAATCCCAGCACTAATACATCATGTAGATTATACAGTACAAGGAAGCAAATCACCTCTTGATGGTCTGGAGTCATACGC
The DNA here is from genome assembly GCF_051348905.1 of Ranitomeya variabilis. Classification (NCBI taxonomy): domain Eukaryota; kingdom Metazoa; phylum Chordata; class Amphibia; order Anura; family Dendrobatidae; genus Ranitomeya; species Ranitomeya variabilis. The sequence continues at coordinate 149,947,959 of NC_135234.1, read as the reverse complement.
ATAGTCACTTGTGTCCAGTATTGTGGTTTATTACTAGCCAATGGTGTAGAATCAATACCCTTTAAAGGTATAGGAACTTCCAGAGGCTCTAGATCAAACCCACAGCGCCTGGCAAAGGACCAATCCATAAGACTCAAAGCGGCGCCAGAATCCACATACGCATCCGCAACAATAGAAGATAACGAACAAATTAGAGTTACAGACAAAATAAACTTGGACTGCAAAGTGCCAATAGCAGAGGATTTATCAACTTTCTTTGTTCGTTTAGAGCATGCTGATATAACATGAGTAGAATTTCCACAATAGAAGCACAAATGATTTTTGCGCCTATAAATCTGTCGTTCGCTTCTGGACAGAAAGCTATCACATTGCATACTCTGTGGTGCCTCTTCAGAAGACACCGCCAACTGGTGCACAGGTTTGCGTTCCCGTAAACGCCGATCAATCTGAATTGCCATTGTCATGGACTCATTCAGACCAGTAGGCGCAGGAAACCCCACCATGACGTCTTTTACAGCATCAGAGAGACCTTCTCTGAAAATTGCCGCCAGAGCGCACTCATTCCACTGAGTAAGCACAGACCATTTTCGAAATTTTTGGCAATATATTTCAGCTTCATCTTGCCCCTGAGAGAGGGCTATTAGGGCTTTCTCAGCCTGAATCTCCAAATTTGGTTCCTCATAAAGCAACCCCAAAGCCAGAAAAAACGCATCCACATTGAGCAACGCAGGATCCCCTGGTGCCAATGAAAATGCCCAATTTTGGGGGTCACCCCGCAGTAAAGAAATAACAATTTTTACTTGCTGGGCAGGATCTCCAGCAGAATGAGATCTCAGCGAAAGAAACAATTTACAATTGTATTTAAAATTTAGAAAACAAGATCGATCTCCAGAAAAAAACTCCGGTATAGGAATTTTAGGTTCAGACCGAGGAGCATGTAACAAAAAATCTTGTATATTCTGAACTTTAGAGGCAAGATTATTCAAATTGGTAGCCAGACTCTGGGGATCCATATTTCAACAGATAAAGTCTGAGCCATTCAGGGGTTAAGAGGAGAGGAAAACAGGAGACTGCAATTAGAGCTGGAGTGCAACTTCAGAGGAAGGAAAAAAAAAAAGTTTCACACAGTTCCTTTTCTCTCCTGCTTCAGCCTATAGATTAAACATTCGGGCTGGCCATACTGTTATGGTTTCCAATGGCAAGGAAACATCAGAAGCATAGAATAAACGGACAAGCTCTCGGGTGATGGAAACTAGAGCTGACCGCGATGCTAAACCTACACACCACACTAGAAGTAGCCAGGGGGCATTCCTGCGTTGTCTCTAGATGCCACGCGCCAGCCGGAGAACTAACTACCCCTGGTAGAAGAAAACACAGTCCTGGCTTGCCTCCAGAGAATGTCCCCACAGGAGATAGCAGCCGCCCACATATAATAACGGTGAGAGCAGATGAAAAGACACACGTAGTATGAAAGCAGATTTAGCACAGAGAGGCCCGCTAACTAAATAGCAGAAAGATACAACAGAGGACTTCGCGGTCAGCTGCAAAACCCTTCAAAACACCATCCTGAAATTACCTTAACTCATGTGACAACTCATGCCACTGGAGTGGTAATTTCAGCCCAACAAGAGCTTCCAGCTGCAGAGATTCACATAAGTGCAAACTGGACAAAACATACAAAAATAGACTTAAGGACTAAAGTGTCCAACTTAGCTGAGCAGAAAACTGGGAGCAGGAACATACAACAGAATCACTCTGGATACATTGATGGCCAGCATTAGAATGACTGAGGAGCAAGGTTAAATAGGATACTCCCACATCCTGATAGGAACAGGTGAACTGAGAAGGCAAAGCTTGCAGGACACCAGTACCACAAGAGACCACCGGGGGAGCCCACGAACCGAATCACAACAGTACCCCCCCTTAAGGAGGGGGCACCGAACCCTCACAAGAACCACCAGGGCGATCTGGATGAGCCCTATGAAAGGCACGGACCAAATCAGAAGCATGAACATCAGAAGCTGTAACCCAAGAATTATCCTCTTGACCGTAGCCCTTCCATTTCACCAGATATTGAAGTCTCCGTCTGGAAACACGGGAGTCCAAGATTTTCTCCACCACGTACTCCAATTCACCCTCAACCAGCACAGGAGCAGGAGGCTCAACAGAAGGCACAAGTGGTACCTCATACCTCCGCAATAATGACCGATGTTATGGATAGCAAAGGATGCTGGGAGGTCCAAACGAAAAGACACAGGGTTAAGAATTTCCAAAATCTTATAAGGACCGATGAACCGAGGCTTAAACTTAGGAGAAGAAACCCTCATGGGGACAAAACGGGAGGACAACCACACCAAGTTCCCAACACGAAGACGAGGACCAACACGACGATGGCGATTAGCAAAACGTTGAGTCTTCTCCTGGGACAACTCCAAATTGTCCACCACCTGCCCCCAAATACGATGCAACCTATCCACCATGGTATCCACTCCAGGACAATCCGAAGACTCCACCTGACCAGATGAAAAACGAGGATGGAACCCTGAATTGCAAAAGAAAGGGGAGACCAAAGTGGCAGAACTGGCCCGATTATTAAGGGCAAACTCAGCCAACGGCAAAAAGGAGACCCAGTCATCCTGATCAGCAGACACGAAACACCTCAAATAAGTCTCCAAGGTCTGATTAGTACGTTCCGTCTGGCCATTTGTCTGGGGATGAAATGCAGACGAAAAAGACAAATCAATGCCCATCCTGGCACAAAACGCCTGCCAAAATCTGGACACAAACTGGGATCCCCTGTCGGAAACGATATTCTCCGGAATACCATGCAGCCGAACCACATTCTGAAAAAACAGGGGCACCAACTCAGATGAGGAAGGCAGCTTGGGCAAGGGCACCAAATGAACCATCTTAGAAAAGCGGTCACACACCACCCAAATGACGGACATCTTCTGAGAAACAGGGAGATCAGAAATAAAATCCATAGAGATGTGTGTCCAAGGCCTCTTAGGAACAGGCAAGGGCACCAACAACCCACTAGCCCGAGAACAACAAGGCTTGGCCCGAGCACAAACATCGCAAGACTGCACAAAAGTACGCACGTCCCGAGACAGGGAAGGCCACCAGAAGGACCTAGCCACCAAATCTCTGGTACCAAAAATTCCCGGATGACCTGCCAACGCAGAAGAATGAACCTCCGAGATGACTCTATTGGTCCACTCATCCGGCACAAACAATCTACCAGGCGGACAACGATCAGGCCGATCCGCCTGAAACTCTTGTAAAGCACGTCGCAGGTCTGGGAAGACAGCAGACAATATCACCCCATCCTTAAGTATACCCGTAGGTTTAGAATCACCAGGGGAATCAGGTTCAAAACTCCTAGAAAGGGCATCCGCCTTCACATTCTTAGTACCCGGCAGATACGAAACCACAAAATTAAACCGGGAGAAAAACAACGACCAGCGCGCCTGTCTAGGATTCAGACGTCTGGCCGACTCAAGATAAATCAAATTTTTGTGATCAGTCAAGACCACCACCTGATGTTTAGCACCCTCAAGCCAATGACGCCACTCCTCGAATGCCCACTTCATCGCCAAAAGCTCCCGATTACCGACGTCATAATTTCGCTCGGCGGGCGAAAATTTTCGAGAAAAGAACGCACAAGGTCTCATCACTGAACAATCTGAACTTTTCTGCGACAAAACCGCCCCCGCTCCGATCTCGGAAGCATCAACTTCCACCTGAAAAGGAAGAGAAACATCAGGCTGGCACAACACCGGAGCAGAAGAAAAACGGCGCTTAAGCTCCCGAAAGGCCTCCACAGCAGCAGGAGACCAATCTGCAACATCAGCACCCTTTTTAGTCAAATCAGTCAAAGGTCTGACAACGCTAGAAAAACCAGTTATGAATCGACGATAAAAGTTAGCAAAGCCCAAAAATTTCTGAAGGCCCTTAAGAGAAGTCGGTTGCGTCCAGTCACAAATAGCCCGAACCTTCACAGGATCCATCTCAATAGAAGAGGGGGAAAAAATGTACCCCAAAAAAGAAATCTTCTGAACCCCAAAAACACACTTTGAACCTTTAACAAACAGAGAATTGGTCCGCAAAACCTGAAAAACCCTCCTAACTTGTTGAACATGAGATTCCCAGTCATCCGAAAAAATCAAGATATCGTCCAAATACACAATCATAAATTTATCCAGATATTCACGGAAAATATTGTGCATAAAAGACTGAAAGACCGAAGGGGCATTTGACAGACCAAAAGGCATCACCAAATACTCAAAATGGCCCTCGGGCGTATTAAATGCGGTTTTCCACTCATCCCCCTGCTTAATTCGCACCAAATTATACGCACCGCGAAGATCAATCTTAGAGAACCACTTCGCCCCCTCAATGCGAGCAAATAAATCTGTCAGCAATGGCAAAGGATACTGATACTTGACTGTGATCTTATTCAAGAGTCTATAATCAATACAAGGTCTCAAAGAACCATCGCTTTTAGCTACGAAAAAGAACCCCGCTCCAAGAGGAGACGAAGAAGGATGAATATGTCCCTTTTCCAAGGACTCCCTAATATACTCTCGCATGGCAGCATGTTCAGGTACAGACAGATTGAATAGACGACCCTTAGGAAATTTACTGCCAGGGATCAAATCTATGGCGCAATCGCAATCTCTGTGAGGAGGAAGAGAATTAAGAGTAGATTCCTCAAAAACCTCACGATAATCAGACAAAAACTCAGGAATTTCAGAGGGAATAGATGAAGCAATGGAGACCAAAGATGTGTCCCCATGATTTCCCTGACATCCCCAGCTTAGTACAGACATTGTTTTCCAGTCAAGGACTGGGTTATGAGTTTGCAACCATGGCAATCCCAGCACTAATACATCATGTAGATTATACAGTACAAGGAAGCAAATCACCTCTTGATGGTCTGGAGTCATACGCATAGTCACTTGTGTCCAGTATTGTGGTTTATTACTAGCCAATGGTGTAGAATCAATACCCTTTAAAGGTATAGGAACTTCCAGAGGCTCTAGATCAAACCCACAGCGCCTGGCAAAGGACCAATCCATAAGACTCAAAGCGGCGCCAGAATCCACATACGCATCCGCAACAATAGAAGATAACGAACAAATTAGAGTTACAGACAAAATAAACTTGGACTGCAAAGTGCCAATAGCAGAGGATTTATCAACTTTCTTTGTTCGTTTAGAGCATGCTGATATAACATGAGTAGAATTTCCACAATAGAAGCACAAATGATTTTTGCGCCTATAAATCTGTCGTTCGCTTCTGGACAGAAAGCTATCACATTGCATACTCTGTGGTGCCTCTTCAGAAGACACCGCCAACTGGTGCACAGGTTTGCGTTCCCGTAAACGCCGATCAATCTGAATTGCCATTGTCATGGACTCATTCAGACCAGTAGGCGCAGGAAACCCCACCATGACGTCTTTTACAGCATCAGAGAGACCTTCTCTGAAAATTGCCGCCAGAGTGCACTCATTCCACTGAGTAAGCACAGACCATTTTCGAAATTTTTGGCAATATATTTCAGCTTCATCTTGCCCCTGAGAGAGGGCTATTAGGGCTTTCTCAGCCTGAATCTCCAAATTTGGTTCCTCATAAAGCAACCCCAAAGCCAGAAAAAACGCATCCACATTGAGCAACGCAGGATCCCCTGGTGCCAATGAAAATGCCCAATTTTGGGGGTCACCCCGCAGTAAAGAAATAACAATTTTTACTTGCTGGGCAGGATCTCCAGCAGAATGAGATCTCAGCGAAAGAAACAATTTACAATTGTATTTAAAATTTAGAAAACAAGATCGATCTCCAGAAAAAAACTCCGGTATAGGAATTTTAGGTTCAGACCGAGGAGCATGTAACAAAAAATCTTGTATATTCTGAACTTTAGAGGCAAGATTATTCAAATTGGTAGCCAGACTCTGGGGATCCATATTTCAACAGATAAAGTCTGAGCCATTCAGGGGTTAAGAGGAGAGGAAAACAGGAGACTGCAATTAGAGCTGGAGTGCAACTTCAGAGGAAGGAAAAAAAAAAAGTTTCACACAGTTCCTTTTCTCTCCTGCTTCAGCCTATAGATTAAACATTCGGGCTGGCCATACTGTTATGGTTTCCAATGGCAAGGAAACATCAGAAGCATAGAATAAACGGACAAGCTCTCGGGTGATGGAAACTAGAGCTGACCGCAATGCTAAACCTACACACCACACTAGAAGTAGCCAGGGGGCATTCCTGCGTTGTCTCTAGATGCCACGCGCCAGCCGGAGAACTAACTACCCCTGGTAGAAGAAAACACAGTCCTGGCTTGCCTCCAGAGAATGTCCCCACAGGAGATAGCAGCCGCCCACATATAATAACGGTGAGAGCAGATGAAAAGACACACGTAGTATGAAAGCAGATTTAGCACAGAGAGGCCCGCTAACTAAATAGCAGAAAGATACAACAGAGGACTTCGCGGTCAGCTGCAAAACCCTTCAAAACACCATCCTGAAATTACCTTAACTCATGTGACAACTCATGCCACTGGAGTGGTAATTTCAGCCCAACAAGAGCTTCCAGCTGCAGAGATTCACATAAGTGCAAACTGGACAAAACATACAAAAATAGACTTAAGGACTAAAGTGTCCAACTTAGCTGAGCAGAAAACTGGGAGCAGGAACATACAACAGAATCACTCTGGATACATTGATGGCCAGCATTAGAATGACTGAGGAGCAAGGTTAAATAGGATACTCCCACATCCTGATAGGAACAGGTGAACTGAGAAGGCAAAGCTTGCAGGACACCAGTACCACAAGAGACCACCGGGGGAGCCCACGAACCGAATCACAACAGTACCCCCCCTTAAGGAGGGGGCACCGAACCCTCACAAGAACCACCAGGGCGATCTGGATGAGCCCTATGAAAGGCACGGACCAAATCAGAAGCATGAACATCAGAAGCTGTAACCCAAGAATTATCCTCTTGACCGTAGCCCTTCCATTTCACCAGATATTGAAGTCTCCGTCTGGAAACACGGGAGTCCAAGATTTTCTCCACCACGTACTCCAATTCACCCTCAACCAGCACAGGAGCAGGAGGCTCAACAGAAGGCACAAGTGGTACCTCATACCTCCGCAATAATGACCGATGTTATGGATAGCAAAGGATGCTGGGAGGTCCAAACGAAAAGACACAGGGTTAAGAATTTCCAAAATCTTATAAGGACCGATGAACCGAGGCTTAAACTTAGGAGAAGAAACCCTCATAGGGACAAAACGGGAGGACAACCACACCAAGTTCCCAACACGAAGACGAGGACCAACACGACGATGGCGATTAGCAAAACGTTGAGTCTTCTCCTGGGACAACTCCAAATTGTCCACCACCTGCCCCCAAATACGATGCAACCTATCCACCATGGTATCCACTCCAGGACAATCCGAAGACTCCACCTGACCAGATGAAAAACGAGGATGGAACCCTGAATTGCAAAAGAAAGGGGAGACCAAAGTGGCAGAACTGGCCCGATTATTAAGGGCAAACTCAGCCAACGGCAAAAAGGAGACCCAGTCATCCTGATCAGCAGACACGAAACACCTCAAATAAGTCTCCAAGGTCTGATTAGTACGTTCCGTCTGGCCATTTGTCTGGGGATGAAATGCAGACGAAAAAGACAAATCAATGCCCATCCTGGCACAAAACGCCTGCCAAAATCTGGACACAAACTGGGATCCCCTGTCGGAAACGATATTCTCCGGAATACCATGCAGCCGAACCACATTCTGAAAAAACAGGGGCACCAACTCAGATGAGGAAGGCAGCTTGGGCAAGGGCACCAAATGAACCATCTTAGAAAAGCGGTCACACACCACCCAAATGACGGACATCTTCTGAGAAACAGGGAGATCAGAAATAAAATCCATAGAGATGTGTGTCCAAGGCCTCTTAGGAACAGGCAAGGGCACCAACAACCCACTAGCCCGAGAACAACAAGGCTTGGCCCGAGCACAAACATCGCAAGACTGCACAAAAGTACGCACGTCCCGAGACAGGGAAGGCCACCAGAAGGACCTAGCCACCAAATCTCTGGTACCAAAAATTCCCGGATGACCTGCCAACGCAGAAGAATGAACCTCCGAGATGACTCTATTGGTCCACTCATCCGGCACAAACAATCTACCAGGCGGACAACGATCAGGCCGATCCGCCTGAAACTCTTGTAAAGCACGTCGCAGGTCTGGGAAGACAGCAGACAATATCACCCCATCCTTAAGTATACCCGTAGGTTTAGAATCACCAGGGGAATCAGGTTCAAAACTCCTAGAAAGGGCATCCGCCTTCACATTCTTAGTACCCGGCAGATACGAAACCACAAAATTAAACCGGGAGAAAAACAACGACCAGCGCGCCTGTCTAGGATTCAGACGTCTGGCCGACTCAAGATAAATCAAATTTTTGTGATCAGTCAAGACCACCACCTGATGTTTAGCACCCTCAAGCCAATGACGCCACTCCTCGAATGCCCACTTCATCGCCAAAAGCTCCCGATTACCGACGTCATAATTTCGCTCGGCGGGCGAAAATTTTCGAGAAAAGAACGCACAAGGTCTCATCACTGAACAATCTGAACTTTTCTGCGACAAAACCGCCCCCGCTCCGATCTCGGAAGCATCAACTTCCACCTGAAAAGGAAGAGAAACATCAGGCTGGCACAACACCGGAGCAGAAGAAAAACGGCGCTTAAGCTCCCGAAAGGCCTCCACAGCAGCAGGAGACCAATCTGCAACATCAGCACCCTTTTTAGTCAAATCAGTCAAAGGTCTGACAACGCTAGAAAAACCAGTTATGAATCGACGATAAAAGTTAGCAAAGCCCAAAAATTTCTGAAGGCCCTTAAGAGAAGTCGGTTGCGTCCAGTCACAAATAGCCCGAACCTTCACAGGATCCATCTCAATAGAAGAGGGGGAAAAAATGTACCCCAAAAAAGAAATCTTCTGAACCCCAAAAACACACTTTGAACCTTTAACAAACAGAGAATTGGTCCGCAAAACCTGAAAAACCCTCCTAACTTGTTGAACATGAGATTCCCAGTCATCCGAAAAAATCAAGATATCGTCCAAATACACAATCATAAATTTATCCAGATATTCACGGAAAATATTGTGCATAAAAGACTGAAAGACCGAAGGGGCATTTGACAGACCAAAAGGCATCACCAAATACTCAAAATGGCCCTCGGGCGTATTAAATGCGGTTTTCCACTCATCCCCCTGCTTAATTCGCACCAAATTATACGCACCGCGAAGATCAATCTTAGAGAACCACTTCGCCCCCTCAATGCGAGCAAATAAATCTGTCAGCAATGGCAAAGGATACTGATACTTGACTGTGATCTTATTCAAGAGTCTATAATCAATACAAGGTCTCAAAGAACCATCGCTTTTAGCTACGAAAAAGAACCCCGCTCCAAGAGGAGACGAAGAAGGATGAATATGTCCCTTTTCCAAGGACTCCCTAATATACTCTCGCATGGCAGCATGTTCAGGTACAGACAGATTGAATAGACGACCCTTAGGAAATTTACTGCCAGGGATCAAATCTATGGCGCAATCGCAATCTCTGTGAGGAGGAAGAGAATTAAGAGTAGATTCCTCAAAAACCTCACGATAATCAGACAAAAACTCAGGAATTTCAGAGGGAATAGATGAAGCAATGGAGACCAAAGATGTGTCCCCATGATTTCCCTGACATCCCCAGCTTAGTACAGACATTGTTTTCCAGTCAAGGACTGGGTTATGAGTTTGCAACCATGGCAATCCCAGCACTAATACATCATGTAGATTATACAGTACAAGGAAGCAAATCACCTCTTGATGGTCTGGAGTCATACGCATAGTCACTTGTGTCCAGTATTGTGGTTTATTACTAGCCAATGGTGTAGAATCAATACCCTTTAAAGGTATAGGAACTTCCAGAGGCTCTAGATCAAACCCACAGCGCCTGGCAAAGGACCAATCCATAAGACTCAAAGCGGCGCCAGAATCCACATACGCATCCGCAACAATAGAAGATAACGAACAAATTAGAGTTACAGACAAAATAAACTTGGACTGCAAAGTGCCAATAGCAGAGGATTTATCAACTTTCTTTGTTCGTTTAGAGCATGCTGATATAACATGAGTAGAATTTCCACAATAGAAGCACAAATGATTTTTGCGCCTATAAATCTGTCGTTCGCTTCTGGACAGAAAGCTATCACATTGCATACTCTGTGGTGCCTCTTCAGAAGACACCGCCAACTGGTGCACAGGTTTGCGTTCCCGTAAACGCCGATCAATCTGAATTGCCATTGTCATGGACTCATTCAGACCAGTAGGCGCAGGAAACCCCACCATGACGTCTTTTACAGCATCAGAGAGACCTTCTCTGAAAATTGCCGCCAGAGCGCACTCATTCCACTGAGTAAGCACAGACCATTTTCGAAATTTTTGGCAATATATTTCAGCTTCATCTTGCCCCTGAGAGAGGGCTATTAGGGCTTTCTCAGCCTGAATCTCCAAATTTGGTTCCTCATAAAGCAACCCCAAAGCCAGAAAAAACGCATCCACATTGAGCAACGCAGGATCCCCTGGTGCCAATGAAAATGCCCAATTTTGGGGGTCACCCCGCAGTAAAGAAATAACAATTTTTACTTGCTGGGCAGGATCTCCAGCAGAATGAGATCTCAGCGAAAGAAACAATTTACAATTGTATTTAAAATTTAGAAAACAAGATCGATCTCCAGAAAAAAACTCCGGTATAGGAATTTTAGGTTCAGACCGAGGAGCATGTAACAAAAAATCTTGTATATTCTGAACTTTAGAGGCAAGATTATTCAAATTGGTAGCCAGACTCTGGGGATCCATATTTCAACAGATAAAGTCTGAGCCATTCAGGGGTTAAGAGGAGAGGAAAACAGGAGACTGCAATTAGAGCTGGAGTGCAACTTCAGAGGAAGGAAAAAAAAAAAGTTTCACACAGTTCCTTTTCTCTCCTGCTTCAGCCTATAGATTAAACATTCGGGCTGGCCATACTGTTATGGTTTCCAATGGCAAGGAAACATCAGAAGCATAGAATAAACGGACAAGCTCTCGGGTGATGGAAACTAGAGCTGACCGCGATGCTAAACCTACACACCACACTAGAAGTAGCCAGGGGGCATTCCTGCGTTGTCTCTAGATGCCACGCGCCAGCCGGAGAACTAACTACCCCTGGTAGAAGAAAACACAGTCCTGGCTTGCCTCCAGAGAATGTCCCCACAGGAGATAGCAGCCGCCCACATATAATAACGGTGAGAGCAGATGAAAAGACACACGTAGTATGAAAGCAGATTTAGCACAGAGAGGCCCGCTAACTAAATAGCAGAAAGATACAACAGAGGACTTCGCGGTCAGCTGCAAAACCCTTCAAAACACCATCCTGAAATTACCTTAACTCATGTGACAACTCATGCCACTGGAGTGGTAATTTCAGCCCAACAAGAGCTTCCAGCTGCAGAGATTCACATAAGTGCAAACTGGACAAAACATACAAAAATAGACTTAAGGACTAAAGTGTCCAACTTAGCTGAGCAGAAAACTGGGAGCAGGAACATACAACAGAATCACTCTGGATACATTGATGGCCAGCATTAGAATGACTGAGGAGCAAGGTTAAATAGGATACTCCCACATCCTGATAGGAACAGGTGAACTGAGAAGGCAAAGCTTGCAGGACACCAGTACCACAAGAGACCACCGGGGGAGCCCACGAACCGAATCACAACAGTACCCCCCCTTAAGGAGGGGGCACCGAACCCTCACAAGAACCACCAGGGCGATCTGGATGAGCCCTATGAAAGGCACGGACCAAATCAGAAGCATGAACATCAGAAGCTGTAACCCAAGAATTATCCTCTTGACCGTAGCCCTTCCATTTCACCAGATATTGAAGTCTCCGTCTGGAAACACGGGAGTCCAAGATTTTCTCCACCACGTACTCCAATTCACCCTCAACCAGCACAGGAGCAGGAGGCTCAACAGAAGGCACAAGTGGTACCTCATACCTCCGCAATAATGACCGATGTTATGGATAGCAAAGGATGCTGGGAGGTCCAAACGAAAAGACACAGGGTTAAGAATTTCCAAAATCTTATAAGGACCGATGAACCGAGGCTTAAACTTAGGAGAAGAAACCCTCATAGGGACAAAACGGGAGGACAACCACACCAAGTTCCCAACACGAAGACGAGGACCAACACGACGATGGCGATTAGCAAAACGTTGAGTCTTCTCCTGGGACAACTCCAAATTGTCCACCACCTGCCCCCAAATACGATGCAACCTATCCACCATGGTATCCACTCCAGGACAATCCGAAGACTCCACCTGACCAGATGAAAAACGAGGATGGAACCCTGAATTGCAAAAGAAAGGGGAGACCAAAGTGGCAGAACTGGCCCGATTATTAAGGGCAAACTCAGCCAACGGCAAAAAGGAGACCCAGTCATCCTGATCAGCAGACACGAAACACCTCAAATAAGTCTCCAAGGTCTGATTAGTACGTTCCGTCTGGCCATTTGTCTGGGGATGAAATGCAGACGAAAAAGACAAATCAATGCCCATCCTGGCACAAAACGCCTGCCAAAATCTGGACACAAACTGGGATCCCCTGTCGGAAACGATATTCTCCGGAATACCATGCAGCCGAACCACATTCTGAAAAAACAGGGGCACCAACTCAGATGAGGAAGGCAGCTTGGGCAAGGGCACCAAATTAACCATCTTAGAAAAGCGGTCACACACCACCCAAATGACGGACATCTTCTGAGAAACAGGGAGATCAGAAATAAAATCCATAGAGATGTGTGTCCAAGGCCTCTTAGGAACAGGCAAGGGCACCAACAACCCACTAGCCCGAGAACAACAAGGCTTGGCCCGAGCACAAACATCGCAAGACTGCACAAAAGTACGCACGTCCCGAGACAGGGAAGGCCACCAGAAGGACCTAGCCACCAAATCTCTGGTACCAAAAATTCCCGGATGACCTGCCAACGCAGAAGAATGAACCTCCGAGATGACTCTATTGGTCCACTCATCCGGCACAAACAATCTACCAGGCGGACAACGATCAGGCCGATCCGCCTGAAACTCTTGTAAAGCACGTCGCAGGTCTGGGAAGACAGCAGACAATATCACCCCATCCTTAAGTATACCCGTAGGTTTAGAATCACCAGGGGAATCAGGTTCAAAACTCCTAGAAAGGGCATCCGCCTTCACATTCTTAGTACCCGGCAGATACGAAACCACAAAATTAAACCGGGAGAAAAACAACGACCAGCGCGCCTGTCTAGGATTCAGACGTCTGGCCGACTCAAGATAAATCAAATTTTTGTGATCAGTCAAGACCACCACCTGATGTTTAGCACCCTCAAGCCAATGACGCCACTCCTCGAATGCCCACTTCATCGCCAAAAGCTCCCGATTACCGACGTCATAATTTCGCTCGGCGGGCGAAAATTTTCGAGAAAAGAACGCACAAGGTCTCATCACTGAACAATCTGAACTTTTCTGCGACAAAACCGCCCCCGCTCCGATCTCGGAAGCATCAACTTCCACCTGAAAAGGAAGAGAAACATCAGGCTGGCACAACACCGGAGCAGAAGAAAAACGGCGCTTAAGCTCCCGAAAGGCCTCCACAGCAGCAGGAGACCAATCTGCAACATCAGCACCCTTTTTAGTCAAATCAGTCAAAGGTCTGACAACGCTAGAAAAACCAGTTATGAATCGACGATAAAAGTTAGCAAAGCCCAAAAATTTCTGAAGGCCCTTAAGAGAAGTCGGTTGCGTCCAGTCACAAATAGCCCGAACCTTCACAGGATCCATCTCAATAGAAGAGGGGGAAAAAATGTACCCCAAAAAAGAAATCTTCTGAACCCCAAAAACACACTTTGAACCTTTAACAAACAGAGAATTGGTCCGCAAAACCTGAAAAACCCTCCTAACTTGTTGAACATGAGATTCCCAGTCATCCGAAAAAATCAAGATATCGTCCAAATACACAATCATAAATTTATCCAGATATTCACGGAAAATATTGTGCATAAAAGACTGAAAGACCGAAGGGGCATTTGACAGACCAAAAGGCATCACCAAATACTCAAAATGGCCCTCGGGCGTATTAAATGCGGTTTTCCACTCATCCCCCTGCTTAATTCGCACCAAATTATACGCACCGCGAAGATCAATCTTAGAGAACCACTTCGCCCCCTCAATGCGAGCAAATAAATCTGTCAGCAATGGCAAAGGATACTGATACTTGACTGTGATCTTATTCAAGAGTCTATAATCAATACAAGGTCTCAAAGAACCATCGCTTTTAGCTACGAAAAAGAACCCCGCTCCAAGAGGAGACGAAGAAGGATGAATATGTCCCTTTTCCAAGGACTCCCTAATATACTCTCGCATGGCAGCATGTTCAGGTACAGACAGATTGAATAGACGACCCTTAGGAAATTTACTGCCAGGGATCAAATCTATGGCGCAATCGCAATCTCTGTGAGGAGGAAGAGAATTAAGAGTAGATTCCTCAAAAACCTCACGATAATCAGACAAAAACTCAGGAATTTCAGAGGGAATAGATGAAGCAATGGAGACCAAAGATGTGTCCCCATGATTTCCCTGACATCCCCAGCTTAGTACAGACATTGTTTTCCAGTCAAGGACTGGGTTATGAGTTTGCAACCATGGCAATCCCAGCACTAATACATCATGTAGATTATACAGTACAAGGAAGCAAATCACCTCTTGATGGTCTGGAGTCATACGCATAGTCACTTGTGTCCAGTATTGTGGTTTATTACTAGCCAATGGTGTAGAATCAATACCCTTTAAAGGTATAGGAACTTCCAGAGGCTCTAGATCAAACCCACAGCGCCTGGCAAAGGACCAATCCATAAGACTCAAAGCGGCGCCAGAATCCACATACGCATCCGCAACAATAGAAGATAACGAACAAATTAGAGTTACAGACAAAATAAACTTGGACTGCAAAGTGCCAATAGCAGAGGATTTATCAACTTTCTTTGTTCGTTTAGAGCATGCTGATATAACATGAGTAGAATTTCCACAATAGAAGCACAAATGATTTTTGCGCCTATAAATCTGTCGTTCGCTTCTGGACAGAAAGCTATCACATTGCATACTCTGTGGTGCCTCTTCAGAAGACACCGCCAACTGGTGCACAGGTTTGCGTTCCCGTAAACGCCGATCAATCTGAATTGCCATTGTCATGGACTCATTCAGACCAGTAGGCGCAGGAAACCCCACCATGACGTCTTTTACAGCATCAGAGAGACCTTCTCTGAAAATTGCCGCCAGAGCGCACTCATTCCACTGAGTAAGCACAGACCATTTTCGAAATTTTTGGCAATATATTTCAGCTTCATCTTGCCCCTGAGAGAGGGCTATTAGGGCTTTCTCAGCCTGAATCTCCAAATTTGGTTCCTCATAAAGCAACCCCAAAGCCAGAAAAAACGCATCCACATTGAGCAACGCAGGATCCCCTGGTGCCAATGAAAATGCCCAATTTTGGGGGTCACCCCGCAGTAAAGAAATAACAATTTTTACTTGCTGGGCAGGATCTCCAGCAGAATGAGATCTCAGCGAAAGAAACAATTTACAATTGTATTTAAAATTTAGAAAACAAGATCGATCTCCAGAAAAAAACTCCGGTATAGGAATTTTAGGTTCAGACCGAGGAGCATGTAACAAAAAATCTTGTAGATTCTGAACTTTAGAGGCAAGATTATTCAAATTGGTAGCCAGACTCTGGGGATCCATATTTCAACAGATAAAGTCTGAGCCATTCAGGGGTTAAGAGGAGAGGAAAACAGGAGACTGCAATTAGAGCTGGAGTGCAACTTCAGAGGAAGGAAAAAAAAAAAGTTTCACACAGTTCCTTTTCTCTCCTGCTTCAGCCTATAGATTAAACATTCGGGCTGGCCATACTGTTATGGTTTCCAATGGCAAGGAAACATCAGAAGCATAGAATAAACGGACAAGCTCTCGGGTGATGGAAACTAGAGCTGACCGCGATGCTAAACCTACACACCACACTAGAAGTAGCCAGGGGGCATTCCTGCGTTGTCTCTAGATGCCGCGCGCCAGCCGGAGAACTAACTACCCCTGGTAGAAGAAAACACAGTCCTGGCTTGCCTCCAGAGAATGTCCCCACAGGAGATAGCAGCCGCCCACATATAATAACGGTGAGAGCAGATGAAAAGACACACGTAGTATGAAAGCAGATTTAGCACAGAGAGGCCCGCTAACTAAATAGCAGAAAGATACAACAGAGGACTTCGCGGTCAGCTGCAAAACCCTTCAAAACACCATCCTGAAATTACCTTAACTCATGTGACAACTCATGCCACTGGAGTGGTAATTTCAGCCCAACAAGAGCTTCCAGCTGCAGAGATTCACATAAGTGCAAACTGGACAAAACATACAAAAATAGACTTAAGGACTAAAGTGTCCAACTTAGCTGAGCAGAAAACTGGGAGCAGGAACATACAACAGAATCACTCTGGATACATTGATGGCCAGCATTAGAATGACTGAGGAGCAAGGTTAAATAGGATACTCCCACATCCTGATAGGAACAGGTGAACTGAGAAGGCAAAGCTTGCAGGACACCAGTACCACAAGAGACCACCGGGGGAGCCCACGAACCGAATCACAACACACTATATACTAAGGGACTGTGCTATACATTTATAAGGCTAAATTCCTGTATCCGTGTGCAGTGTCACTGTGCTGTGTATGGACCTGTAACACACTATGAGTCCGATTGCTGTCCGATAAAAATTCTGGTATTACTCAGACATATCAGCCGAACATGAGCATGCAGCTTAAGGGAATTTAGAGATAATATCACACAGTCATACATATATCACACATAAGTCACACAGTACAGATATAGAATAATATTTACATCCAGAAACTTATCGCTGATGTCTCGTCTCATTAAAGTCAATTTCCACTGTTTCATCTCCATCTGGTCAGACCTTCATGTCGACATCTCTCAGCCATGACTCGTCTTGTCACGATGATTGTTGCAGCCCTGAAAATAACAAGGTTGCATATATTGTATACATACATGTATCTCCCCCCGGAATACAGATCTGAACCCCACCATTAATATACTATTAACCACCTACCAATCAAAATATAAAGTAATAAGCAGCACTGTGCCAACATTAACCATAATCTCTGGCATACAATATTATAAATTATTCAGTCTCTGTGACTCTCCAATTAACTTTAAGGCTACGCGCACATGTTACATTTTTGTTATGGAAAACATGAAAGCAAAGTGAATGAGATCCCTAAAGTCTCATTCACACATTGCTTATTTTTTCCTTGCAGTTTTGCAGCAGATCAAAATCTGCATAATGTTTATTCTTGCAACGTATTGCACCCATACTAATGAGTGCAGGAAAATACACAACAAAAGCATGTCAAAAACATTGCAAAAAAATAAATTTTATGCAGTGTTCTTCCTGTCAACACATTAGAATATGCAGCAGAATTTTCTCCTGCAAATCCTGAACATGTGCACATGTGCTTTAGTCTGTGTCTTGTGTCCTCTCATTATTCATTATAAGACCTTGAAAGCATCATAATGAATTTGGGGGTGGGAGAAGACATTATCAGGTAGTGAGCATCCTCCACCACCTCCCAATTTTTTTACAAGTCCCTGAGGGTCTTCTCCCACCTTTCAATTTATAATAAAGTGTTCTGTGCACCTTACAGCCTCTTCTCCCACTATGAATTGGGAGATGGGGGGCACTATCAGGGACTTGGCACCCTCCTCCACCATCCAATTAATATTATATCCATATCTAATGTCCACTTCCCTCTGTTTATAAGTCCCCCTTCCTCTCATTCCAATCCTCTGACCCCCTCATTGTCCTCTCCCCCACCTCCATCATTGCCCTCTCCCCCACCTTCATCATTGTCCTCTCCCCACCTCCATCACTGTCCTCCCCCTGTCTCCAGCACTATCCTCCTCATACCCCCCAGCATTGTCTTCCCCACCTTGATTGCCTTCTTCCCACCTCCATCATTGCCCTCTCGCCACACCTATCATTGCCTTCTCCACCACCATCATCATTGTTCTCCCCACCTCCACTACTGTCCTCCTCCTACCTTCAGCATTGCCCTCTCCCCACCTCCTTTATTGCCTTCTCCCCACCACCACCATCTTTGTCCTCACCACCATCCACATCATTGTTCTCTTCTCTCCCACCACCCCTGATTGTCCTGAACCTCTCCCCATTTTATTGTTTTAAATAAAAAAAAACACCACTCACCTCTCCTTCCATTTCATTGCACCATCTTTCTCTCTGACACAGGAGCATGCTGCTGTTTGTTGATGTCATCCAGCCGTGGACGCCTGTGTCAGACAGAGAGAGCACAGGGCAGAAAGCAGAGGATGGATAACTTCTGCTCTGCTCCGCTGCCATTTTCTCCTGTAAGCAGAGTAGCTTCAGGGATCGCTCCCTGCCTGCCGCACATAAGGGCAATCTGGCCATTGGCACCATAGAGCCTCGGGTTCTTAGAAACAGGCCAGATTGGCCTCATTATTAGCCACCATGCAAGGGCCCCCTGCATGTCTGGGCACTGGTGCAGCTGCACTGGCGGTGTGTCTGCCCCTGCGTGCAATGGGTGTCACTGAGGAGTACAAGTAAAACATAGATGTGTTAAAAGCTAACTTGCCAATGAATGCATTTCACACCATAATTCATAAAAATATGCCAGCGAACTTGCTATTAAACAGTAATTGAATATGTCACATTATGTTTTTTGTATAGGGATATCATTTCAACTTAATTGTTTCATTAATACTTTCAACATCTGCATTTTTAAAAATGCATACAATTGTTCTTAAGGTACCGTCACACTAAGCGACGCTGCAGCGATACAGACAACGATGCCGATCGCTGCAGCGTCGCTGTTTGGTCACTGGAGAGCTGTCACACAGACAGCTCTCCAGCGACCAACGATGCCGAGGTCCCTGGGTAACCAGGGTAAACATTGGGTTGCTAAGCGCAGGGCCGCACTTAGTAACCCGATGTTTACCCTGGTTACCAGTGTAATATGTAAAAAAACAAACACTACATACTCACCTTCGCGTCCCCCGGCGTCCGCTTCCTGCACTGACTGAGTGCCGGCCCTAACAGCAGAGCGGTGACATCACCGCTGTGCTTTCACTTTACGGCCGGCGCTCAGTCAGTGCAGGAAGCGGACGGCGGGGGACGCGAAGGTGAGTATGTACTGTTTGTTTTTTTACATTTTACACTGGTAACCAGGGTAAACATCGGGTTACTAAGCGCGGCCCTGCGCTTAGTAACCCGATATTTACCCTGGTTACCATTGTAAAACATCGCTGGTATCGTTGCTTTTGCTGTCAAACACAACGATACACGGCGATCTGACGACCAAATAAAGTTCTGAACTTAAATCAATGACCAGCGATATCACAGCAGGATCCTGATCGCTGCTGCGTGTCAAACACAACGATATCGCTATCCAGGACACTGCAACGTCACGGATCGCTAGCGATATCGTTTAGTGTGACGGTACCTTTACAATGCTGGGTTGCTTGCTGTTGACATTGTCTCTTAATGGCATGTTGCCTAGCTATGCATATGTGAGTAAAATCTATAGTGAGTCACTTAAAAATAACTTTTAGGGTATGTTTCCACGTTCAGGAAACGCTGCGTGTTTGATGCTGCGTAGAGCCGCAGAGTCAAACACGCAGCGTCCAGATGTTACAGCATAGTGGAGGGGATTTCATGAAATCCCGTCTCCACTATGCATTAAACGACGCATGCGGCAGACCCGCGGAAACGGACATGTGGCGCGTCTTTTAAGAACGCAGCATGTCCTTACATTGCTGAAAAAACACAAGAACAACGCAGGTGACCTCCCAGTGACCTCAGGTGCAGATTTGGTCAGGATTTTACCTGCGTAAAATCCTGAGCAAATCCTGATGCAATCCTGAACGTGAAAACATACCCTAAGGCTTTAGAAAACTGCTTTAAACATAAAAGTCAAATAACTGCAGTTGCTGAAAGTGAACGAGATTTTTTCACCCTAACTTAGTTTGAATAACAAAGTTAGGGCTTGTAATATCCATCTCATAAAATTTTGGCCCACTGGGATTGCTGACATAAATATAAATTCTGGATTGTATTTGCATTCTTGAACATGACTATATGAGCTGACAGCATTGGGATTATTCAACACAACAATGATACTAAACATAAACTTTCAATCTACAGCAGAAAACCAGACAAAAAGAAAAAAAAACATTATGAGTTGACCTAGAGAAATGTCTGACATTAGAGCTCAATCAGAGATGTCACACAACAAGTAATTTCAGAAACAATATCCATATACATTATTTTGATTTTATTATCTTAAAAGAGACCTGTCATCTTTCTTGATATGTCCGTTTTAGTAAATTCTTGCATAGCCTATATAAGGCAGCGGCTTAGGTGTCCATGTGTCAATGAGGTACTGAGCCAAGAAAGTTTAACTTAAATGTCTTTATTTTCAAACTCATAAAATTAATCCAGTACTTTTATCCTCTGGTTTGCAGCGGGAGTGTCTGTATCTCTCCATCGCTGTGGGCGACTGCACCACTGTATCACTTGTGGGTGCGTCAGTAGCTTTGCCTTCTCTGGCCTGAGTTCAGACTCACTCAGACATGTGCTGCATAGAGCCTCCTGTTCTGCTGCTTGCAAAGAAAACACTGACACACCCAAACCTCAACTGAAAGTTTAAATGGGTTTCATGGACATGGTCCCCTCCCAAAACCTGGAGTGGAGAAAGAGATCTATTCCACTAAAAATCCTACAGATCTCTTCAAAAATAAAAACCCATGTCTCAAATCTGACTTGGTCAAATAGTTTGACCAAATCTGCTCATTCTTTTATTTTAATTGTAACTACAGGCGTGGCTGTAATTACAATGCTCTCCATTGGATTCAGTATGTGCATTGGAAATGTAGGAAAAAAATTGAAATGTATCAATAAATTGACAATATAATGTTATCAACCCATTATAGATGATAGGGTACATACCTGCAAAGTACGTCATTGTCAGCTACTGCCAACCAAATTGTATTTCCTTTCCAAATTCAAGTGAACTACAGAATTCAAATTTTGGCAGAGTCACTCATCGCCAAGTTATTGCTCTTTTTCTTTGCCACTTTACTCTTTTTTGAAGTAATTTCAATTGACATTTTAGAAAATGGTTGAAGAAGTGTACGTCAATTCAGCAACAAAGATTCTAGTAGTAGAGGTAAAGTATATGCCAAAAGTTTTGTCGGGTGAAGTGTAGTCAGTTTTTCAAACCCATTTTATGAGTTTCTGCTTATGTATGTGGGTATTGGCATACTGAAAAATGGCAAAGGTCTTTCTCAGACTACCGCTACAAGGCACAAGAACAGTGGTGACTAGTGTTGAGTGATACCTTCCGATATTCGAAAGTATCGGTATCGGATTGGATCGGCCGATACCGGCAAAATATCGGATCTCGCCGATACCGATACCCGATACCAATACAAGTCAATGGGACACAAATATCGGAAGGTATCCTGGATGGTTCCCAGAGTCTGAAGGAGAGGAAACTCTCCTTCAGGCCCTGGGATCCATATTCATTTAAAAAATAAAGAATAAAAAAAAAAAATATGGATATACTCACCCGTCCGGCGGACCCTGGACCTTAGCGATGTAACCGGCAGCCTCCGTTCCTAAGAATGCAGAGTGAAGGACCTTCGATGACGTCGCAGCTTGTGATTGGTCGCGTGACCGCTCATGTGACCGCTCACGCCACCAATCACAAGCCGCGACGTCATCGCAGGTCCTTCACTCTCTGCATCCTTAGGAACGGAGGCAGACGCTTGCAGCGGTGAGAGCCAGGGGCTGTCCGAGGGTGAGTATATCCATATTTTTTATTTTTATTCTTTATTTTTTACATGAATATGGATCCCAGGGCCTGAAGGAGAGTCTCCTCTCCTCCAGACCCTGGGAACCATACACTGGGAACTTCCGATTCTGATTTCCGATATCACAAAAATATCGGAACTCGGTATCGGAATTCCGATACAGCAAATATCGGCCGATACCCGATACTTGCGGTATCGGAATGCTCAACACTGGTGGTGACCCTTTACTCAACATAAAATTATGGCTTGAAATGAGCAGATCAATTGAAATTCAAATTTGCAGACTTCAAATTTTCCTCTAAAAATTTTATTTGCAGCGAATAAAATTGCAAAACTCAAAACTATAAAGCTTGTGATTTCTCGGAATATAGATGTGGGAGAAAAAGAGAGAATCTGGCTAACTATAAGAGCTTACAGTTTACCGGTGAGAGAGAAAGAATCCAACTGACCCTAAAAGCTTATGCTGCACAGGAGAGAGAGAAAGAGTGGACTCTGCTGACCAGAAGAGTTTATATTCTACAGGAGAGAGATTTACCCAGTGACTGTGGAGATGAAGAACGACTCTGCTGTAAAAATGGTGCTGCCCTGGGAACTGCTGATCCGTGGTGACCCAGATAGTGAGGCCTGCGCAGCCATGCAAAATGGTGCTAACCTGCTCTCTGATGCTTCTGCAGTCTGGTAAATAGTGCCGGTAAGATTCTATTTTATGAATTGAGAATTGAATCTCAAAATACTCAAATTTGCATGAAACCACGCATTTTAGGAAATATGAAATGTACTCGATCCTCCGCAGATAGATCTCCTTATCTTTAATATATCCTGGCATATTTTAGCAATATGCAATCACTTTCTAGCATGGCAAAATCCTTTAAAAAAAGTTGACATTTCTTCTTGCTCACAACTTACCTAAATACAATTGGTCATGTGTGTCATGTTCTCTTACATATATATTATTAGATTCCATATACATAGAAGCTTGTTTTTGTCCACTATTTTTCTCACCTTCTTGAAATGTAAATGGTAATTAGATGAAATTATGTAAAAATATAGCTTTTCTTTTTCCTGTTGAGATAATAAATTCATGTTATTTGATCTCTGTAGGTCATCTGGCGGGTCACTCTCTGTGTTACATTAAACCATGTTTTCTGACTAACACAATTAACAAGGTTAAGCAAAGGTGTGACAGAAACAGAAGAAAGGTTTAGACACATGGCAAATATTATTTAGCGTAATAATACACAGAGACGGTTTGGTGGTTACATGAAACATGCATTGCATATCAGGCAAATAACATGAGACTTGGTTCACATTAATGTCAAATGAAAACCTGTTTAATCTAAATACAAAAGGGGTCATTTGCAAATAAGTGATGGACACTTAAACAAAGTAACTCTTTTTGCACCTTTGGCTACTAAATATTACTTACAGCACTTGTAGATTCTCACATTGCACACGAAACATTCTTGGCTGATTTTTGCATTACTACAATGGAAACCTGCAACATCAAGTTGAAAGTTTCCCTATTTTTTATGTATTTGGAGCTGTATGTAAACTCATGTTACTTAGTTGTCTTCTCTTATTGTACTATAAAAACTGGACTATAAAAAATCCAGTGAAAGAGGACATTGCTATGTTATCTATTTTACAAGCAAGACTGTAACATCAAATATAACCAATGTATAAGCAAAAATTTCAAAAACAAGGATTTATTAATCACCTTAGAATAGTTGTAGGTGTCATGGTTCCCAATGGCAAGGGAACATAAAAAACACATAAGTAACGAACGAGCTCTCGGGTGATGGAAACTCGAGTTGACCGTGAGCTAAATCTACCACACAACTAACAGTAGCCAGTTAGCATACCTACGGCTTCCTATATGCCACGCGCCAGCCGGAGGACTAACTACGCCTGGTAGAGGAAGAAACAGACCTGGCTTACCTCTAGGGAAATACCCCAAAAGATGATAGCAGCCCCCCACATGTAATAACGGTGAATTAAGAGGAAAAGACATACACAGTATGAAAGTAGATTTAGCAAAGAGAGGTCCTCTTACTAGATAGCAGAAGGATACAAAAGAGGACTTCACGGTCAACTGAAAACCCTTTCAAAAACCATCCTGAAATTACTTTAAGACTCCTGTGTCAACTCATGACACAGGAGTGGCAATTTCAGCCCGCAAGAGCTTCCAGCTACAGAGACTTACAAAAACTGCAAACTGGACAAAAGGTACAAAACAAAAGGACAAAGTTCACTTAGCTGATCAGCAGACTAGTAGCAGGAAAATGCAACCGAAGGCTCTGGTTACAATGATGACCGGCAAGGAAATGACTGGAGAGCAAGGCTAAATAGGAAACTCCCAAACACTGATGGAAGCAGGTGAACAGAAGAAGCAAAGTGCAAACAAGTCACCAGTACCACCAGCAACCACCAGGGGAGCCCAAAAAACGGATACACAACAGTACCCTCCCCTTAAGGAGGGGGCACCGAACCCTCACAAGAACCGCCAGGGCGATCTGGATGAGCCCTATGAAAGGCACGAACCAAATCCGAGGCATGAACATCAGAGGCAGTTACCCAAGAATTATCTTCCTGACCATAGCCTTTCCATTTAACCAGATATTGAAGTCTCCGTCTGGAAATACAGGAGTCCAAGATCTTCTCCACGACGTACTCCAATTCACCCTCCACCAGCACAGGAGCAGGAGGTTCAGTAGAAGGAACCACCGGTACCTCATATCTCCGCAACAACGACCGATGGAACACATTATGGATAGCGAAAGATGCCGGGAGGTCCAAACGAAAGGAAACAGGGTTAAGAATCTCCAAAATCCTATAAGGACCGATGAACCGAGGCTTAAATTTGCGAGAAGAAACCCTCATAGGGACAAAACGGGAAGACAACCACACCAAGTCCCCAACGCGAAGGTGGGGACCAACACGATGACGACGGTTAGCAAACTGCTGAGTCCTCTCCTGGGACAATTCCAAATTATCCACCACTTGTCCCCAAATCCGATGCAACCGATCCAACACCGCATCCACTCCAGGACAATCCGAAGATTCAACCTGACCAGATGAAAAACGCGGATGAAACCCTGAATTGCAAAAGAAAGGAGAAACCAAAGTGGCAGAACTAGCCCGATTATTAAGAGCAAACTCCGCCAACGGCAGAAAGGCAACCCAATCATCCTGATCCGCAGACACAAAACACCTCAAATAAGTCTCCAAAGTTTGATTAGTTCGCTCCGTCTGGCCATTGGTCTGAGGATGGAATGCAGACGAAAAGGACAAATCAATGCCTAACCTGGCACAGACTGCCCGCCAAAATCTAGACACGAACTGGGTACCCCTGTCAGAAACGATGTTTTCCGGAATACCATGCAAGCGAACCACATTTTGAAAAAACAGAGGGACCAACTCAGATGAGGAAGGCAACTTAGGCAATGGCACCAAATGAACCATTTTAGAAAAACGGTCACACACCACCCAGATGACAGACATCTTCTGAGAAACAGGGAGATCCGAGATAAAGTCCATAGAGATGTGCGTCCAAGGCCTCTTTGGAATAGGCAAGGGCAACAACAACCCACTAGCCCTAGAACAACAAGGCTTGGCCCGAGCACACACATCGCAAGACTGCACAAAAACACGCACATCTCGAGACAGGGAAGGCCACCAGAAGGATCTAGCCACCAAATCTCTGGTGCCAAAAATTCCCGGATGACCTGCCAGAGTAGAAGAATGAACTTCCGAGATGACTCTAGTGGTCCACTCGTCAGGAACAAACAGTCTACCAGACGGACAACAATCAGGTCTATCCGCCTGAAATTCTTGCAAAGCACGTCGCAAATCTGGAGAGACAGCAAACAAAACCACTCCATCCTTAAGGACACCAGCAGGTTCAGAATTCCCAGGAGAGTCAGGCTCAAAACTCCTAGAAAGAGCATCTGCTTTCACATTCCTAGAACCCGGTAAGTACGAGACCACAAAATTAAACCGGGAAAAGAACAACGACCAACGTGCCTGTCTAGGATTCAGGCGCCTGGCAGACTCCAAATAAATTAAATTCTTGTGATCAGTCAAAACTACCACCTGATGTCTGGCACCCTCAAGCCAATGACGCCACTCCTCAAATGCCCACTTCATGGCCAAAAGCTCCCGATTACCAACATCATAGTTTCACTCGGCGGCCGAAAATTTTCGCGAAAAGAATGCACAAGGTCTCATCACTGAGCAGTCGGAACTTTTCTGCGACAAAACCGCCCCCGCTCCGATCTCGGAAGCATCGACCTCAACCTGAAAGGGAAGAGAAACATCAGGCTGGCGCAACACAGGGACAGACAAAAAGCGGCGCTTAAGCTCCCGAAAGGCCTCCACGGCAGCAGGGGACCAATTGGCAACATCAGCACCCTTTTTAGTCAAATCCGTCAGAGGTTTAGCAACGCCAGAAAAACCAGCTATAAATCGACGATAAAAATTAGCAAAGCCCAAGAATTTCTGGAGACTCTTCAGAGAAGTAGGCTGCGTCCAGTCGTAAATAGCCCGAACCTTGACAGGGTCCATCTCAATAGAAGAAGGGGAAAAAATATACCCCAAAAATGACATTTTTTGAACCCCAAAAATACACTTTGAACCCTTAACACACAAAGAATTCTCCCGCAAAACCTGAAAAACCCTCCTGACCTGCTGAACATGAGACTCCCAGTCATCAGAAAAAATCAAAATATCATCCAAGTACACAATCATAAATTTATCCAAATATTCCCGGAAAATATCATGCATTAAGGACTGAAAGACAGAAGGTGCATTAGAAAGGCCGAAAGGCATTACCAAATACTCAAAATGGCCCTCAGGCGTATTAAATGCGGTCTTCCACTCATCCCCCTGCTTAATTCGCACCAAATTATACGCCCCACGAAGATCAATCTTAGAGAACCACTTAGCCCCCCTTATGCGAGCAAACAAATCAGTCAGCAAAGGCAACGGATACTGATATTTGACTGTAATTTTATTCAGGAGATGATAATCAATACAAGGCCTCAGAGAGCCATCCTTTTTAGAGACAAAGAAAAAACCGGCTCCTAAAGGTGATGAAGAAGGACGAATATGTCCCTTTTCCAGGGACTCCTTAATATACTCGCGCATAGCAGCATGTTCAGGTACAGATAGGTTAAACAAACGACCCTTTGGAAATTTACTGCCAGGAATCAGATCTATGGCGCAATCACAATCCCTGTGAGGAGGGAGTGAACCAATCTTAGGCTCTTCAAAAATATCACGATAATCAGACAAAAATGCTGGAATCTCAGATGGAATAGATGACGAAATGGACACCATAGGAGTGTCCCCATGAGCCCCCCGACATCCCCAGCTTAACACAGACATAGCCTTCCAGTCAAGGACTGGGTTATGAGACTGTAATCATGGTAATCCAAGCACCAAAACATCATGTAAATTGTACAACACAAGGAAGCGAATCACCTCCTGATGGTCTGGAGTCATACGCATAGTCACTTGCGTCCAGAACTGTGGTTTATTACAAGCCAAAGGTGTAGAATCAATACCCTTCAGAGGTATAGGGACTTCCAGAGGCTCTTATTCAAACCCACAGCGCCTGGCAAAGGACCAGTCCATAAGACTCAGAGCGGCGCCCGAGTCCACATAGGCATCCACGGTAATAACTGATAATGAACAAATCAAGGTTACAGACAAAATAAATTTGGACTGTAAAGTGCCAATTGAAATGGACTTGTCAACCTTCCTAGTACGCTTAGAGCATGCCGATATAACATGAGCAGAATCACCACAATAGAAGCATAACCCATTTTTACGCCTATAATTCTGCCGCTCGCTTCTGGACATAACTCTGTCACATTGCATTTTCTCTGGCGTCTCTTCAGAAGATACCGCCAAATGGTGCACGGGTTTGCGCTCCCGCAAACGCCGATCAATCTGAATTGCCATTGTCATGGACTCATTCAGACCTGTAGGCGCAGGGAACCCGACCATAACATCTTTAACGGCATCAGAAAGGCCCTCTCTGAAATTTGCCGCTAAGGCGCACTCATTCCACTGAGTAAGCACAGACCACCTACGAAATTTTTGGCAGTATATCTCCGCTTCATCTTGCCCTTGAGATAGGGCTATCAAAGCTTTTTCAGCTTGAATCTCCAAATTAGGTTCCTCATAAAGCAACCCTAAAGCCAGGAAAAACGCATCCACATTGAGCAACGCAGGATCCCCTGGTGCCAATGAAAATGCCCAATTTTGAGGGTCACCTCGCAGCAAAGAGATTACAATCTTAACCTGCTGGACAGGATCTCCTGAGGAGTGAGGTCTGAGAGAAAGGAATAATTTACAATTATATTTGAAATTCAAAAACCGAGATCTATCTCCGGAAAACACCTCTGGTGTAGGGATTTTAGGTTCAGAAATAGGAGCATGTATAACAAAATCTTGTAAATTTTGAACCTTCGTAGCAAGATTATTTAAACCTGCAGCCAAACTCTGGACATCCATGTTAAACAGCTAAGGTCAGAGCCATTCAAGGGTTAAGAGGAGGTAAGAAGCAGCTAGACAGCAATTAAGGGCTAAGCAGCAAAACTCTGAGGGAAAGAAAAAAAAAAAATTCCCTTCAACACTTCTTTTTCTCCTGCTTCAGCCCAAACAATTAACACTTTGTAGGCCGGTCATACTGTCATGGTTCCCAATGGCAAGGGAACGTAAAAAACACATAAGTAACGAACGAGCTCTCGGGTGATGGAAACTCGAGTTGACCGTGAGCTAAATCTACCACACAACTAACAGTAGCCAGGGAGCATACCTACGGCTTCCTATATGGCACGCGCCAGCCGGAGGACTAACTACGCCTGGTAGAGGAAGAAACAGACCTGGCTTACCTCTAGGGAAATACCCCAAAAGATGATAGCAGCCCCCCACATGTAATAACGGTGAATTAAGAGGAAAAGACATACACAGTATGAAAGTAGATTTAGCAAAGAGAGGTCCACTTACTAGATAGCAGAAGGATACAAAAGAGGACTTCACGGTCAACTGAAAACCCTTTCAAAAACCATCCTGAAATTACTTTAAGACTCCTGTGTCAACTCATGACACAGGAGTGGCAATTTCAGCCCGCAAGAGCTTCCAGCTACAGAGACTTACAAAAACTGCAAACTGGACAAAAGGTACAAAACAAAAGGACAAAGTTCACTTAGCTGATCAGCAGACTAGTAGCAGGAAAATGCAACCGAAGGCTCTGGTTACAATGATGACCGGCAAGGAAATGACTGGAGAGCAAGGCTAAATAGGAAACTCCCAAACACTGATGGAAGCAGGTGAACAGAAGAAGCAAAGTGCAAACAAGTCACCAGTACCACCAGCAACCACCAGGGGAGCCCAAAAAACGGATACACAACATGTAGGAGTCGTGAAAATCAATCTAAATTGCAAAGGTATCTAATAGTGTATAACCTAAAATTACTTGTATAAAACATGGGAACCATGGATCTTAAAGGCATTTACTCATGTGAGATATAACAAAAGGATATGCCAAGAATGTCAGATAGATGTGGGTCTCACCACTGAGGACCACATTTATTTTCAGAATTGAGGGCACTGCCACAAACTTTCAGGAACAGACTGTGGTGGTCACACATAAAAGAATAGCTATCTCCATTCATTTGCATGTGAGCTCCAAAATTAACTACCTCTGTAAGTTATAAGAAGGTAAACCTTGTTTGATAATTGTCCCAGGGATATTGGCCCCACTTATTCCTTGTATCACCATATAGACTACCTATGACCATAAACTACCTTTGGTGAGCTGACAGTCTCCTCGTTTTTATCTATAAGTAGGTAAAGCTTTGTATTTTGCTAAAAGCAGGGTACTTTGTGCAATTGACCACATAGAAATATTAAAGGTTATCCTGTCTACCAAAAAAATAATAATAATATTACTTAAAATTCCTTCAATGTAAAAATATATTAAAGGTGTTATCTCATGAAAAGAAATGCTTTTAAAATAACAGCCAGTAGATTAATAGAAGAGAACTGAGAAAAACTGGATAAAATTAGTCAGCGCACGGCTAAAAGTATGCAAATTGTGTACATGCGGTCATGTGACCGACCTCTCACATGGAGAATACAGGGTAAATATGGTGGACATTTTGACAACCATAGAGTGACTGTAGACTTCTTAATTCTTAAACCACAATCCACCTTTAATTTCAGAAAATGTAATATATGTATTAGGAATTATTGTTAATTAGCATCATTCTAACTCATAGAGTGATGGTTTTCATGAAAACAAGCTTTTTTTAATGTCATGAAAATATAATAATGTTAATTTAAAGAGAATACTTCTAATTGACAACTAAATAAATATTTTTGAAAACTTTGCATTTACATAAACCGTAGTTACCCACTAAGTACCCTAAATCCACGTTTATAAAATCCACCAAGTATTTAAGTGGTCACCTATCGCGATATATTACTTTTAATTGTTACTGGGAGATCTAGAGTTTGGTGCACAGTTGCAGTTCTCTATACAACCAGTGCAGAGTGAGATGTTAAAATAAGTTGGGTCACAATGAGAAATGCCTAGCCCAATGCTAAATATATTCCAACAAATAATCATTATATCTAATATTCTAGTACGGTCCATTTTACCTTATTTAAACAACATAAATACATAAATCCAATATATAATTATAATAAGCACTTAGTAACTAAATGCTGACTATTATTTGGGGCACAAACCACTTAAAGACAAATGTAGTTATTTTTCTGGAAGATAATTATTGTTATAATTTCATGCAAGCTTTTTCTGCATTGTAAGTGTAAAGACAGATTCGATAATTGCTAGGCAAATTTTCATGGTACCCATACACATTAAACTGAGCTTGATGAAAACAGATTATATCATTAGAGATGATAAATCCTTTTGAAATTCAAATTCACCAGGTTCTGTGAATTTTGTAAATCTCAAGTTTCCATAGGCTTTGGAAAAGTGTGTAGAACATGTTTTTCTCCACCATAAGTGTATCCATCCTATTTTATCATTAATATAACCATAGTGGGTTGAGAGAGAGATAGAGGAATAGAAAGAGAGAGAGAGGAGAGAGACCTGATCTAACTCTCTCCCTGTTGATCGCAACTCAAGAGTTTTTCAACATTAGTGCAGAAGTACGACACAATCTATTTTTGGCCTTTTTCGGTCAAATGTGGGATAAGCTGTGCTCTCTGATCTCTATCCCTATGCTGTACAATCATACAATGATGCTGCGTTGCTGGCCTTTATTTTTTATAATGGCTATGATATTTCCCCTTTGTTTCAGCTATTCCATATGATGTGAAACCTGTCTGAGATGGACACTTATTTTTGGACTGATTTCAGCAAATCTAACCAGAAACTGTTTGAATTTGTAATAACCTGTGAATTTTAGGAAATTTGATTCACATTTGTTTCTCCACTGATCAATTCAATTATTTTTCTATATCAATCATAACAATTTTTTGGTAAAATTGAACACCAAACATTTATTTAAGCTGATCAGTGGCACACTATCATCTGAAAAAAAAAAATGATTTTTTTTTTTTTTTTTTTTTTTTTGGGGGGGGGGGGGCAGAAAATCATATAAAAATGTTTTGTTTTTGTTAATCTAAAAAAAAAATAAATCTGTAAATGATGTTTCCCTGGATACTTTTTCAGAGAAAAAGTATTTGTCCTTCACCCGGCGTCATTCAATATGTATAGCCAGTTTAAAAGACAGTAATTGCCAATATGGCCTAAAATATGTGTTTAGCTGGATAAATAAAATGATAGTTTACCAGCCGATCATTTATTCAACAATTATCAACCTATTTCTTTCAACTTTATATGGCTTCATCAATGAGCCATGAACAAAATTGAATTGCCCTTCTGGAACAGATACTAGGGTTGAGCGACTTTCATTTTTTTAAGATCGAGTAGGGTTTTGGGAAACCCGATTTTGTCCAGAGTCGAGTCGAGTGCAGTCGGCCGATTATCGCTAAAAGTCGGGGATCGACCGAAACACGAAACCCAATGCAAGTCAATGGGGAAGCATAGTCGGCAGTGAGTGGAGGCCAGGAAAACACCTACAGTGCCCATTTTAATGCCAAAAACATCCATTCTTGTTTCTGAAGCTTGCCAATCTTAATTAACTGTATAATAATAGTTGGGCATAGGGAATTGGGGGAAAGTTGTGGGGGGAGTAGGGCTGGCTCAAGTTTTTCGTGGGCCCAGGAAATGCGGACTACGTCACGGCGGTGTTGCAGGGAAAGGTAAGTATTTAAACGTTGCAAGTGCTGTGATCCTGAGCAAGCAGGGGGGGGCCCACTCGTTCGCATTGCCACTGGCACAGGGCCCCTCAAAGTACGGCGGTGTGTTTGCATGGCGGGGGCGCCTCCCACCAGCAGCGACACTTTTGCGTACTCTGAGGGGCCCTGTGCCAGTGACGTCGCCAACAAGTATGCCCCCCCACCTGATGAAGGAACCTGCACTTTCATCTGCACCTTCCTCTTTGTCCCTGTGTAAGGTGGTATAACATGCGGGAAGGGGAACCTTACTTTCAGCAGGGTCAGATTCTGGCTGTGTAGAGTACAAGGGGAATGTAGTGGTCTAGGTCAATGTACCAGCAGACTCATTTAGCAGTGGCTGGGCAATGGGCAGGATGAGGAGGAAACAGATATAGGGCCAAAGAATAAAGTAGGCTACATGCAGTTCAAAATTGGTAACAGGACTAAACAGGCGGCATTGCTTTGTTCAGTGGAGTAGCAAACCCAAGAGCAGCAGACACTGTTTCAAGGGCCTAACCACACTAGTAGGCCAAATGCAGTTTAATATCTGATAGTATAGGGCGAAAGCCAGAATGTGGAAGCTCAGCTTTGTTCAGTTGAGGACAACACCAGGGAGGGGCAGACACCTTTAGTAGGCCGGAAAAGCCTATTGCATTTTTTAAAATGGTAATTTGGAGCAGAAGGTTGAAGCTCAGCTTTATTTAGTTGAGGGCAACACCAGGCAGGGGCACACAGACAGACACCTTTAGTAGGCCGGAAAAGCCTATTGCATTTTTTAAAATGGTAATTTGGAGCAGAAGGTTGAAGCTCAGCTTTATTTAGTTGAGGGCAACACCAGGGAGGGGCAGAAGCCGTTAGTAGGCCCTAACCACCATTTTTTTTTTTTAAAACCACTTAATGAGAGCCGGAAGGTTGAAGCTCAGCTTTATTTAGTTGAGGACAACACCAGGCAGGGGCACACAGACAGACACCTTTAGTAGGCCGGAAAAGCCTATTGCATTTTTTAAAATGGTAATTTGGAGCAGAAGGTTGAAGCTCAGCTTTATTTAGTTGAGGGCAACACCAGGCAGGGGCAGAAGCCGTTAGTAGGCCCTAACCACCATTTTTTTTTTTTAAAACCACTTAATGAGAGCCGGAAGGTTGAAGCTCAGCTTTATTTAGTTGAGGACAACACCAGGCAGGGGCACACAGACAGACACCTTTAGTAGGCCGGAAAAGCCTATTGCATTTTTTAAAATGGTAATTTGGAGCAGAAGGTTGAAGCTCAGCTTTATTTAGTTGAGGGCAACACCAGGGAGGGGCAGAAGCCGTTAGTAGGCCCTAACCAAAGTTGAAGGCCAAATGCAGTTTAATTTCTGATACTATAGGCCGAAAGCCAGAAGGTGGAAGCTCCGATTTAGACAGTGGAGGACAATTTGAATTAGGGACTGCAGACAGACTTAGTAGGCTGTCCCCTGTGGACCATGCATCCACCACCTCAACCCATTGCGCCGTAATGGACACGTAATCTTCCGTGGCCATGCCTACAGGTCCATGCGTCTGTTGTCAGGTGCACCTTTGTACTCACAGATTGCCAGAGTGCATGGACAATGCGGTCTTCTACATGCTGGTGGAGGGTTGGGATGGCTTTTCTCGCAAAAGAAGTGTCGACTGGTTAGCTTGTAGCGTGGTACAGCGTAGTCCATCATGGCCTTATTAATAGTAAATAAAATATATAACTAGGCTCTATGAACTTTTAAATAGGTTCCAGGGGTACACGGGCAGCATTGGTGTGGTCAGTGGAGGAGTATTGCAAGTAGGGGCTGCAGACAGGCTATCAAAGGCCTAAAATAACAAACAGTAGGCAGTCATGGCAGTTTTACATCGGTTACATGGATACACAGGCAGGCACTCCAGGCAGCATTGTGGTCAGTGGAGGAGTATTGCAAGTAGGGGCCGCAGACAGGCTATCAAAGGCCTAATATAACAAACAGTAGGCAGTCATGGCAGTTTTACATCGGTTACATGGATACACAGGCAGGCACTCCAGGCAGCATTGTGGTCAGTGGAGGAGTATTGCAAGTAGGGGCCGCAGACAGGCTATCAAAGGCCTAAAATAACAAACAGTAGGCAGTCATGGCAGTTTTACATCGGTTACATGGATACACAGGCAGGCACTCCAGGCAGCATTGTGGTCAGTGGAGGAGTATTGCAAGTAGGGGCCGCAGACAGGCTATCAAAGGCCTAACATAACAAACAATAGGCTCATGGCAGTTTTACAGCGGTTACATGGATACACGGGCAGGCAGCTTGGTGGTCAGTGGAGGAGTATTTAAAGTAGGGACCGCAGACAGGCTTCAAAGGCCTAACATAAGAAAATGGGCTGGCTGTAGGCACTTTATAATTGGTTCCAGGGGTACACGGGCAGCAGTGGTCTGGCCAGTGGAGGACTAGTGGAAGGAGGGACCGCAGACAGGCTTCAAAGGCCTAACATAAAAAAACGGGCTGGCTGTAGGCACTTTATAATTGGTTCCAGGGGTACACGGGCAGCAGTGGTCTGGTCAGTGGAGGACTAGTGGAAGGAGGGACCGCAGACAGGCTTCAAAGGCCTAACATAAAAAAACGGGCTGGCTGTAGGCACTTTATAATTGGTTCCAGGGGTACACGGGCAGCAGTGGTCTGGTCAGTGGAGGACTAGTGGAAGGAGGGACCGCAGACAGGCTTCAAAGGCCTAACATAAAAAAACGGGCTGGCTGTAGGCACTTTATAATTGGTTCCAGGGGTACACGGGCAGCAGTGGTCTGGTCAGTGGAGGACTAGTGGAAGGAGGGACCGCAGACAGGCTTCAAAGGCCTAAAATAACAAACAATAGGCTTATGGCAGTTTTACAGCGGTTACATGGATACACGGGCAGGCAGCTGGTGATGAGTGGAGGAGTATTTAAAGTAGGGACCGCAGACAGGCTATCAAAGGCCTAAAATAACAAACAATAGGCTTATGGCAGTTTTACAGCGGTTACATGGATACACGGGCAGGCAGCTTGGTGGTCAGTGGAGGAGTATTTAAAGTAGGGACCGCAGACAGGCTATCAAAGGCCTAAAATAACAAACAATAGGCTCATGGCAGTTTTACAGCGGTTACATGGATACACGGGCAGGCAGCTTGGTGGTGAGTGGAGGAGTATTTAAAGTAGGGACCGCAGACAGGCTATCAAAGGCCTAAAATAACAAACAATACGCTTATGGCAGTTTTACAGCGGTTACATGGATACACGGGCAGGCAGCTGGTGATGAGTGGAGGAGTATTTAAAGTAGGGACCGCAGACAGGCTAGCAAAGGCCTAAAATAACAAACAATAGGCTTATGGCAGTTTTACAGCGGTTACATGGATACACGGGCAGGCAGCTTGGTGGTCAGTGGAGGAGTATTTAAAGTAGGGACCGCAGACAGGCTATCAAAGGCCTAAAATAACAAACAATAGGCTCATGGCAGTTTTACAGCGGTTACATGGATACACGGGCAGGCAGCTTGGTGGTGAGTGGAGGAGTATTTAAAGTAGGGACCGCAGACAGGCTATCAAAGGCCTAAAATAACAAACAATAGGCTTATGGCAGTTTTACAGCGGTTACATGGATACACGGGCAGGCAGCTGGTGATGAGTGGAGGAGTATTTAAAGTAGGGACCGCAGACAGGCTAGCAAAGGCCTAAAATAACAAACAATAGGCTTATGGCAGTTTTACAGCGGTTACATGGATACACGGGCAGGCAGCTTGGTGGTCAGTGGAGGAGTATTGCAAGTAAGGGCCGCAGACAGGCTATCAAAGGCCTAACATAACAAACAATAGGCTCATGGCAGTTTTACAGCGGTTACATGGATACACGGGCAGGCAGCTTGGTGGTCAGTGGAGGAGTATTTAAAGTAGGGACCGCAGACAGGCTTCAAAGGCCTAACATAAGAAAATGGGCTGGCTGTAGGCACTTTATAATTGGTTCCAGGGGTACACGGGCAGCAGTGGTCTGGCCAGTGGAGGACTAGTGGAAGGAGGGACCGCAGACAGGCTTCAAAGGCCTAACATAAAAAAACGGGCTGGCTGTAGGCACTTTATAATTGGTTCCAGGGGTACACGGGCAGCAGTGGTCTGGTCAGTGGAGGACTAGTGGAAGGAGGGACCGCAGACAGGCTTCAAAGGCCTAACATAAAAAAACGGGCTGGCTGTAGGCACTTTATAATTGGTTCCAGGGGTACACGGGCAGCAGTGGTCTGGTCAGTGGAGGACTAGTGGAAGGAGGGACCGCAGACAGGCTTCAAAGGCCTAACATAAAAAAACAGGCTGGCTGTAGGCACTTTATAATTGGTTCCAGGGGTACACGGGCAGCAGTGGTCTGGTCAGTGGAGGACTAGTGGAAGGAGGGACCGCAGACAGGCTTCAAAGGCCTAAAATAACAAACAATAGGCTTATGGCAGTTTTACAGCGGTTACATGGATACACGGGCAGGCAGCTGGTGATGAGTGGAGGAGTATTTAAAGTAGGGACCGCAGACAGGCTAGCAAAGGCCTAAAATAACAAACAATAGGCTTATGGCAGTTTTACAGCGGTTACATGGATACACGGGCAGGCAGCTGGTGATGAGTGGAGGAGTATTTAAAGTAGGGACCGCAGACAGGCTAGCAAAGGCCTAAAATAACAAACAATAGGCTTATGGCAGTTTTACAGCGGTTACATGGATACACGGGCAGGCAGCTTGGTGGTCAGTGGAGGAGTATTTAAAGTAGGGACCGCAGACAGGCTATCAAAGGCCTAAAATAACAAACAATAGGCTCATGGCAGTTTTACAGCGGTTACATGGATACACGGGCAGGCAGCTTGGTGGTGAGTGGAGGAGTATTTAAAGTAGGGACCGCAGACAGGCTATCAAAGGCCTAAAATAACAAACAATAGGCTTATGGCAGTTTTACAGCGGTTACATGGATACACGGGCAGGCAGCTGGTGATGAGTGGAGGAGTATTTAAAGTAGGGACCGCAGACAGGCTAGCAAAGGCCTAAAATAACAAACAATAGGCTTATGGCAGTTTTACAGCGGTTACATGGATACACGGGCAGGCAGCTTGGTGGTCAGTGGAGGAGTATTTAAAGTAGGGACCGCAGACAGGCTATCAAAGGCCTAAAATAACAAACAATAGGCTCATGGCAGTTTTACAGCGGTTACATGGATACACGGGCAGGCAGCTTGGTGGTGAGTGGAGGAGTATTTAAAGTAGGGACCGCAGACAGGCTATCAAAGGCCTAAAATAACAAACAATAGGCTTATGGCAGTTTTACAGCGGTTACATGGATACACGGGCAGGCAGCTGGTGATGAGTGGAGGAGTATTTAAAGTAGGGACCGCAGACAGGCTAGCAAAGGCCTAAAATAACAAACAATAGGCTTATGGCAGTTTTACAGCGGTTACATGGATACACGGGCAGGCAGCTTGGTGGTCAGTGGAGGAGTATTTAAAGTAGGGACCGCAGACAGGCTATCAAAGGCCTAAAATAACAAACAATAGGCTTATGGCAGTTTTACAGCGGTTACATGGATACACGGGCAGGCAGCTTGGTGGTCAGTGGAGGAGTATTTAAAGTAGGGACCGCAGACAGGCTATCAAAGGCCTAAAATAACAAACAATAGGCTCATGGCAGCTTTACAGCGGTTACATGGATACACAGGCAGCTTGGTGGTGAGTGGAGGAGTAGTGCAAGGAGTGTCTGTCCCAGTACTCCCAAAATATAAATAGATGTTAATGTCTCGCAAAACAACCAAAACAAAAAAAAAGGTGGCATACTTAGGTACAGGGGTGGGCTCATCTACTGAGTTTCTGACATAGTAATTTGGCAGTAACTATTTAATGGTGCCAATATAGGACACAGACACAGACTACTTTAAGTTGCATCGTAGATGTCTACAAATTTGTATTGTCAGTGCCAGACATTGAATGATGTCAGCGAATAGACTAAAGATTGGTGGAGCTGTGCAACATAATTTTGCACGTGGTAGAGCACATTTTGAGCTGGGGTAGGGGGGAACTCTCTTGAGGCCGGCGGGACCGCCCCAGGGCCCCTCATGTTACAACGGTGTGTCTGACGTTGGGTGCGCACCACCACCGCCAGAGACACTACATTGTACTATGAGGGACCCAGTAGCAATGCCGTCAACCAAAAGCGAGCACACCCACCTCTTCAGACAAACAGCAGTCTCACGGGTGCTTGCGCCAAGTCGCGATACCACGGCCCCGTGTGGGGAGTTTTGCCATTTAGGGAGGTGTAAACATGTCGTATGCTGTACAATCAGCTGCAGCAAATTAGACATTAGAAAAGTAATTCACAGGCAAGAGCTTTTCATAGGAAAGCTAGGTGTCGGCCGGGCAAGGTGGGGCAAAAGATTTCGAAATCCAGTTGTGGTTCATTTTAATGAATGTTAGATCGTCAACATTTTGGGTAGCCAGACGAGTCCTTTTTTCGGTTAATATTGAACCTGCAGCACTGAATACTCTTTCTGATAGGACACTTGCTGCCGGGCAAGCAAGCTCCTGCAATGCATATTCTGCCAATTCTGGCCAGGTGTCTAATTTGGAGGCCCAGTAATCAAATGGGAATGACGGTTGAGGGAGAACATCGATAAGGGATGAAAAATAGTTAGTAACCATACTGGACAAATGTTGTCTCCTGTCACTTTCAATTGATGCAGCAGTACCTGTCCTGTCTGCGGTCATAGCAAAATCACTCCACAACCTGGTCAGAAAACCCCTCTGTCCAACGCCACTTCTGATGTGTGCACCCCTAACACTCCTAGTCTGCTGCCCCCTGGAGCTCGTGTGAGAACGATCACGTGCGCTGTGTGCTGGGAATGCCTGAAGCAAACGGTCAACAAGAGTTGATTGTTTGGTTGCTAATATTAGTTCCAAGTTCTCATGTGGCATAATATTTTGCAATTTGCCTTTATAGCGTGGATCAAGGAGGCAGGCCAACCAGTAATCGTCATCGTTCATCATTTTCGTAATGCGTGTGTCCCTTTTTAGGATACGTAAGGCATAATCCGCCATGTGGGCCAAAGTTCCAGTTGTCAAATCTCCGGTTGTGATTGGTTGAGGGGCAGTTGCAGGCAAATCTACGTCACTTGTGTCCCTCAAAAAACCAGAACCCGGCCGTGACACGCAACCAATTTCCTGTGCCCCCGGGAAAGGTTCGGCATTAAAAATATACTCATCCCCATCATCCTCCTCGTCCTCCACCTCCTCTTCGCCCGCTACCTCGTCCTGTACACTGCCCTGACCAGACAATGGCTGACTGTCATCAAGGCTTTCCTCTTCCTCTGGTGCAGACGCCTGCTCCTTTATGTGCGTCAAACTTTGCATCAGCAGACGCATTAGGGGGATGCTCATGCTTATTACGGCGTTGTCTGCACTAACCAGCCGTGTGCATTCCTCAAAACACTGAAGGACTTGACACATGTCTTGTATCTTAGACCACTGCACACCTGACAACTCCATGTCTGCCATCCTACTGCCTGCCCGTGTATCCTCCCACAAATAAATAACAGCACGCCTCTGTTCGCACAGTCTCTGAAGCATGTGCAGTGTTGAGTTCCACCTTGTTGCAACGTCTATGATTAGGCGATGCTGGGGAAGGTTCAAAGACCGCTGATAGGTCTGCATACGGCTGGCGTGTACAGGCGAACGTCGGATATGTGAGCAAAGTGCACGCACTTTGAGGAGCAGGTCGGAGAACCCAGGATAAGTTTTCAATAAGCACTGCACCACCAGGTTTAAGGTGTGAGCCAGGCAAGGAATGTGTTTCAGTTGGGAAAGGGAGATGGCAGCCATGAAATTCCTTCCGTTATCACTCACTACCTTGCCTGCCTCAAGATCTACTGTGCCCAGCCACGACTGCGTTTCTTGTTGCAAGAACTCGGACAGAACTTCCGCGGTGTGTCTGTTGTCGCCCAAGCACTTCATAGCCAATACAGCCTGCTGACGCTTGGCAGTAGCTGGCCCATAATGGGACAACTGGTGTGCAACAGTGTCATCTGCCGATGGAGTGGTTGGCAGACTGC
Source organism: Ranitomeya variabilis (assembly GCF_051348905.1). Classification (NCBI taxonomy): domain Eukaryota; kingdom Metazoa; phylum Chordata; class Amphibia; order Anura; family Dendrobatidae; genus Ranitomeya; species Ranitomeya variabilis. Next base: position 149,907,522 of record NC_135234.1, on the reverse strand, counting down.
GTTCTGTGGAAGAGCTGTAGCTTCTGCAGGAGGACGAGGAGGAGGAGGAGGAGGGGGTGCAAACGCCTACAGCCAACTGTTTCCTAGACCGTGGGCTAGGCACAACTGTCCCTAAATTGATGTCGCCTGTGGACCCTGCATCCACCACATTCACCCAGTGTGCCGTGATGGACACATAACGTCCCTGGCCATGCCTACTGGTCCATGCATCTGTAGTCAGGTGCACCTTTGTACTCACAGATTGCCTGAGTGCATGGACGATGCGCTGTTTAACATGCTGGTGCAGGGCTGGGATGGCTTTTCTGGAAAAAAAGTGTCGACTGGGTAGCTCGTATCGTGGTTCAGCGTACTCCATCAGGGCTTTGAAAGCTTCGCTTTCAACTAACCGGTAGGGCATAATCTCTAACGAGATTAGTCTAGCTATGTGGGCATTAAAACACTGTGTACGCGGATGCGAGGATAAGTACTTCCTTTTTCTAACCAGAGTCTCATGTAGGGTGAGCTGGACTGGAGAGCTGGAGATCGTGGAACTTTCAGGTGTGCCGGTGTACATGGCAGACTGAGAGACGGTTGGAGACGGTATTGTTTCCGCCGGTGCCCTAGATGCAATATTTCCTCCTACAAAACTGGTGATTCCCTGACCCTGACTGCTTTTGGCTGGCAAAGAAACCTGCACAGATACTGCCGGTGGTGCGGAAAATGGTGGCCTTACAGTGACGGAAGGGATGTTGCGTTGCTGACTAGCTTCATTGGCCGAGGGTGCTACAACCTTGAGGGACGTTTGGTAGTTAGTCCAGGCTTGAAAATGCATGGTGGTTAAGTGTCTATGCATGCAACTAGTATTTAGACTTTTCAGATTCTGACCTCTGCTTAAGCTAGTTGAACATTTTTGACAGATGACTTTGCGCTGATCAGTTGGATGTTGTTTAAAAAAATGCCAGACTGCACTCTTCCTAGACTCGGATCCCTTTTCAGGGATTGCAGACTGAGCTTTAACCGGATGGCAACGCTGTGCTCCAACAGGTTTTGGCTTTGACACGCGTTTTGGGCCAGATACGGGCCCGGCAGATGGAACCTGTTGCGATGTTGATGCCTGCTGCGGCCCCTCCTCCACCTCCGCTTCTGAACTACTGCCGCCTGCACCCTGTTCCCCCAATGGCTGCCAATCGGGGTCAATAACTGGGTCATCTATTACCTCCTCTTCGAGCTCGTGTGCAACTTCGTCTGTGTCACTGTGTCGGTCGGTGGTATAGCGTTCGTGGCGGGGCAACATAGTCTCATCAGGGTCTGATTGTGGATCTGTACCCTGAGAGGGCAATGTGGTGGTCTGAGTCAAAGGAGCAGCATAGTACTCTGGCTGTGGCTGTGCATCAGTGCACTCCATGTCAGAATATACTTGTAATGGGCATGGCCTGTTAAATGTTTCACTTTCTAAGCCAGGGACGGTATGTGTAAAGAGCTCCATGGAGTGACCCGTTGTGTCGCCTGCTGCATCCTTCTCTCTTGTTGTAGTTTTTGCTGAGGAGGACAAGGAAGCGACTTGTCCCTGACCGTGAACATCCACAAGCGACGCGCTGCTTTTACATTTACCAGTTTCGGAAGAGGAGGCAAAAGAGCTAGAGGCTGAGTCTGCAATGTAAGCCAAAACTTGCTGTTGCTGCTCCGCCTTTAAAAGCGGTTTTCCTACTCCCAGAAAAGAGAGCGTTCGAGGCCTTGTGTAGCCTGACGACGAAACTGGCTCCACAGCTCCAGACTTAGGTGGAATATTTTTATCCCCACGACCACCTGATGCTCCACTACCACTACCATCATTACCAGCTGACAATGAACGCCCACGACGACCTCTTGCACCAGACTTCCTCATTGTTTTAAAATCTTAACCAAAGTAACTTTATTTGTTGCTGTCAAACAACTTACACGGTGAGCTATAACTTCAGTATGATTTCAATATCCCTTAACAGGTTGGTGAGACCACAAGGAAAATCAGGCACAATGTTACACACTCTGTTTTCTGTGGCACAAAATCACAGAGATGACACACACGCAGGACTGTCACTCAAGCACTAATGTCAATATTAATCTCCCACCTAATTTATTTTTTTTTTTTTCTCAGGGAGACTTTAGAAACCAAATAATATTAAAAAAACCAAAAAAAAAATAGCCTTTCTATGGCCCACTGAATGAGAGAGAGAGGTGGCACACCCAGGAGTCAAGACTGGCACACAAGCTGAAAGGGCAATATTACTCTCCCACTGTTTTTTTTTGTATTTTTTGTTTTTTAAGGGAGACTTTAGAAACCCAATAATATTTAAAAAAAAAAAATAAATAGGCTTTCTATGGCCCACTGAATGAGAGGGAGAGAGGTGGCACACCCAGGAGTCAAGACTGGCACACAAGCTGAAAGGGCAATATTACTCTCCCACTGTTTTTTTATGTATTTTTTGTTTTTTAAGGGAGACTTTAGAAACCCAATAATATTTTTTAAAAAAAAATAAATAGGCTTTCTATGGCCCACTGAATGAAAGGGAGAGAGGTGGCACACCCAGGAGTCAAGACTGGCACACAAGCTGAAAGGGCAATATTACTCTCCCACTGTTTTTTTTTGTATTTTTTGTTTTTTAAGGGAGACTTTAGAAACCCAATAATATCTAAAAAAAATAAATAAATAGGCTTTCTATGGCCCACTGAATGAGAGGGAGAGAGGTGGCACACCCAGGAGTCAAGACTGGCACACAAGCTGAAAGGGCAATATTACTCTCCCACTGTTTTTTTAGGTATTTTTTTTTTTTCAGGGAGACTTTAGAAACCAAATAATATTAAAAAAACAAAAAAAAAATAGCCTTTCTATGGCCCACTGAATGAGAGAGAGAGGTGGCACACCCAGGAGTCAAGACTGGCACACAAGCTGAAAGGGCAATATTACTCTCCCACTGTTTTTTTATGTATTTTTTGTTTTTTAAGGGAGACTTTAGAAACCCAATAATATTTAAAAAAAAAAATAAATAGGCTTTCTATGGCCCACTGAATGAGAGGGAGAGAGGTGGCACACCCAGGAGTCAAGCCTGGCACACAAGCTGAAAGGGCAATATTACTCTCCCACTGTTTTTTGTATGTTTTTTTTTTTTTTTTCAGGGAGACTTTAGAAACCAAATAATAAGAAAAAAAATAAATAAATAAATAGGCTTTCTATAGCCCACTGAATGAGAGATAGCACACACAGCAGTGGCACACAAGCCCTGACTGAGGCCAATATTTTTCTCCCACTGATTGATGTAGTGTTTTTGTGTTGAGGTAGATTTTAGAACACAAATCAAGGAAAAAAAAAAAATGCTTTCTATGGCCCACTGAATGAGAGGGAGAGAGGTGGCACACCCAGGAGTCAAGACTGGCACACAAGCTGAAAGGGCAATATTACTCTCCCACTGTTTTTTTATGTATTTTTTTTTTTTTCAGGGAGACTTTAGAAACCAAATAATATTAAAAAAAACAAAAAAAAAAATAGCCTTTCTATGGCCCACTGAATGAGAGAGAGAGGTGGCACACCCAGGAGTCAAGACTGGCACACAAGCTGAAAGGGCAATATTACTCTCCCACTGTTTTTTTAGGTTTTTTTTTTTTTTTCAGGGAGACTTTAGAAACCAAATAATATTAAAAAAAAAATAAAAAAAAATAGGCTTTCTATAGCCCACTGAATGAGAGATAGCACACACAGCAGTGGCACACAAGCCCTGACTGAGGCCAATATTTTTCTACCACTGATTGATGTAGTGTTTTTGTGTTGAGGTAGAATTTAGAACACAAATCACGGAAAAAATAAATAGGCTTTCTATGGCCCACTCAGTGAGAGATGGCACACACAGGGATGGCACTGTAGCAGAAATGCCAATCTTAATCTCCCACAAAAAAAAAAAAAACAGGGACTGTCCTACAATTACTATCTCCCTGCAGTAATCTAAGCCAGGTATGGCAGGCAGCAATAGGAGTGGACTGATGCACAAATTAAATAAAAAGTGTGGACAAACAAAAAAGATAGCTGTGCAGAAAGGAAGGAACAAGAGGATATGTGCTTTGAAAAAAGCAGTTGGTTTCCACAGTGGCGTACACACAGCAATACAGCTATCACGGAGCCTTCTAGGGCAGCCCAATGAGCTACAGCGCTGAGGGGAAAAAAAAAAAAAAATAGCTTCCACAGTCCCTGCACACCGAAGGTGGTGTTGGACAGTGGAAATCGCTGCAGCACAAGCGGTTTGGTGGTTAGTGGACCCTGCCTAACGCTCTCCCTGCTTCTGACGAAGCGGCAGCAACCTGTCCCTAAGCTCAGATCAGCAGCAGTAAGATGGCGGTCGGCGGGAACGCCCCTTTATAGCCCCTGTGACGCCGCAGACAGCAAGCCAATCACTGCAATGCCCTTCTCTAAGATGGTGGGGACCAGGATCTATGTCATCACGCTGCCCACACTCTGCGTTCACCTTCATTGGCTGAGAAATGGCACTTTTCGCGTCATTGAAACGCGACTTTGGCGCGAAAGTCGCGTACCGCATGGCCGACAAGCACAGGGGTCGGATCGGGTTTCATGAGACGCCGACTTAGCCAAAAGTCGGCGACTTTTGAAAATGATCGACCCGTTTCGCTCAACCCTAACAGATACTATTATATTACATCAATAGATTGTCATTATTTTATTTTTAATTGCACTTTGGCATTCGCAGCTTCAATTTATTTTGGGGGGATTCCACTGACTCTCTTTTCCCTAATGAAAGGCTGTTTTATGGCTCCTAATATCATAAACCACTATGAGATTATAGAAAGAATAACCCTCTTGAAACTTTTGTCACTTCACGATAATCGCTACTTCAAGCAACACCAGAAAGAGGCTTGCAAAAGATGGCAAGGGTAAGCATTTATTAATATTTACCCATGCTAAGCATATGATTTGCTAATTCCTTCTGTAAAAGGTCCTGATGCTTTCTTCTAGAGAATTGCAATACATTTTTTATACTATAGAAAGTACGTTATATTCAAGTAATGATAATAAAAATTGCTAACATCTACTTTATATCCATATTGTTTGCTCTATGCTGCTCCTTGCCTGTAGAAATGTTGAGAATGTTTTACTCCCCAGTGTCTTTTTAGAAAGGTGGCCTTTAGGCTACATGTTCTCTGATAGTTCCTGTAGATTATACACAAAGGTCAAGGATCTTGGAACAAAAAAGGAGGAAACACTTGTAGAGGATGAAAGATATCCCCATGAGTGCTTGAAAAAGTTGAAATGTTATCATTTTGACAACTTTGATCGAAACTGGCTAGAAGATGAGTGTTGTCAATAGTTTCATATTAAGACTTAAATGCCATCAAAAGCAGCTGCTGTGGAAATTGCACTTGTTTGCTGATTCATTTTTTGATTGGCGCTGCCAAAAAGGTCGCTGTTCATTTACAGTGCTAACAAGCAAAGTACTCTGCTCATAGAAGCTTGTCAAGTAATTTAGCCAGGATGTTACTTTCCAAGGCAGCATGCTGTGCCTCCTATAGTGGAATCAGACCTCAACAGACTATTATTTATGATCTTTCCTTCTAGTTAACTAGGTCTTATGAGGAAAGGAAATTTCTCAGCAGGAAAAATCATACACATTGAAGTTCAGGTGTCCATACTTTCCAGAAGGTCACACATTTCAATGCATAGGGGACCTGAAAAGTCTTAAAGGAATAAGCTTTTCAGATTTACGTTGAATGAAAAGACATATGAGTTTTTCTAAATAATTATATACATTGCAAGGTATCTTAAAATTTGTACAATGTTCTAAATAAACATATAGAATATATACTGTGTGCACAATTATTAGACAAGTGAGCATTTTGACCATATCAATTTTTTATAAACATTCCAATTCCAGGCTGAATAAACAGGACAGCTTATTGATTTGCAGCAGTTCAGATGATGTCGATTTCTATAATGAGGGAGGATGAAGAATATCAGCACCCTTTGTTAAGGTGAGTAAAATTATTATGCAGCTTGCCTTCCTCAAGCAAAATGGGTCAAAATAATAATTAAATTGACTTTGAAAGGTTCACATTGATAAAAGTCTTACAGAGGGATGAAGCACTATTGAAGCTGCTAATATATTGTGTTGTCATCAAAGAACCATCAAAAGATTTGTTGCAAATAGCAAATAGGGTCACAAAAAATAGGTTGAGAAAATAAGATGCACTTAAACTGCCAAAGTTAGAAGAATCGATTGTGAAGTGACCACAAACCAATTATCATTCAGTGCTGTCACATTCCAGAACTGCAACCACCCTGGAGGGCCCAGAGGTACAAGTTGTTCTCTGCTCAGAAACATGGCGAAGGTAAGAGAGGCTGAGACCCGACCACCACTGAACAAAACAAAGAAGTTTAAATGTCAACACTGTGCCAAGAAATATCTGAAGACAGATTTTTCAAGGTTTTATCTAGTGATGAAATGAAAGTGACTCTTGATGAACTGAATGGATGGTTCCCTGATTGGATCAGTAATGGGCACAAAATTGCACTTCGACTCTGACACTAACAAGGCTTAGGGTGGGTACTACTATGGGCTGCTATTATTAAACATAAGATAGTTGGACCTTTTAGGTTGAAAATGGGCTCAAAATCAACTTCCAAACCTACTGACAGTTTTTACAAGACACTTCCTTTCAGTGGTCGTACAAGAAAAGTATGCATCTTTTAAGAAAACCATGATTTTTATGCAGTATAGTACTCCATTGTATACATCAAAGTATTTCACAAGCCAGTAACAGCTTTAAAAATAAAAGAATAAAGGCATGATCTTCTTTAAATAAGGCAATTCCACAAAATAAATTAAAATAGACTTTTTTACCACCAATTTTTCATGAAAATAATTTTTGAACTGAAATTAGCTCACTAATACTCACTAAAATCGATGTTTATCCCTGTGGGGCTCCTCTTGGTACATTTATGCTTGTGAGTAGCATCTGGAATGTCTCTCTGGAGCATCCAACAGTAGTCTACCATCATTGTAATGCTCCATTTTAACTGGTATCTTCTGTCAATCTCTTTAATGTCCTGGTGGAATTGTTCACCTTCCTCCTCACCCACAGCTCCCAAATTTTTAGGAAAGTAGTCAAGGTGGGAATGGAGTTTGCACTTTCAAACTCAGGCAACCTAAAGCTTGAAATGCTTTCATCATTTGTCCGACAATCTTTTTGTAGTCAGGATCTTTTTCCTAAAAATTTCTACCTCTTCTTTTAGAGGATCTGTTATGGTTTTGACAAATCTATATCTTATCAGCTAATAAGCCTTCAAATGTCTGGTCCGTCGAACACACCCTCCTTCAATTTTGCATCAGAGAGGTTTGGAAACTTGGTGACCAAGTTTTTGAAGAATTCTTCATCTCTTTGAAGTGATTTTACGAATTGCTTCATCAAGCCCAATTTTATGTGGAGAGGTGGTAGAAGAACTTTATAGGGAGGTACCAAAGTTTCATATAGGACATTTTTTTCACCGACTGTGAGCACTCTCAGCTGCCAACTCCTCTTCGTCCAGTGATTCTGTGGGTCACGACTGTCCCACAGACACAGAAAACAAGGATATTTGGTATACCCAGCTTGATTCCCAGTAGGCGCTCACAAGCCACTTTCCCTGCAGGACCCGGAAGGACCCGTGGTCAACTTGGAGCCAGGGTCTCTATGGAGACCATCAGGATAACATGATTGCATAGCATTGTCCTGATGGAAGTGTAAGGAGAGAGACCAGACCTGCATGAAAGGGTCTGCATCCTCTGTTCCCGGGCGGAAGCCTGAGTGGGGCAGACCTTCCCCTGCTGTCTGGGGAAAGCATGAGTGAGATGGATCTTCCTGCTGTTCCAGGAGAGTGGGGAGAGCTAAAGAAGAGCACGCAGCGAAGGAGCAGGAGAAGAGGAAAGCGCACAAACCACAGCAGTCTGGCGGCAGCAAAGAGCAGTACAGAGAGCAGCGCGCAGAGCAGCAAGCAGTGTGCTCTGCTGTCCCCACCTGAGAGTACTGACTTTCATATGGGCCATCTAGAAGGAACCCCATTGCCTTTGGAAACAGCCATGCGGCGCAGAACTGTGCCAGCAGAGAGAGCCGTGCAGAGCAGAGCCATGTGGAGCAGTCTGGCAGAGCCGTGCATGCAGAGCAGAGCAAAGTTGGGTGCTGAAGTAGAGACAAAGGGAGGAGTGCACCTTCCGAGGACAATGTACGCCACGCAGACCAGTGACCACCATAAAGTCAGGTGCCAGACACTCCAGGAAAGTGAGTACCGGTCCCGTGCTGCTTGACAGAGACCTGAGCATGAGCATCAGCTACCCCTGATTGTGCTAGTTAATATCGGCCCAGACACTTGTGATCTAACCTTGCCAGCGTATGTTAGCAGAGCCACACTGGGCTTGTACAGGACAGTGGCCCTCACCGTCAGTTAGCCACTACAGTATATGGACTAAGGGCAGTGGAAGGTACCTTAGACCGTCCACTGTCACCAGAAGAAGGGGTATTGTTGTGTGCTGAACCCCATTAGTAAGGACAGCGCGCCTGCCGTTGCCGGTGCTATAGAGTACGCAGCAGGAGCTGCAGTGATTGGACTTCCTGTAACCCTTGCTACCATATTGTCATTATTTGTACTGTCGTACTTCAGTTTTGCCATTTACACTGTTTAACTCTTTACCTCCCTGCGTGGAGAATTTTCCCTCTAAATAAACCCGTTAACCCTTGCTTTGCCTGTCATCCGTTACTGCATCCCGCGCTCCTGCTTGAACCTTACAGAAGCACGCAGGAAGCATCCTCCCTGCGTGATGCCCCTCTATGTAGCTGTCACTACTGACAGCAGCATCAGAGGGGTTAAATTACCTCGATCTGCGCTAGCACCAATCATGGACGTTGCTACGAGTTGTCAGCTGTCACATACAGCTGAAACAAACATGCGATCGCCACGGCGCTCAGCATGATGCCATGCGATTGTGCCGCCGTACTAGTACTGCTGTTTGTGGGAATACACCTCCCGCAGAGCAGTACTAGTACGGCACATGTTGGGAAGGGGTTAACCGCTGACATGGCTATGTTCTGTTTTGTTTTTTCCTTTTCTTCTTCCAACAGCCATCATTTTTTTTTTTCAAAGCAGGCATTTGAGGGCATGTTTTTTGTGGATCAAGTTGTACTATTAAATGACACAATTTATTTTATCATATGATGTTCAGGAAATCAGGGATTCAAATTACAGAAAAATTGAAAACAAAGTGCAAAGTGCAATTCCTCATTTATTTTATAAAAACATTTACTACTATAACTTTGTGTTAAAAATTTGCTGTCAAGATGATTTTCCTGGCCAGTATTGTTATGGAAATACCAAATATGTATAGCTGTAAGTAGCAAAAAAAAAAAAAAACTACTCTGAATATAATGATATCACATATGTGTATGTTTTAAATATTTTGAATTTATTTTGAATAGGGCAAATGGGAGATGATTTGAAATGTTATATTTGTTTTTATATTTTTGTAGACTTTTTTTTACTTATCACTGTACTTGTTAGACCCACTAGAGTACTTGAACCTCCGACTGTCCAGTTGCTACTGCTACATACAGCATTGTATACCACAGTACTGCTGTATTCAGTAAAAAACACAGCCTCCTATGAACACGAGGTAGAAGCTGGTATTCACAGGAGTACCATCATGACAAGCACGAAGATCTTCAGCAGACCCTTAGCTGTCATTGCAACTTCTCGGCACCACTGCAATTATGTTACTGCAGTGGCGTATCTAGGGGGGGCAGCCGGGGCATGTGCATCAGGTGCAGCTGGCAGGGGGGTGCTGTCGGGCCGCCTAATATGGTGGTCTGCAGTGTCTCCCCCAGCAGCTTCATTCTGCCACCCCCCGGACTGGGAGTCAGCTGTTCTCTGTGCTGACTGTCAAGCTGACAGCTGGCACAGAGAAGCTGCAGCGCGCCAGCTCCCAGTATTCAATTGCATAGCTCCCAACTGTCCCTCATTCTGCGGGACTGTCTTGGTTTTGAGCCTTTGCCCCGCACTCCCACACAGGATGCTCTGCTTCCCGCAGATAGCAGAAGAAGCAGCCAACATGCCAGCTTGTGTAAGGCCATGCCCCTTCCGTATGCAGTGCAGTACAGCTCAGAGACAGAAAGGGAGAGAGAGGGGGCATTTGAGGTACGTAACTGTAGTTAGTAACAGTTGCCAGTGTAAGCAGCAGTGGAGCTAATGCCTGGGTAATCCTCTGTGGAATGAGCGGGGCTGAGCAGGGTGGGATGGAGACTCGTCACAGGCTTCCTCCTCTGTAACTGGCCTCGGCTGCTCAGTGCTGTGATCGCAGAGGGACTATCATCAGTAATCGATGTCACAGTCTACTGAATGCTGGAGGAGGAGGAGGAGCAGCTGCAGCTCCCTGGGAGAGGGCTAATTAATGTGGCTTGTTATTTTTCCCCTCTGGCAGCCTCACCAATAATTCACATGCAATTGAGCCACATTGGGTGCTGCAGCCTTGTATAGCCTGAGATTAAGCTAAGCCTGACACTGCTGGTTGTCATGGCGCTGGACGAGGGTAAGCGTATGTGTGAGGTCAGGAGGTGTTTACAGTGTGGATGTAGCAGAGCCACGTGTGTATGAGGTGAACGGATCGGAGCAGCATGTGAAAGGTGTATGGAGCGGAGTCATGTATGTACGACATGTACGGAGCAGAGCTGCATGTGTACGAGGTGTACGGAGCAGAGCCATGTGTGTACGGAGCGGAGCCATGTGTGTACAAGGTATGAGGAGCAGAGTGTGCAATGTGTATGGAGCAGAGTTGTGTGTGTGTACAAGGTGTGCAAAGCTGCATGTGTACGAGGTGTACGTAGCGGAGCATCATGTGTGGCCATTATACAGTATGGAGCATCATGTGGGGCCATTATACAGTATGGAGTATCATATGGGCCCATTATACTGTATGGAGCATCACGTGGGGCCAGTACACTGTATGCAGCATCATTTGGGGCCATTATACAGTATGGAGCACTATGTGTGGCCATTATACACGGTGGCGCAGTGGATAGCACAGCAGCCTTGCAGCGCTGGAGTCCTGGGTTCAAGCCCCACTAGAGACAACATCTGCAAAGAGTTTGTATGTTCTCTCCGTGTTTGCGTGGGTTTCCTCTGGGTTCTCCAGTTTCCTCCCACATTCCAAAGACATACTGATAGGGAATTTAGATTCTGAGCCCCAACGGGGACAGAGACGATAATATGTGCAACCTGTAAAGCGCTGCGGAATATGTTAGCGCTATATAAAAATAAAAGATTATTATACAGTATGGAGCATCATGTGTGGCCATTATACAGTATGGAGCACTGTGTGGCCCAATTTTTTATTTGTTTATAATTATTGTTTATGAAACATTGTGATCAGCAGTGCTAAATGGGTGTGGTTGGGGCGTGACTAGTTGTGAAATGGGTGTGGTCAGAGGCGTGGCCTAAAATTGGGGGATGATGGGGGCCTGTGTGGGGAATGGGGGAGTGATGAGGGGCTGTGTGGGGAATGGGGGGATCATGAGGGGCTGTGTGGGGGTGATGAGGGGCTGATGGGGAGATGGGGTTGATGAGGGGCTGTGGGGGGTGATGAGGGGCGATGAAAAGAGGGGGGTGATGAGGGGCTCTGTGTGGAAAGAGGGGATTTATTGTGTGGGGAGAATTGGAGTGGAGATGGGGGGATTTAATGAACATTGAGAGCATTAGGGAGAGGAGCTCGTGGGTAAATGGCAAAGTGTGCCAAAATGAACTATTGCCCCGGGTTTCAGAAACCCTAGATACACCTCTGTGTCACTGGGATGCAATGGGCTTACGGATTGACACATCACCATGTCAGCATACTGTAAATGCCACAGTCAGAGATTGGCAGCGGCATTTAACAGGTTAAAGGCTAGAGTCAGATAGTGGCAGAATATCACAACCATCATCTGCCAGGGAATAAGCCCACATCAGCGGCAGGTACCCAGCATATGATGTAATTTATATCATATGTTAGCAATGGGTTGATAAGCTTTTATTACCCTTAATATCTTTCCATACTTTGCTGGGGAATGCTATTGATTGATTTTGATTTATTAAAATATTTATAGAAATAATTATATGAATGCAGTTAAAAGAAAATACCATGTTTTTTAAGAGAACTGTTCATTGGATTCTTTAATAGTATCTCCTCCGATTGGGGCTTCTCCACTGGATCAGTTTTTATTTTTATTTTGCACCCTTCAACAAGCTACACATTCCATGGAGTTTCAACTAACTGGGTGCAATACCATAGATTTACCCAGTTATTTAAAAGGAAAATCAGCATCTTTATTTCTGTGAGGTGTAATATTGGATTAAGATTCCACAGAATGGAAATAAAAATAGGCCAATTTTCTGATGAATGTCGTCAGAACCCCAATGTTCAACAATATATCACTTATCCTGCGGATTGGTAAATATTTGCTTTCACTGGTCAACCCCTTAGGCCATGTGCACACGTTCAGGATTTTTCGCATTTTTTTCGCGTTTTTTCGCTATAAAAACGTGATAAAAACGCGAAAAAAACGCTAACATATGCCTCCTATTATTTACAGGGTATTCCGCATTTTTTGTGCAAATGTTGCGATTTTTTCCGCGAAAAAAATCGCATCGCGGAAAAAAAAGCAACATGTTCATTAAAAATGCGGAATTGCGGGGATTCCGCACACCTAGGAGTCCATTGATCTGCTTACTTCCCGCACGGGGCTGTGCACACCATGCGGGAAGTAAGCAGATTATGTGCGGTTGGTACCCAGGGTGGAGGAGAGGAGACTCTCCTCCACGCACTGGGCACCATATATGTTGTGAACTATTCTTCTTGGCTCCCTCTTGTGGTCACTAGTGGTTTGGCACTTGGATTGTCTTTTCCCAGGTTGGTACTCACCTGGTTCGTTAGGCCTGGGGTGTTGCTATTTAAACTTCCTGGATTCTCAGTCCAGTGCCTGGCATCGTTGTAATCAGTTCATTTCTGTTTGCTCCTGTCTTCAGGTCCTGGTTCTTTGCAAGATAAGCTAAGTCCTGCTTTCTAATTTTTGTTTATTTGCATTGTTCATATTTTTGTCCAGCTTGTACAAAATGTGATTCCTGATATCGCTGGAAGCTCTAGGGGGCTGATATTCTCCCCCCTCACCGTTAGTCGGTTCGGGGGTTCTTGGATATTCAGCGTGGATATTTTGCAGGGTTTTTTGCTGACCATATAAGTCATCTTACTATCTTCTGCTATTAGTCAGTGGGCCTCTCTTTGCTAAAATCTAGTTCATTCTTACGTTTGTCTTTTCTTCTTACCTCACCGTTATTATTTGTTGGGGGCTTGTATTATAACTTTGGGGTCTTTTCTCTGGAGGCAAGAGAGGTCTTATTTTCCCTGATAGGGTTTGTTAGTTCTCCGGCTGGCGCGAGACGTCTAGAATCAACGTAGGCACGTTCCCCGGCTGCTGTTAGTTGTTTGTGCTAGGATCAGGTATATGGTCAGCCTAGTTACCACTTCCCTATGAGCTGGTATTTATGTTTGCAGACTTTGCTGTAATCTCTGAGATCCTCTGCCATTGGGATCATAACAGTATGCCAGGCCAAGTGAATAGTTAATGCATTGCAGAAGCGGGATTAAAAGAAAAGAAGTTCTGAGTTTTTTTTTTTTTCTTCTCTTTCTTCCTTCCCCTTTTTCTCTGAGTGGCTTGAAGCTTTGCTGCAGACATGAATGTTCAGACCTTGATTACTAGTGTGGATCAGCTTGCTGCATGAGTGCAGGGCATTCAGGATTTTGTTGTTAGCAGTCCTATGTCAGAGCCTAAGATACCTATTCCTGAGCTGTTCTCTGGAGATCGATTTAAATTTAGGAATTTTAGGAATAATTGTAAATTGTTTCTATCTTTGAAACCTCGTTCGTCTGGAGATTCAGCTCAGCAAGTTAAAATTGTTATCTCCTTCTTGCATGGCGACCCTCAGGATTGGGCTTTCTCGTTGGCGCCAGGAGATCCGGCATTGGCGGATGTTGATGCGTTTTTCTGGCGCTCGGATTGCTTAATGAGGAGCCTAATCTTGAAATTCAGGCAGAAAAAGCCCTACTGACTATCTCTCAGGGCCAGGATGAAGCTGAAGTGTATTGCCAAAAATTTCGGAAATGGTCCGTGCTTACTCAATGGAATGAATGTGCTCTGGCCGCAAATTTCAGAAATGGCCTTTCTGAAGCCATTAAGAATGTGATGGTGGGTTTCACAATTCCTACAAGTCTGAATGATTCTATGGCGCTGGCTATTCAGATTGATCGGCGGTTGCGGGAGCCCAAATCCGCTAATCCTCTGGCGGTGTTGTCTGAACGGACACCTGTCTCAATACAATGTGATAGAATCCTGACTAGAACCGAACGACATGTCCATAAGACTCAGGGCAGCACCTGAATCCTAGACAGGCTCGTTGGTCATTGTTTTTTTCTCATTTTGACTTTGTGGTCTCGTACCTGCCTGGTTCGAAGAATGTTAAGGCTGATGCTCTTTCTAGGAGCTTTGTGCCTGACTCTCCTGGAGTCTCGGAGCCAGCGGGTATTCTTAAACAGGGAGTAATCGTGTCGGCCATATCTCCTGATTTGCGACGTGTGTTGCAGAGATTTCAGGCTGGTAGACCTGACTCTTGTCCACCCGACAGACTGTTTGTTCCTGATAAGTGGACCAGCAGAGTTATTTCCGAGGTTCATTCCTCGGTGTTGGCAGGGCATCCGGGAATTTTTGGTACCCGAGATTTGGTGGCTAGGTCCTTTTGGTGGCCTTCCTTGTCACGGGATGTGCGGTCATTTGTGCAGTCCTGTGGGACTTGTGCTCGGGCTAAGCCTTGTTGTTCTCGTGCTAGCGGGTTGCTTTTGCCCTTGCCCGTCCCGAAGAGGCCTTGGACACACATTTCCATGGATTTCATTTCTGATCTTCCGGTGTCTCAAGGAATGTCTGTCATCTGGGTGGTGTGTGATCGTTTTTCCAAGATGGTCCATTTGGTGCCCTTGCCTAAGTTGCCTTCCTCTTCCGATCTGGTTCCTTTGTTTTTTCAGAATGTGGTTCGTTTACACGGCATTCCTGAGAATATCGTGTCCGACAGAGGATCCCAGTTTGTGTCCAGATTCTGGCGATCTTTTTGTGCTAAAATGGGCATTGATTTGTCGTTTTCATCTGCCTTTCATCCTCAGACTAATGGCCAAACGGAGCGAACTAATCAGACACTGGAGGCTTATTTGAGATGTTTTGTTTCTGCGGACCAGGATGATTGGGTGACCTTCTTGCCATTGGCTGAGTTTGCCCTTAATAATTGGGCTAGTTCCGCTACTTTGGTTTCGCCATTCTTCTGCAACTCTGGTTTTCATCCTCGTTTCTCCTCGGGTCATGTTGAGTCTTCTGACTGTCCTGGGGTGGATTCCGTGGTGGATAGGTTGCAGCGGATTTGGAATCATGTGGTGGACAACTTGAAGTTGTCACAGGAGAAGGCTCAGCGTTTTGCCAACCGCCGCCGCGGTGTGGGTCCCCGACTTCGTGTTGGGGAATTGGTTTGGTTGTCTTCTCGGTATGTCCCTCTGAAGGTTTCCTCTCCTAAGTTTAAGCCTCGCTTTATTGGTCCTTATAAAATTTTGGAAGTTCTTAACCCGGTTTCTTTTTGTTTGGATCTTCCGGTGTCATTTGCCATTCACAACGTGTTCCATAGGTCTTTGTTGCGGCGGTACGTTGTGCCTGTGGTTCCTGCTGTTGAGCCTCCTGCTCCGGTGTTGGTTGAGGGCGAGTTGGAGTACGTGGTGGAGAAGATCTTGGATTCTCGTCTCTCTAGACGGAGGCTTCAGTATTTGGTCAAATGGAAGGGCTATGGTCAGGAGGATAATTCCTGGGTGATCGCCTCTGATGTTCATGCGGCCGATTTGGTTCGTGCCTTCCACGCTGCTCATCCTGATCGCCCTGGTGGTCTTGGTGAGGGTTCGGTGACCCCTCCTTAAAGGGGGGGTACTGTTGTGAACTATTCTTCTTGGCTCCCTCTTGTGGTCACTAGTGGTTTGGCACTTGGATTGTCTTTTCCCAGGTTGGTACTCACCTGGTTCGTTAGGCCTGGGGTGTTGCTATTTAAACTTCCTGGATTCTCAGTCCAGTGCCTGGCATCGTTGTAATCAGTTCATTTCTGTTTGCTCCTGTCTTCAGGTCCTGGTTCTTTGCAAGATAAGCTAAGTCCTGCTTTCTTATTTTTGTTTATTTGCATTGTTCATATTTTTGTCCAGCTTGTACAAAATGTGATTCCTGATATCGCTGGAAGCTCTAGGGGGCTGATATTCTCCCCCCTCACCGTTAGTCGGTTCGGGGGTTCTTGGATATTCAGCGTGGATATTTTGCAGGGTTTTTTGCTGACCATATAAGTCATCTTACTATCTTCTGCTATTAGTCAGTGGGCCTCTCTTTGCTAAAATCTAGTTCATTCTTACGTTTGTCTTTTCTTCTTACCTCACCGTTATTATTTGTTGGGGGCTTGTATTATAACTTTGGGGTCTTTTGTCTGGAGGCAAGAGAGGTCTTATTTTCCCTGATAGGGTTTGTTAGTTCTCCGGCTGGCGCGAGACGTCTAGAATCAACGTAGGCACGTTCCCCGGCTGCTGTTAGTTGTTTGTGCTAGGATCAGGTATATGGTCAGCCTAGTTACCACTTCCCTATGAGCTGGTATTTATGTTTGCAGACTTTGCTGTAATCTCTGAGATCCTCTGCCATTGGGATCATAACACATATAATTGGTAAAAAAAAAAGAATTAAAATAAAAAATAGTCCTATACTCACCCTCGATGTCTTCCCGCCTCACCGCTGCATGCTGCAGCTTCGGTTCCTATAGCTGCTGTGCGGTGAAGGACCTTCCGATGACGTCACTGTCTTGTGATTGGTCGTGAGCAGTCATGTGACCGCTCACATGACCGCTCACATGACCGCGACGTCATGGAAGGTCCTGCGCGCACACACCAGCTATAGGAAGAGGAACGGACGCCGCTGATGAGATGTCTGGGTGAGTATAACCATTTTTTTAATTTTTTAAATTATTTTTAAACATTCTATCTTTTACTATAGATGCTGCATAAGCTGCATCTATAGTAAAAAGTTGGTCACACTTGTCAAACAGTATGTTTGACAAGTGTGACCAGCCTGTCAGTCAGTTTTCCAAGTGATGCTACAGATCGCTTGGAAAACTTTAGCATTCTGCAAGCTAATTACGCTTGCAGAATGCTAAAAAAAACGCGAAAAAAACGGAAAAAAAACGCAAAAAAAAAAATGCGGATTTCTTGCAGAAAATTTCCGGTTTTCTTCAGGAAATTTCTGCAAGAAATCCGGACGTGTGCACATACCCTTAAACTCACTATCCACTCTGAAAAGACAGCTTCTGTCTTGCTTAGATAAGTGAGATCAGCCAACTCAATGTAGTGTCAGGTTACACCTCCAGAAGTTGACCTTCTCAGAGTGGAGACACCTCCTGGAGGGGGCTCGTTTTCCCTTCCAAGTGTTTACTGACCACAAAAATTTGGTTTATTTGCAGACTGCTCAGCCGCTAATCTCGCGCCAGGCTAGATGGTCCCTGTTCTTCTCCCGGTTCCACTTTACTCTCCATTATCTTTCCGGGGAGAAAAACATCCATGCCGATGCTCTCTCTCGCTCCGTGGTGTCTTCATTAGAGGAGGAGCCTCGGCTAATTGTCCCTTCTGAGAGCCTGAGGACCGTGGCTTGGGTTTTGCTAGAGTCTGTGCCCCCAGGCAAGACTTTTGTGCCATCTAATTTGTGACCGTAGGTTCTCTCTTGGGCTCACTCATCCAGGGTGGGTGGACAGGGACCAAGAGGACATCTGAGCTTCTGGCGAGGACGTACTGGTGGCCGCATATGGCCTGTGATGTCGGGGATTATATTTGGGAGTGTGTCTCCTGCACCAAGAATCAGTCTCCTCGGCAATGGCCCGCTGGGAACCTTTACCCCCTGCCGGTGGCAGACAGGCCCTGGGAGGTGGTCGGGATGGACTTTGTGATGGGCTTACCCAAGTCTCGTAGCTGCACCATTATCTGGGTAGTCACCAACCATTTTTCTAAAATGGTGCACTTGGTGCCGCTTCCACGGTAACCTTCTGCACGGGCCTTGGTTGCATTGTTCATTAAATATGTTTTCCGTCTACATGGCATGCCCAACAAAATTGTCAGTGACCGGGGTTCCAAGTTTGTGTCTCGGTTTTGGAAAGAGCTCTGTCGTTTACTCAGCAATGAGCTGAATCTCACTTTTGCATACCATCTCGAGACAAATGGGTTGGTAGAGAGGGCCATACCTGCGACATTTTGTCTCCACCAGGCAGGATGACTGGGCATCCTTGTTACCTTGGGCGGAATTTGCGTTGACACTTTCCAGCAAAGACAAAATAATAAACAACCTACCCGGATGTGACGTTGACATCCTGGCGCATGAGCACACCGGAAGTGATTTTCCAGCGTCCGGAACCAACTCGATGTGGGAATATGCACAGAGTCTATTTAAGACAAGCAAGGGGACCATGAGCTCAGCAATGCTCGTTTACTATAAGGTTGATGTCGCTATCCCCCTGATGAGTCAAAAGACGAAACGCGTAGGGAGACACCAATTGCTGAAAGGATAAGACGGCATGGCAAGCACAGACCAATGCCCGACATGAGATTCTGGACACTCAGATAAGGCACCGACTGAATATATGGTACCGCAGATGAGTATAAAACTTTCTCCTTGAGGAATATACCCATTTGAGTCATGTATTGAACATGCCTGCCCCTGGTGGGAGGTATTAAGTATTCTGGTGACGTCTTTGGGTAGCATTTCTGGATTGATATGGAGAAATCCTAAGCTTGCTTAAATGTTGCACTACCACTAACTGTCACCATAGGAGGCACCTCTATATTGGCAGTGGCGGAGTTGACCACATAATAAAAGTGCAAATGAGGGTCGGATATTGACTGCACTAATACCTATATGCATAGATATGCTTTCTGTGGCTTTGTTATATATTTAAGGCGGATATTAATAAAGTGGTATCTCCATGTTGATGTGACTGACCATTTGAGGATCTATAAAAGAGGCATCTCGGATCTGTAAGAGATAGGTATTGAATCTTGCATGATTTTTACATATGACTATACCTATTAGTCCCAATTATTATCTCTAAAAGATCGAGATACGTGGTATGTGCAATTATTACTTGTTTGGTTTTTATTTGCACTTATGTTTGAAGCACAAGCACTTTTTTGCACTATTTCCTCACACTTTGTAGATTTTTAACTTATTTAATAAAAGTAAAGTTTTATTATTATCCTCCAACCAGCTGCTAACCAGGAATTTACATTGAACAACGCCATAGTCGACTCCACAGGCAGACTCCATTTCTCCATAATTACGGCCAGTATCCGTGTGTCCCTGTGCCCATGCCCATGTCATCCACTCTAGGGTGGCAGATTGGGTGGTGGAGGCACGTGACATTTGGGACCGCACACAGGATATCATCTGGGCATCCAAAGAGAGAATGAGGGTTTCTACCGATGCACACCGGCGCCCCGCTCCGACCGTTGCTCCTGGAGACTTAGTGTGGCTCTCCGCCTGTAAGATCAGGCTGCGAGTTGAGTCCACTAAGGCCTCTTTCACACTAGCATCATGCACTGCACGTCGCTATGCATCGTTTTGTAGAAAAATGCATCCTGCAAAATTGCTTGCAGGATGCTTTTTTTTCTCCATAGACTTGCATTAGCGACGCAGTGCGACGCATTGCCACTTGTTGCAACCGTCGTGCGACGGTTGCATCGTGCTGCGTTGGACCATTGCCACAAAAAATGTTACATGTAACTTTTTTGTGCGTTGTGACCATCTTTTCCGACCGCGCATGGCCGGCCAGAACTCCGCCCCCGCCTCCATGCAAATCACAATGGAGCAGCGGATGCGTTGTAAAACTGCATCCGCTGCCACCATTGTGCGGCGCTTTAACAGTTTGCGTTGGTGCGCCGCAACGTCGCATTGCGACGTGCAGTGCACAACGCTAGTGTGAAAGTAGCCTAAAGTTACCTTCACATGAAACAACATCGCTAGCGATCCGTGACGTTGCAGCGTCCTGGCTAGCGATATCGTTTCGTTTGACACGCAGCAGCGATCAGGATCCTGCTGTGATGTCGCTGGTCGCTGAATAAAGTCCAGAACTTTATTTGGTCGTCCGATCGCTGTGTATCGTTGTGTTTGAAAGCAAAAGCAACGATACCAGCATTGTTTTACACTGGTAACCAGGGTAAACATCGGGTTACTAAGCGCGGCCCTGCGCTTAGCAACCCGATGTTTACCCTGGTTACCCGGGGACCTCGGCATCGTTGGTCGCTGGAGAGCGGTCTGTGTGACAGCTCTCCAGCGATCAAACAGCGACGCTGCAGCGATCGGCATCGTTGTCGCTATCGCTGCAGCGTCGCTTCGTGTGAAGGTACCTTAAGTTTGCGCCTCTCCATATAGGCCCTTTCAAGATTCTGGAACAGGTTAACCCTGTGGTCTACCATTTGGCTATTCCTCCGTGCCTAGGTATCACCGACACTTTTCATGTACCCCTCGTAAAGCCCGTCTATATGTCCTGGTTTTCCGAATCATCTGCCGGGATATCGGGTTCATCCACGAATTAGTTTGAGGTAAACTCTATCTTGGGGTGCAAGGTTGTATGTGGCAAAAATTACTATCTGGTTGACTGGAAGGGCCACGGCCCAGAGGACAGAACCTGGGAACCTGTGGAGCACATTCAGGCTCCGCTGCTCATTGCAGCCTTTGGGCGTAGCGAGGCCCAAGGAGGGTGGGGCCCTAGGAGGGGGGTAATGTTAGGTGTCGAGTTCCTGCCGCTGCATAGGGAGAATCTCGAACCATGTCCGCTGCGGTCTCCCATTCTTCTCCAGCCACAGAGGAACCTGCTCAGCGCAGACATCGGTCCCAGCACCTGGCTCGAACAGATACTGCACGTTTGGTTACTGCTGCCCTTCCAGGTTCAGCCATTATAATCAGTACTGTTCGGAGGCGAGAAGGCACTCCTGGGACTAAGTCCTGCTTTTCTCCTTCTGAGCATGCCCAAGGGAGGACCTCTCATTGGAGGTCGGGGGTCACACGCTCAGGTCCTGTAGCAGCTCCTATTGGTCCACTAGGAAGGTCCTGGAGTGCTACAACTATAAAAGGTTCACATGGCTGCACGGCCATGCGCTAGTATCATTTGTGTTTGGCTGTTGCCAGTGGATACTCTACCATTCAGTATATATGTGGTGTGAGTCTGTTTAGCTTTGGGCTGTAGACTCAGGAAGGCAGCTAGCATCTGTGGGGCAATTAGCCTTGGCTTAGCATCTGGTGCCTTCATGTGTGCAGTTACACACAAGAGTTCCAGAGCAAGCACAACCCTAGTTAGGGTATTAATCTCTGTGTACAGCGCAACTCTGTGAGGCAACAGAGCTCGCTTTCATTTCACACGGAGTGAAGTTTAACCCATGTGTGAGCTCAGTGTCCATCCACCATTACTTTGCAGCAGGTATCTCTGCACGGTGGACCCCAGGCTGTGAACGCGCCTCATATCATTCTCTCTATTACTTGGTGTGTTCTGCTAGCCCTAACAGTATACTAGCGCCAGGGTCTGGCTAGTAATGGTGGATGAACAGCAACTGCTGCGGTACATCCAGCAGCTGGAGTGCAGGTTGGCAGCTCTAGAGCGCACAACCTCAGCTGTGGATGTTACTGCCATAGCTGTTCAGGCTGCTAGCGTGGCTGCAGCAAGTTTGTCCACTGCCACCCCTGTAATGACCTTATCTCGTCTCCCGCTGCCAGATAAATACTCTGGTAATAGTAAATCTTGTAGGGGTTTCGTGAGCCAGTGCACAATACACCTCGAACACCTGGCTGCACGTTTTCCCACAGAGCTGGCAAAAGTGGGATTCATTATATCTTTCCTGTCGGACAGGGCATTGTGGAGTGGGCTACGCTGCTGTGGGAGCGTGGTGATCATGTGGTGGAGAGTGCTCTGCTGTTCCTGAGCACTCTGAAACAGGTCTTTTTAGGACCTCGAGTCACCCAAGATACGGCGCTCCAACTGTTGGCATTGACTCAGGGCTCCTTCATGGTCAGCCATTTTCCCATCCACTTCCGGACTTTAGCATCTGAGCTGAAGTGGTCGTATAAAGCCCTCATCCCTGTATTTTGGAGGGGGCTGGCTGACCATGTGAAGGACGCTTTGGCCACTAGGGAGATTCCCACCACACTGGAGGAGCTAATAGCTGTATCTACTCGCATAGATCTTTATTTTAACAAAAGAAAGTTGGAGCGATCCCAGTGTTGGCAAGGGTTTCGGCTGGCTCCCACCTTCGCCAAACCGTTTACTCAGCATTGAGCTGAATCTCTCTTCTGTGTACCATCCCGAGATGAATGGTTTGGTAGAGAGGGCCAACCAGACTCTGGTCACATACCTGCGACATTTTGTCTCCGCCAGGCAGGATGACTGGGCATCCTTGTTACCTTGGACGGAATTTGCTTTGAACAACGCTGTAGCCGACTCCACCAGGCAGACTCCATTCCTCCATATTTATGGCCAGCATCCGCATGTCCCTGTGCCCATGCCCGTGTCATCCACCGATTCTAGGGTGGCAGATTGGGAGGTGGAGGAACGTGACATTTGGGACCCACACAGGATGCCATCCAGGCCTCCAAGGAGAGAATGAAGGTTTCTGCTAATGCACACTGGCGCCTCGCTCTTACCTTTGCTCCTGGCGACTTAGTGTGGCTCTCCGCCAGTAACATCAGGCTGCGAGTTGAGTCCACTAAGTTTGCGCCTCTCTATAAAGGCCCTATGAAGGTTCTGGAACAGGTTAACCCTGTGATCTACCATTTGGCTATTCCTCCGCGCCTAAGTATCACCGACACTTTTCATGTATCCCTCGTAAAGCCCGTCTATATGTCCCGGTTTTCCGAGTCATCTGCCGGGACATCGGGTTCATCCACGGATTAGAATGAGGTGAACTCTATCTTGGGGTGCAAGGTGGTTCGTGGCAAAATTTTTTGCACTCATTGCAGCCTTTGAACGTAGCGAGGCCCAAGGAGGGTGGGGCCCTAGGAGGGGGGGTAATGTTAGGTGTCGAGTTCCTGCCGCTGCACAGGGAGAATCTTGAACCATGTCCGCTGCGGTTTCCCATTCTTCTCCAACCACAGTGGAACCTGCTCAGCGGAGATGTCGTTCCAAGTGCCTTGCTCAGACAAATACTGCATGTTTGGTTACTGCTGCCTTTCCAGGTTCAGCCATTATAACCAGTACTGTTCGGTGGCGAGCAGGCACTCCTGGGACTAAGTCCTGCTTTTCTCCTTCTGAGCATGCCCAAGGGAGGACCTCTCATTGGAGGTCGGGGGTCACATGCTCAGGTCCTGTAGCAGCTCCTATTGGTCCACTAGGAAGGTCCTGGAGAGCTACAACTATAAAAGGTTCACATGGCTGCACGGCCATGCGCTAGTATCATTTGTGTTTCATTTGTGTTTGACTGTTGCCAGTGGATACTCTACCATTCAGTATATATGTGGTGTGAGTTTGTTTAGCTTTGGGCTGTACACTCAGTAAGGCAGCTAGCATCAGTGGGGGCAATTAGCCTTGGCTTAGCATCTGGTTCCTTCATGTGTGCGGTTAGCACAGAAGAGTTCCAGAGCAAGCACAACCCTAGTTGGGGTATTAATCTCTGTGTACAGCGCAACTCTGTGAGGCAACAGAGCTCGCTTTCATTTCACATGGAGTGAAGTTTAACCCACGTGTGAGCTCAGTGTCCATCCACCATTACTTTGCAGCAGGTATCTCTGCACGGTGGACCCCGGGCTGCGAACGCACCTCGTATCATTCTCTCTATTACTTGGTGCATTCCGCTAGCCCTAACACTTGATGCACCTAGAATGAAAGCTAGATTCATGTCATTTGCTGTAGGAAAATACTTCCATTTTTATATACACTAGTTCATAAATATATATATATATATGCAGTTGAAACAACCAATAGTAAAGATGAAAATGCAACCTGCAGTACCCCATAGGCCCAATTAATCACAAGCTTTGAAACTTCACAAAGTTTTGGCGAAACTGAACACTACTCTAAAAATTTAGCGACTAATGGTGCATTTTCTCCCAACTCCAACAAAGTGAGTGGAGCTGAGGTGGGACAGGGGCCTGGCAATCAGGGCTTGTCAAACGCATGAGGAGTGGTGACGTTTTATAAACCACAAATCTTACTCCAGTAGGGGCTACAGTAAGATTTGCGGCAAGGAGCACACGGAGGTATATGATAATCGTCTGACACTCATAATTCATTAAGAGACATAAGCATCAAACTCCATCCATCCCCCTTTCCAAAGCCAGTATGAATATTGATGGCCTTGATGAATTGGTGCCCATGATTTCAATCCCACAGCATGATTTCCTTATCTTTTTTCTTGGCATTTAAGCAAATTAATCAACCTTTTGTTTATTTGTTCACATGTCCAGTAATCATCCAGTTGATATTGATCCAGTAAACAAAAAAGGGGATTAGATTAAACTGACGAATAACTGATGGACTATAAAACTGATCCATTCACATTGACTTTATTAACAATTGTTTAGCAAACGGATCCAGTAGCAATCGTTAGTGTAGATTCGGGATTGTTGCTGATATAGCATATCGAGAAAATACCACACAGGGCTTGGCACCTATCTCCATGGTCCCATAAGAGCCGTAATGGCTGCTTACATACTATGCAGGCTTTTTAGGAAAAAATTGGTCTAAACTAACTTAAATTGCCTTGACAAGTGATAAAATAGTTTTGTTAACACATAAGATAAGATATGTTTATAGCACATTGTAAAAAGTTATATATTTGAGCTAATTAAGGGCTGAGAACTATTAAGAAAGAAATCCACAACATAAACTAAGTAGTGTGAGAAAAAATCCTGCTCCACAAAGTGAAGGTCAAATGTTGGAATAATGATAAGAAGTTAATTGGATGTATGAGAAGGGTCAAATGTATTATTTTCCAGTTTAGCTCACAGGACAGATCTGGCAAACTACTATAGAAAAATAAAGATTTAGGACTTGGGCATCAAAGAAATAAAGGTCACAAAAGGTGAAAAGCAAAGTGGTCAAGCTGCTTTGTGCTTTATGCTAACTTTTCAATAGCATTCAGTAAACCATGTCCTTATGGTGACTTTCTGTAGACTTGGTCAATCTTTACTTGAGTATTTGTTAGACCTACTTGATCTTAGCTCATTTAATTCTCATCCATTTTCATTCACAAGTATACAACATACTGCATAACAGAGTGAAAATATCAAAACAACTAAATTTCACAAAGAAGAGAAGAAAATACAATATTGCATTGTAAACATGTAAGGTAGATCATAAAATAGTTCAATTTTGAGACCCTCACCCTATTTTTTCAGCAAATCATGTACTGTCTTAGGCTACTTTCACACTAGCGATAACTGCAATCCGTCGTTTTGCAGAAAAAACGCATCCTGCAAAAGTGCTTGGAGGATGCGTTTTTTCTCCATTGAATAACATTACGCGACGCATTGCGACGGATTACCACACGTCGCATCCATCGTGCGACGGATGCGTTGTGCTTTGGTGGATCGTCGGCACAAAAAAATGCTACAGGTAACGTTTTTTGCTGCCGACGGTCCGCTTTTTCCGACAGCGCATGCGTGGCCGGAACTCCGCCCCCACCTCCCCGCGCCTCACAATGGGGTGGCGGATGCGCTGGAAAAATGCATCCGCTGCCCCCGTTGTGCGGCGTATACAACGCTAGCGTCGGTAACCTCGGCCCGACGCACTGCGACGGGCCGAGCCCGACGCTAGTGTGAAAGAAGCCTTAATGGAATATTCCACTTCTAGTAAAGTGGACCCCAAACACTTTCAGTAATGTAAAATGGCACAGCCAGATAGTACACTTAGACCTCGATTCATCAAAATGTTTATGAAGAAAACTGTTTTTTTTTTTTGCTTTTGGTGTTTTCAAGCCAGTTTTGGGTAGCTTCGCCAAAATGGGCATACCTGTGGAGGAGAAATGACAGAATATGGCATGGCTATTTTAGGTTCATGTAGGCACATGCCACTGATAAATTGCACTAAATTCAATACGAGGCATGCACATCTTAATAAATGTGGTGTGTCTTATACCTGCTCACCTCTGATTAAGATTCATTTAATTTTACCCAAAGACTACATTATGTACCTATTTACAGTTTACAATATTTATTGTTCTCACTGATTATTTTAAGCTTAAGTAAAGAACTGTACAGTTTTTCCTGGACACATCTTCGGCAGCAGTGTGAGTGCAGGTAGAGCAGCATGTAGTAAGTAACAGTTGACAAAGTTAGTGGAAAATAAATAAAAATCACATTCAAATATTTCACTGTCATTTGTAAAACGAAAAATAAAACAGCAAAATGTACTGTGCCAAAAAAGTGTAAGAATAGCATGTTTTAGGTCAAGTTCACAAGCTCAGAATTTGGTCAGTATTTTACATCAGTAATTGTAAGACAAAATCAGGAGTGGAACAATCAGAGAAAAAGTATAATAGACACACGTCACCACTTCTGTATTTTTCACCCATTCCTGATTTTGGCTTACAAATACTAATATAAAATACTGACTAAATACTAAGCCTAACTTTAAATGTACTCTACCCCCATGCCCCCATTCATATGTTTGAGTTCCAATTTTTCCTTGTCATCCCCTTCCCCTACAATTTTTCCTCATCTCCTACTACTTCCTGCTTTTCTCTCCTATTCCATAGTTCAAACATCATTAGCCCAAATAAAGAAAATCATAGAGAATACTTAAGCGTTGTTATTTTCATAAGTATATAGAAGTGCTACATAAAAGAAATTATAGGCATATACCTGCTTTTTTCCATATCCTTATACCTTGTCACTATATACACAAAAAAAGGAAGGCAGCACTCCAATGACTTCAAATAAACATGTGAGTTTATTTAGCCCACGCAGTATATAGCACAGCCCACGTATTATATTGCACAGCCCACATATTATATTGCACAGCCCACGTAGTATATTGCACAGCCGACGTATTATATTGCACAGCCCACGTAGTATATTGCACAGCCCACGTAGTATATAGCAATGTGGGCATCATATCCCTGTTAAAAAAAGAATTAAAATAAAAAATAGTTACATACTCACCTTCCGTTGGCCCCGTATCCAGGCGAAGTGGTTACCGATGCTCCGGTGACCGCTCCATGCATTGCAGTCTCGCGAGATGATGACGTAGCGGTCTCGTGAGACTGCTACGTCATCATCTCGCGAGACCGCAATGCATGGAGCGGTCACCGGAGCATCGCGAGGAGCGGGGTAGGCCTGTTCCCGATCCGGTGGTCGACTGATGGTGAGAATATAATGATTTTTTATATTTTAATTTTTTTTTAACATTATATCTTTTAACTATTGATGCTGCATAGGCAGCATCAATAGTTAAAAGTTGGTCACACAGGGTTAATAGCAGCGGTAACTGAGTGCATTACACCGCGGCACAACGCGGTCCATTACCGCTGCCATTAACCCTGTGTGAGCGCTGACTGGAGGGGATTATGGAGTGGACACTGACTGCGGGGAGGAAGGAGCGGCCATTTTGCCGCCGGACTGTGCCCATCACTGATTGGTCGTGGCCGTTTTTCCGCCACCAATCAGCGACTTGGAATTCCATGACAGACAGAGGCCGCGACCAATGAATATCCGTGACAGACAGAAAGACAGACAGACAGAAGGACAGACAGAAAGACGGAAGTGACCCTTAGACAATTATATAGTAGATATATATATATATATGCACTTTGCAAAAACAATATGATTTTATGCGTTTAAATAGCTACATTATTAAAAGGTTAATATGAACAAAAAAGATCCACATTATGCATCAAATATATTTTCACACAACATAAATTCAAACTCTCCATTTAGGAAAAAGTGAAGCTTTAAAATGTAAAATACTTAAATTATTCAGTGAAATTTTAGGAATATTCCATAATCTTAATATAATGCTCTAAAACTCAAAGGAATATACCATAATCCATTTAAGATTTGGGGGATAACCTTGAGATTGCATTCTCACATTATTTCATTCAGTGGCACCACACACACATATAGCATAGCAAGTATGCAAACTCTTTAAATATGTGGGAGTCATTTCCAGCTCCTTTTTTTATTACTTGCTACTTATTGTTTTTCCATGTTCTTGTTTTATGGCCACTATTGTATCCAAATGTCAGATCAGTATATAACCTGAAAGTGTTTTCAGATACTTTTCCACTGCTGAGAGCCAAAAATCTTGGTGTGGAAATCACTTTTAAATGAAGTGAGAGTTAGAATTTAAAAGACAGAATTGAAGACCAATTCTTGTCAAAGAAACAATGGTTTATTTGAACTATTTTGCATGTTTTAAGCATCAATTGGAAAACATAGAGCTTTGAAACTATTGAGCTAGGTGGAAGAAATTAACTGCTTTGTTAATGCACATATATCCAAGATTTAAAATGACTCTTTGTGGTTTGTAATACTCCTCAGTAAAAATGTCACAGATTAGAAAAAGACTGGTGGAAAATGAGAGTGCATTTGGAAAATGAAATGAAAAATATGCATCAAGATTATTGGTGTACATGCAACTAGCATGTTTTTACCTTCATTCGAAAATGTAATGGCAAAATGGATTTTGCCATGTGGACAACCATTTTTCTTATGACTTTTTCAAATATATCAACATCGTAGAATGCTATTTAGCAGTTCTTTCTAAGCTTTGTCCAATCATAAAAGGCAACATCATAGCAGGGGAAAGTATACATTCACCGTTCTTACTGAAATAAACCACCCAAAGAGACCTTGTCTCACATGATCCTTCTGACAATGTCTCCACTCTTAGCATATCACTAACAGGCATTGCTGGGATGAGCGATAGGTAGGGAAGTCACCCACCTAGAGCACTGCTTCTTGCTTTCTAGAGAGGTGCACAATTTAAAGAATAGAAAACTGACATTGCTGAATGCTTGTGGCCATATGACACCTTCCTCAAGCCGCAGACATTCAGAACAGTCACTAACACAGCTTATATCCTGTGCCCTGGCCGTTGTTCCCTCCCTGCACTCAATTGTACTTCACCAGTAAGTCCAACAAGTAGTGTTGAGCATTCCGATACTGCAAATATCGGGTATCGGCCGATATTCGCTGTATTGGAATTCCGATACCAAGTTCCGATATTTTTGTGATATCGGAAATCGGAATCAGAAGTTCCCAGTGTATGGTTCCCAGGGTCTGGAGGAGAGGAGACTCTCCTTCAGGCCCTGGGATCCATATTCATGTAAAAAATAAAGAATAAAAATAAAAAATATGGATATACTCACCCCTCTGGCGGACCCTGGACCTTAGCGGTGCAACCGGCAGCCTCCGTTCCTAAGAATGCAGTAAGTGTAGGACCTGCGATGACGTCGTGGCTTGTGATTGGTCGCGTGAGTGGTCACATGAGCCGTCACGCGACCAATCACAAACCGCGACGTCATCGAAGGTCCTTCACTCTGCATTCTTAGGAACGGAGGCTGCCAGTTACACCGCTAAGGTCCAGGGTCCGCCGGAGGGGTGAGTATATCCATATTTTTTATTTTTATTCTTTATTTTTTACATGAATAGGGATCCCAGGGCCTGAAGGAGAGTTTCCTCTCCTTCAGACCCTGGGAACCATCCAGGATACCTTCCGATATTTGTGTCCCATTGACTTGTATTGGTATCGGGTATCGGTATCGGCGAGATCCGATATTTTGCTGGTATCGGCCGATCCAATCCGATACCGATACTTTCGAATATCGGAAGGTATCGCTCAACACTACCAACAAGACAAAGGTTACTTCTAGCCTGCACTCTGTTGGAGGATGGCATCATGCAGTGGACATCATTTGGTGCTATGACAATCACTGCCTTGCAGTGTCCAATGCGCACTGCAATTAAAGGTAAAAGAGGAGACTGCGGTGGATAAGGAACCAGGATTAGGTAAGCATAGGCAATTTTCTATTTGTCTTATGTTTGGCCACTAAATAAGAGGTGTGGGGGACAACACATTATGAGGAGCTGTGGGGGATAAATCATTATATATAGCACTGTTGGGGACATTATACCTGGGCTGTTGTAACATCATACTGTATAGGGGGCTGTGGGGAACATTATACTCATGGTTGTGGGGTACATTATATTAGAGGCTGTGGGAAAATTATATTGGGGCTGTGAAAGAAATTATACTGGAGGCTGTAGAGGGACATCATACTAGAGGCTGTGGAGAAATTGCATTGCATAAGAGGCTGTGGCGGACATTATACTGGGAGCTGTGAGGACATCATACCATATAGAGATGTTATGTTTGGTGACATCATTATTAGGGGCTGTTAGGGACCTTACAACGGAAGCTGTGGTGGCCATATAATACCACTCTGGCAAAAATTAAGAGACCACCACATCAAAACCCTGTCATGGGCAGCCCAATCTCCAGACCTGACCCCTATTGAAAACCTCTGGAATGTAATCAAGAGGATGATGTATAGTCAAAAGCCATCAAGCAAAGAAGAACTGCTTAAATTTTTGCCCCAGAAGCAGTGTGAAAGACTGGTGGAATAACACAGGAATGCTGTGATTAAAAATCATGGTTATTCCACAAAATATTGATTTCTGAACACTTCCTGAGTTAAAACATTAGTAATGTTGTTTCTAAATGATTATTAACTTGTTTTCTTTGCATTATTTGAGGTCTCAAAGCACTGTTAGTTTTTTTAATTTTGACCATTTCTCCATTTCAGAAAAAAAATGCTAAATTTATTGCTTGGAAATTCGGAGACATGTTGTCAGAAGTTTATAGACTAAAAGAACAATTTACATTTTACTCAAAAATATGACAAACTGAACATGTTGCAGTGGTCTCTTAAATTTTGCCAGAGCTGTATGTGGGACTGTGGGGAACATTTTCCTGGGCGGCATTGGTGAACATCATACTGCATAGTAGGTCAAACCTACAGTGCCTTGCGAAAGTATTCGGCCACCTGGAACTTTTCAACCTTTTCCCACATATCATGCTTCAAACATAAAGGTACCACATGTAAATTTTTGGTGAAGAATCAACAACAAGTGGAGCACAATTGTGAAATTGACTGAACTTATTGGTTATTTAAAATTTTTGTGGAAATTCAAAAACTGAAAGTGGGGCGTGCAATATTATTCAGTCCCTTTACTTTCAGTGCAGCAAACTCACTCCAGAAATTCACTGTGGATCTCTGAATGATCCAATGTTATCCTAAATGCCTAAGGATGATAAATATAATCCACCTATGTGTAATCAAGTCTCCGTATAAATGCACCTGCTTTTTGATAGTCTCAGGATCTGTTTGAAGCACACAGAGCATCACGAAGACCAAGGAACACAAGAGGCAGGTCCATGATACTGTTGTGGAGAAGTATAAAGCAGGATTTGGATACAAAATGATTTCCAAAACTTTAAACATCCCAAGGAGCACTGTGCAAGCGATCATATTTAAATGGAAGGAGCATCATACCACTGCAAATCTACCAAGACCCGGTCGTCCCTCTAAACTTTCATCTCAAGCAAGGAGAAGACTTATCAGAGATGCAGCCAAGAGGCCCATGATTACACTGGATGAACTGCAGAGATTTACAGCTGAGGTGGGACAGTCTATCCATAGGACAACAATCAGTTGTACACTGCACATATCTGGCCTTTATGGAAGAGTGGCAAGAAGAAAGCCATTTCTCAAAGATATCCATAAAAAGTGTTGTTTAAAGTTTGCAACAATCAACCTGGGAGACACACCAAACATGTGGAAGAAGGTGCTCTGGTCACATGAATCCAAAATCGAACTTTTGGCAACAATGCCAAACGATATGTTTGGCATAAAAGGCAACACAGCTCATCACCCTGAGCACATCATCAAACATGGCAGTGGCAGTATCATGGTCTGGGCCTGCTTTTCTTCAGCAGGGACAGGGAAAATGGTTAAAATTGATGGGAAGATGGATGGAGCCAAATACAGGACCATTCTTGAAGAAAACCTGTTGGAGTCTGCAAAAGACCTGAGACTGGGATGGAGATTTGTCTTCTGACAAGGCAATGATCGCAAACATAAAGCAAAATCTACAATGGAATGGTTCACAAATAAACAAATCCACTACTTGTAATAATTATAGTGGATAACTCAGGAGACTCTTTGCGTGGAACAAGACAACTACAGGACACAGTTTTATAAGTGGTAAAGTCTATATTATCACACGGTGATTCAAACAGGTGCAGAGAGAAACTCAAGTACACAACACTTGGTGCAAATATCAAATGCAGCTCAGCAGTCTATAGGAAACTTCAGAGGAAAATGCAATCATGCAGAAAGTCTATGAAGCACAATTATTCTTGAGGATACTTGACATGAATAAGTCCTTGCTTAGTCCAAAACACAGATAGATATGCTTATAAGGCAGTTCAAATAATATCTTAGCTCCACCAGGGAGGTCTGGGTAATAGTCTCAGATGCTTGCAGAGCAGAAACAGCTTACATGTCCAGCAAATGCAGATGGAAGTAAACATGAGCAGCAGATGAAGGAGGATTACTGGAACTGGTGTATGCAGCAGGAACTCAGAGCAGAGTAGCAGGATCACCACACAGGTTCACAGGAGCAGGTATATAGCCAGGGAGTCACCAGAGGTCAGGAGCTGGATGCAAGGCAGAATACTCTAGCACAGACTGAAGGCTGGGGTGGAGTTTTATAGCAGGAAGACACAGTGCACATGAGACCAAAGACGCCATCTTGGAAAAGGGCAGTAATGCACAAAAAGGTAATAAAAAATGTTCAGAGTCCTGACACTACTGTTCACAAACGATCTCCATCAAACCTCTGTTAGGGGTCGAGTTCCTGCCACTGCACAGGGGGGAATCTCGAGCCATGTCTGCTACGGTCTCCCATTCTGCATCAGCCACAGTGGAGGCTGCTCAGCAGAGATGTCGGTCCCAGTGTCTCGCTCAGCCTGATACTGTGCAAAGGGTTACTGCTGCCTTTCCAGGCTCTGCTTTTGTAGTCAGCACTGGTCAGTGGCGAGCAGGCTTTTCTGGCATTAAGTCCTGCTTTGCACACACTGAAAATGCCCACGGGAGGACCACTCACTGTAGGTTGGGGGTCACACGCTCAGGTCCTGTAGCAGCTCCAATTGGACAACTAGGAAGGTCCTTGTCTGCTGCAGCTATATAAGGTTCGCATGGTGCTAGTAGCAACCTATGTTATGAGCTTTGCTATTTGGTGGTCATGTCTGCATGTGGTCAGGGTTGACTGAAATAAGCCCCTAGAATACCGGCACCTATGGTGAGGAGTTTTGTATGCTTGGATTCAGGGCCCAGCTCAAATAAGCCCCTAGAATACCCACACCTCCAGTGAGGAGTTGTTTGTATGCTATGCTGTCTGCATGATCACTCTTTGCTTTGCTCAGTTAGATAGCTTTGATCCTCTGTGACGTTAACAGGGCTGTTATGACCCCAATGGCGAGGGTCTCAGAGGAACGTGGAAGTCTGCAGAATACAAAAATCCAGCTCATAGGGCAGTGGTAGCTGGGTTGACCATATATCTACTCCTAACGCCAACACTAGAAGTAGCCGGGGATCATTCCTACGTTGATTCTAGATGACACGCTCCAGCCGGAGAATCTAGCTACCCCTAGTAGAGGAAAACAAAAGACCTTTCTTGCCTCCAGAGAAGGGGACCCCAAAGCTGGATAGAAGCCCCCCACAAATAATAACGGTGAGGTAAGAGGAAATGACAAACACAGAAATGAACCAGGTTTAGCACAGAGAGGCCCGCTTACTGATAGCAGAATAAAGAAAGGTAACTTATATGGTCAACAAAAACCCTATCAAAATCCACACTGGAAATTCAAGAACCCCCGAACCGTCTAACGGTCCGGGGGGAGAACACCAGCCCCCTAGAGCTTCCAGCAAAGGTCAGGATATATATTTGGAACAAGCTGGACAAAAATACAAAACCAAAACAAAATAGCAAAAAGCAAAAAGAGGACTTAGCTGATATAACTGGAACCAGGATCAGTAGACAAGAGCACAGCAGACTAGCTCTGATAACTACGTTGCCAGGCATTGAACTGAAGGTCCAGGGAGCTTAAATAGCAACACCCTTAACTAACGACCCAGGTGCGGATAAAAGGAATGACAGAAAAACCAGAGTCAAAAAACTAGTAACCACTAGAGGGAGCAAAAAGTAAATTCACAACAGTACCCCCCCCTTAGTGAGGGGTCACCGAACCCTCACCACGACCACCAGGGCGATCAGGATGAGCGGCATGAAAGGCACGAACTAAATCGGCCGCATGAACATCAGAGGCGACCACCCAGGAATTATCCTCCTGACCATAGCCCTTCCACTTGACCAGGTACTGAAGCCTCCGCCTGGAGAGGCGAGAATCCAAGATTTTCTCCACCACGTACTCCAACTCGCCCTCAACCAACACCGGAGCAGGAGGCTCAGCAGAAGGAACTATAGGCACAATGTACCGCCGCAACAAGGACCTATGAAATACATTGTGAATAGCAAACGACACAGGAAGATCCAGACGAAAAGATACAGGATTAAGGATTTCCAATATCTTGTAAGGCCCAATAAAACGAGGTTTAAATTTGGGAGAGGAGACCTTCATAGGAACAAAGCGGGAAGAAAGCCATACCAAATCCCCAACGCGTAGTCGGGGACCCACACCGCGGCGGCGGTTGGCAAAGCGCTGAGCCCTCTCCTGTGACAACTTCAAGTTGTCCACCACATGATTCCAGATCCGCTGCAACCTATCCACCACAGAATCCACCCCAGGACAGTCAGAAGGCTCCACATGACCCGAAGAAAAGCGAGGATGGAAACCAGAGTTGCAGAAAAAAGGCGAAACCAAGGTGGCGGAACTAGCCCGATTATTAAGGGCAAACTCAGCCAACGGCAAGAATGTCACCCAATCGTCCTGATCAGCAGAGACAAAACACCTCAAATAAGCCTCCAAAGTCTGATTGGTTCGCTCCGTCTGTCCATTAGTCTGAGGATGGAAAGCAGACGAAAACGACAAATCAATGCCCATCCTACTACAAAAGGATCGCCAGAATCTGGAAACGAACTGGGATCCTCTGTCTGACACAATATTCTCAGGGATGCCGTGCAAACGAACCACGTTCTGGAAAAACACAGGAACCAGATCGGAAGAGGAAGGCAGCTTAGGCAAAGGAACCAAATGGACCATCTTTGAGAAGCGATCACATATCACCCACATAACGGACATGCCCTGGGATAGCGGAAGATCAGAAATGAAATCCATGGAGATATGTGTCCAAGGTCTCTTCGGGACAGGCAAGGGCAAGAGCAAACCGCTGGCACGAGAACAGCAAGGCTTAGCTCGAGCACAAGTCCCACAGGACTGCACAAATGACCGCACATCCCTTGACAAGGAAGGCCACCAAAAGGACCTGGCCACCAGATCTCTGGTGCCAAAAATTCCCGGGTGACCTGCCAACACCGAGGAATGAACCTCGGAAATGACTCTGCTGGTCCACTTATCCGGGACAAACAGTCTGTCAGGTGGACAAGACTCAGGCCTATCAGCCTGAAATCTCTGCAACACACGTCGCAGATCCGGAGAGATAGCTGACAAGATAACTCCATCTTTAAGAATACCAACAGGATCAGCGACTCCAGGAGCATCAGGCACAAAGCTCCTAGAAAGAGCATCGGCCTTCACATTCTTTGAACCTGGTAAATACGAGACAACAAAATCAAAGCGGGAGAAAAACAATGACCAGCGGGCCTGTCTCGGATTAAGGCGTTTAGCAGACTCGAGATACATCAGATTTTTGTGATCAGTCAAGACCACCACACGATGCTTAGCACCCTCGAGCCAATGACGCCACTCCTCAAATGCCCATTTCATGGCCAACAACTCCCGATTGCCCACATCATAATTTCGCTCGGCAGGCGAAAACTTCCTAGAGAAAAAGGCACAAGGTTTCATAACAGAGCAACCAGGGCCTCTCTGCGACAAAACGGCCCCTGCTCCAATCTCTGAAGCATCCACCTCAACCTGAAAGGGAAGTGAGACATCGGGCTGGCACAAAACAGGCGCCGAAGTAAACCGGCGTTTCAACTCCTGGAAAGCCTCCACGGCAGCAGGAGCCCAGTTAGCTACATCGGAGCCCTTCTTGGTCATATCCGTCAAAGGTTTCACAATGCTAGAAAAATTAGCGATAAAACGACGGTAGAAGTTAGCGAAACCCAAGAACTTCTGTAGACTCTTAACTGACGAGGGCTGAGTCCAATCAAGAATAGCTCGGACCTTGACTGGGTCCATCTCCACAGCAGAAGGGGAAAAAATGAACCCCAAAAAGGGAACCTTCTGTACACCAAAGAGACACTTTGAGCCCTTGACAAACAAAGAATTTTCACGCAAAATTTTAAAGACCAACCTGACCTGCTCCACATGCGAATCCCAATTATCAGAAAAAACCAAAATATCATCCAGATAAACAATCAAAAATTTATCCAGATACTTCCGGAAAATGTCATGCATAAAGGACTGAAAAACTGAAGGCGCATTGGAGAGCCCAAAAGGCATCACCAAGTACTCAAAATGACCTTCGGGCGTATTGAATGCGGTTTTCCATTCATCACCTTGCTTAATGCGCACAAGGTTGTACGCACCACGAAGATCTATCTTGGTGAACCACTTGGCACCTTTAATCCGGGCAAACAAGTCAGACAACAGCGGTAAAGGATACTGAAATTTGACAGTGATCTTATTTAAAAGCCGATAATCAATACAAGGTCTCAAAGATCCGTCCTTTTTTGCCACAAAAAAGAATCCCGCACCAAGAGGGGAAGAAGACGGACGAATATGTCCTTTCTCTAGAGACTCCTTGATATATGAACGCATAGCGGTATGTTCAGGTACCGACAGATTAAACAGTCTTCCCTTAGGAAATTTACTGCCTGGGATCAAATCTATAGCACAGTCACAGTCCCTATGAGGAGGCAGTGCACTGGACTCAGACTCACTGAAGACATCCTGATAATCAGACAAATACTCCGGAACTTCCGAAGGCGTAGAAGAAGCAATAGACACAGGCAGGGAATCCCCATGAATACCACGACAGCCCCAACTTGAGACTGACATAGCCTTCCAGTCCAGGACTGGATTATGGGTCTGTAACCATGGCAGCCCTAAAACAACCAAATCATGCATTTTATGTAAAACCAGGAAACGTATCACCTCGCGGTGTTCAGGAGTCATGCACATGGTAACCTGTGTCCAATACTGCGGTTTATTTGCTGCCAATGGCGTAGCATCAATACCCCTAAGAGGAATAGGATTTTCTAATGGTTCAAGAGTAAAACCACAGTGCTTAGCAAATGACAGATCCATAAGACTCAGGGCAGCACCTGAATCTACAAACGCCATGACAGGAAAAGACGACAGTGAGCAAATCAAAGTTACAGACAGAATAAATTTAGGTTGCAAATTACCAACGGTGACAGGACTAACAACCTTAGCTATACGTTTAGAGCATGCTGAGATAATATGTGTAGAATCACCACAGTAGTAGCACAAGCCATTCCGGCGTCTATGAATTTTCCGCTCATTTCTAGTCAGGATTCTATCACATTGCATTAAATCAGGTGTCTGTTCAGACAACACCATGAGGGAATTTGCGATTTTTCTATCACATTGCACCGAATTAGGTGTCTGTTCAGACAACACCATGAGGGAATTTGCGGTTTTGCGCTCCCGCAACCGCCGGTCAATTTGAATAGCCAGTGCCATAGTATCATTCAGACCTGTGGGAATGGGAAAACCCACCATAACATTCTTAATGGCTTCAGAAAGGCCATTTCTAAAATTAGCGGCCAGTGCACACTCGTTCCAATGTGTCAGCACGGACCATTTCCGAAATTTTTGGCAGTACACTTCAGCCTCGTCCTGCCCCTGAGACATAGCCAGCAAGGCCTTTTCTGCCTGAATCTCAAGATTGGGTTCCTCATAAAGTAAACCGAGCGCCAGAAAAAACGCATTAATATCAGCCAATGCCGGATCTCCTGGCGCCAGCGAAAAAGCCCAATCCTGAGGGTCGCCCCGTAAGAACGAAATAACAATTTTTACTTGCTGAGCAGAGTCTCCAGATGAACAGGGTCTCAGGGACAAAAACAATTTACAATTAT
The DNA here is from genome assembly GCF_051348905.1 of Ranitomeya variabilis. Lineage (NCBI taxonomy): Eukaryota > Metazoa > Chordata > Amphibia > Anura > Dendrobatidae > Ranitomeya > Ranitomeya variabilis. The sequence continues at coordinate 149,869,182 of NC_135234.1, read as the reverse complement.
TCACAAAATTCCTAAACTTAAACCTGTCTCCGGAAAACAGTTCAGGAATCGGTATTTTAGGTTCTGACCTAGGATTACTGATAACATAGTCTTGTATGCCCTGCACACGAGTAGCCAGCTGGTCCACACTTGTAATCAAGGTCTGGACATTCATGTCTGCAGCAAACATAGCCACTCTGAGGTAAAGGGGAAGAAGAAAAAAAAAAAAACTCAGAATCTTCTTTCTTATAATCCCTCTTCTGCAATGCATTAAACATTTAATACTGGCCTGGCAAACTGTTATGACCCCAATGGCGAGGGTCTCAGAGGAACGTGGAAGTCTGCAGAATACAAAAATCCAGCTCATAGGGCAGTGGTAGCTGGGTTGACCATATATCTACTCCTAACGCCAACACTAGAAGTAGCCAGGGATCATTCCTACGTTGATTCTAGATGACACGCTCCAGCCGGAGAATCTAGCTACCCCTAGTAGAGGAAAACAAAAGACCTTTCTTGCCTCCAGAGAAGGGGACCCCAAAGCTGGATAGAAGCCCCCCACAAATAATAACGGTGAGGTAAGAGGAAATGACAAACACAGAAATGAACCAGGTTTAGCACAGAGAGGCCCGCTTACTGATAGCAGAATAAAGAAAGGTAACTTATATGGTCAACAAAAACCCTATCAAAATCCACACTGGAAATTCAAGAACCCCCGAACCGTCTAACGGTCCGGGGGGAGAACACCAGCCCCCTAGAGCTTCCAGCAAAGGTCAGGATATATATTTGGAACAAGCTGGACAAAAATACAAAACCAAAACAAAATAGCAAAAAGCAAAAAGAGGACTTAGCTGATATAACTGGAACCAGGATCAGTAGACAAGAGCACAGCAGACTAGCTCTGATAACTACGTTGCCAGGCATTGAACTGAAGGTCCAGGGAGCTTAAATAGCAACACCCTTAACTAACGACCCAGGTGCGGATAAAAGGAATGACAGAAAAACCAGAGTCAAAAAACTAGTAACCACTAGAGGGAGCAAAAAGTAAATTCACAACACAGGGCACAGTGTCTTCATATCTTTGCGATTCTGTGAAGTTATCAGAGTTCGCTTATACCGCCATATAGTGCCGCCAATTACTTTGCAGGGGATATCTCTGCACGGTGGACCCCGGGCTGCAAACGCACCTTGTTGTTTCCTTCCTATACTTGGTGTGTTCTGCTAGCCCTAACAACCTCACTGAGCTCGAACTGTTTGCCAAGGAAGAATGTGCAAGAATTTCAGTCTCTTGATGTACAAAACTGATAGAGACATACCCCAAGCGACTTGCAGCTGTAATCGCCGCAAAACGTGGCGCAACAAAGTATTAATTAAAGGGGCCGAATAATATTGCACGCCCCACTTTTCAGTTTTCGAATTTCAACAAAAATGTAAAATAACCAATAAATTCCATTCAACTTCACAATTGTGTACCACTTGTTGTTGATTCTTCACCAAAAATTTACATTTGGTATCTTTATGTTTGAAACATGATATGTTGGAAAAGGGTGAAAAGTTCCAGGGGGCCGAATATTTTTGCAAGGCACTGTATGTCCACAAGATATACTGACAATGCCCCTTCACTTCTCTAGATTACCCAAATATACTGCTGTAGACTAACTGTTATGCAGACAACAATCCATTCATTGCCCTGCATACCAAGGATACAGACATTGATCCTTCCACTTCCCTAGACCTCCAGGGCAATAGACAATAAACCTGACTACTATGTAATTCTGTCTTAGGCCGGAGTCACACTACAGCGAGATACGGCCGAGTCTCGCAGGTTAAAACCAAGCTCTGGCACCGGCACTCCAGAGCGGAGCGTGCAGCTCCATGTATTACTATGCAGCCGCATGCTCCGCTCTGGAGTGCCAGTGCCAGAGCTTGGTTTTAACCTGCGAGACTCGGCCGTATCTCGCTGTATGTGATCCCGGCCTTACCAAGATGCTATGTGGCCCTGTAAATGGCTGCTTTAAAAAAATTATTAGGATGATCTACTTCAGTTCTCGATTCATTTTATGGAGATTTGTATTGCAGTTAGCTATTTAACAAAGTCAAGCAGAGACCCAAGCAGACATTTTACATCAGGGCAAATGAGTAGAGATGGGATTTGTACTAGGCGTCTGCTGCTGAACACGGAATTCTCAAGGTTGTCCATTTTGGTGATCAAAGTTTGGATGCTCAATAAAGCTTGTTAAAAGGCTGCAGCACAGCCAATCAACAATCTTTTGGCTGTGGTCACTTCCACAGCCATCACAACCATGCCAAGTATAGACTTGGCTGTTGTGAGGTCGGAACACGACGTGACCCGGCCTGTACCACTGATTGATCACGAGTGGCACCGCAGTTCGGCTCTGACTAGAGTAGGAACAGGTTGCAGCTCAAGTGAGGGACAGTGTTCTGTGGGGGTTCTCTGCAAACCAGCCTTTGTGATTGTATTCTGCAAAGCAGCCTGTGTAGGGGTACTCTGCAAAACAGCAAGAATTAATACAGCGCAAAGGGACTGCAGTGCTTACTTGCCCAAATCTCAGAATTAGTGCGCTCTCAGAATTAGTGCGCTCTCAGGATGCAGCAAACTCAAAGGACTCGCAAATATGAGGACCCTTGACGTAGGTTGCCAGCTTACATATCTTGGCCAAAATATCGACTAATACCTCATATATTATTTATATACAGTATATGTTTTTTGCCCTTCATTTTTCAGGGTGCAGCCAGGCCCAGCATTTTTGGCCTTGAAAACTAGGGTGTCTGCTCTCATGGGATGCATTTAGATAGTGCTGGGCAACCCGTCTGATCTAATAGTATGGGCATCACTAATAGGCTGTAAGCCAGACACTGTGCATTACCTGTGTGTGATCAATGCCCTGTACAAGATACTTTTGTGCAATCTAATACTAAGCAATTACCCCCTCCATGAGTTGGTAGATTGTAAGTAGAGTTGAGCACATTTCTTCAGTTCCCCACTTATTCGGCAAGCTATAGCGTTTGCCGAATAAGCTGCAGAGAGAACCTAGATACATGGAGCGTGCCAGCTGATTGGCACCGCAGCTGCATGTGTCACGGCTGTGTCACTGTCACAACACACAGGCTTTCCATGCATGTGCTGTGACAGTGACACAGCCGCGACACATGCAGCTGCGGCGCCAATCAGCTGGCATGCTCCATGTATCTGGGGTCCCTCTGCAGCTTATTATGCAAGTGCTATAGCTTGTTGAATAAGATGGGAACCAAAGAAATTCGCTCAACTCTAGTTGTGATTGGTTGCCTCATCAGTAATTTACATCTGTACTGCTGCCATCTTTGTTATAGGCGTTTGCAGCATCCTGGGAGTGCACTAGTTCTGAGATCTATGCAGGTAAACACTGCAGTCCCTTTATGCTTTATTAATTCTTGAATTTGAAAAGGATTTTTATTCCTCTTTGTGGTTTTACTCTGCAAAACAGCCTCTGTGAGTGTACTCTGCAAAACATCCTCAATGCAAATACTCTGCAAGACAGCCTCATTTGGATGATACTCTGCAAGACAGCCTTTGAAGGGGCACTCTTCAATACAGCTTCTGTGGGGGCACTCTGCAAAACAGCATCTGTGGGGGTACTCTATCAAACAGCCTCTGTGGCGATACTCTGCAATACAGCCTCCGTTGGGGTACTCTGCAAAACAGCCTTTGTGGGGGTACTCTGCAAAACAGTCTCTGTGGGGGTACTCTGCAAAACAGCCTCTGTCGGTGTCAAGTACTTTGCAAAACAGCCTATGTGTGTACTCAGGGCCGGGACGAGGGGTCGGTTAAAAGAAAAACTGACATTGCTTAACCCATTTACCCCCAAGGTTGTTTTGCATGTTAATGAACGGTCCAATTTTTACAATTCTGACCACTGCCCTTTATGAAGTTATAACTCTGGAACACTTGAACGGATCCCAGTGATTCTGATAAAGTTTTCTCATGATATATTGTACTTCATGTTGGTGGTAAAATTTCCATGACATTACTTAAATTTATTTGTGAAAGAGATGGAAATTTGGCGAAAAATTAGGAAATTCAACTTTCAACTTTGAATTTTCATGCCCTTAAATCACAGAGATATGTCACACAAAATACTTAATAATTAACATTTCCCAAATGTCTACTTACATCAGCACAATTTAGAAACCAACATTTTTTTTGTTAGGGAGTTATAAGGGTTAAAATTGACCAGCAATTTCTCATTTTTACAACACCATTTTTTTTAGGGACCACATCACATTTGAAGTCACTTTGAGGGGTCTATATGATAGAAAATACCCAAGTGTGACACCATTCTAAAAATGGCACCCCTCAAGGTGCTCAAAACCACATTCAAGAAGTTTATTATCCCTTCAGGTGTTTCACAGGAATTTTTGGAATCTTTAAAAAAGAATAACATTTAACTTTTTTCACAAAAAATTTAATTCTGAACCAATTTGTTATATTTTTCCAAGGGTAACAGGAGAAATTGGACCACAAAATTTGTTGTACAATTTGTCCTGAGTATGCCGATACCCTATATGTGGGGGTAAACCACTGTTTGGGCGCATGGCAGAGCTCGGAAGGGAAGGAGCGCCATTTCACTTTTCAGTGCAAAATTAGCTGGAATTGAGATAGGATGCCATGTCTTGTTTGGAGACTCCCTGATGTGCCTAAACAGTGGAAACCCCCCAAAAGTGACCCATTATGGAAAGTAGACCCCATAAGGAACTTATCTAGATGTGTGGTGAGCACTTTGAATCCCCAAGTGCTTCACAAAAGTTTATAATGTAGAGCCGTAAAAATAAAAAATCTTATTTTTTCAAAAAAATGAATTTTCGCCCTCAATTTTTTATTTTCCCAAGGGTATCAGGAGTATTTGGACCACAAAAGCTGTTGTACAAATTGTCCTGAGTATGATGATACCCCATATGTGGGGGTAAACCAATGTTTGAGCACATGGCAGAACTCAGAAGGGAAGAAGTGCCATTTGACTTTTCAATGCAAAATTGGCTGGAATTGAGATGGGACGCCATGTCTGATTTGGAGAGCCCCTGATAAATTTAAACTGTGAAAACCCCCCAAATCTGACCCCATTTTTGAAAGTAGACCCCCTTAGGAACTTACTAGATGTGTGGTGAGCATTTTGAAACCCCAAGTGCTTCACAGAAGTTTATAATGTAGAGCCGTGAAAATTAAAAAAATCAAATTTTTTCTCAAAAATCATATTTTAGCCCCAATTTTGTATTTTCCCAAGGGTATCTGGAGAAATTGGATCCCAAAATTGTTTTTCAATTTGTCCTGAGTACGCTGATACCCCATATGTGGGAGAAAACTACTGTTTGGGTGTATGGCAGAGCTCGGAAGGGAAGAAGTGTCGTTTTGGAATGTAGACTTTGATGGAATGGTCTGCGGGCGTCACGTTGCGTTTGCAGAGCCCCTGATGTACCTAAACAGTAGAAACCTCCCACAAGTGACCCCATTTTGGAAAATAGATCCCCCAAGGAACTTATCTAGATGTGTGGTGAGCATTTTGAACCTCCAAGTGTTTTACTAAAGTTTATAACGCAGAGCCGTGATAATAAAAAAATCTTTTTTTTCCACAAAAGTTATTGTCCAATTTGTCCTGAGTGCACTGATACCCCATATGTGGGAGTAAACCACTGTTTTGGCACACAGGAGAGCTCGGAAGGGAAGGAACACCGTTTTACTTTTTCAACACAGAATTGTATGGATTGTTGCGTTTGTAGAGCCGCTGGTGTGCCTAAACAGTGGAAACCTGACAATTCTAACTCCAACTCTAACCCCAATACACCCCTAAGCCTAATCCCAACCCTAACCACACCCCTAACCCGAACATACAAATAACCCTAATCCCAACCCTAACCACACCCCTAACCCTGACACACCCCTAACCCAACCGTAAATGTAATCCAAACCCTAACCCCAACTCTAGCCCCAACCCTAACTTTAGCCCCAACCCTTACTTTAGCCCCAACCCTTACCCTAACTTTAGCCCCAACCCTAACCCTAACTTTAGCCACAACCCTAACCCTAACTTTAGCCACAACCCTAAACCTAACTTTAGCCCCAATCCTAACCCTAGCTTTAGCCCCAACTCTAACCCTAACTTTAGCCCGAACTCTAACTTTAGCCCTAACCCTTACCTCAACCCTAACCCTAATGGGAAAATGGAAATAAATACATTTTTTAATTTTATTATTTTTCCCTAACAAAGGTGGTGATAATGGGGGGTTTGATTTTCTATTTATAGCGGGTTTTTATGTTTGGCTGCTGTCACACACTAAAAGATGCTTTTTATTGCAAAAAATATTTTTTGCATTACCACATTCTGAGAGCTATAATTTTTCCATATTTTGGTCCACAGAGTCATGTGAGGTCTTGCTTTTTGCGGGACGAGTTGTCGTTTTTATTGGTATCATTTTCAGGCACATGACATTTTTTGATTGCTTTTTATTCCGATTTTTGTTAGGCAGAATGAACAAAAACCAGCAATTCATGAATTACTTTTGGGGAGGCGCTTATACCATTCCACATTTGGTAAAATTGATAAAGCAGTTTTATTCTTCGGGTCAGTACGATTACTGCTATACCTCATTGATATCATTTTTTTATGTTTTGGCTCTTTTATACAATAAAAACTATTTTATAGAAAAAAATAATTATTTTTGCATCGCTTTATTCTGAGGGCCATAACTTTTTTATTTTTTCGTGGATGACGTTGTATGGCAGCTCATTTTTTGCAGGACAAGATGATGTTTTCTGTGGTACAATGTTTCTTTATATCCGTCTTTTTGATCGCGTGTTATTCCACTTTTTGTTCGGCGGTATGATGATAAAGCATTGTTTTTTACATATTTTTTTTTTACTGTGTTCACTGAAGGGGTTAACTAGTGGGGCAGTTTCATAGGTCAGGTCGTTATGGACGCGACGATACTAAATATATGTACTTTTATTGCTTTTTTATTTACATAAAGAAATGTATTTATTGGAACAATATATATTTTTTTATTTAGGATTTCTTTTTTTTACACATGTAAATATGTTTTTTTAACTTTGTCCCTGGGGGGACATCACTAGATATTGCCAGATCGCTGATCTGACACTTTGCAGTGCACTGTGTCAGATCAGCGATTTGACAGGCACTGCAGGAGGCTTGCTGGCGCGTGCTCTGAGCAGGCACTTGCAAGCCACCTCCCTGCACTACCTGGAAGGACCCCGCGGTCTTTTTGGATTCGGGGCCTGCAGGTAGGTAGGAGACCCTCGGAGCAAAGCGATCACATCGCGTTGCTCCGAGGGTCTCAGGGAAGCACGCAGGGAGCGCCCTCCCTGCGCGATGCTTCCCTATGCCGCCGGAACGCTGCAATCATGTTTGATTGCAGTGTTCCAGGGGTTAATGTGCCAGAATTGATCCGTGACAGCTCCTGGCACATAGTGCTGGATGTCAGCTGTGGTAGTCAGCTGACATTTGGCCGCGATCGGCCACTCTCCCCCCGTTAGCGTGGCTGATCGCGTTAGACGTAAAATACCGTCGGTGGTCATACTAGCCCATACCACCTCAACAGGATAGTACGTCTAATGTCAGAAAGGGGTTAATGCTGTGGCCATCCATCACCTTCTTCCAGTTTCAGACATTCAGCACAGCGATGGCCGGGGCACAAGCACACAGAGGAGCAGTGTCAGTCACTAAAACCGCTCATCCCTCTCTCTGCCTGCACCCTGACCGGCGTTACTTTGTCACAGGCAGTTGTATTCACATCTGTCTGCTGTGTACTTCACTGGCACAAGAGAAGAAGAGCTGTAATCCAGTATTCAGCCCCCTGCTCCACGAGGATCTCCAGCAGAAAGCAGGCCACTTCCAGATGGCGTGATGCAGTGATGTCATCTCACCATCCAGTGCCTATTACTGTACCAAAGAGAGGAAGAGACAAAGCTGCGCTGGTTTGATAGCCTGTAATAGGAGAGTATAAGCTCTTTTTATATTTTTCTTATTTTGTATTGCCACTGAATGCAGGCAATCAAAAGAGGGGTTGGCTGTGGGGGGCAATACTGGGGCAATATTGGAGGCTGCTGGCTGTGGGGGACAATACTGGGGGGCTACTGGCTGTGGGAGACATTATACTTGGGCTGCTGGATGTGGAAGGAAATACTAGGGGCTGCTGGATGTTGGGGACATTATACTCAAGGTTGCTGGCTGTTGGGGACATAATACTAGGGCATCTGACTGTGGAGCCATAATATTGGTAGAACTGACTGTTGGGGACATAATACTGGGGGCTTCTGCATGTGGGTGACATATATCTGTTGCGGGCTGCATGTGGGGGTACTATCACACTGGAGGCTGCTGGTTATGGGGAACTTTAGACTGGGGGACATAATAGAAGGACTTCTGCTTGTGTTGGGAACATAATACTGGAGGTTGCTGACTGTGGTGAACAATATTTTGTGGACTGCTGGATGCAGGAGATAATACTTGGGGCTGATGGCTGTTGGAGAAATAATACTGGGGATGCTAGATAATTGGGACCTTATATTGGGGCTGCTGCTATGGGGAACACTGCACCATATTATGTGGAGACATAATACTAGAGGCTACCAGCTGTAGGGGCACTATCACACTGGGGGCTGCTGGCTTTGAGGAACATTATACTAGGGCTGCTCCCTGTGGGAGGACATAATACTGGGGGCATTATCACACTGAGAACTTCTGGCTATGGGAAACTTTATACTGGGGGCTTCTGCCTATGGGGGAATATAATACTGGGGGCTTCTGGCTGTCGGGGCACTACCATACTAGGGTCTGCTGGCTGCAGGGAACACTACTGGGGGTTGTGATGACCATACTGTATAGGGACTGTAGGGGACATACCGGGGTCTATGGTGACAAAACTGTATTGGCACTGTTTTGATTAATCTCTATAGGGCGCTGTGGGGAACATTATTCTGTAAAGGTGATTGTGGTGATCATATTTTATAGGGAGTTGTGCTGGACATCATACTGTGTATTGGGGGGCTGAAAGATATTATACTATGTGGGGTGCTGTGGGGAACATCATACCGTATATAAGGGTCTATGTAGTCCATTACACTATATCAGTGACTGGGAGCCCATAATACTGTATGGGATGCTGACATCGTTGTGCATATTATTGGGCTGATGTGGATATCATACTGCATGAGATGCTGTGGTGACCATCATATTGTGTAGTGGGACAGTGTGAGGAGAGGTACAGTCGGGAGAGGGTAACGTGGTGGGCAGTATGTGAGTCTTAGTGTGAAAAGAGGAACACAGAATTGATATGGAGAGGGGGCAGCATTAAATGCTTCATAGTATGGAGAGAGGATAGCATGGCAGGTTGGCAGTATAGAGATATGGAAAGTGTAAAACATTGGAGAGGGGACAGCCATGGTATAGACTGATAACTGACAACTGATAATGGCAGACAGTGTGGTGCTTATAGCTCATTAAGGCTAACAGTGGGTACTATGTATCATAGGAGGCTAATTTTGGGCATAGTATTGACAGATATTTTTATGCAAAGGGCATTTTAATAACTCTCTTACTTTTAAGGGCACCATGCTGGTATGTGCTGCAGAAGAGGGAAGTCTGCAGAAATGAGAAGTGTATTTGAAAGGTCATCATGGGGTCTGGACAAGATGGAGAGAAAATGAAAGAATACTTCAGTCATAGAAGATGTTACCTATAAGTAGTGCACTTTTGCAATGATAATGGTGGTGTATCATGAGCATTTTGCATGTGTTTGATGAGGGGAGGGGGGTTGCAGAGCTCAACAGTAATTTTTTCCTTAACTTAAAGTGTGCATATTGCGGCTAGCCAATCTGGGCGCAGGAAACACCCACAATGGCTTGTGTCATTGGCTGCTGAAATCATATGTCCCTCTCCATATAAAGAGCAGACATCTTGTTTTAGCATTATTTTTACACTGTAACAGTGCAGAGAGGCTGCTCCTGATGCTGGCACTGTAAGCAGCAAGATTTTAGCTAGTTAGCTAGGCAGTTGCATATCAGTCAGTTAGTGTAGCTAGCTAGTGTCCAATGTGGCTGTTAAATTTACCATCCAGCATTTTTTTTTGCCATTGCTGAGGTCCACAGACAAAGCCAGCAGGGCACATGTCCTACAAGTGTGTTGTGCACTGCTTCTATTGTGCTCCATGCAGGACTATAGCATTTTAAATAATATTTTCTCACCAGCTAAATTTGAAACAGCCTGCTGTATTCCACCTTGTCATTCAGTGCTGTAGTTATATGAAATTGTCTGCAGACCTAACGCACATTAAGAAAAAAATATAATTTTTCAGTTGGAAAAAGTTAGACAGCCCACAGTATCACACTTTGCCATTTTGTTGGGTTGAAATTAAGCTGTCTACAGATCTCACGCACATAACCAAATTTTTTTCCTGTTGCTAAACTTAATACTGTAGGGGACCTGACTTAGTTTGTAGCATCTAGTGTGTTATAGAGGCCTGATCCAAAGGCTACAAAAAATTCTTCTGTTCCTATTATCATACAGTAGGAGACCTTACTTTAAAATAGTTTGTAGCATCTAATGTGCTATAGAGGCCTGATCCTGAGGCCACCAAAAAAATCTCGTGTTCCTAACATCACACAGTAGGGGACCTGACTTTAAAATACTTTGCAGCATCTAGTGTGTTATAGAGGCCTGATCCGGAGGCCACAAAAAATTATTCTGTTCCTAGTGTCATACAGTAGGGGGCCTGACTTTAAAATAGTTTATAGCATCTAGTGTGTTATAGAGGCCTGATCCAGAGGCCAAAAAAGAATTCTTCTGTCCTTAACATCATAAATTAGGCGACATCTGACTTTAAAATTGTTTGTAGCATATCTTCTTAGTCATACAGGCCTCATCTACACTCAAACAATTAGTTCTTCTGTGACTAATGTGATACAGCACGCCATATTTTACCTTGGAATTTACCGCTGATGAAATTCAGCTGTTGGCAGAGGTGGTGCCGAGTTTAAAATCTAATTTCTTATTTCAAACACTCTGCTCCTACCTCACTATCTGACCAATATGCCTGGGAAAAGCGAGATTGTGGTGGAAGGGAAATTAGGCTTGGTGTTCAAGGTGTACGTAGGGTAGGTGGTAAGGTTAGTGAAACCACTAGTGAACCAACAATGTCAACCCTCGACTCATTAAAGGGTTGATTGTGACTTGTAGGATCGCTACTTCCAACAGGTGGCGCTATAGCGTTAAGTCCTCTTTTTCTCAGAAGAGGCAATTTGCATATTATATTTCCCAGAGGAGCATTGCACGGCGAATAAGCCTCCTTACCTTGACAAGCCAGAGATGGTATGTCACTCTCCATAAGGAGAAACGATACCCCTTAGACCCCAGTCCAGAGCCTCTCACCTAGCCAAATCAGTTCTCATGCTTCGCACTGACGAGGGCCAACAGCCCGAAACACTGTGTCTGCGAATTGAGATACTGATTTGGCTTTTATCCTAAGTCATATTGCACGACTCGTTAAAGGGTTGATTGTGACTTGTAGGATCGCTACTTCCAACAGGTGGCGCTATAGAGTTAAGTCCTCTTTTTCTCAGAAGAGGCAATTTGCAATTTAGCTCCAGTGACTGAAGTAATAATGGCACAAAGTCCATGTAGCAGGGATTCAGCATAATCGCCATCCAGTAATCAGCACTGGTAAGAATTGGGTAAACGCGTTATGCAGGCAAAGAAGCATTTATTCGCTCAAGTGTGCCAGGCTGCCCAGAAGCAACAACAAGATGACCTTGGTGATAGATGTGTCATCTGTGTCTCTTGTATCACCCCAGCCATGATTCAGTGATGTCCATGAGCTGCTTTGAGTATCACCCTGCTTTGAACACAGTTCCTCCTTGTCCTCATCCTCCAAAACTGTCCCCTGGCTGGACAGTTGTGTCCCTGGCCGCTGTTGTTACAGGAATCCACTCTCTCAGCCATGTGTGGATGACTGGCCTGATAATGGTGTTGATAGAAAGCATTTTTTCTAAGAGGCATAGAAGTGGGATAGTAACACTGACGATAGCGTCATTAGTGCTGGCCATGTTGATGGAGTACTTGAATCAGCATAACACGGCACACATGTCCTGCATGGAAGCCTACTCATTGGGGGTGAAATGACATTGTTCCACAGAGAGAGTCACTCATGTGTGCTGTAGCTGTAGCTTGACTATGGTCTGCTGCTGCTCTCACAGTCTTGCCTGCATACCCACCTTGTGGATACGTTGCATAAAGAGCATTGCAGCACAGAAAGACGAGCAACAGCTGGGTGAAAATGGACAGATTACTCACACTTTAAGCAGCAGGTGTGACATATTGACGTAATTTTACAGAGAACCCTTGTGCTAGGCAAGGGAAATGCATAAAACAGGCTGCTATGATATTTTGCCCATTATCGCACACATCAGACCAGGCTTAAGGTTCAGCAGCATCAACCACTCATCAATCTGTTGTTTGATCCCAGTCCAATGCTCCTGCACAGTGTGGGATTTTCCCCCAAGCAGATGAGTTTCAGAGAACAGCCTGCTGTTGTTTTGCCCTGGCTGTGCTGAAGTCAGTCATGCAGGTATTACGCTGACCAGATTGGGAGGCGGTGAAGGAAGCAGACTAGGAGGCAACATGGGCAGAGAAACATCCAGTAATCCTCAGTACTGGTAGAACATGTGCCAAAACACTATCCGCCTCAGACCCAGTGGCCACTACATTTACTCAGTGGCAGTTAAAGAAATGTAACATCCCTGCCCATGCTTACTATTCCACGTTTCAGTGGTTATGTGGATCTTGCCACTAATGTAGTTGCACAATGCACATTTTATTTTGTCAGCAAAATCATATTGCAGGCAGGGATGGCCAACCTGGAAAAGTAGTGGTGGATAGTAACCGTCAGAATGACAGCATTTCAAAGGTCACACATTTTAAAATGCTTGCATTAAGGACCAGGGCTCATAGATAGGTAGATGGGTACTTCTTCTTTCTCTCCAGTGTTTGTGGGATGGGCAGTTGAGAATTTCCATGTGATGATGTGGAGATGCTTGGTTACACTGCTGGTGACGGTGCTGTCTCATCCTCTCTTTGCAGGTAGTCAGGTGGACCTGTTGCTCAGGAGCTGATGGAAGAGGCTGAGACCATAGCATAAGAGGGATGCAGAAGGAGCCTCAGCTCTTTCCTGGTTTTTAAGATGTGCACTCCTCTGCCACTCATGCTTTGCCTTCAGATGCCTCATCATGCAGGTGTTGCCCAGGTTAAGAACATTTATATCTCACTCCGGTCTCTGATGACACAGTGTACAAACCACCTGTGTCTTGTCATCACAACATAGCCTGAGTAAATTCCACAGCAATAAGCTCCTTTAAGCTGGTTTTGGTGTGCTCAGTTTGCTGACAATGTGGGCAGTAGCAGCCGATGTTTTGGATAGGGGCCAGCAGCTGTGCTTTTGCATCTTGATCCCTCTTTTGCTGTGCAGCTAGGGAAGCATGGCAACCATCTCTTCCTTCGAACTTCCCACGTCACTCGGATGGCCTTGACTCCATTTGGGGTCTAGGACTTCTTTATACCCTGCATAATCTTTCACCCAGTCCTCAATCCCTGTTCTGCTTGCCATTCTGCATACTGCAGAAAGCTGCAGCAGTTGAAACCTGTTGTCACACCTCCCGCATCCCCCTCTGACTCTTCTCATACTTACCTGTCCCGGCGCGCCGCTGCTGCTGCTTCTGCTGGGTCTTCTTCCAGCTCCCGCTGTGCAAGTTCGTCTCCGTGCACTCCTGGGCTGTCCGCACGCCGCCTGGTCTCCTCTCTTCTTCCTTCCTCGCTGGACCCTGATTCTCGGTACCAGCACGTGCGCACTTCACCTTCCTGCTCTGTCGGCGCACGCGCACTCCCTCAGGCTGGTCTTCGCTCTCTCCGCTCCTCCCTTTCCTGATCCTGGAGGGATCCTGACCTGGAAGTGCTGCGCAACTCCTGCTATATCAGGTAGCCTCTCCCCCTACTCTTTGCCTGATTGTCATTTGTCCTCATTTGACCCTGGTCCCACCATACCTTGCTCTTTCCTGTGCGTCCACCATACCTTGCTCTGTCCTGTGCGTCCACCATACCTTGCTCTGTCCTGTGCGTCCGCCATACCTTGCTCTGTCCTGTGCGTCCGCCATACCTTGCTCTGTCCTGTGCATCCGCCATACCTTGCTCTGTCTTGTGCGTCTATCATACCCTGCCTGTTCTGTGTTACCGCCATACCCTGCCTGGTCTGTGTTACCGCCATACCCTGTCTGTCCTGTGTCTCCGTTATAGCCAGTTCTGCGTCTTCTCCCCTCCTTCTTTCTGTCCCCGAGTATCAGCTTCCGCAGCATAGTCTCCCTAGGGCCTGCCCCTAACGCTCCCTGTATTGGAGGTGGTCCACCTGGTTAGCTCACCCTTGGGAGGTTTGTTGTCGCGGTACTGTGGGTTCACTCTAGAAGTTTTGGAAGTTCTGACAGTACAATCAGGCCATCGACCCCGCTGGTACTCTGTTGCCCACCCAAAAAGAACTTCTATTTTTACGGAAGAATCAGACAAGAATTATGTCCTTCCTAAAGACCATGGTGTCCCGTTTGTCGGCCCTTCAGACCTCTGACCCTGGGAGCGCTACTCAGTTGGCCGGTCTCCAACAGGAGCTTGCCCAGCAGCGTGATACCCAGGCCCACATTCTGAATTATATGGCATCGGTGGATGATCGCCTGCTTGCCCTTCAGTCTGCCGCCTCTTTCCCACCCCAGGCTACAACTCCTCACCCTTTGCCCCATTTGGCGAAGCCGCCACGGTACAGCAGAGACCCCAAGTTGTGTAGAGGGTTTCTTAATCAGTGCCAACTACATTTTGAGTTGCTTCCTCAGCAGTATCCCACTGACCGAGCGAAAGTGGCTTTTGTTGTGTCTCATTTAGAGGGTTGAGGCCTTAGCCTGGGTGAATCCTCTCTGGGAGCGTGATGATCCTTTAGTCTCTCAGCTTTCCACCTTTCTCGGTACATTCCGCAAGGAATCGCTCTTTAATCTTCACCAGGGTTCGCTCTCTGTGGGCCAATACGCCATTCGGTTCCGCACCCTGTCTTCCGAGTTAAGTTGGAACAATGAGGCTTTGGTGGGAGCTTTTTGGCGTGGTCTCTCGACCCGGATCAAGGACGAGCTGGCTGGTCGGGATTCTCAGACATCGTTAGAGGACCTGATCTCCCTGGCAACCCGTATAGACTTATGCTTTCAGGAGCGCTCCCGTGAAGCCGCTCTAGAGAGAAGATTTCCTCGTGTTCCTCCGGCTACCTCTAGTTCCCCTCGTTCTTGTCCTGTGTCTTCTGTTATGGACCTGGTGGTTAGGTGCACCTGGAATGACCGGATGGTTAAACTAGAACACCGGACAAGCTCTGGGAAGTGGGAACTCTGCTGACCGCAAATCCTAATCCTAACACACACACTAGAAATAGCTGTGGAGCGTACCTAACTCTCCCTAGACGCCTCTTGACAGCCTAAGAGCTAACTACCCCTAAAGATAGGAAAATAAGCCTTACCTTGCCTCAGAGAATTTTCCCCAAAGGTAAAGGCAGCCCCCCACATATATTAACTGTGAGTTAAGAGGAAAGTCACAAACACAGGGATGAATCAGGTTTCAGCAAAGGAGGCCAGACTTACTAGATAGACTGAAGATAGGAAAGGGATCTATGCGGTCAGCACAAAAAACTACAAAAAGCCACGCAGAGTGTGCAAAAAGACCCCCGCACCGACTCACGGTGCGGAGGTGCCACTCTGCAACCCAGAGCTTCCAGCTAGCAAGGCAATATCATGTTAGCAAGCTGGACTAGAACTTAGCAAGCACTAAGAAACATATTCAGTACAAAATGAACAACAAATGAACTAGCAGGGACTTAGCTTTTGCTGGAGTAGACAGGTTATCAGAAAGATCCAAGAGAGATCTGAACCAGTACTAATACATTGACAGCTGGCATGGAGTAACTATCTGAGTGGAGTTAAATAGAGAAGCCAGCCTAGCCGCAAACGAGGGCAGCTGAGGAAGCAACCTCAGAACCAGCAGTTCCACTCACAGCCACCAGAGGGAGTCCACGGACAGAACTCGCCGAAGTACCATTCATGACCACAGGAGGGAGTTCGAGAACGGAATTCACAACAGTACCCCCCCTTGAGGAGGGGTCACCGAACCCTCACCAGAGCCCCCAGGCCGATCAGGACGAGCCAAATGAAAGGCACGAACCAACTCGGCCGCATGGACATCAGAGGCAAAAACCCAGGAATTATCCTCCTGACCATAGCCCTTTCATTTGACCAGGTACTGAAGTTTCCGTCTCGAAATACGAGAATCTAAAATCTTCTCCACCACATACTCCAACTCCCCCTCGACCAACACCGGAGCAGGAGGATCAACGGAGGGAACCATAGGCGCCACATATCTTCGCAACAAAGACCTATGGAACACATTATGGATGGCAAAAGAAGCTGGAAGGGCCAAACGAAACGACACAGGATTGAGAATTTCAGAAATCTTATAAGGACCAATGAAACGAGGCTTAAACATAGGAGAAGAAACCTTCATAGGGACATGACGAGACGACAACCAAACCAAATCCCCAACACGAAGTCGGGGACCAACACAGCGACGGCGGTTGGCGAAACGTTGAGCCTTCTCCTGGGACAATGTCAAATTGTCCACTACATGAGTCCAAATTTGCTGCAACCTGTCCACCACAGAATCCACACCAGGACAGTCCAAAGGCTCAACCTGCCCTGAAGAAAAACGAGGATGAAAACCAGAATTACAAAAAAAAGGCGAAACCAAAGTAGCCGAACTGGCCCGATTATTAAGGGCGAACTCAGCCAATGGCAAGAAGATCACCCAATCATCCTGATCAGCAGAAACAAAGCATCTCAGATAGGTCTCCAAAGTCTGATTAGTTCGTTCGGTTTGGCCATTTGTCTGAGGATGGAAAGCCGAAGAGAAAGACAAATCAATGCCCATCTTAGCACAAAAGGACCGCCAATACCTTGAAACAAACTGGGAACCTCTGTCCGACACGATGTTCTCTGGAATGACATGCAAACGAACCACATGCTGGAAAAATAGTGGAACCAAATCAGAGGTGGAAGGTAATTTAGGCAAGGGTACCAAATGGACCATCTTAGAGAAGCGATCACAAACCACCCAGATGACTGACATCCTTTGAGAGACAGGAAGATCTGAAATAAAATCCATGGAAACATGCGTCCAAGGCCTTTTCAGGACTGGCAAGGGCAAAAGTAACCCACTGGCACGAGAACAGCAGGACTTGGACCGAGCACAAGTCCCACAGGACTGCACAAAAGAACGCACATCCCGTGACAAGGAAGGCCACCAAAAGGACCTAGCCACCAAATCTCTGGTACCAAAAATCCCAGGATGACCAGCCAACACCAAACAATGAGCCTCAGAGATAACTCTACTAGTCCATCTATCAGGGACAAACAGTTTCTCTGCTGGACAACGATCAGGTCTATCAGCCTGAAACTCCTGCAGCGCCCGCCGCAAATCAGGTGAGATGGCAGACAGAATTACCCCCTCTTTGAGAATACCAGCCGGCTCAGGAACTCCCGGGGAATCAGGCACAAAACTCCTTGAAAGGGCATCGGCCTTCACATTCTTAGAACCCGGAAGGTATGAAACCACAAAATTGAAACGGGAGAAAAACAGCGACCATCGAGCCTGTCTAGGATTCAACCGCTTAGCAGACTCGAGATAAGTCAGATTCTTGTGATCCGTTAAGACCACTACGCGATGCTTGGCTCCCTCGAGCCAATGTCGCCTGTCATGGTTCTCAATGGCAAGAGAACGTAATTAAGCATACAAAAGGACTAGCTCTTGGAAGATGGGAACTCGAGCTGACCATGAGCTAAACCTACCGCACAACTAACAGTGGCCGGGTAGCGTGCCTACGTTTTATCCCTAGACGCCCAGCGCCAGCCGGAGAACTGACTGACCCTAGCAGAGGAAAATACAGACCTGGCTTACCTCTAGAGAAATTTTCCCCAAAAGGCAGACAGTAGCCCCCACATATATTGGCGGTGATTTTAGAGGAAAATGACATACGAAGTATGAAGATAGGTTTAGCAAATTGAGGTCCGCTTACTAGATAGTAGGAAGACAGAAAAGGGAACTTCACGGTCAGCTGAAAACCCTTTCAAAATACCATCCTGAAATTACTTTAAGACTCTAACATCAACTCATGACACCAGAGTGGCAATTTCAGCTCACAAGAGCTTCCAGCCTCAGAAATATTCAATCACAGAGAACTGGAACAAAAATGCAAAACAAACTTAGGACAACAAGTCCAACTTAGCTGATAGTAGTCTAGGAGCAGGAACATGCAACAGAAAGGCTTCTGGTAACATTGTTGGCCGGCATAGAAATGACTGAGGAGCAAGGCTAAATAGAAAACTCCCACATACTGATGGAAAACAGGTGAACAGAGGAGATGAAGCACACAAGTGCAGTACCACCAGAAACCACCGGGGGAGCCCAGAAACCAAATTCACAACAGTACCCCCCCCTCAAGGAGGGGGCACTGAACCCTCACCAGAACCACCAGGGCGATCAGGATGAGCCCTATGAAAGGCACGGACCAAATCGGAGGCATGAACATCAGAGGCTGTCACCCAAGAGATATCCTCCTGACCGTAGCCCTTCCACTTGACCAGATACTGAAGTCTCCGTCTGGAAACACGGGAGTCCAAGATCTTCTCGACAACGTACTCCAACTCACCCTCAACCAACACCGGAGCAGGAGGCTCAACGGAAGGCACAACCGGTACCTCATACCTGCGCAACAATGACCGATGGAAGACATTATGAATAGAAAAAGATGCAGGGAGGTCCAAACGAAAGGACACAGGGTTAAGAATCTCCAATATCTTGTACGGGCCGATGAACCGAGGCTTAAACTTAGGAGAAGAAACCTTCATAGGGACAAAACGAGAAGATAACCACACCAAGTCCCCAACACAAAGACGAGGACCAACACGACGACGGCGGTTGGCAAAATGCTGAGTCTTCTCCTGGGACAACTTCAAATTGTCCACCACATGCCCCCAAATCTGATGCAACCTCTCCACCACAGCATCCACTCCAGGACAATCCGAAGACTCCACCTGACCGGAAGAGAAACGAGGATGAAACCCCGAATTACAGAAGAAAGGAGAAACCAAGGTGGCAGAACTAGCCCGATTATTGAGGGCAAACTCCGCCAAGGGCAAAAAGGCAACCCAATCATCCTGATCCGCAGACACAAAACACCTCAAATAAGTCTCCAAGGTCTGATTAGTTCGCTCGGTCTGGCCATTAGTCTGAGGATGGAAAGCAGACGAAAAAGACAAATCAATGCCCATCCTAGCACAGAACGCTCGCCAAAATCTAGACACGAATTGGGTTCCCCTGTCAGAAACGATATTCTCCGGAATACCATGCAAGCGCACCACATTTTGAAAAAACAGAGGAACCAGCTCGGATGAGGAAGGCAATTTGGGCAAGGGAACCAAATGGACCATCTTAGAGAAACGGTCACACACCACCCAGATGACAGACATCTTCTGAGAAACAGGGAGATCAGCAATAAAATCCATGGAGATGTGAGTCCAAGGCCTCTTCGGAATAGGCAAAGATAACAACAATCCACTAGCCCGAGAACAACAAGGCTTGGCCCGAGCACAAACATCACAAGACTGCACAAAACCTCGCACATCTCGCGACAGGGAAGGCCACCAGAAGGACCTAGCCACCAAATCCCTGGTACCAAAGATTCCAGGATGACCTGCTAACGCAGAAGAATGGACCTCCGAGATGACTCTACTGGTCCAATCATCAGGAACAAACATTCTACCAGGCGGGCAACGATCAGGTCTATTCGCCTGAAACTCCTGCAAGACCTGTCGCAAGTCTGGGGAAACAGCAGATAATATCACTCCATCCTTAAGGATACCTGTAGGTTCAGAATTACCAGGGGAATCAGGCTCAAAACTCCTAGAAAGGGCATCCGCCTTCACATTTTTAGAACCTGGTAGGTAAGAAACCACAAAATTAAACCGAGAGAAAAATAACGACCAGCGCGCCTGTCTAGGATTCAGGCGCCTGGCAGACTCAAGATAAATCAAATTCTTGTGGTCGGTCAATACCACCACCTGATGTCTAACCCCCTCAAGCCAATGACGCCACTCCTCAAAAGCCCACTTCATAGCCAAGAGCTCCCGATTACCAATATCATAATTTCGCTCAGCGGGCGAAAATTTACGAGAAAAGAACGCACAAGGTCTCATCACGGAGCAGTCGGAACTTTTCTGCAACAAAACCGCCCCAGCTCCGATTTCTGAAGCGTCAACCTCAACCTGAAAAGGAAGAGTAACATCAGGCTGACGCAATACAGGGGCGGAAGAAAAGCGGCGCTTAAGCTCCCGAAAGGCCTCCACAGCAGCAGGGGACCAATCAGCAACATCAGCACCCTTCTTAGTCAAATCAGTCAACGGTTTAGCAACATCAGAAAAACCAGTTATAAATCGACGATAAAAATTAGCAAAGCCCAAAAACTTCTGAAGGCTCTTAAGAGAAGAGGGTTGCGTCCAATCACAAATAGCCTGAACCTTGGCAGGGTCCATCTCAATGGAAGAGGGGGAAAAAATGTACCCCAAAAACGAAATCTTTTGAACCCCAAAAACGCACTTAGAACCCTTTACACACAAGGAATTAGAGCGCAAAACCTGAAAAACCCTCCTGACCTGTTGGACATGAGAGTCCCAGTCATCCGAAAAAATCAAAATATCATCAAGATACACAATCAAAAATTTATCCAAATAATCACGGAAAATGTCATGCATAAAGGAATGAAAGACTGAAGGGGCATTTGAAAGACCAAAAGGCATTACTAAATACTCAAAATGGCCCTCAGGCGTATTAAATGCGGTTTTCCACTCATCCCCCTGCTTAATTCGCACCAAATTATACGCCCCACGAAGATCAATCTTAGAGAACCACTTGGCCCCCTTTATTCGAGCAAACAAATCAGTAAGCAGTGGCAAAGGATACTGATATTTAACCGTGATTTTATTCAAAAGCCGATAATCAATACACGGCCTCAAAGAGCCATCTTTTTTAGATACAAAGAAAAAAACGGCTCCTAAGGGAGATGACGAAGGACGAATATGTCCCTTTTCCAAGGACTCCTTAATATATTCCCGCATAGCAGCATGTTCAGGCACAGATAGATTAAATAAACGACCCTTTGGAAACTTACTGCCCGGAATCAGATCTATAGTACAATCGCAATCTCTGTGCGGAGGTAGTGAACCAAGTTTAGGCTCCTCAAAAACGTCACGATAATCAGATAAAAATTCCGGAATCTCAGAGGGAATAGATGACGAAATGGAAACCAAAGGTACGTCCCCATGAGTCCCCTGACATCCCCAGCTTAACACAGACATTGCTTTCCAGTCGAGGACTGGGTTATGAGATTGCAGCCATGGCAATCCAAGCACCAACACATCATGTAGATTAAACAACACAAGGAAGCGAATAATCTCCTGGTGATCCGGATTAATACGCATAGTTACTTGTGTCCAGTATTGTGGTTTGTTACTAGCCAATGGCGTGAAGTCAATACCCTTCAGAGGTATAGGAACTTCCAGAGGCTCTAAATCAAACCCACAGCGTTTGGCAAAGGACCAATCCATAAGACTCAAAGCGGCGCCAGAGTCGACATAGGCGTCCGCGGTAATAGACGATAAAGAGCAAATCAGGGTCACAGATAGAATAAACTTAGACTGTAAAGTGCCAATTGAAACAGACTTATCAACTTTCTTAGTACGTTTAGAGCATGCTGATATAACATGAGTTGAATCACCACAATAGAAGCATAACCCATTTTTTCGCCTAAAATTCTGTCGTTCGCTTCTGGACAGAATTCTATCACATTGCATAATCTCTGGCGCCTTCTCAGTAGACACCGCCAAATGGTGCACAGGTTTGCGCTCCCGCAAACGCCGATCAATCTGAATAGCCATTGTCATGGACTCATTCAGACCTGTAGGCACAGGGAACCCCACCATAACATCTTTAATGGCATCAGAGAGACCCTCTCTGAATTTCGCCGCCAGGGCGCACTCATTCCACTGAGTAAGCACAGACCACTTAAGAAATTTTTGGCAGTATATTTCAGCCTCATCTTGCCCTTGAGACAGGGCCATTAAGGCTTTTTCAGCCTGAATCTCTAAATGAGGTTCCTCATAAAGCAGCCCCAAAGCCAGGAAAAACGCATCCACATTGAGCAACGCAGGATCCCCTGGTGCCAAACAAATGCCCAATCCTGAGGGTCGCCCCGGAGCAAGGAAATTACAATCCTGACCTGCTGTGCAGGATCTCCAGCGGAGCGAGATCTCAGAGACAAAAATAATTTACAATTATGTTTGAAATTCTGGAAGCGAGATCTATCCCCAGAGAAAAATTCAGGTAAAGGAATTCTAGGTTCAGATGTAGGAGCATGAATAACGAAATCCTGTAAGCTTTGAACCTTCATAGCGAGATTATTCAAACCTGTAGCTTAACTCTGTGGATCCATATTAATCAGGTGAAATCAGAACCATTCAAGGATTAGAAGGAGAGAGAGACGAAGGCTGCAGTAAGCAGAGATGCTAATGAATCAACTAAAGAGCAAACTCAGGAAAAAAAAAAAAATCTCTGCAGACATCTTTCCTCTCCTTTCTTCTGCCAATTATTTTAACCCTTGGCCGGCCAAACTGTCATGGTTCTCAATGGCAAGAGAACGTAATTAAGCATACAAAAGGACTAGCTCTTGGAAGATGGGAACTCGAGCTGACCATGAGCTAAACCTACCGCACAACTAACAGTGGCCGGGTAGCGTGCCTACGTTTTATCCCTAGACGCCCAGCGCCAGCCGGAGAACTGACTGACCCTAGCAGAGGAAAATACAGACCTGGCTTACCTCTAGAGAAATTTTCCCCAAAAGGCAGACAGTAGCCCCCACATATATTGGCGGTGATTTTAGAGGAAAATGACATACGAAGTATGAAGATAGGTTTAGCAAATTGAGGTCCGCTTACTAGATAGTAGGAAGACAGAAAAGGGAACTTCACGGTCAGCTGAAAACCCTTTCAAAATACCATCCTGAAATTACTTTAAGACTCTAACATCAACTCATGACACCAGAGTGGCAATTTCAGCTCACAAGAGCTTCCAGCCTCAGAAATATTCAATCACAGAGAACTGGAACAAAAATGCAAAACAAACTTAGGACAACAAGTCCAACTTAGCTGATAGTAGTCTAGGAGCAGGAACATGCAACAGAAAGGCTTCTGGTAACATTGTTGGCCGGCATAGAAATGACTGAGGAGCAAGGCTAAATAGAAAACTCCCACATACTGATGGAAAACAGGTGAACAGAGGAGATGAAGCACACAAGTGCAGTACCACCAGAAACCACCGGGGGAGCCCAGAAACCAAATTCACAACAGTCGCCACTCCTCGAACGCCAACTTCATAGCCAACAACTCCCGATTGCCAACATCATAATTACGCTCAGCAGGCGAAAACTTCCTAGAAAAGAAAGCACATGGCTTAATCACAGAGCCATCAGAAGATCTTTGAGACAAAACAGCCCCTGCTCCAATCTCAGAAGCATCAACCTCGACCTGAAAAGGGAGCGAAACATCTGGCTGACACAACACAGGGGCCGAAGAGAAACGACGTTTCAACTCCCGAAAAGCCTCAATGGCCGCAGAGGACCAATTCACCACATCAGCACCTTTCTTGGTCAAATCAGTCAATGGTTTAACAACACTAGAAAAATTAGCGATGAAGCGACGGTAAAAATTAGCAAAACCCAGGAACTTCTGAAGACTCTTCACAGATCTAGGCTGAGTCCAATCATAAATGGCCTGAACTTTAACAGGATCCATCTCGATAGTAGAAGGGGAAAAAATGAAGCCCAAAAAGGAAACCTTCTGAACTCCGAAGAGACATTTAGACCCCTTCACAAACAAAGAATTAGCACGAAGAACCTGGAACACCATTCTGACCTGCTTCACATGAGACTCCGAATCATCCGAAAAGACCAAAATATTATCCAAATATACAATCATGAATCTATCCAAATACTTTCGGAAGATGTCATGCATAAAGGACTGAAACACAGATGGAGCATTAGAAAGCCCGAATGGCATCACCAGGTACTCAAAATGGCCCTCGGGCGTATTAAATGCTGTTTTCCATTCATCGCCCTGTTTAATACGCACGAGATTATACGCCCCTCGAAGATCTATCTTGGTGAACCAACTAGCCCCCTTAATCCGAGCAAACAAATCAGACCGTAGAGGCAAAGGGTACTGAAATTTGACCGTGATTTTATTGAAAAGGTGGTAATCTATACAAGGTCTCAGAGAACCATCCTTCTTGGCCACAAAAAAGAACCCTGCTCCCAACGGTGACGACGACGGGCGAATATGCCCTTTCTCCAAGGACTCCTTTATATAACTCCGCATAGCGGCGTGTTCTGGCACAGATAAATTGAAAAGCCGTCCCTTAGGAAATTTACTACCAGGAATCAAATTAATAGCACAATCACAATCCCTATGAGTAGGTAGGGCACTGGATTTGGGCTCACCAAATACATCTCGGTAATCCGACAAAAACTCAGGGACTTCAGAAGGAGTAGAAGGAGAAATTGACAACAACGGAACGTCACCATGTACCCCTTGACAACCCAACTGGACACAGACATTGATTTCCAATCCAATACTGGATTATGGACCTGTAGCCATGGCAAACCCAACACGACCACATCATGCAAATTATGCAACACCAAAAAGCGAACATCTTCCTGATGTGCAGGAGCCATGCACATGGTCAACTGAGTCCAGTACTGAGGTTTATTCTTGGCCAAAGGCGTAGCATCAATTCCCCTTAATGGAATAGGATACTGCAAGGGCTCCAAGAAAAAACCACAGCGCCTGGCAAACTCCAAGTCCATCAAATTCAGGGCAGCGCCTGAGTCCACAAATGCCATAACAGAGTAGGACGACAAAGAGCAAATCAGAGTAACGGACAAAAGAAATTTAGGCTGTAGAGTACCAATGGTGACAGACCTAGCGAACCGCTTAGAGCGCTTAGGACAATCAGAGATAGCATGAGTGGAGTCACCACAGTAAAAACACAACCCATTCTGACGTCTGTGTTCTTGCCGTTCAGCTCTGGTCAAAGTCCTATCACATTGCATAGGCTCAGGCCTCTGCTCAGAGGACACCGCCAAATGGCGCACAACCTTGCGTTCACGCAAGCGCCGATCAATCTGAATGGCCAAGGACATTGACTCATTCAGACCAGCAGGCGTGGGAAACCCCACCATTACATCCTTAAGGGCTTCAGAAAGACCTTTTCTGAAAATTGCTGCAAGGGCACACTCATTCCATTGAGTAAGCTCAGACCACTTTCTAAACTTCTGGCAATTTACCTCCGCTTCATCCTGACCTTGACACAAAGCCAGCAGGATTTTCTCTGCCTGATCCACAGAATTAGGTTCGTCATAAAGCAATCCAAGCGCCAGAAAAAACGCATCTACATTTAGCAATGCAGGATCTCCTGGCGCAAGGGAGAATGCCCAGTCTTGTGGGTCGCCACGTAACAAAGAAATAATGATTTTTACTTGCTGAATGGGGTCACCAGAGGAGCGGGGTTTCAAAGCAAGAAACAGTTTACAATTATTTTTGAAATTCAGAAATTTAGATCTATCTCAAAAAAACAAATCAGGAATTGGAATTCTAGGCTCTAACATAGGATTCTGAACTACATAATCTTGAATGCTTTGTACCCTCACAGTGAGGTGATCAACACAAGAGGACAGACCTTGAATGTCCATATCTACACCTGAGTCCTGAACCACCCAGAGGTTAAGGGGAAAAGAAAGACAAAACACACTGCAGAGAAAAAAAAATGGTCTCAGAACTTCTCTTATCCCTCTATTGAGATGCATTAACACTTTGTGGGCCAGCTGTACTGTTATGGACCTGGTGGTTAGGTGCACCTGGAATGACCTGATGGTTAAACTAGAAGACAGGACAAGCTCTGGGAAGTGGGAACTCTGCTGACCGCAAATCCTAATCCTAACACACACACTAGAAATAGCTGTGGAGCGTACCTAACTCTCCCTAGACGCCTCTTGACAGCCTAAGAGCTAACTACCCCTAAAGATAGGAAAATAAGCCTTACCTTGCCTCAGAGAATTTTCCCCAAAGGTAAAGGCAGCCCCCCACATATATTAACTGTGAGTTAAGAGGAAAGTCACAAACACAGGGATGAATCAGGTTTCAGCAAAGGAGGCCAGACTTACTAGATAGACTGAAGATAGGAAAGGGATCTATGCGGTCAGCACAAAAAACTACAAAAAGCCACGCAGAGTGTGCAAAAAGACCCCCGCACTGACTCACGGTGCGGAGGTGCCACTCTGCAACCCAGAGCTTCCAGCTAGCAAGGCAATATCATGTTAGCAAGCTGGACTAGAACTTAGCAAGCACTAAGAAACATATTCAGTACAAAATGAACAACAAATGAACTAGCAGGGACTTAGCTTTTGCTGGAGTAGACAGGTCATCAGAAAGATCCAAGAGAGATCTGAACCAGTACTAATACATTGACAGCTGGCATGGAGTAACTATCTGAGTGGAGTTAAATAGAGAAGCCAGCCTAGCCGCAAACGAGGGCAGCTGAGGAAGCAACCTCAGAACCAGCAGTTCCACTCACAGCCACCAGAGGGAGTCCACGGACAGAACTCGCCGAAGTACCATTCATGACCACAGGAGGGAGTTCGAGAACGGAATTCACAACAGTCTTCCCAGGCTGTTCCTGTTCAGGAACCCATGCAGGTGGACTGACTCAAGCCTGTAGAGCAGCATTGTAAAGAGAGACTCGCTCAAGGGCTCTGTTTTTACTGCGGCAGTGCTTCCCATTTCCTGCATTCTTGTCCCCTGAGGCCGGGAAACGCCTCCGCCTAGGACAGGTAAGAGAGGACTTCCTAGGTGATTCTGATTCCTCTCCACCTATGACTCTTTCTGTTCTTTTGCATTTAGGTTCTAAGCGTTTTTCTGAAGTAGCTTATATTGATTCAGGTTCGGCCAGAAATTTCATTCAGCTCGAGGCGGTTAGAAGACTTTGGATTCCTGTCAGGTCCCTGGAGACTCCTCAGCAGATAGCTTCGGTCGATGGTCAACCCCTGCGGGAGTCTGTTACTCAGGTTACCGAAGAACTGGAATTACAGATCAGAGTCCGTTATCGAGAGAGAATTGTCTTTTACGTACTACCCTCCTTGTCTCATGCTATTATTCTTGGTTGAGGAAGCACGAGCCTACTCTCGACTGGCAGTCAGGGGACATTCTGCATTGGGGACATCTCTGCCAAAATCAGTGCTTGCTTCCCGTCCAGTTTAAAACCTCTTCTCAATCAACTTCTCTGCCTCCATATTTACCATCTGCCTATGTGGCCTTTGCTGATGTCTTCAATGAGAGGCAGAGATCCTTCCTCCGCATTGTCCATATGATTGCCCGATCGACCTTGTTCCAGGTTCCACTCCACCTGGGGCCGGATCTACCATCTGTCCACTGCTGAGACCCAAGCTATGAGCGAATATGTCCAAGAGAACTTAGCCAAAGGCTTTATTCTAAAATCTTTTTCTCCCGCTAGTGCTGGGTTCTTTTTCGTCAAGAAGAAAGATGGTACCCTTCATCCTTGCATCAACTATCAAGGTCTCAATAATATCACGATTAAGAACAAGTACCCACTTCCTCTCATTCCAGAACTATTTGACCGTCTCCGTGGTGTGCATATCTTCACTAAATTGGATCTCCGTGGGGCCTACAATCTCATCCGTATCCGTCCTGGAGATGAGTGGAAAACCGCATTCAACACCCGGGATGGTCATTACGAGTACTTGGTTATGCCCTTTGGTCTGTGCAATGCTCCCGCTGTCTTCCAGGAGTTCGTGAACGATGTGTTCCGGGATCTACTTTATTCTTGTGTGGTGGTGTACTTGGATGATATTCTTATATTCTCTCCAGATCTTCCTACCCACAGAAGAGACGTCCGTCAAGTCCTCTTACAGCTTAGAGCGAATTGTCTGTATGCCAATCTAGAAAAGTGCGCCTTTGAACAGTCATCCCTACCATTCTTAGGGCACATCATATCTGACTCTGGTCTACATATGGATCCAGGAATAGTGTCCACCATGCTGAACTGGCCGTGTCCTCAAGGTGTCAAGGCGATCCAACGATTCCTTGGATTTGCCAATTACTACCGGCAGTTCAACCTACATTTTCCTACCCTGTCCGGCTCCATCTCTGCTTTGATCCGCAAGAGAGCTAACCCTCATTCCTGGTCCCCGGAGGCCAAAAACGCCTTCCAGTCTTTGAAACAAGCCTTTGCTACAGCTTCCGTTGTCCATCGTCCAGAGATTAACAAACCCTTCATTTTGGAGATGCATGCTTCTGCTATAGGAGCCAGAGTAGTTCTTTCCCAGAGGTCTTCCTCTGGTCGGCTGGTCAACTGCAGCTTCTTTTCTAAGACCTTCTCTGCGGCTGAGAGGAACTATACAATTGGTGACAGAGAGTTGCTGGCTATAAAATTGGCATTGGAGGAGTGGCAGTATTTGTTGGAAGGAGCTGTTCATCCTTTTAAGATCTACACTGACCACAAGAATCTGGCATACATCCGCTCTGCACAGAGACTGAATCCTCGGCAAGCTAGGTGGTCGCTGTTCTTTGCCCGATTTGATTTTGAGCTACATTTCTGCCCTGGCAATAAGAACTTCAAAGCTGATGCCCTATCCAGATCCTTTCTGACAGCCAATGTTGAGGAGAAACCTTCACATATCGTGGATCCAAGCAAGGTCATCTCAGTTGCTCCCGTTACCCTGACTTCGTTGCCTTCGGGTAAGACTTTTGTTCAAGAGCGCAACAGGAAGCAAGTTTTATGTTGGGATCATGCTTCCAAGCTGGCAGGCCATGTCGGTTTAAAAAAAAAACCTTCCTTTGGTGTCACGGTACTACTGGTGGCCTTCTCTTCCTCAAGACACCCAAAATTTTGTCGCTTCCTGCCCGTCCTGTGCTAAGAACAAAGTTCCTAGACATTTACCCTCTGGTCTATTGCATCCGCTTCCAGTTCCCTCGGCTCCTTGGCGACACCTTGCAATGGACTTTATCACTGATCCACCTTGGTCCTCAGGTCATACAGTTATCTTTGTAGTCATGGATTGATTTTCCAAAATGGCTCATTTCGTTCCTCTTCCTGCTCCTGAATTCACGGTTTTCCTCAGCACATAGTTTCGGACAGAGGAGTTCAATTCACCTCGCGCTTCTGGCGTGCATTATGCAAACTAATGGACGTGACTTTGGACTTTTACTTTGCCTACCACCCTCAAACTAATGGTCAGGCAGAAATCAAATCAAATCAAATCCTGGTCACCTATCTTCATCATTTCTCTAACGTCCATCAAAACGACTGGTCCTGTCTACTTCTTTGGGCTGAGTTTGCATACAACAACCACACTAATGAATTCTCTTCCAAGTCCCCTTTCTTTGTCATCTACGGGCAAGATCCTGGTGTACCTCTGCCAGTACCCCCTGCCTCGGGTGTGCCGGCGGCCGATCTTCTGTCCGAGGAGTTTTCTAGGGCCTGGAAGGAGACCAAAACCACACTCAAACAAGCTGGGGACAGAATTAAAGGACATGCCAACAAGAGGTGTCTGGATTCTCCCTCTATTCAACCTGGTGATAAAGTATTGTTATCTTCCAAGTTTATTCGGCTTAAGATCCCTTCGTATAAGGGTACCGTCTCACTATACGATTTACCAACGATCACGACCTGCGATACGACCTGGCCGTGATCGTTGGTAAGTGGTTGTGTGGTCGCTGGGGAGCTATCACACAGACCGCTCTCCAGCGACCAACGATGCCGAGGTTCGCTGGTAACCAGGGTAAACATCGGGTTACTAAGCGCAGGGCCGCGCTTAGTAACCCGATGTTTACCGTGGTTACCAGCATAAAAGTAAAAAAAAAAAACCGTACATACTCACCATCTGATGTCCGTCAGGTCCCTTGCCGTCTGCTTCCCGCTCTGACTGAGTGCCGCCGTAAAGTGAAAGCAGATCACAGCGGCGACGTCACCGCTGTGATCTGCTCTCACTTTCCGGCCGGCAGACAGTCAGAGCGGGAAGCGGACGGCAAGGGACCTGACGGACATCAGATGGTGAGTATGTACGGTTTGTTTTTTTTTACTTTTACGCTGGTAACCACGGTAAACATCGGGTTACTAAGCGCGGCCCTGCGCTTAGTAACCCGATGTTTACCCTGGTTACAAGCGATCGCATCGCTGGATCGCTGTCACACACAACGATCCAGCGATGACAGCGGGAGATCCAGCGACGAAAGAAAGTTTCAAACGATCTGCTACGACGTACGATTCTCAGCAGGGTCCCTGATCGCTGCTGCGTGTCAGACACTGCGAGATCGTAACTATATCGCTAGAACGTCACGAATCGTGCCGTCGTAGCGATGAAAATGCCACTGTGTGACGGTACCCTAAGTTAGGTCCATGGTATATCGGTCCATTTGAGGTGCTAGCTCGTATTAATAATGTTGTTTACAAGTTAAGGTTACCCGCTTCGCTTCACATTCCAAGTTCGTTTCATGTTTCTCTACTCAAGCCAGTCATATTCAACCAATTTCACCCTACCACTGGCCAGTCGCCTCTACCCATTTCCACACAAGATGTCTTTGAAGATAAGGACATACTGGCCATGAAGAAATCTTGAGGTAGGACCCTCTTTTTAATTGATTGGAAGGGCTTTGGTCCTCAGGAGAGATCTTGGGAGCCTCGAGAGAACATCCAGGCTCCTCGAATTCTTGCTAAGTTTCTTTCTAAGCTTAGGAGGAAGGAGGGGGGTACTGTCACACCTCCCGCATCCCCCTCTGGCTCTTCTCATACTTACCTGTCCCGGCGCACCACTGCTGCCGCTTCTGCTGGGTCTTCTTCTGGCTCCCGGTGTGTGCGTTCATCTCTGTGCGCTCCTGGGCTGTCCGCGCACCGCCTGGTCTCATCTCTTCTTCCTTCCTCGCTGGACCCTGATTCTCGGCGCCGGCACGTGCGCACTTCACCTTCCTGCTCTGTCGGCGCATGCGCACTCCCTCAGGCTGGTCTTCACTCTCTCCCCTCCTCCCCTTCCTGATCCTGGAGGGATCCTGACCTGGAAGTGCTGCACAACTCCTGCTATATCAGGTAGCCTCTCCCCCTACTCTTTGCCTGATTGTCATTTGTCCTCATTTGACCCTGGTCCCACCATACCTTGCTCTTTCCTGTGCGTCCACCATACCTTGCTCTGTCCTGTGCCTCCGCCATACCTTGCTCTGTCCTGTGCGTCCACTATACCTTGCTCTGTCCTGTGCGTCCGCCATACCTTGCTCTGTCCTGTGCATCCGCCATACCTTGCTCTGTCCTGTGCATCCCCCATACCTTGTTATGTCTTGTGTGTCTATCATACCCTGCCTGTTCTGTGATACCGCCATACCCTGCCTGGTCTGCTACCGCCATACCCTGTCTGTCCTGTGTCTCCGTTATAGCCAGTTCTGCGTCTTCTCCGCTCCTACTTTCTGTCCCCGAGTATCAGCTTCCACGGCAATAGTCTGCCTAGGGCCTGCCCCTAATGCCCCCTGTATTGGGGGTGGTCCACCTGGTTAGCTCACCCTTGGGAGGTTTGTTGTCGCAGTACTGTGGGTTCACTCTAGGAGTTTCGGAAGTTTTCACACCGGTGTTTCATCAACATCATCAGAGATGTACAATGGTGGTCCGCTGACCCTCAAACGTACTCATTTTCAAACAGTACAAGTGGTTAGGCATCAGTGCACGTAATCTCTTCCACTTGTTGGGCAGGGCCAAGTGGATGGCCTATGGAACCCAGCTAGAAGAGTCACCAAAAAGCGGAAGTAACTGCTGCATGACTTGATCCTCAGATTGCTTGCCTAATTTGCAAGGGGGTGAGGTGAAATACAGATGCCCATAGGCTGCAGGTGCAAAGGGATACTGGGTGGAAGACAAAGTGAAAATACTGGAGGTACTTATTCTGGCCTCACCATTCATCCAGTGGTACTTGCGCCTATGAAAGTATGCAGAATGTCCTGTTGCCTGCATGCACCAGAGTAAGGGATTTCATTTGGGCATGCAGGAGGCACAGATCAACCATGTCCTCTCCCTGCAGCAGCTACACCACCACCGCCATCTTCACCATGGCCACGTCCAGTATTTGATGCTCTCCTCATTCTTTTCACCTCAAAAAAGTACATGCTATTACACAGACGGTATACAGAAAGAGAGAATGAGCAGCAAATTATTACACTGCTTGTATTCAAAGTGCCCCAACAGAGCCTGTTTTCAGAGTACTCCCAATGTGGCAGTTTTGTAGAGTTCCCCTCCCCCTCAGAAGCTATTTTCAGAATACCATCACAGAGGCTGTTTTCAAAGTAGCCCCACAGGGGTTGTTATGCAGAGTAACCACCCAAAAAACAAACAAAAGAAAAAAATACAACAACAGTGTTGGTTATCTATTCCTCCTCCCCCCTCTTCTACCTATACCACCACCTCCATCGCCACCTCCTCCTCACTCTCCTTCCCCACTTGGACCTCTACCTTCTGGTTTAACATTATTATTATTTATTTTATGTTATTTTAAGTCATTTTCCAATCCATCAATTTTGCTGGCTTTTGCAGCCCCATAGCCCTTACTACAACCATTTTCCAAACAAAAGTTCAGGTCCCCATTGACTTTTATGGAGCATGAGTTCAAGTTCGGTTAGAGTTCTGATACCTGAACCATGCTTTCAACTATATTTCGGTCGAACCTGAAGATTCCGAAAATCGACAGGTCGGCTCATCCCTACAAATGAGAATTTGAGCTTATAACTATACTATGTATAATACTGCATATGTAGGTATTTGTAGAAATCTGTGCACATGCTGGAGCAAGAAATCAATTTAAAGTGATAAAGCTCGTTTTCATCTGCAGAAATATCTGCAAAAATTCTGCTCAGTGTGAACATATACTAAAAAATGAATAAAACAGTCTGCTGCAGTGCTACAGAACAGTAACAAAATGATAAGTCTTACATATGTTACTAAGAAAGAAAAATCACGCAATCGTAAAAGTAATAGAGTATCTTGCACAGGTCAGACAGAAAAATCTGAAATTGGGAGCCACAAGTAAAATAAATAAACAAATACTTAAAGTGTATATTTATCTAAAATTCCAGATATCAGATTTTGAATTATTCATATAAGTATAGAGTTTGCTGCAACCACAAGCTGCAATTTCCATTAATGTATGTTTAGATGGTTTCTGTCTTCAAAACAGTGAGCAATTTTGTGGAGTGAAATGTTATTACTTCTCATTCAAGCACGATATGAGACACATCCATATGGGGATTGGGCTGCCTTGTACATTCTGCAGCACTTTAAGAAAATAAACAGTTGTATAATCCCTAAGAAAACAACTAGATAACCCAGTCTGAAGCACAGACTACCATATTCGCACTGCAGAGATATACTTTACACTATATATATATATATATATATATATATATATATATATATATATTATACATATATATATATATATATAGTATATTATAGTGCTGAAAAAAATATGGGGAGCACTAAAATACCCCATCCTAGATATCTGAATTAAATATTCCAGTTGCAAATCTTTAATTATTACATAGTGGAATGCGTTGAACATAATGATTAGAGATGAGCGAATATTTCAATATTCAGTTTGGCACATGATTGGCGTAACCTCTATGACATCACCCCCAGTCACTGACGCTGCGTTCCCAGCAGCTCATTCACCAGTGGTTCTCAGCCTGGATGGTCACATCTTGGCACCGTTCAGGTTCAAAACAATTAATCCCCAAAACATGGATTATGGTGTGGGACAGAACGACTGACGAGTATGGTATATTGTTGTTTTTTTATTTTAGTTTTGTTACAGGAGATTGAGGGCTTTGGTGGAATTAGGCATTCGGTGAGTATGCGGTTGTTATTTTTACATAAAATGGAAAACTGGGTTTAGTCTTATTTCTAATAAAAATACTTTTTTTCTGGCTGTGTCTTTATTTACAACACAACTATACGATTAGTAATGGATAGGTGTCTTATAGATGCTGGTCTACTAGTAATCAGTAGGCTTGATGTCACCTGACAATACAAAGGTGACATTAACCCCACAAATATTGAACCACAGTTGCCACCACTACCGGATAAGTGGGAAGAGCTGGGCAAAGCACCAGAATTGGCGCATCTAATAGATGTGCCTTTTATGGGCAGCTGCAAACTGCTATATTTAGGCTGGGGGGTCAATATCCATGGACCTTTAACAGCCTGAGAATACCAGCCCCCAGCTGTGAGCTTTAGCAAGGCTGGTTGTCAAAAATGGGGGGACTCCACGCCATTTTTTTAAATGATTTATTTAAATAATTTTTAAAAACATCATGGAGACCACTCTATTCTTGCTAACTAACATTGCTGAAGTTGACAGCTGAGGGTTGCTGCCCCCAGCTGTGAGTTTTGCCTGGCTTGTTATCAAAAATACAGGGGAACTCATGCCATTTATTTATTAATTTATTTACAGTTCAGGCAGTGACTAATGAAAGCCCCCATCATCCGAACCTGCTCTGACTGTTATTATCGGCAACGGGTGTCGGATGGTGGGAGCAAGGCCGGCATCACACTACCATAGAATAAAGGCGAGTGTTATGCAAGAAAATGTTGCATAGCACTTGGACCAGTGTTAATTTATGGGGCAGCTCACAACACCATTTATTTTCTCAGGCGTATTCAGTGTGCGTGTAAAATCGCAACATGCTGCGATTGTCACCGAGACTCGCCAATGCAAGCCTATGGGTGTGTAAAAAAATCGCACAGCACTCGGGCCATGCGAGAGCTGTCCGATTTTTAAGCACGTGTGTCCTTTGAAAAGCCAGCAATTCATGTGCTGCATAAAATAACTGACATTTTAGAATAGAATAGATAGAATAAATATATACACACAGAATACAGATATATAGATGTCAGTGACACACACATATATACAGTAGGTAAAAAAAGTATTCATACCCCTTTCAATTTTTCACTCTTTGTTTCAGTGCAGCTATTTGGCAAATTCAAAAAAGTTTATTTTTCACATTAATGTACACTCTGCACCCCATCTTGACTGAAAAAAACAGAAACGTAGAAATTTTTGCAAACTTAATAAAAATGAAAAACTGAAATATCACATGGTCATAATTATTCAGACCCGTTGCTCAGACACTCATATGCAAGTCACATGCTGTCCATTTCCTTGTGATTCTCCTTGAGATGGTTCTACTCCTTCATTGGAGTCCAGCTGTGTTTAATTAAACTGAAAGGACTTGAGTTGGAAAGGCACACACCTGTCTATATAAAACCTCACAGCTCACAGTGCATGTCAGACCAAATGAGAATCATGAGGTCAAAGTAACTGGCCAAGGAGCTCAGAGGCAGAATTGTGGCAAGGCACAGATCTGGCCAAGGTTACAACAGAATTTCTGCAGTACTTAAGGTTCCTAAGAGCACAGGCCTTCATAATACTTAAATGGAAGAAGTTTGGGACCACCAGAAATCTTCCTAGACCTGGCCATCCAGCCAAACTGAGCAATCATAGGAGAAGAGCCTTGGTAAGAGAAGTGTTATGACCCCAATGGCAGAGGGTCTCAGAAATAATTACTAAGTCTGCAAACACAAAAAACCAGCTCATAGGGCAGTGGTAACTGAGCTGACCATATATCTAATCCTAGCACCACAAATAGCAGCAGCCGGGGAACGTGCCTACGTTGGTTCTAGACGTCTCGCGCCAGCCGGAGAACTAACTAACCCTAGAAGGGAAAAGAAAGACCTTTCTTGCCTCCAGAGAAAAGACCCCAAAAGTTGGATACAAGCCCCCAACAAATAATAACGGTGAGGTAAGAGGAAAAGACAAACGTAAGAATGAGCTAGGTATTTAGCAAAGAGAGGCCCACTAGCTAATAGCAGAATAAGTAAGATGACTTATATGGTCAGCAAAAACCCTATCAAAATATCCACGCTGGATATTCAAGAACCGCCGAACCGTCTAATGGCCCGGGGGGAGAACACCAGCCCCCTAGAGCTTCCAGCAAAGTCAGGAATCACATTTAGTACAAGCTGGACAAAAATAAGAGCAAAGCAAATAACCAAAAAACAAAGAAACAGGACTTAGCTTAATTTAGCACGAACCAAGACCAGCAGACAGGAGCAAACAGAAAGGATCTGATTACAATGATGCCAGGCACTGGACTAAGGATCCAGGAAGCTTATATAGCAACACCCCTGGACTAACGACCCAGGTGGGTGCCAAACTGAGGAAAGACAATCCCAGAGTCATATCACAAGTAACCACAAGAGGGAGCCAAAAAGTCTAATTCACAACAGTACCCCTCCCCTTAAGGAGGGGTCACCGAACCCTCACCAAGACCACCAGGGCGATCAGGATGAGCAGCGTGAAAGGCACAAACTAAATCGGCCGCATGCACATCAGAAGCAACCACCCAGGAATTATCCTCCTGACCATAGCCCTTCCACTTGACCAGATACTGAAGCCTCCGTCTGGAGAGATGAGAATCCAAGATCTTCTCCACCACGTACTCCAACTCGCCCTCAACCAACACCGGAGCAGGAGGCTCAACAGAAGGAACCACAGGTACAACGTACCGCCGCAACAAAGACCTATGGAACACGTTGTGAATGGCAAACGACACCGGAAGATCCAAGCGAAAGGACACAGGATTAAGGATTTCCAATATCTTGCAAGGACCAATGAAGCGAGGCTTAAATTTAGGAGAGGAGACCTTCATAGGAACAAATCGAGAAGACAGCCATACCAAATCCCCAACACGAAGTCGGGGACCCACACCGCGGCGGCGGTTGGCGAAACGCTGAGCCTTCTCCTGTGACAACTTTAAGTTGTCCACCACATGATTCCAGATCTGCTGCAACCTATCCACCACAGAATCTACCCCAGGACAGTCAGAAGGCTCCACATGTCCCGAGGAAAAATGAGGATGGAAACCAGAGTTGCAGAAAAATGGCGAAACCAAAGTAGCGGAACTAGCCCGATTATTAAGGGCAAACTCAGCCAACGGCAAGAAGGTCACCCAATCATCCTGATCTGCCGAAACAAAACACCTCAAATAAGCCTCCAGAGTCTGATTAGTTTGCTCCGTTTGTCCATTAGTCTGAGGATGAAAGGCAGACGAAAACGACAAATCAATGCCCATCCTAGCACAAAAGGATCGCCAGAACCTGGAAACAAACTGGGATCCTCTGTCAGACACAATATTCTCAGGAATGCCGTGTAAACGAACCACATTCTGAAAGAACACAGGAACCAGATCGGAAGAGGAAGGCAGCTTAGGCAAAGGCACCAAATGGACCATTTTAGAAAAGCGATCACATACCACCCAGATGACAGACATGCCCTGAGACACCGGGAGATCTGAAATGAAATCCATGGAAATGTGTGTCCAAGGCCTCTTCGGGACAGGCAAGGGCAAGAGCAACCCGCTGGCACGAGAACAGCAAGGCTTAGCTCGAGCACAAGTCCCACAGGACTGCACAAATGACCGCACATCCCGTGACAAGGAAGGCCACCAAAAGGACCTAGCCACCAGATCTCTGGTGCCAAAAATTCCCGGATGCCCTGACAACACCGAGGAATGAACCTCGGAAATGACTCTGCTGGTCCACTTATCAGGAACAAACAGTCTGTCAGGTGGACAAGAGTCAGGTCTACCAGCCTGAAATCTCTGCAAAACACGTCGCAAATCAGGAGAAATGGCCGACAAGATAACTCCCTCTTTAAGAATACCAACTGGTTCTGCGACTCCAGGAGAGTCAGGCACAAAGCTCCTTGAAAGAGCATCAGCCTTCACATTCTTTGAACCTGGTAAATACGAGACCACAAAGTCAAAACGGGAGAAAAACAATGACCAGCGGGCCTGTCTAGGATTCAGGCGTTAAGCAGACTCGAGATACATCAAATTTTTGTGATCAGTCAAGACCACCACACGATGCTTAGCACCCTCGAGCCAATGACGCCACTCCTCAAATGCCCACTTCATTGCCAGCAACTCCCGATTGCCAACATCATAATTCCGCTCAGCAGGCGAAAACTTCCTAGAGAAGAAAGCACATGGTCTCATTACCGAGCAACCAGGGCCTCTCTGCGACAAAACGGCCCCTGCCCCAATCTCAGAAGCATCCACTTCGACCTGAAAGGGAAGTGAGACATCAGGCTGGCACAAAACAGGCGCCGAAGTAAACCGGCGCTTCAACTCTTGGAACGCCTCCACGGCTGCAGGAGCCCAGTTAGCAACATCAGAACCTTTCTTGGTCATATCCGTCAAAGGTTTAACAACGCTAGAAAAATTAGCGATAAAACGACGGTAGAAGTTAGCAAAACCCAAGAACTTCTGAAGACTCTTAACTGACGTGGGTTGAGTCCAATCATGAATAGCTCGGACCTTGACTGGGTCCATCTCCACAGCAGAAGGGGAAAAAATAAACCCCAAAAAGGGAACCTTCTGTACTCCAAAGAGACACTTTGAGCCCTTAACAAACAAAGCATTCTCACGCAAAACCTGAAACACCATCCTGACCTGCTCCACATGTGAGTCCCAATCTTCAGAGAAAACCAGAATATCATCCAGATAAACAATCATAAATTTATCCAGATACTTCCGGAAAATATCATGCATAAAGGACTGAAACACTGAGGGAGCATTAGAGAGCCCAAAAGGCATCACCAAGTACTCAAAATGACCTTCGGGCGTATTAAATGCTGTCTTCCATTCATTTCCTTGCTTAATGCGCACAAGGTTGTACGCACCACGAAGATCTATCTTGGTGAACCACTTGGCACCTTTAATCCGGGTAAACAAGTCCGACAATAGAGGCAAAGGATACTGAAATTTAACAGTGATTTTATTCAGAAGCCGATAGTCAATACAAGGTCTCAAAGATCCATCCTTCTTGGCCACAAAAAAGAATCTCGCACCAAGAGGGGAAGAGGATGGACGGATATGCCCCTTCTCCAGAGACTCCTTGATATACGAACGCATTGCGGCATGCTCAGGTACAGACAGATTAAACAGTCTTCCCTTAGGAAATTTACTACCTGGAATCAAATCTATGGCGCAGTCACAGTCCCTATGAGGAGGCAGAGCACTGGACCTGGACTCGCTGAATACATCCTGATAATCAGACAAATACTCAGGAACTTCCGAAGGAGTAGAGGAAGCAATAGACACCGGCGGGGAATCAGCATGAATTCCCTGACAGCCCCAACTTGACACAGACATTGCCTTCCAATCCAAGACTGGATTGTGGGTCTGTAACCATGGCAGACCCAAAACGAACAAATCATGCATTTTATTCAGAACAGGAAAACGAATCACCTCCCGTTGTTCAGGAATCATGCACATGGTTACCTGCGTCCAAAACTGTGGTTTATTTTCCGCCAATGGCGTAGCATCAATACCTCTAAGAGGAATAGGATTTACCAACGGTTCAAGAACAAAACCACAGCGTTTGGCAAATGACAGATCCATAAGACTCAGGGCAGCACCTGAATCCACAAACGCCATAACAGGGTAAGAAGACAATGAGCAAATTAAAGTCACAGACAAAATAAATTTAGGTTGCAAATTACCAATGGCGACAGGACTAACAACCCTTGTTAGGCGTTTAGAGCATGCTGATATAACATGTGTAGAATCACCACAGTAAAAACACAACCCATTCTGACGTCTATGATTTTTCCGCTCATTTCTAGTCTGAATTCTATCACATTGCATTAAATCAGGTGTTTGTTCAGACAACACCACCAGAGGATTAGCGGTTTTGCGCTCCCGCAAACGCCGGTCAATTTGAATAGCCAGCGCCATGGAATCATTCAGACTTGTAGGAATGGGGAAACCCACCATCACATTCTTAATGGCTTCCGAAAGGCCATTTCTGAAATTTGCGGCCAGAGCACACTCATTCCACTGAGTAAGCACGGACCATTTCCGAAATTTTTGGCAATACACTTCAGCTTCATCCTGGCCCTGAGAAATAGCCAGCAAGGCTTTTTCTGCCTGAACTTCAAGATTGGGTTCCTCGTAAAGCAATCCGAGCGCCAGAAAAAACGCATCAATATTTGCCAATGCCGGATCTCCTGGCGCTAGCGAGAAAGCCCAATCCTGAGGGTCGCCCCGTAAAAAAGAGATAACAATTTTAACTTGCTGAGCTGAATCTCCAGATGAACGGCGTCTCAGAGATAGAAACAATTTACAATTATTCCTAAAATTCCTAAACTTAAATCGGTCTCCAGAAAACAGTTCAGGAATAGGTATTTTAGGTTCAGACATTGGACTACTGGTAACAAAATCTTGTATGCCCTGCACACGAGCAGCAAGCTGGTCTACACTTGTAATCAAGGTCTGGACATTCATGTCTGCAGCAAGCACAAGCCACTCAGAGGTAAAGGGGAGGAAGAGAGGAAAAAAAAAAAAAAACTCAGAATTTCCTTTCTTATTATCCCACTTCTGCAATGCATTAAACATTCAATGTTTGGCCTGGCATACTGTTATGACCCCAATGGCAGAGGGTCTCAGAAATAATTACTAAGTCTGCAAACACAAAAAACCAGCTCATAGGGCAGTGGTAACTGAGCTGACCATATATCTAATCCTAGCACCACAAATAGCAGCAGCCGGGGAACGTGCCTACGTTGGTTCTAGACGTCTCGCGCCAGCCGGAGAACTAACTAACCCTAGAAGGGAAAAGAAAGACCTTTCTTGCCTCCAGAGAAAAGACCTCAAAAGTTGGATACAAGCCCCCAACAAATAATAACGGTGAGGTAAGAGGAAAAGACAAACGTAAGAATGAGCTAGGTATTTAGCAAAGAGAGGCCCACTAGCTAATAGCAGAATAAGTAAGATGACTTATATGGTCAGCAAAAACCCTATCAAAATATCCACGCTGGATATTCAAGAACCGCCGAACCGTCTAACGGCCCGGGGGGAGAACACCAGCCCCCTAGAGCTTCCAGCAAAGTCAGGAATCACATTTAGTACAAGCTGGACAAAAATAAGAGCAAAGCAAATAACCAAAAAACAAAGAAGCAGGACTTAGCTTAATTTAGCACGAACCAAGACCAGCAGACAGGAGCAAACAGAAAGGATCTGATTACAACGATGCCAGGCACTGGACTAAGGATCCAGGAAGCTTATATAGCAACACCCCTGGACTAACGACCCAGGTGGGTGTCAAACTGAGGAAAGACAATCCCAGAGTCATATCACAAGTAACCACAAGAGGGAGCCAAAAAGTCTAATTCACAACAGAGAGGTAAAGAAGAACCCGAAGATCACTGTGGCTGAGGTCCAGAGATGCAGTAGCGAGAATGGAGATTGTTCCACAAAGTCAACTATCACTGCAACCCTCCAGCTGTCGGGCCTTTATAGTAGAGTGGCCCAACGGAAGTCTCTCCTCAGTGCAAGACATATGACAACCAGTAGTTCTGTCCCTGCAGGTGAAAAACACCCCACATAGCATGATGCTACCACCACCAAGTTTCACTGTTGGGATTGTATTGGGCAGTGCCTGGTTTTATCCACACATACCATTTAGAATTATCACCAAAAAGGTCTATCTTCATCTAGTCAGACCAGAGAATATTATTTCTCATAATCTGGGAGTCCTCATGTGTTTCTTAGCAAACTCTATGCAGGCTTTCATATGTCTTGCACTGAGGAGAGACTTCCGTTGGGCCACTCTGCCATAAAGGCCCAACTGGTGGAGGGCTGCAGTGATAGTTGATTTTGTGGAACTTTCTCCATTCTCCCTACTGCATCTCTGGACCTCAGCCACAGTGATCTTGGGGTTCTTCTTTACCTCTCTCACCAAGGCTCTTTTCCCATGATTGCTCAGTTTGGCTGGATGGCCAGGTCTAGGAAGATTTCTGGTGGTCCCAAACTTCTTCCATTTAAGTATTATGAAGGCCTGTGCTCTTAGGAACCTTGAGTAATGCAGAATTTCTGTTGTAACCTTGGCCAGATCTGTGCCTTGCCACAATTCTGTCTCTGAGCTCCTTGGCCAGTTACTTTGACCTCATGATTCTCATTTGGCCTGACATGCACTGTGAGCTGTGAGGTCTTATATAGACATGTGTGTGCCTTTCCAACTCAAGTCCTTTCAGTTTAATTAAACACAGCTGGACTCCAATGAAGGAGGAGAACCATCTCAAGGAGGATCACAAGGAAATAGACAGCATGTGTCTTATATATGAGTGTCTGAGAAAAGGGTCTGAATACCTATGACCATGTGATATTTCAGTTTTTCATTTTTATTAAGTTTGCAAAAATGTCTACGTTTCTTTTTTTTCAGTCAAGTGCAGAGTGTACATTAATGAGAAAAAATATGAACTTTTTTGAATTTACTAAATGGCTGCAATAAAACAAAGAGTGAAAAATTGAAATGGGTCTGAATACTTTCCGTACCTACTGTATATATCTATGTATTCTATGTGTATATATCTATTCTATCTATTCTAGTCTAACCTGTCATGCTGTGATTTTACTGATCGTGGCACATGAATTGCCGGCTTTTATTTTATCTTTTACCGAATGTTACCGACTTTTTCCGATTTTAAGAAAAATGCTCGTGTTACCAATCACGAATCGGAATGTACCATATTCTTGACGAATTTATGTTTTGGCAATCATTTTCCAATCATATTCGCTCATCTCTAATAATGATCAATGTAAATCAAAATTAATATCCCATGGAGGTCTGGATTTGGAATGGTACTCAAAATCAAAGTAAAAAATCAAATTACAGGCTGATCCAATTTCAGTGGAAATTACTCAAGATAAGGAAATGATGCTCAGTAGTGTGTGTGGCCTTCATGTCTCTGTATGACCTCCCTACAATGCATAGGCATGATACTGATGAGGTGACGCATGTTTAGCTGAGGTATCTCCTCCCAGACCTAGATCAAAGCATAAGTCAACTCCTGGACATTCTGTGGTGCAACATGGCACTGGTGGATTGAACAAGACATGATGTCCCAGATGTGCTTGATTGGATTCAGGTCTGGGGAACGGGCAGGCTAGTCCATAGCATTAATGCCTTCATCATGCAGGAACTGCTGATATACTTTAGCCACATGAGGCTTAGCATTGTCATGTATCAGAAGGAACCCAGGACTCAATGCACCTGCATATGGTCTCACAATGGGTTTGAGGATCTCATCCCGATACCTAAAGGCAGTCAGGGTACATTTGGCTAGCACATAGAGGGCTGTGTGGCCCTACAAAGAAATGCCTCCCATACCATTACTGACCACTGCCAAACCAGTCATGCTGGAGGATGATGCAGGCAGCTGAACATTCTCCACAATATCTCCAGACTCTGTCACGGGTCACATGGTGCCAATACTGAATCTGCCAATTTTGGCTTTCTCTGGGAAATGCCATTTGCCCTGTAGAGTGTTGGGCTGTAAGTAAAACACCTACTTGTGGATGACGGGCCCTCATACCACCTTCATAGAGTCTGTTTCTGACAGTTCGATCAGACACATGGATGTTAGTGACCTGCTAAAGATAATTTTGCAGGGTTTTGGCAGGAACTGCTCGTGCTCTTCCTTCTTTCACAAAGGAGGAGGTAGCGATCCTGCTGCTGGCTTGTTGCCCTCATACAGCCCCCTTCAT
This sequence comes from Ranitomeya variabilis, assembly GCF_051348905.1. Taxonomy (NCBI): domain Eukaryota; kingdom Metazoa; phylum Chordata; class Amphibia; order Anura; family Dendrobatidae; genus Ranitomeya; species Ranitomeya variabilis. Next base: position 149,825,261 of record NC_135234.1, on the reverse strand, counting down.
GTCTCCTTGTGTACTGGTCTGTCTCCTGTTATCTGTTCCATGCTCTGGATACTATGCTGACAGACACAGCTACCCTTCTTGCCACAGCTCACATTATTGTGCCATCCTGGATGTGCTGCACTACCTGAGCAACTTCTGTGGGTTGTAAACACCACTTCATGCCACTGTACTTCTAGGGGTGAGAGCAATGACAAAATGCAAAAGTGACCAAAACAACAGGAAAAAAGGATGAGAACAGAGAAATGGTTTGTGTCACCACCTGCAGAACAACTCATTTGTAGGGGTTTTCTTGCTAATTGCTTATAATTTCCATTTGTTTTCTGTTCCACTTGCACAACAGCAGGATACATTGTTTCACAATCAGTGTTACTTCATAACTGGTCAGGTTGAATTCACAGAAGTGTGATTGACTTGGAGTTTACATTGTGTTGTTGAAATATTCTCCTTATTTTTTTGAGCACTGCATAGATATATTTACTATATTGTAAATAAATATCTATTTAAATTTAAATATACATATACTCTTCAAATCCTGAAGGTTCCTTTTGTTCCTTCTTTGAACTCTGAGCTTTAGTTTCTTCCAAAAATTTTCTATTGGACTCAGGCCATGTGATTGGCTATGCAATTCTAGCAGCTTAATTTTAATTCTCTGAAACCAATAAAGAGTTTCCTTGGATGTGTGTTTGGGATCATTGTGTTGCTGAAATATCCACACCTGATTCATCATCATCCTTGGAGATGGCAAGAGATTTTTATCAAGAATGTCTTGGTACATTTGGCCATTCATCCTTCCTTCAATTATGTAAGCCCGGAAGGACAGGGCCCTCTTCTTTCTGTACAATTCTATCATTTTTAGTTTGTTCACTGTAACTTGTATTTGTATTTTGTATGTAACCAATTCACATGTACAGCACCATGAAATCAATGGTGCTCTAAAATAAATATTAATAATATTACTAATAGTATTTACATGTAGTTTGTAAGTGACATATGCTAAGAAACAGCCCCACCCCATGATGTTCCACCCTCCAAACTGCACTGTTGGTATGTTTTTTTGGGATGATATACAGTGCCTTTTGGCCTCCAAACATGGTGTGTATTAAGGCATCCAAAGAGTTCTATTTCAATCTGAACTGACCAGACAATACTGTCTCAGTATTACACATGCTTGTCTCATATGTGTTTTTAGACAAATTGGAATCTGTATAGATAATAAAGTAACAAAACAAATGAAGGAATTTTTCACTGGCAATACAGCACATGATGATGATCAGCTGCTTTATCATGCAGATAAAACAGTTTTTTATCTACAAGATTAATTGATTGACAAGATTAAGTGATTGTGCTGGGAAATAGTAAAGAGTCCTTAAGGGCAAATGGCTTCTGTGGATAGCAGCTGCAACATGACTGCTGTGTGTGAACACTGCCTAAAGGTACCGTTACACTAAGCGACGCTCCAGTGATATAGACAATGATCCGACCTAAACTAGATCGCTGGAGCGTCGCTGTTAGGTCGCTGTAGAGACGTCAAACACAGCAGCTCCAGAACGATGCAGGAGCGATCCAGTGACGTAACGGCGACTCGCTTATCGTTCACGCTCCATGTAAAAACATTGCTGACATTGTTGCTTTTGCTGTCAAACATGACGATACACGCTGATCTAGCGACCAAATAAAGTTCCTGACTTCTAGCTCCGACCAGCGATATAACAGCGGGATCCAGATCGCTGCTGTGTGTCAAACACAACAAGATCGCTATCCAGGATGCTGCAATGTCACGGATCGTTGTCGTTCTCGTTGGAAAGTTGTTTAGTGTGAAGGTACCTTAAGGGCAAGGCAAATACATAAAAGGTTTAAACCAGAAAACAGGCATAAAGCACTATGAGCAGTTACACTTTTATTATGTAACATGGGGCTGTGCATAAAAAAGAAACTTTTGATGATTTAACCCCAGTCTGAAATAGTTTTGCCAGAATGGGCATAATTAAGGATGTGCTGAAGCTGAATGGGGCGTGGCTAATACTGCCCATCAAAATCAACAAAAAACTTTTTAGCTCAGAGCATGGAGGTACACATCGGTGATGGGTCAAATTAATTAACTGGTGTGCGCCTCTTAATTTAGTGGAACTTATACCAACACACCCCTCAAACACGTTAAGGACCAAGTCACTTTGTACATTAATGACAGAGCCTCATTTTTAAAATCTGGCATGCATAAATTTATGTGGAAATAACTCTGGAATGCATCAACATATCCAAGTGAATCTGAGATCGTTTTTACATGACACATGGTACTTTATTTTAGTTTTCATCAATATGATTTGCCCTTAAGCCAGATAATTAACCCACTCAAAATAGTTAATAAATCACATTTCCAATATGTCTACTTTACATCAGCATCATTTAATATTTTTTTGTTAGGAAGTTAGAATGGTTAAAAGTTTTTAAGCAATTTTTTTTATTTTTCTGACTAAATTTACAAAACATTTTTTTCTACAGGGACCACAGCACACTTGAAGTGACTTTGAGGGGCTAGAAGACAAAATATACCCCAAAGTGACACCATTTTAAAAACTGCACCACTCAAAATTATCATAATCACATTCAAGAAGTGCATTAGCCCTTTGGGTGCATCACAGGAATTAAAACAATGTGGAAGAAAAAAAAAGAACATTTACATTTTTCCCTCAATAATGTTGATTTAGTTTTTAACTTTTTGGAGTGCAAAATTTGCTCGAATTGATAGCAAACTCCATGTAGAGTTTGCAGAGCCGCTGATGTGCCTAAACACAGGAATCCCCCCATAAGTGACCCTATTTTGGAAACTGCATCACTAAAGGAACTTATCTAGAGGTGTGGTTCGCACCCTGAAAACCCACAGGTGCATCACAGAATTTTATAACTGTGAGTCATGAAATTTGAAAAACACATATTTCCCACAAAAATGTTGGTTTAACCCAAAATTTTGCATTTTCATAAGGGTAACAGGAAAAAAACTGGACTGTACAATTTGTTGGGCAATGTTTTACACCAATACCCCACTGTTTGGGTGCAGGGCAGGACTCAAAATGGAAAAAGTACCATTTGTCTTTTGAAGGGCAACATTTTCTGGAATAGATAGTGGATGCCATGCTGCATTTGTAAAGCCCCTGATGTGCTTAAACAGTGGAAACCCCCCATAAGTGACCATATTTTGGAAACTACATTCCTTGAGGAATTTATTTGGAGGTTTGTTGAGCTTCTTGAACTCACAGGTGCTTCGCGCTATTTTAAAATATTGAACCGTTAAAATGAAAAATTATGTTTTTTCCAAAAAGATATTTTATCTCTCAATTTTTCATTTTCATCTTTGGACAGTAAAGGAAAAAAATATATCATTTTACCACTAAATGTTGTTTAAGCCCCAGATTTCACATTTTCACAATGAGAAATAGGAAATAATTACCTCATTATTTGTTGCACAATTTTTCATGAACGTGGTAATAACCGATCTGTGTATGTACAGTACTGTTTGGCTGCACGGCGAGGCTCTTTAGGGAAAGAGTGGTATTTGACTTTTGGATCACAGATTATCCTAGAATAGTTTGCAGACTGCATTTGCAGAGCCCATAAATGCCAGAAGAGTAGAAACCTCCCTCAATTGACCCCAATTTGGAAATTACAGTATTCTTGGAATTCATCTTCTGGTGTAGTGACGATTTTGACTTCATTGGTGTTTTCCAGAAACAAACAGCAATGAATGTGGCAAAGTTAATATGCAAATATGCCATTGTATTTCCCGCATACCGTAGTGCCAAATACATTGGTTTGCCCAATATATTGTGCCCAACTCATGCTTTTGGAGACATCCACCCCATAAATTAAGAGAGCTTTCCCCGGTACAGTTAAGCCAAACATGTGGATGCTAACTGCGGTTTAGCCAGATTGTGTGACTCAGAAAAATGGGGCGATTGGATATGGGAGTGCCATTTTTGCTGGATTTCTTTTGGTGGGAACCATGTCACTTTTTCAGAGCCTCTGTGCTACCAGAATAGTGGACACTCCCTATATTTCTGTTAACAGATGGTGGACCTGAGTGGGGGCATGTTTGTTTTTAGATTGAGTAGAAGCTTTTTGGGTGGCATTTTGGATCAGTTCCCATCTATCCTGTGCTCTCCACAAAATAGTTGCATTAGGGTTTCCATTTAAATCTACAAAATATGTGATTTGGATGAATCTCCCATGGCATCCATTCACCAATGAGGCAGCAGAGATATTCTGGACTCTATGTGGCTTCTGTTGTGTGGTATCAGGCTTTTAAGAGGTGCACAAACCTGTGGTTGCTGCTATGCACAGCTATAAAGACAAGCATGTCCAGAACATAGTCAAAAGTCACTCCACCTGCCTCATTATAGATGGGGGTTCTGTCTGAATCACGTTTCTTATATTTACATCGAAATTTGGGTGTAAGTGCTCATCATAGAGCGCACAATAAATGTGAGCCGAGCCTTACTGTAATCTTTGGAAGGCAGAATAAACAAATCAACAGCAGGTGAGGAATTGGTTTTATTTATTTTTTATGCCGCTCCTCATGCAGTATAAGTGATAAGTTGGCTTTGTTCTTCAGGTCAGTGTGATTAGAGCAATTCCATATTTTTGCATCACCATATTTTGAGAGCTATAATTTTTCTATATTTCTGCTGACAGTCATGTGAGGGCTGTCAGATAAGCCGATCTCCCGGCAGTGATCAAATGCTGATATTTTTAAATCCTCCATCTAATCACATGCTGTGATAGGTTAGTCAGATTGACTGACTGATCACAATGAACAGAGAGTGGGAACCTCTGTAATTGGTCCCCATATTTCTAGCCATGCTGATCAGCTGTCAGTGACTGCTGTCAGCACTGAGCTTTGACTGTGGTGGTTACAAAGTGACAGTTAAAGTACATAATGGGTATAGAACATCATGATGTGGGAACTGACACCTGCTCTTGAATTACTATACCAGTCTATTGGTATTAAAGGGAACCTATCACCCCGTTTTTTTCGGTATGAGATAAAAATACTGTTAAATATGGCCTGAGCTGTGCATTACAATAGTGTAGTTTGTGGACCCCGATTCCCCACCTATGCTGCCGAAATACGTTACCAAAGTAGTCATTTTCGCCTGTCAATCAGGCTGGTCAGGTCGGATGGGCGTGGCTTCTTCCCCCAGATATTGCGTAGTTTTCCGTTGGTGGCGTAGTGGTGTGCGCATGTCCAACGTCCCCAATCCTGCACGGGGGGGTGAAAATAGCAGCGATGTCCGTTATTCCATTGGTGGTCGGTGGGCGCGGCCATCTTCCTTTGGCCGCGCGTGCGCAGAAGCGGCGCTCTGCTGGCCGCGGCTTCAGGAAAATGGCCGCCGCGATCTCCATCTGCGCACGCGCGGCATCCCGCGGCCATTTTCCTGAAGCCGCGGCCAGCAGAGCGCCGCTTCTGCGCACGCGCGGCCAAAGGAAGATGGCCGCGCCCACCGACCACCAATGGAATAACGGACATCGCTGCTATTTTCACCCCCCCGTGCAGTATGGGGACGTTGGACATGCGCACACCACTACGCCACCAACGGAAAACTACGCAATATCTGGGGGAAGAAGCCACGCCCATCCGACCTGACCAGCCTGATTGACAGGCGAAAATGACTACTTTGGTAACGTATTTCGGCAGCATAGGTGGGGAATCGGGGTCCACAAACTACACTATTGTAATGCACAGCTCAGGCCATATTTAACAGTATTTTTATCTCATACCGAAAAAAACGGGGTGATAGGTTCCCTTTAAGCAATCAAGACTGGAGTATGAATCACTAGTCTTAATGAATCGTGGCCTGTATGTCTGATTACTACTAGCAAAAACATAATAATCAGTAATAATTGCAGTAATAATTGCATTATTTGTTTCCATTTTGGTGTGAGTGAGTGTTTAACAGTCTATTTTGAAGCATGCTGGTTACATAAGAAATGTAAGTTGTCAGTTAAAAGTAATGTAACTCTAGCATTTCATTGTTCAATAAAGGGTGTAGATTTGGACTTGATACTGTGTGACATTCTGGGATAATATATTGTTCTAAGCCAAAGAATGTGCAATGAAATCTGTTTAACCTGTGTAAGCTTTTTCCAAGTAATGTAAATGCAGCAGAGGGATTCTTCAGATGTTTGGACGTTTACTACCTCATGTTAGATTGTCGGAAGATATAATCTTCCCACTCTTATTCTGGCAAAGTTTTATGCTCTGAAACAGAGTGGCTCACTTGCAGCTGGTCAGCAGAGGAATATGAATCATTCTGTACTTTAATTTAGGGTCATTTTCAGTATTAAACATAAGGAAAATGCATTTCTTTGGCCAGCTAATCATTCTTTCTTTGATATACAAGAAATAAGATTTTATCGAAGGCATGAATCGGCCGATACTTGCGGGTATCGGAATTCCGATACCGAGATCCGATACTTTTGTGGTATCGGGTATCGGTATCGAAACAACATTAACGTGTAAAATAAAGAATTAAAATAAAAAATATTGCTATACTCACCTCTCCGACGCAGCCTGGACCTCACCGAGGGAACCGGCAGCGTTCTTTGCTTAAAATGCGCGCGTTTACTTCCTTCCGTGACGTCACGGCTTGTGATTGGTCGCGTGCCGCCCATGTGGCCGCGACGCGACCAATCACAGCAAGCCGTGACTTAATTTTCAGGTCCTCAATGCCTAATTCTAGGCATTCAGGATTTTAAAATTACGTTCCGGCTTGTGATTGGTCGCGTCGCGGTCACATGGGCGACGCGACCAATCACAAGCCGTGACGTCACGGGAGGCAGGAAACACGCGCATTTTAAAATTACGTCACGGCTTGTGATTGGTTGCGTGCAGCCCATGTGACCGCGATGCGACCAATCACAGCAAGCCGTGACGTAATTTCAGGTCCTGAATGCCTAATTCTGCATTCAGGACCTGAAAATTACGTCACGGCTTGCTGTGATTGGTCGCGTCGCGGTCACATGGGCGGCACGCAACCAATCACAAGCCGGAACGTAATTTTAAAATCCTGAAAGCCTAGAATTAGGCATTGAGGACCTGAAAATTACGTCACGGCTTGCTGTGATTGGTCGCGTCGCGGCCACATGGGCAGCACGCGACCAATCACAAGCCGTGACGTCACGGAAGGAAGTAAACGCGCGCATTTTAAGCAAAGAACGCTGCCGGTTCCCTCGGTAAGGTCCAGGCTGCGTCGGAGAGGTGAGTATAGCAATATTTTTTATTTTAATTCTTTATTTTACACATTAATATGGATCCCAGGGCCTGAAGGAGAGTTTCCTCTCCTTCAGACCCTGGGAACCATCAGGGATACCGTCCGATACTTGAGTCCCATTGACTTGTATTGGTATCGGGTATCGGTATCGGATTAGATCCGATACTTTGCCGGTATCGGCCGATACTTTCCGATACCGATACTTTCAAGTATCGGACGGTATCGCTCAACACTAATTGACACACATATTTCTTCATTTCATCATTCACCATATGGGATACATTTCATAGTATTGCATTAGATTGGACAGTTACACTCGCTGTGATGCCAAATATAAAAATATTTTCTTTTTTACCTTTTACGTTGTACTTTCTGATGAGAGCAACAGATATAAACACATATATATATATATATATATATATATATATATATATGCACACAGAAGAGGTCTCTGAAAATGGTGCCTTTATATACAAGTTTTAGATTTTTTTTAACCACTGAAATAAAAAAGAACCTACACATGTTTGGTATCTGCAAACTCATAATGATGTGGATAATCTTATTGGCAGTTCAATTTTAGCATTTAGTGAATATAGTAAAATAAAAAGGATAAAAAAAATGTGAATTTGCACTTTCTTTTGCAATCTATCACACTTGGAATATTCTACCCATTTTCCAGTACACTATATTGTAAAATCAATGGAGCAATTGAAAAATACAAGCTGTCCTGCAAAAAAGCAAGCCCTCACAAGGGAGTGAGCCGATAGAAAAGTCTGATAGACTATGGCCATTTCATGCTGTTCATGCGCTTCTACGGGTCCATACTGGGGCACTCCCCTGCCACCTGCACATCGCACATCGCACATCGCACTTTGATATGACGTAGATGTTGTTCTAATATGGATTAAAAGAAGTTAACCTCAAGGACCGGGTTAGTGCTCCATTTCTTCTCATCTGTGTGCTACATCAATAATTTTTTGTGCATGCACCACCCCGAAGAGATCCTGGAAGTTTAGGTATAGGGTAATATTTGTATTCAACAAAACACTTTCAGCTTTTTCATCTGGTGCCTAATCTCTTAATGTTACTAATATAGTACACTAGGAGAAAAGCCAGCACTTCTTCCTTCTTGAGACTATTATGTGTTTATTGCTATTTTATTCCAAATGTGCAAAAATGACTGAACACAGGTCATCAAACATTGACGCATTTCAGAAGTAAACTTCCTTATTCATAGCCAATAAATAAGGAAGTTTACTTTTGAAAAGGGTCAGTGTTTGATGAGCTGTGTGCAGTGGTTTTAGCATATATGGAGTAAAGTTACAATAAACACAGTTTTCTCAAGAAGGACAGAGTGCTGGATTTTCTCTTACTGGTTCAGTTGGATTAAGAACTCTTTTGTCTAGTTTGCTATTTATCTCCGATGCCTCCTACTGGTGGTGTCAGCTATAGTTCTGCCTTCGGCGTGTATACCTGACTCTGGTAGATCTTGATTTGTCCTGTTGTGATCCGTGACTTGCCCCGTGTCTGTTGAATTCCTCTGTCTGTCCTTTTCCAGTGTTTCCCTGTATGTTTGTCCCTGTATGTTTGTTTGATTCCCTGGTTTTGACTTGGCTTGCATTCGGACTTCTGTCTTTGTCTTATCCGCTTCCGACCATTGCTTAACCGCCTGGCTTGTTCCTGACCATGTGTTCTGCTGCGACCTCTGGTACTTCTGCTCCTGACTGTTTTTTGACTCAGCTTGTCTGACCACTCTCTCGCCACTTGGTGGCCCCTTTGCTGCTGCTCTGCGGTGCTATGCTGTGTGTGCAGCCTAACTTCCCTCACCAGCTCCCACTAGTGGTGATTGCACTATACTGCACTGCAGCAGCATGACAGTTGTCTTTATGACAAACATACCTTTTGTAACAAGGCAATATTGCCTTGCGCAGGCATGTACTCCGGAGGACAGAGAATGAACTTCAATCCAATATTGCGGCCAGCATGCAGCCAGCGGGTAAGGAAAGGGTGAATCAAACACCCGAAAACCCTGCCCATATGACCCAAAACTGGTCCCACCAAATTCAGGTGACAGGTTCCCTTTAATTTCATTGTCATCTCACGTTTGGCATAGATACGAGCACAAGACAAAGATGTGTCATTGAATTACTCCATGTCTCAAAAATTGCATCCAATGACATCCAAAGATGCTTGCTGAAGGATTACAGAGGCAATGCAGTGGAAGTTTGCACAGTGAGTTAAATGATGGTGGGTTTCAACAGTGGCAGCTCATCCAAGCGAATCAGGTGATTAAGACAAAGGAACTGTGTACAACACTAATTATTGCTAAGTTTGTGCAAGATAGGTGCCAAGGATGAAAGATGTTATTATCTTTTGGATATCCTCGCGGCTGGAGGAACTATCAATTCTGAATATTACATAAAGTTGCTGTCTAAGATTAAGACTCACGTTTCCAGAGTCCTGGAGAAGAAGAAGATAATGTTTTGCTTTTGCAACATGATAGTGCCAGGCTCAATTTCAGTGTCAAGAGTAGTGGACATATTGCAGAGTGCTCTCACTAGTGAAAGTGGATTCTTAGAGGTTAAGCGCATCAGTTGGACACTCGGACGCGTTCGCTCTTCGCCAGTCATTACACTGGCTGCCCATTCATTATAGGATCCAATTCAAAGTACTTGTTCTCACCCACAAAGCTCTCCACAGGGCGGCACCCCCTTACATTTCCTCCCTCATTTCTGTCTATTGGCCTAGCCGATCGCTGCTCTCTGCAAACAACTTTTGACTAACCTCTGCACTAATCCGTACCTCCTACTCCCGACTCCCAAGACTTCTCTCACATTGCGCCAATCCTCTGGAATGCTCTACCCCAAGAAATTAGGCACAGCCACAACTTGCAGTTTTAGGCGCTCCCTCAAAACATTTGTTCAGAGCAGCTTATCACGTTCCCTAATCAAAGTAATTTTATGTGTAAGTGTATGTAGCCCATTCGCTATCTCTATCTATCCCCCACCCCCTCGAGATGGCTGGACCATCATTGTAAATACACACCTGTACTTTGTATCTCCCCCACCGCATTGTAGATTGTTAGCTCTCAGGAGCAGGGCTGTTTTATTTTGCTCTAATTATTGTATTATTGTTAACATTGTTACTTATGACTGTTGTGTTTGAAACCGTTAAACTGTAAAGCGCTGCGGAATATGTTGGCGCTATATAAATAAAGATTATTATTATTGCTATTGTACATGGGTGCTATAAAAAGCAAGCTCTGATCCTGAACATGCTGTATACATGCAGTGGACACATACTTCATATGTGTATAGCAGGAGTCATTTATACAAACCTTGACACAGTGGGTCACTGAGGCGCTGTGGGCCCCAACATTTGCCCAGGTTTTCTAGTTGCTGACACCAGACCTGATAAGATGTCACGATGTGACAAGTCAGTTTGTAAAAATTCTTCCCTCCTTGATATTCCATAGTGCATAAAAGTCGACAAAACACTGCTGCTCAGTAAGCGCAACGTCAAACTTACTATGTACTTAAAATACAGTAAGTGCAACAATTGCATACCAGGAGCTTCAGAGCATGGGTTTCTATGACCAAACAGCTGCAGTCAAACCTTTCATTACCATGCACAATGACAAGTGTTGGATGGAGTGGTATAAAGCTGCCACTAGACTCTGAAGCAGTGGAAACATTTTCTTTGGAATAAAGAATCATGCTTCTTTATCTGGCTCTTTGATGTGCACGTCTGTGTTTGGTGAATTCCAGGACAATGTTACCTGCCTGACTGTATTTTGCCAACTATAAATTTTTATCAATGAAGGAAACCGCTATGGGATTGTTTTTCAGGGGATGGGTTCAATCCCTTACTTTTATTGAAGGGAAATCCTAATGTATTCCAAGACATTTTGGACAATTGTATGATTTCACCCTTTTGAGCATAGTTTACAGTATACAAAGATCCATAAATGCATGGTTGGTGAGTTTGGTGTGGAAGAATATGACTGACCCATACAAAGCTGACCCATAAACATACATTGGCCTCAACGCCAACAAACACTTTTATGAAGAAGAGGAACAGAGATTGACGGCCATCATATCCCACATCATCATCTGACGTCACAATTGCTCTTTTCGATATCTTGTAGAAACTATTTCATTCATGAAATAGTTGAAGCTGTTTTAGCTGCAAATGGGGACCAAATCCATTTTAATGTCAATGAAATTAAAATGGGATGTCATAAAAGTTCCTTTAAGTGTAATGTGTTGGTGTTGAATACTTTTGTTCACATAGTTCATTTATTTTATGGCTATTTTTAAGCTGGCAGACTACAAACAGTAAATGGATTTCTATGCACACCATGAAATAACCGTCACATATTGTATTTAGTGTGTGTTATAGGAATAAGGAAGACATTCAAAGTTCCTGGAAGGACCTCAATCTCTCTTACCTGAAATTTACACTTATCTTCTGTAGCCTCAGCTATTTCAGCAAACCTTGATGGTCATTATGATGGTGCCTCCTTCAGCAAAGCTGCCTATGCCCTTCTAAAATAGTGACTGTCATGAGCCAACTAAAAAACTATATAGGAATTAACTATCTGCAATTTTTCCTGGAAGGTCGTTATGAAAAGGCTATATAAATTAAATATGACATTACAGTAAAGAAATCTATTGGTTAGATTTCCTGCATCATCAAACTGCTACGAGAGCAACCTGCTCATTACAGAAATATCCTTCAGAGTTGTGATTATCCAGATGTCTGCTGCAGGTGAACTTTTATCAGTTCAATGGGATTTCATGCTCCTTTCCACCACTCAAAGACACATCATCTTGTTCCTTTCCAGCCACTTGGATTTCTGCCTTTATAACTTTTAATGTCTGGACTATTGAACAATTGTAGAGTAAAATCTACTCTGGGACTATCTGTGACAGATGCTGGTCATCTGGGTTTCTAGCCCATCAGGCACAAACTAGCAAACACAACAGTTATTTATGCACCTTAACAACTCTGTTTGGCAATTGACTTTAATGGTAAAAAGACACGATCATTTGCTTAAAGGAAATCTTCCGAAAGTAAACATTTTTATACTTGAAAACTCCTTCATGCTATAACATGAAAAGTATAATAGTATAAAACCAATTTGACCTTTAATAATTAGGGTATATGATTCATCATAGCCATGTTCTGGCAAGTCTTAACCCATTTCTTAGTGATAGAAGACATTTGTAAATTAATCAATAATTTCTGCCTTGGAATCCACAAGAAAAACACAAAATGCTTTCATTTTAAAGCTCTGTGCTCATACTTTATGGCTATGGGCACACGATGCGGATTTTGCTGGGGATCCACTGCATTTCCGCAGCTGCGGGTCCGCAGCAGTTTCCCATGAGTTTACATTACAATGTAAACCTATGGGAAACAGAAAACGCTGTGTCCATGCTGTGGAAAAAAACACGCGAAAACGCAATGGTTTACATTCCGCAGCATGTCACTTCTTTCTGCGAATTCCGCAGCAGTTTTACACCTGCTCCAATAGAAAACCGCAGGTGTAAAACCGCAGTGAAATCCGCACAAAAAAAGCGGTAAATCCACGATAAATCTTCAGCAAAAACACAGCATTTTTGCCCTGCAGATTTATCAAATCAGCTGCAGAAAAATCCGCAGAGGACCATTATACATGTGCACATACCCTAACTGTGTACAGTTAGAAAGCTGTCACCCAGCAGTGGGAGGGAAGGGCAGCAGTAACTCTTTAAATGGAACCTGTCACCTGAAAAATGCTATTAACCTGTAGATTTTGGGTTAATCTGCACATTAATAGCATTGTGAACCTGCCCAGTGCTGGCACCTATACACACGCTACTGGAAGGAAATGAACATTATTCCCCTGGCAGAGTTCAGGTTCCAGTCATAGGGGCGGCACTTGCGCAGATTCAGTGAGAGCCCTATGTATAGAGAGAGGGGGCTGTAACCGCATCCCCAGCACTGGCTGACAACGACTCGGCATTAGGGTCAGACAGATAGATATGTACCCTGAGAGTTCTGGCTGTGAACTTTGAGTGCTTGGCTGATGCAATTTCCTTATTCCTTTGAGATGTGTGAGTAAAAATTGGACACCATATGGAAGGTTCGTGTGTTGTCCATTTTATTTTCTGGGACTCATTGACTTACATTGACGAGTCTTGTCCGATATGCGCATCCATACACAGCATGCTGCAATTTTTTTCCGCAGCCCAATTACAGCTGATAAAAAAAATTGCAGATCAGCATTAACTCATTGATTAACATTGGTGTGAGTGCGATATGTTTTTTATCGCATTGTACTTGGTGTATTTATACGCAGATGTTTTTGAACCCTAGTACTGAAGGTTCCAGAGCACACACATTTCTCGTGCTGCAAGTAATACTACTTTATGCTATATGGCCATTGTGTGCCATTTCCCAATACTGTTGTATTAGCTGCAGAACACTCCCTGCATAAACTACATTGTACCATCCTCTGTCACATCTGGTCCAGATGGAGACAATAGGGATGAGAAGGAATCCAATCTGAAAAAAATGTCACCTCCAAGATGCCTTAATAAAAATATTTTTTTTTATAATGCAGACTGCTTTTAATTAGTACTGTCATTTTTGTATGGTCCACAGTCTGAAGTTGGTTGGCAACAACAATTCCCATTATCTCCTTGCCATTGTTAGTGACATAATGGGATTTATAGGTTCATTTGATACATTTATGCATGGCAGGAGCTGACTTGACATTGTAGTTAAGTGCTGTACTATGCTTGGTGCTGTATTCTTGTAAAGATAAAGCTTTTTCCTCTGCATTCATGTACTGATAGTGATTTGGAGGATGTATTGATATAAGCATATAGTGGTTCTGGGGCTATATTCATGTATTAATGATTGTTCTGGTGGGGTATTCAAGCACAGATAATGGATTTTGTGCTGCATTCATGTATTACTTGAGGTCATGACACTCAACTCATGTACTTATGATGTATTCAATTTATGTTGATGGTTCTGAAGTTATATTTATGTACTGATGACAGTTCTGTGCTGTATTCATTTACTGATGTGCTTCTTTTGTAACACATTTCTATACTGATTTTTATTCTGGCAATGTATTCTTGTACTGATTTTGGTTCTGGTGTTGTATGCATGTACTGATGTTAGTTCTGGAACCTGTTTCCTTTCATTGGAGACAGTGATTTGTTCTACATGTTGCTATATTGTAGTATTGCAGTATAAAGTATAAGCAATCAAACAATCACAGGAACAAGTCCCCTAAGGGAACTAAATAATAATGAATGAATACTGTAAAAGCAAAACCCCCAAAACAATAATGCAATTGTGTTTGTTCACTGTAGGTTTAAACTGCAGTGCTGGGAGGGGTGCCTTTTAATTTTTCACACCTCAGTCAGCAGGAAAGACAGCATTGGCCCTGTTGAAAGTAATCTGTGAAAGATTGCTTCTGCAGGAAATGTAATAGCGTGTATCTAGCACCACTTATCTCTGTGTTTGACTTGGTTCAAAAAGTGCACCAGACAGAACAATGAGCAAATAATAACCTAAGGGCTAGTGCACACTGTCAATTTATAGCAAAAAAAAACCTTGCATAATCTAATTTTTCATACAGGTGTTTAATTTTCAGTATCTGATGCTAGACTTTAGCAATTTACAGACATGGCTATTTCCAAACTTTCTATTAAAACTTAATTGTGGCTTTCATGATGAAAACTCACAAGTAGATATATAAGGCCTTATTCACGCGGCGACTTAAAAAGATGATTCATGAGACACTGGCCCTAGTTTACCAATTTATTAGAAAAAATGTTCCCATATAGGTCCGACATAGTCAACCACATCCCATGGTGTTCCCCGAATCCGGCCTCGGTGACTATGAATAACAGTTTCATTACTGGTATCCACAATCACCATACAGTATCTTGCTGAGTGCAGCAGCTGTGAAGAGTGGTGATGTCAGTAAGGATACTGCTATTCACAATCACCCGGGCCGGAATCAAGGAATGTTGTGGGAATCGCTGGACTACATCGGACCAGCTTGGGAACATTTTGTCCTCAACGTCATTTTTTTCATTTATTTATTTATTTATCAGTTTAATGCATGTACAGTAAACTACACATGCAAGGCACTAATTATATATTTCAACAATATCTATCCAGTTATCTACCCTATATATGTCTATCTATCTATCATGCATTTACACCATATGTACTATATCTTTTCACATCTGTAATACCTAAACATCTGTCATTTCTATTCTGAATTCTATTTCAGTACTTATGTCATCCTTGTGCACGTGTGAGGTACATATTGTCATCTGTATTGCACGGAAAAAATGTAGATGTCTTCATGTAGGTCACTTGGACATGTGTGCCTCACACGGACACATCTTATACGAAGGTATAAAGATCACCTGAGATTTTAATGTGTGTGCATGTGTACGTGTCTCGGATATGTGTAAAAATGGTCGCCTTTGCCCAATCCACACATCCTTGCGATTCCTCTACTGCAAAAAACAGTACTGCTGAGATTCTTGGTCTGTGTCAGTGTGCTATTTGTATGTATGTATGTGACATCTGGGTGACATCTGTGCATCCGTTTGCTGTCCAAATTTATGTGTCCGTGTGTCACATCTGTGTGCCATGCATGTGCCTTTGTGACAAGTATCGGCGCCTGGGAATAGTAGTACAGTTAGTTGTTCCCTGGTGCCGGGTGCTGAAGGCAGCTCTCATCATTGTCACCTGGTCGCCATGAGATCATTGCGACCAGGTGACAATCATGGGAGTTGTATTCTGCACCCAGTGTGTAAATTGTGTATAAAATAAATATTTAAAAAAAATGGCATGGTCTCCTGGGTAATGTTATGAACCTGATGTTAATATTTGGCAAAAGGGGTCAATAGCCATAAATGTTCCAAAGCTATTAATATCAGCTCAAAGCTGTTTGTTTAGCCTTTATCGTAGGGGAGAGCCCCAAAAAATTGATGTGGGATCCCCCCTAAAATCAAGAACCATCAATGGCTAAAGAGACAGCTGTGGGCCAATATTAATAGCCTGGAAAGGGGCCATGGATATTGGCCCTCTCCCAGATTAAAAACATCAGCTCTCAGCCACACCAAAAATGGTACATCCATAAGATGCGCTAATTCTGGCACTTAGCCTTGTAATTCCCGGTTGCCATGTAGCAGTTGCATGCAGGATAATAGAGTTGGGGTTGATGTCAGCCTTGTAAAGTCAGTTGAGATCAAGCCCAGGATTTAGTAAAGGAAAGACTTCTATAAGATACCCCCATGTCGGTGATGCCACCATTCAGCCTGATTTCCAGGAGACACTAAGTAGAGCATCAGAGTACAGCTTCAGTGACCTATGGTGACGTCATTGAGGTTACCGCTGGACACTGAACTTGCGGATCCCAGGGGCAGCTCATTGTGTGCTGCCAGATGAACAGCGGTGACCTCAATAATATCACCGCTGCATGCTGTGTGCTGCATGCATTTTTTACATGTTGTGCAAAAAAATGAAATGCCTGTTTTTCACATGGACACATGGTCCCTGTGGAAAAGCCTGACATGTGTGCACCACTATTGACTACAATGGTTGTGCGTTTGTCTATATTTACGGGCCTTAAAAAAGGGACCACACATGGACTTAAAAAAATGTGTGATGGGGCCTAAGAGTGTTGTAGTTAATTTTTCATTTTAGATTTGTGCTTTAAAATGTTCTTATATTAAAATCATATTAAGAGATTAAAAAACTGTCACTAGCATAAAAACATATATGTAACTACAACAGTATGCAACAGTATACTGTAGGTATATTTTCTAAGTAACACAGGAAAATTAGTTATATTCATCCCGTTAACACTTGTGAAATGTTCATTAATGCTGGAGATGTCTGAGCATAAGACACTAAACCGTAGTTCATTCAAGCAAATAAAACAGTTGTTTGAAGACTGCCATGGGTTTTTTACTTGGTTAAATGTTCTTAGACCTGTCTTTTAAAAATGTTAACAGTCTAATTTTATATATTGTGCAAAAATGTGAATTTGTATAGCACATTGCAAAGATGAATGCATCGGATGTGTAATCTAGAAACATTTGTTTTGTTGGGATCTAGCATCTCCTGCAGGATGATTTTAATACTGCAAGTAAAGTTTTTACAAATGTGTATCAAATGCTATAGCAAGATGTACTGTACATGTATGAAATTACTTACATTGTATTAATTACACACTGGTTATACTTTGGAGAACATTGTTTCTGTCCCCTCCATACTACTCATACTGTACACAGTTCTTTATTGAGTGAATATTTATGATGAAAACTTGTGAAATTGTCTACAGCCAGCAAGCCAAGGGTAGATCAAG
Organism: Ranitomeya variabilis; assembly: GCF_051348905.1. Lineage (NCBI taxonomy): Eukaryota > Metazoa > Chordata > Amphibia > Anura > Dendrobatidae > Ranitomeya > Ranitomeya variabilis. The sequence goes on along the minus strand of NC_135234.1, from coordinate 149,807,600 downwards.
CAAACTGCTAGCAGTCTCTTATCAAAGGGATTCTGTCAGTAGAATTAACCCTCCTTCATAAGCCACCTACATAGAGATGTAGGTCATGGAAACCTAAAGGAAATTATACCTTGATATCTGGGATCTAATGTCTTTTTCCAGAGAAATCATTTTTTTATATGAAAGTGAGCTGTTCAGAAGTATGGATCAACAACAGAAACTCCAGCATGAAGACGTTATTTTAAATTAAATAATTGCTACCAGTGTGAGACATGTAATGACTGACACTTTGCTTTCAAATTCACACACAGTTCTGCAGTGAGATCAGAACGCATTACATAAGAAGTGAACCTTGTGTAATTTCACACATTTGCAGCCTCACTTGACATCTCACACTGCTGACTAGGGTTGAGCGAAACTGATCGGACAAATTCAAAAATCGCCGACTTTTGGCAAAGTCGGGTTTCATGAAACCCTACCCGATCCTAGTGTGGGATCGTCCATGAGGTCCGCGATCGCCGCGCCAAAGTCGCTTTTCATATGACGCTTTCACCGCCATTTTTCAGACAATGAAGGAGGACGCAGTGTGGGCAGCGTGATGACATAGGTCTCGGTCCCCACCATCTTAGAGAAGGGCATGACAGTGATTGGCTTGCTTTCTGCAGCGTCAGAGGGGGTATAAAGGGGCGTGCACGCCGACCGCCATCTTACTTCTGCCGATCTTAGGTAGAAACATAGAAAAAAGAAATATGTAACGGAACGGGATATCCAGTGAAAAACATATATAAATCCCCTTAAAAATTTAATTTTATTAATTAGATATTTTAAAAATACCACTACCCAGTGAAAACAGACAAAATATATAAATATATATAGGAAATTGCAATATAGGTGCACCTGCCTAGATGGATAGCCCTACAATGACCTACTGCCCCTGCCTGACAGTGGAGGTTGGCACCCTGATAGTAATTTTGGCGCCCCCACTCCGCGACGGCTATCCCCTGCTGGCCCTAATAATGCCCTGCTAACTCAAAGGGGAGAAAACAATGAGCAATAAAAAGAAATGAAAGAAGGACAAGTAGGCAGGCACTCAGGTGCACACTATATAACGTTAACCAACTCCATATTTCATAGTCCCAATGGGGACAATGTACCAAAAAGGAAAGTTACAGAGTAACTCATAGATTTCTTCAGTATAATTGTCCTAATGCATCCTTACAGCATAGATTCTATTATAAATCAATAATGGGACCATTATTGATTTATAATAGAATCTATGCTGTAAGGATGCATTAGGACAATTATACTGAAGAAATCTATGAGTTACTCTGTAACTTTCCTTTTTGGTACATTGTCCCCATTGGGACTATGAAATAGGGAGTTGGTTAACGTTATATAGTGTGCACCTGAGTGCCTGCCTACTTGTCCTTCTTTCATTTCTTTTTATTGCTCATTGTTTTCTCCCCTTTGAGTTGGCAGGGCATTATTAGGGCCAGCAGGGGATAGCCGTCGTGGAGTGGGGGCGCCAAAATTACTATCAGGGTGCCAACCTCCACTGTCAGGCAGGGGCAGTAGGTCATTGTAGGGCTATCCATCTAGGCAGGTGCACCTATATTGCAATTTCCTATATATATTTATATATTTTGTCTGTTTTCACTGGGTAGTGGTATTTCTGCCGATCTTAGCATAGGGAGAGGTTGCTGCAGCTTCATCAGAAGAAGGGATATAGTTAGGGAGGGAAGATTAACCCCCAAACTGCTTGTGCTGTAGCAATTTCCACTGTCCAACACCACCTTTTTTTTGCAGGAACAGTGGAGGCTATATTTTTGTGCATCAGCTCTGTAGCTTATTAGGCTGCCTTATAAGGCTCCCTGATAGCTGCATTGCTGTTTGCACGCTGCTCTGCAAACCAACTGCTTTTTTAAAAGCAAAAATCCTGTTGCTCCTTTCTGCACAGTTATCTTGTTTATTTGTCCACAGTGCACTTTTGTGTGCAGCAGTCCTTTTTATTGCTGCCATACTTGTCCTGAGATCAATGTAGGGAGATTGAAATTGTACTACAGTCCTTGTATTTTTTCATATATCTTCCAGCCACTTTCTGCCACTTACATTGTGTTGTTTTATACACTGGGCCTGAGTTTTGGTTCAGTCTCCCCCCAAAAAAAGGAGATTCAAATTCTCACAAAGTGGAAATACTACAGTCTTTTTAGTTTGTTGTATATCAGCCAGCCACTTTCTGCCACTTACATTGTGTTGTTTCATACACTGGGCCTGAGTTTTGGTTCAGTCTCCCCCCAAAAAAAGGAGATTCAAATTCTCACAAAGTGGATATACTACAGTCCTGTTAGTTTGTCGTATATCAGCCAGCCACTTTCTGCCACTTACATTGTGTTGTTTTATACACTGGGCCTGAGTTTTGGTTCAGTCTCCCCCCCCAAAAAAAGGGAGATTCAAATTCTCACAAAGTGGATATACTACAGTCCTGTTGGTTTGTTGTATATCAGCCAGCCACTTTCTGCCACTTACATTGTGTTGTTTTATACACTGGGCCTGAGTTTTGGTTCAGTCTCCCAAAAAAAAGGGAGATTTAAATTCTCACAAAGTGGATATACTACAGTCCTGTTATTTTGTCGTATATCAGCCAGCCACTTTCTGCCACTTACATTGTGTTGTTTTATACACTGGACCTGAGTTTTGGTTCAGTCTCCCCCCAAAAAAGTGAGATTCAAATTCTCACAAAGTGGATATACTACAGTCCTGTTAGTTTGTCATATATCAGCCAGCAACGTTCTGCCACTTACATTGTGTTGTTTTATGCACAGGGCCTGAGTTTTGGTTCAGTCTCCCCAAAAAAAGGGAGATTTAAATTCTCAACAAGTTTATATACACCTTCTACCTTGTTTTACAGTACCATATAACAGTTGTTATTTTGGTTAGATTTTCCAAAAAAATGAGGAAGTCTGGTGGAAGAGCCCATGGGCAGTCGTTGCCAGCTGGTACTGATGGTGGTGGTGGTGAATCTGGTGGTAGTGGCAAAAGCACAATAGCACATAAGGCTAGAGGTGTTGAGCCAGCGTCATCGTCTGGCTACACAAGGCCTCAAAGGCTCCCTTATCTGGGAGTAAGAAAACAGCTTTTAAAGCCAGAGCAGCAGGAAAACGTTTTGGCTTTCCTTGCTGACTCAGCCTCTAGCTCTTTCGCCTCCTCTTCAGAAAGTTCCAAATATAAAAGCAGCAAGTCATCAGTGGATGCTCCCGGTCAGGAACAAGACGTTTCCTTGTGTCCTTCACCCAAACCAAAAGTGAAGGATGCGTCAGGCAACACTACAGGTTACTCCATGGAGCTCTTTACACATACCGTGCCTGGGTTAGAAAGGGAAATTGTTAACTGCCCATTACAAGATGAATCGGACATGGAGTGCACTGATGCACAGCCACAGCTAGATTATTATGCTGTTCCATTGACTCAGATCACTGCATTGCCCTCACAGTGTACTGAGCCTGAATCTGACCCTGATGAGACTATGGTGCCCCATCCCGAACCCTATAGCACCTTACAAGGTGACACAGAGGAAGGTGCACAGGACATTGAAGAGGAGGTGATAGATGACCCAGTTGTTGACCCAGATTGGCAGCCATTGGGGGAAGAGGGTGCCGCTGCCAGTAGCTCAGAAGCGGAGGAGGATGATCCGCAGCAGCCATCTACATCGCAACAGCTGTCATCTGGCAGGCCCGTATCAGGCCAAAAAAGGTTGTCAAAAACAAAAACAGTTTTAAGACAGCGTGGCCATTCGGTGAAAGTAGCACAGCGTGCAATGCCTGAAAAGGTATTCCATAGTAGGAAGAGCGCAGTATGGCAATTTTTTCACCAAGATCCGAATGAATCAGTCAAAAGTTATCTGTAAGAAATGCTCAAAGACCTTTAGCAGAGGGAATACAACGTGCATGCTTAGACATTTAACCAGCATGCACTTGCAAGCCTGGACTAACTACCAAACGTCCCGTACTGTTGGTGCACTTGCTCAGAATGAAGGTAGTCAGTAACACTACATTGCTTCCCTCACTTTAAGACCACCGGTTAGGACACCACCAGCAGCAAATGAGGAGGTATCGTCGCAAGGCCAAAGCAGTCAGGGAATCACAAGGTTTTTGGTAGGAAACACTGTATGTATGCCAACATCAAGAATACCATCACCAACCCTCTCTCAATCTGCCATGTCCGCCACCACCACCACCGCTAGTTCCACCATATGCACATCTCCTGTCCAGCTCACCCTACAAGAGACTCTCATTAGGAAATGAAAGTACTCATCCTCTCATCCGCGTACACAGGGTTTGAACGCCCACATTGCTATACTAATCTCGATAGAGATGATGCCCTACCGGATGGTTGAAAGCAACGCTTTCAAAGACCTGATGGCCTACACAGTACCACGCTATGACCTACCCAGTTGGCACTGCTTTGCGAGAAAAGCCATCCCAGCCCTTCACCAGCATGTCAAAGACCGCATTGTCCATGCACTGAGGCAATCAGTCAGTGGAAAGGTGCACCTCACAACAGATGCATGGACCAGTAGGCATGGCCAGGGACGTTATGTGTCCATCACGGCACACTGGGTTAATGTGGTGGATGCAGGGTCCACAGGGGACAGCCATAGTGGGACAGTTCTGCCTAGCCCACGGTCTAGGAAACAGTTGGCTGTAGGTGTTTGCCACCCCTCCTCCTCCTCCAGAAGCGAAAGCTCATCCACAGAGCGCAGTCGCACGACCACTCCATCCGCAGCTGCCAGTGTTGCACACGAGGTGTCCCATTATCGAGCAGCTAGTGGTAAGTGTCAGCAGGCTGTGTTACAAATGAAGTGTTTGGGCGACAACAGACACACCGTGGAAGTACTGGCCAAGTATTTGCAGCAAGAAACTCAGTCATGGCTGGGCAGTGTACATCTTGAGGCAGGCAAGACACCTCTTGTGTCTCCCCTTTTCCTCATAGATTGTAAGCTTGCGAGCAGCAGGGCCCTCATTCCTCCTGGTATCTGTTTTGAACTGTGATTTCTGTTATGCTGTAATGTCTGTTGTCTGTATAAGTCCCCTCTATAAGTTGTAAAGCGCTGCGGAATATGTTGGCGCTATATAAATAAAATTATTATTATTATTATTATAGGCAAGGTAGTCAGTGATAATGGAAGGAATTTTATGGCTGCCATAGCCCTTTCAGAACTGAAACACATACCTTGCCTGGCTCACACCAAGAACCTGGTGGTGCAGTGCTTCCTGAAAAATTATCCGAGGTTACCAGCCCTGCTCCTGAAGGTGCGAAGACTTTGCTCGCACATCCGCCGGTCGCCCGTACACTCCAGCCGTATGCTGAACCATCAGCGATCGCTGAATCTTCCCCAGCAATGCCTAATAATCAACGTTGCAACAAGGTGGAACTCCACACTGCACATAGTTCAGAGGCTGTGCGAACAGAAGCGTGCTGCAATTTATTTGTGGGAGGATACACATACACGGGCAGGCACTTGGATGGCAGACATGGAGTTGTCTGGTGTGCAGTGGTCGAAGCTACAAGACCTCTGTCAAGTCCTTCAGTGTTTTGAGGAATGCACACGGCTGGTAAGTGCAGACGACACCATCATAAGCATGAGCATCCCACTAATACGTCTGCTGATGCAAAGTTTGACACACATTAAGGAGCAGGCATCTGCAGCCGAGGAGGAGGGAAGCCTTGATGACAGTCAGCCTTTGTCTGCTCAGGGAACTGTCCTGGTCGAGGTGGTGGACGAAGAGGAGGAGGAGGAAGATAATGGGGATGAATATTTATGGAAGGAGGATGCTTCTCAGGGGGCAATAGAAACTGGTGGCGTTGCAAGGTCAGGTACTGGGTTTTTGCAGGACACAAGTGATGTTGATTTGCAAGAAAGTGCTCCTCAACCCAGCACAAGCAGTGAATTGACACCTGGAACATTGGCCCACATGGCTGAGTATGCCTTGCGTATCCTAAAAAGGGACCCCCGCATTATCAAAATGATGACCGATGACGATTACTGGTTGGCCTGCCTCCTGGATCCATGATATAAAGGAAAATTACAAAATATCATGCCACATGAGAACCTTGACCAAATATTGGCTACCAAACAAGCAACTCTTGTAGACCGTTTGGTTCAGGCACTCCCAGCACACACCCGCGGTGATGGTTCTCACACGAGCCGTAGGGGGCAACATGGCAGAGGTGTTAGAGGTGCACAAATCCGAAGTGGCTTTGGACAGAGGGGTTTAATGACCAGGTTGTGCAGTGATTTTGCAATGACCGCTGACACGACAGGTACCACTGCATCGATTCAAAGTGACAGGAGACAGCATTTCTCCAGTATGGTTACGAACTACTTTTCCTCCCTTATCGATGTTCTCCCTCACAGATCATTCCCCTTTAATTACTGGGCATCTAAAATAGACACCTGGCCTAAATTGGCAGAATATGCATTACAGGAGCTTCCTTGCCCTGCTGCTAGTGTGCTATCAAAAAGAGTCTTCAGTGCTGCTGGTTCAAAACTGACCGAAAAAAAGACACGTCTGGTTACCTGAAATGTTGATGATCTAACCTTCATTAAAATGAACCTATCATGGATTTCAAATTATTTGGCCCCACCTTCCCCTGCTGACATGTAGCTTGCCTGAAAAATGTCTTGCTTTTGGCCTCCTCTTACAGACTGCTCCAATTCCTCCATTTGCAGCTGCTGAATGTCCACCATAGGCCATTTTTTTACCTCCCTAAATGGGCTGACTCCCCCCACAGGGCCGTGGTCACCACCTAGCGCAAGCACACGTGCGAGTGCCGTTTGCCTGGACAGGTGGGTGTGCCCACTCTTGGGCGATGGCACTGGCACAGGGTCCCTCATAGTACAATGAAGTGTCTCTGATGGTGGTGGTGCACAACCAACGTCAGACACACCGTCGTAATATGAGGGGTCCTGTGCCAGTACTGCCACCCACGAGAGTGTTCCCCCCAGCTCGAACAGTGTTCTACCACTTGCAATACTTACCTCTCCCTGCTCCACCACTGTGTAGTCTGGGCTCTTAAATCCTTCAATGGCACTGCCAATACAAATTTGTTGAAATGATAGAGGATAGTTAAAATATACAGGGGCCCTGGCCTCCATTTAGACCAGTTAATACTTTGCGCCTACTACCACTGTCTGCTACTCAGCAGAGGTGCCCTCCCCTGTACCTAGCTATGCCACCTGTTTATTTATGAACAATTTTTTGGCAGACATTTAGCCCACTTTATTATTTGGGCCTACTAACTGTGTCTGTCACTCATTACAGTTGTACTCCACTGAACAAAGCAATGCCACCTGTTTAGTCCTGTTACCAATTTTGAACTGCATTTAGCCAACTTTATTATTTGGGCCTACTAACTGTGTCTGCCACTCGTTACAGTTGTCCTCCACTGAACAAAGCAATGCCACCTGTTTAGTCCTGTTACCACATTTGAACTGCATTTAGCCCACTTTATAATTTGGGCCTACTAACTGTGTCTGCTGCTCATTACAGTTGTCCTCCACTGAACAAAGCAATGACACCTGTTTAGTCCTGTTACCAATTTTGAACTGCATTTAGCCAACTTTATTATTTGGGCCTACTAACTGTGTCTGCTGCTCATTACAGTTGTCCTCCACTGAACAAAGCAATGCCACCTGTTTAGTCCTGTTACCAATTTTGAACTGCATTTATCTTACTTTTTTATTTGGGCCTACTAACTGTGTCTGCCCCTCATTACAGTTGTCCTTCACTGAACAAAGCAATGCCGCCTGTTTAGTCCTGTTACCACATTTGAACTGCATTTAGCCCACTTTTTTATTTGGGCCTACTAACTGTGTCTGCCGCTCATTACAGTTGTCCTCCACTGAACAAAGAAATGCTGCCTGTTTAGTCCTGTTACCACATTTGAACTGCATTTAGGCCACTATTATTTGGGCCTATATCTGTGTTTCCTCCTCATCCTGCCCATTGCCCAGCCACTGCTAGATGAGTCTGCTGGTACATTGACCCAGACCACTACATTCCCCTTTCACTCTACACAGCCAGAATCTGACCCTGCTGAAAGTCAGGTTCCCCTTCCCGCATACTATACCACCTTACACGGGAACAAAGAGGAAGGTGCAGATGAAAGTGCAGGTTCCTTCATCAGGTGGGGGGGCATACTCGTTGGCGACTTCACTGGCACAGGGCCCCTCATAGTACGCAAAAGTGTCTCTGCCGGTGGGAGGTGCCCCACCGTCAAACACACCGCCGTACTTTGAGGGGCCCTGTGCCAGTGCCAATGCAAACAAGTGGGCCCCCTGTTGTGAATTTGGATTCTGGGCTCCCCCGGTGGCTACTGGTGGAATTGAACTTGTGACATCATCTTCCCTGTTCACCTGTTCTGATTAGATCTGGGTGTCGCTATATAACCTGGCTTCTCTGTTAGATGCTTGCCGGTCAACAATGTTATCAGAAGCCTCTCTGTGCTTGTTCCTGCTCCCAGACATCTACTAGATAAGTTGGACATTCGTCCATGTTTTGTTTTTGTATTTTGGTTCCAGTTCACAGCTGCAGTTTCGTTACTGTGTCTGGAAAGCTCTTGTTGATCAGGAATTGCCACTCTGGTATTATGAGTTAATGCCAGAGCACTAAAGTAATTTCTGGATGTGTTTTGTTAGGGTTTTCTACTGACCATGAAAGTATGCTTTCTGTCTTCTGCTATCTAGAAAGCGGACCTCAAATTTGCTAAAACTATTTTCCTGCTGCGTTTGTTGTTTCATCTCATATCACCGCCAATATATGTGGGGGGCTTCTGTCTCCTTTTGGGCATTTCTCTAGAGGTGAGTCAGGTCTTATATTTCCCTCTGCTAGCATTATTTAGTTCTCCGGCCGGCGCTGGGCATATAGGGATAAAAAGTAGGACATGCTACCTGGCTACTTCTAGATGATGCGGTAGGTTTAGTTCATGGTCAGTACAGTTACATCTTCCAAGAGCTTGTTCCTATAGAGGCTTATGCTAGTTCTCTGGCCATGGAGATCATGACAGTTTGACCGGCCCACTAAAGGGTTAAAATCCTTGGCTGAGAAAGGAGAGAAATAAGAAGTCTGCTGAGAGTTTTTTTTTTTTTGTTTTTTTTTTCCTCTGTGCTCTTAATTGGATCACTTGCCAGTCTGTCTATGCTGCAGTCTTTCTTTTTTTTCTCTCTCCTTATAATCTTTGAATGGCTTTGTGTTCACCTGTTAATAATGGATCTTCAGAGTGTAACTGCAGGTTTGAATAATCTCACCACGAAAGTACAAAATTTGCAAGATTTTATTATTCATGCTCCGGTATCTGAGCCGAGAATTCCTTTGCCGGAATTCTTCTCAGGGAATAGATCTAGCTTTCAGAATTTTAGAAATAATTGTAAGCTATTTTTGTCCCTGAAATCTCGTTCTGCTGGAGACTCTGCACAGCAGGTTGGGATTGTGATTTCCTTGCTCCGCGGCGACCCTCAAGACTGGGCTTTTGCATTGGCACCAGGGGATCCTGCGTTGCGCAATGTGGATGCGTTTTTTTTGGCCTTGGGCTTGCTGTATGAGGAACCTCATTTGGAACTTCAGGCAGAAAAAACTTTGATGTCCCTATCGCAGGGGCAAGATGAAGCTGAAATTTACTGCCAAAGATTCCGTAAATGGTCTGTGCTTACTCAGTGGAATGAGTGTGCCTTGGCGGCTACTTTCAGAGAGGGTCTCTCTGATGCCATTAAGGATGTTATGGTGGGGTTCCCTGTGCCTGCAGGTCTGAATGAGTCCATGACAATGGCCATTCAGATCGATAGGCGTCTGCGGGAGCGCAAACCTGTGCACCATCTGGCGGTATCCACTGAGAAGACGCCAGAAAGCATGCAGTGTGATAGAATTCTGTCCAGAAGCGAGCGGCAGAATTTTAGACGGAAAAATGGGTTGTGTTTCTATTGTGGGGATTCTACTCATGTTATATCAGCGTGCTCTAAGCGTACTAAAAAGCTTGATAAATCCGTTTCCATTGGCACTTTACAGTCTAAATTTATTTTGTCTGTGACCCTGATTTGCTCTTTGTCATCTATTACTACTGACGCCTATATCGACTCTGGCGCCGCTTTGAGTCTTATGGATTGGTCCTTTGCCAATCGTTGTGGGTATGATTTAGAGCCTTTGGAAACTCTTATTCCTCTGAAGGGGATTGACTCCACCCCATTGGCTAATAATAAACCACAATACTGGACACAAGTGACTATGTGTATTAATCCGGATCACCAGGAGACTATTCGTTTTCTAGTGCTGTATAATCTACATGAGGATTTGGTGCTGGGATTGCCATGGCTGCAGTCTCACAACCCAGTCCTTGACTGGAGAGCTATGTCTGTGTTGAGCTGGGGATGTAAGGGGACTCATGGGGACGTACCTTTGGTGTCCATTTCATCATCTATTCCCTCTGAAATCCCTGAGTTCCTGTCTGATTATCGTGACGTCTTTGAAGAACCCAAGCTGGGTTCACTACCTCCGCACCGTGAGTGCGATTGTGCTATAGATTTAATTCCGGGTAGTAAATACCCAAAGGGTCGTTTATTTAATCTGTCTGTGCCTGAACATACTGCTATGCGAGAATATATAAAGGAGTCCTTGGAAAAGGGACATATTCGTCCATCGTCATCTCCCTTAGGAGCCGGTTTTTTCTTTGTGTCAAAAAAAGACGGCTCTTTGAGACCATGTATTGATTATCGGCTTTTGAATAAAATCACGGTTAAATATCAATACCCATTGCCGTTGCTGACTGATTTGTTTGCTCGCATAAAGGGGGCCAAGTGGTTCTCTAAGATTGATCTCCGTGGGGCGTATAATTTGGTGCGGATCAGGCAGGGGGATGAGTGGAAAACCGCATTTAATACGCCCGAGGGCCACTTTGAGTATTTGGTGATGCCTTTTGGTCTTTCTAATGCCCCTTCAGTCTTCCAGTCCTTTATGCATGATATTTTCCGCGATTTTTTGGATAAATTTATGATAGTGTATCTGGATGATATTCTGATTTTTTCGGATGACTGGGACTCTCATGTCCGGCAAGTTAAGAGGGTTTTTCAGGTTTTGCGGTCTAATTCTCTGTGTGTCAAGGGGTCTAAGTGCGTTTTTGGGGTTCAGAGAATTTCCTTTTTGGGATATATTTTTTCTCCCTCTTCCATTGAGATGGATCCTGTCAAGGTTCAAGCTATTTGTGATTGGACGCAGCCCTCTTCTCTTAAAAGTCTTCAGAAATTTTTGGGCTTTGCCAACTTTTATCGTCGATTTATTTCTGGTTTTTCGGATGTCGTTAAGCCATTGACCGATTTGACTAGACAGGGTGCTGATGTTGCTAATTGGTCCCCTGATGCTGTGGAGGCCTTTCAGGAGCTTAAGCGCCGTTTTTCTTCTGCCCCTGTGTTGCGTCAGCCTGATGTGACTCTTCCTTTTCAGGTTGAGGTCGACGCTTCTGAGATCGGAGCTGGGGCAGTGTTGTCGCAGAAAAGTTCTGACTGCGCCGTGATGAGGCCTTGTGCCTTCTTTTCCCGTAAATTTTCGCCCGCTGAGCGGAATTATGATGTTGGGAATCGGGAGCTTTTGGCCATGAAGTGGGCGTTTGAGGAGTGGCGCCATTGGCTCGAGGGGGCCAGACATCAGGTGGTGGTATTGACTGACCACAAAAATTTGATTTATCTTGAGACCGCCAGGCGCCTGAATCCTAGACAGGCGCGCTGGTCATTATTTTTTTCTCGGTTTAATTTTGTGGTATCGTACCTACCAGGTTCTAAGAATGTTAAGGCGGATGCCCTTTCTAGGAGTTTTGAGCCTGATTCACCTGGCAACTCTGACCCCACGGGTATTCTTAAGGAGGGAGTTATCTTGTCAGCTGTTTCTCCAGACCTGCGGCGGGCCTTGCAGGAGTTTCAGGCGGATAGACCGGATCGTTGTCCGCCTGATAGGCTGTTTGTTCCTGATGATTGGACCAGTAAAGTCATCTCTGAGGTGCATTCTTCTGCGTTGGCAGGTCATCCTGGAATTTTTGGTACCAGGGATTTGGTGGCAAGATCCTTCTGTTGGCCTTCCCTGTCACGAGATGTGCGAGGCTTTGTGCAGTCTTGTGACGTTTGTGCTCGGGCCAAGCCTTGTTGTTCTCGGGCTAGTGGATTATTGTTGCCCTTGCCTATTCCTAAGAGGCCTTGGACACACATCTCGATGGATTTTATTTCAGATCTGCCTGTTTCTCAGAAGATGTCTGTCATCTGGGTGGTGTGTGACCGTTTTTCTAAGATGGTTCATTTGGTTCCCCTGCCCAAATTGCCTTCTTCTTCCGAGTTGGTGCCCCTGTTTTTTCAAAATGTTGTTCGTTTGCATGGTATTCCTGAGAATATCGTTTCTGACAGAGGAACCCAATTTGTGTCTAGATTTTGGCGGGCATTTTGTGCTAGGATGGGCATAGATTTGTCTTTTTCGTCTGCTTTTCACCCTCAGACTAATGGCCAGACCGAGCGGACTAATCAGACCCTGGAGACATATCTGAGGTGTTTTGTGTCTGCTGACCAGGATGATTGGGTTGCTTTTTTGCCATTGGCGGAGTTCGCCCTCAATAATCGGGCCAGCTCTGCCACCTTGGTTTCCCCGTTTTTCTGTAATTCGGGGTTCCATCCTCGATTTTCCTCCGGTCAGATGGAATCCTCGGATTGTCCTGGAGTGGATGCGGTGGTGGAGAGATTGCATCATATCTGGGGGCAGGTGATGGACAATTTAAAGTTGTCCCAGGAGAAGACTCAGCTTTTTGCCAACCGTCACCGTCGTGTTGGTCCTCGGCTTTGTGTTGGAGATTTGGTGTGGTTGTCTTCTCGTTTTGTCCCTATGAGGGTCTCATCTCCTAAGTTTAAGCCTCGGTTCATCGGTCCGTATAAAATATTGGAGATTCTTAACCCTGTTTCCTTCCGTTTGGACCTCCCTGCATCCTTTTCTATTCATAACGTTTTTCATCGGTCGTTATTGCGCAGGTATGAGGCACCGGTTGTGCCTTCCGTTGAGCCTCCTGCTCCGGTGTTGGTTGAGGGTGAGTTGGAGTACGTTGTGGAAAAAATCCTAGACTCCCGTGTTTCCAGACGGAGACTCCAGTATCTGGTCAAGTGGAAGGGATACGGCCAGGAGGATAATTCTTGGGTCACTGCATCTGATGTTCATGCCTCTGATCTGGTTCGTGCCTTTCATAGGGCCCATCCTGATCGCCCTGGTGGTTCTGGTGAGGGTTCGGTGCCCCCTCCTTGAGGGGGGGTACTGTTGTGAATTTGGATTCTGGGCTCCCCCGGTGGCTACTGGTGGAATTGAACTTGTGACATCATCTTCCCTGTTCACCTGTTCTGATTAGATCTGGGTGTCGCTATATAACCTGGCTTCTCTGTTAGATGCTTGCCGGTCAACAATGTTATCAGAAGCCTCTCTGTGCTTGTTCCTGCTCCCAGACATCTACTAGATAAGTTGGACATTCGTCCATGTTTTGTTTTTGTATTTTGGTTCCAGTTCACAGCTGCAGTTTCGTTACTGTGTCTGGAAAGCTCTTGTTGATCAGGAATTGCCACTCTGGTATTATGAGTTAATGCCAGAGTCCTAAAGTAATTTCTGGATGTGTTTTGTTAGGGTTTTCTACTGACCATGAAAGTATGCTTTCTGTCTTCTGCTATCTAGAAAGCGGACCTCAAATTTGCTAAAACTATTTTCCTGCTGCGTTTGTTGTTTCATCTCATATCACCGCCAATATATGTGGGGGGCTTCTGTCTCCTTTTGGGCATTTCTCTAGAGGTGAGTCAGGTCTTATATTTCCCTCTGCTAGCATTATTTAGTTCTCCGGCCGGCGCTGGGCATATAGGGATAAAAAGTAGGACATGCTACCTGGCTACTTCTAGATGATGCGGTAGGTTTAGTTCATGGTCAGTACAGTTACATCTTCCAAGAGCTTGTTCCTATAGAGGCTTATGCTAGTTCTCTGGCCATGGAGATCATGACAGCCCCCCCTGCTTGCTCGGGATCACAGCACTTGCAAAGTTTTACCTGTCCCGGCTCCACCGCCGTGATGTATTCCGCGTTTCCTGGGCCCATGAAAATCTTGAGCCAGCCCTACCCCCCCACAACTTTAGCCAAATGACCCCCAGTTTTCAATGCCTAACTATTATTATAAGGTAAATTAAGATTGACAAGCTTAAGTAATAAGAATTGATGTTTTTGGCATTAAAATGGGCACTGTAGGTGTTTTCCTGTCCTCCACTCACTGCCGACTTTGATTCCCCATTGACTTGCATTGGGTTTCGTGTTTCAGTCGGCCCCGGACTTTTCGCAATAATCCGCCGATTTCATCCGACCCGACTTTTGACAAATTCGGGTTTCGCGAAACACGACTCGATTCGAAAAAAGGAAAAGTCGCTCAACTCTACTGCTGACAATTATGCTGCAGAGACATGCCTCATTATAATTACACTGTACAGCAGAGGTGAACCTTGTCTTATTGCAACAAGCATATTTGTAGGTGTCTTCTCACAGTGCTGCCAGCTCTGCTGTACTGTCCTTCCACCACAGTGGCTGCCTATGAAAAGGAAGCTAAAGCACTGTGAGAGGACTTCAGCTACAAATGTTTTTGTAGTGAGATGAACTTCAATTCTACTGTACTGTTAGCTCTGCTGTACTGTGTTAGTTTGGATCTTAAAGCAGAGCTGTGTGTTATTATGAAAGAAAAGTGTAATTCATTGCTGGGTTCCCACAGATAACACCCCCATTCACTTAAAATAAGCTCTGCAGGAAGATTCTCATGCAAATATGTGTCCAGCCCTTAGTTCTGAACAGTTTATTTGAACATAAGAACATTTTTGATTTTTCTAGAATAAGACATCTAATTCCAGATATTAAGGTATCATTTTTTTCAACTTTCTATTAAATGAAGGCCCATATACATGCTTAGGAAAGTTGACCTTATTGACAGATTTTCTTTAAGATTTAAAGTAAGTGTTGAGTCCTGACATATACATGTAAGGGAATGGCTATAACACACAAGTAGCATCTTCCTCTAATCATCGTGTGTGGAGGATAGCTTTACTGGAGACTGTTAACCTGTTAAATACTGCTGTCAAACTCTGACAGTGGCATTAACAGTGTGTCAGCATGGGGATCTGTCATTATGTTAACCTATTAGTACCCCCATAATGCTAGTAAAGGGGGGTACAGGGCCGGTTTGCTGTGGGCCAGAACTTCTCTTTGCCCTTAAACCCCTCTTCTAAACAGGAGTCAGACATATGTGTGTGGTGATTGTGAGATCAGTCTTTACTCACTTTTAGGTTGAGACTGAGAGCCCTTATAATCTCCCAATCCATGGGACCAGATTTGGCTGCAGCTACAGGTGCAAAATGTGATCATAGATCGGATTCAACTGGTTTGGCTTTGTTGTGTAATACTGATACAAGGAATTGCGGCATACAAATTGACACAGAATCCCTTTTTGTTGATGTTCCCTTGGTCCAATGTATTATCAGTTTTTGACTACTTTCTGTCAACCTTCCCCACCTCATCTTATATTAGTCCCAGGAGCTTCCTATCAGGCCTAACAGTTTCTCTGAAGCCCACTGTTATTGTCTAGCAATTCTTGTCTCTCCTAAACTCCTCACTCACTCTCCTCCACTCCTGACATTGCTGACTTAACTAGGAAGTACTTCCCCTATAACACAATCTAACTCCTCCCAACTAATAGGCTAAACCATTGAGTTAACTATATGCTTTCATGTGTATTGCAAACTGTGGATAGACTTCCCCTCATTCCCAGCAACGGTCTTGAGGCAGAGCACATAGAAGAACCGAGGCATAAAACTGGCCATAGGAATAAAATACAACATTCTATATCACACATAGCAATCAACAGCACACAATATCAAAATGACTCCACTGTTGAATTGACGTCTTCCAGTCACCCCACTTAGGCTAGTTTCACATTTGCAGATGAGGGCTTTGCGAAGTACTGCATAGTTACTCTGTTAAGCACTGCCCATTGCCACGCCTCTTCCTTCAGCGCCGACTATGTCGGCATGCGTTCTGTGTACCCTATCTTTAACCCCTTTACCCCCAAGGGTGGTTTGCACACGTAAAAGTGTGCTGGGGTTAGGGGTGTAGTTAGGGTTGGGATTAGGGTTAATGGTGTGTTGGGGTTAGGGTTGCGTTGGAGTTAGGGTTGGAGTTAGAATTGGGAGGTTTCCACTGTTTAGGCACACCAGGGGCTCTGCAAATGCAACATGACGTCTGATCTCAATCCATACAATTCTGCGTTGAAAAAGTAAAATGTTGCTACTTCCCTTCTGATCTCTGCCGTGCGCCCAAACAGTGGTTTACCCCCACATATGGGGTATCAGTGTACTCAGGACAAATTGGACAACAACGATTCGTGTCCAATTTCTCCTGTTACCTTTGGGAAAATACAAAACTGGGTGCTAAAAAATCATTTTTGTGGTAAAAAAGGATTTTTTATTTTCACGGCTCTGCGTTATAAACTTTAATGAAACACTTGGGGATTCAAAGTTATCACAACATAACTAGATAAGTTCCTTGGGGTGTCTAGTTTCCAATATGGGGTCACTTGTGGGGGGGTTTCTACTGTTTAGCTACATCAGGGGCTCTGCAAACGCAACATGATGCCCGCAGACCATTTTATCAAAGTCTGGATTCCAAAACACCACTTCTTCCCTTCCGAGCACTGCCACACTCCCAAACAGAAGTTTTCTCCCACATATGTGGTATCATCGTACTCATGACAAATTGTACAACTTGTGGGGTCCTATTTCTCCAGATACCCTTGGAAAAATACAAAATTAGGGGCTAAAAGATAATTCTTGTGGAAAAAAATGATTTTTTAATTTTCACAGCTCTAGATTATAAACTTCTGTGAAGCACTTGGGGGTTCAAAGTGCTCACCACACATCTAGATAAGTTCCTTAGGGGGTCTACTTTCCAAAATGGTGTCACTATTGGGTGGTTTCCACGAGTCATGGCGTCCTATCTCAATTCCAGCCAATTTTGCATTTAAAAGTCAAAAGGCGCTCCTTCTCTTCTGAGCTCTGCCATGCACCCAAACAGTGTTTTACCCCCACATATGGGGTATCAGCATGCTCAGGACAAATTGCACAACTTTTATGGTCCAATTTCTCCTTCTACCCTTGGGGAAAAAAATTGGGGGCGAAAAATCATGTTTGTGAAAAATATACGATTTTTTATATTTATGGCTCTACATTATAAACTTCTGTGAAGCACTTGGGGGTTCAAAGTGCTCACCACACATCTAGATAAGTTCCTTAGAAATTGCTAAACAATTTTAGTGACCATTTTCTCCTTTTACACTTTTGAAAATAAAAAAATCACTGCTAAAAGATCATTTTTGTGGAAAAAATGTGATTTTTTTTTCACGGCTCTACGTTATAAACTTCTGTGAAGCACCTGGGGTTTCAAAGCGCTCATCTCACAGCTACATAAGTTCATTAAAGGGTCTAGTTTCCCAAATGGGGTCACTTGTGGGGGTTTCCACTGTTTAGGCACATCAGGGGCTCTCCAAACGAGACATGGAGTCCTATCTCAATTCCAGCCAATTTTGCATTGAAAAGTCAAATGGCACTCCTTCCCTTCTGAGCTCTGCCATGCACCCAAACAGTGTTTTACCCCCACATATGGGGTATCAGCGTACTCAGGGTTGGGGCTAAAGTTAGGGTTGGGGCTAAAGTTGGGGTTAGGGTTTGGACTACGTTTATGGTTGTGAGACTTTTAAGCTTTGTAATGCTTCTCTGGGAAATTAAATATGCTAACTGTCTCTTCAGAGAGAAAGAGGACAATAAATCTAGTTCCAGCTATTGGAATTAGCATTTTTAATGTAATAACTGTGCTGTTTTGATGATCAGCTGTGACAGCAATTGACACTATGAATAAGAAGGTGCTCAAGGGTCATTGACTTAGTGACTCCATTGTACGCATCTAGTATTTGTGTCTTATGTTTTTTCCCAGCTGTCCACTCCCTGAAAGATCTTATGCCTTCAATTTGAAATCAACAGACAACACAGGTTGTAGAGGTTTAAATTTCTACATCAACAGGTCCATTAAGCTTTTTATCACTTAACAGTCCTACCCCTTTGGAGTCTTTATTTGTTCATGTACCTATTGTACCTCATGCATGCGGGTTTTTTTCAGCATGCTACAGATGAAGTTCATATAGTTTATCAGAGTTGTGAAATGCTCAATTTTTCTTCCGAAGTTCCCATAAACTACAAAAGAGGCAGCAGAACTGATGTGTTGTCTTTTTACTGCTGCTCCTCTGAATTGCTGGATAAGGAAATAGGAGACTCACATGCTTCCAATAGTTTAGGGTCCTAATAAAGGTACTGCACTTCTATCTGAGGATTCTATCTGAGGCTCATTCAGACATCCATTGTGGACACACCGGCTGGTCGGTAGGCACCTTGGTCCGTTAGCCCAAACTGCAAGGACCAGGGATCGTCCTGCCGAATGCCCGCTGTCCCTTTAACATGGGCATAATGCAGACAACATAGGGTGAGGGTTAAACGGAGTGGCAATGCTTTACTGAATCACAAAACAGGCAGATAACACGTAGAACAGCTCCAGCAAAACACCCCAAGATGGTGCACATTACAGAGTCTCACCTGTTATGATCCTGGTGGCAAGGATCGCAAACTGACCTGCTAAGTAACAGAAATCCTTAGGACAAGCTCTGGGGATGTGGGAGCTATACTGACCACAACCCTGATTCTATCAATACACACTATAGGCAGCCGTGGAGCGTTACCTAAAATCCTAGACGCCTCGTCACAGCCTGAGAAACTAGCTACCCCTAGAGAGAAAGCAAAGCCTCACTTGCCTCAGAGAAATCACCCTAAAGTTTTAGACAGCCCCCACAAATAATAACAGTGAGTTAAGGGGAAAACACAAACGTAGAAATGAAAACAGGTTTTTAGCAAATGAGGCCCGCTAACACTAAATAGTGAGAAGACAGCAAGGGATCTGTGCGGTCAGTATAAAATGCTATCAAAAATAATCCACGCAGAGATTACAAGAACCCCCACACCGACTCACGATGTGAGGGGCGCAACTCTGCACCCCAGAACTTCCAGCAAGCGAGAATATTACATATAAGCAAGCTGGACAGAACTCATCATATACAGAGAAACATTTTCAAGGAAATAATGAGCAAACATGAACTAGCAAGACTTAGCTTCTCAGGAGGAGACAGGACACAAGGAAAGTCCAGAGAGATCAGAACCAGTACTGAATACAACGACAGCAGGCAAAAAGTGAAGGTCCAGGTAGAGGCCAGACTAGCAGAAAACGAGGCAGCTGGATTCCAGCTACAGACCCGCAGTAAGCACTAAAGGCCACCAGAGGGAGCCCAAGAACAGAACTCACACAATACCACTCATGACCACAGGAGGGAGCCCGAGAACGGAATTCACAACAGTACCCCCCCCTTGAGGAGGGGTCACCGAACCCTCACCAGAGCCACCAGGCCGATCCGGACAAGCCAGATGAAAGGCACGAACCAAATCAGCCGCATTGACATCAGAGGCGACAACCCAGGAATTATCCTCCTGACCATAGCCCTTCCACGTAACCAAGTACTGAAGCTTCCGTCTCGAAATACGAGAATCCAAGATCTTCTCCACCACATACTCCAATTCTCCCTCAACCAACACCGGAGCAGGAGGATCAACAGAAGGAACCACAGGCACCACATACCTCCGCAATAATGACCTATGGAACACATTATGAATGGCAAACGATGCTGGGAGGTCCAAATGAAATGACACAGGGTTAAGGATTTCTAAAATCTTATAAGGACCGATGAAACGAGGCTTGAACTTAGGAGAGGAAACCTTCATAGGAACGAAACGAGAAGACAGCCATACCAAATCCCCCACACGAAGTTGGGGACCCACACAGCGACGGCGGTTAGCAAAGCGCTGAGCCTTCTCTTGTGACAACGTCAAATTGTCCACTACGTGGTTCCAAATCTGTTGCAACCTATCCACCACAGAATCCACCCCAGGACAGTCCGAAGGCTCAACCTGACCTGAGGAAAAACGAGGATGAAAACCAGAATTGCAAAAAAAAGGTGAAACCAAAGTAGCAGAACTAGCCCGATTATTGAGGGCGAACTCAGCCAATGGCAAAAAGGACACCCAATCATCCTGATCAGCCGAAACAAAACATCTCAGATAAGTTTCCAAGGTCTGATTAGTTCGTTCAGTTTGGCCATGCGTCTGAGGATGGAAGGCCGACGAAAACGACAAATCAATGCCGATCTTAGCACAAAAGGACCGTCAAAATCTGGACACAAACTGGGATCCTCTGTCAGACACAATGTTCTCCGGAATCCCATGCAAACGAACCACATTCTGAAAAAACAGCGGCACCAAATCGGAGGAGGAAGGCAGCTTAGGCAAGGGCACCAAATGGACCATTTTAGAAAAACGATCACAAACCACCCAGATGACAGACATCCTCTGAGAGACTGGAAGATCTGAAATAAAATCGATGGAAATATGCGTCCAAGGCCTCTTTGGGACAGGCAAAGGCAAAAGCAAACCATTGGCACGAGAACAGCAAGGCTTGGCCCGAGCACAAATCCCACAGGACTGCACAAAGGAACGCACATCCCGCGACAAGGACGGCCACCAAAAGGACCTAGCCACCAAATCCCTGGTACCAAAAATTCCAGGGTGACCCGCCAACACCGAAGAATGAACCTCGGAAATAACTCTACTGGTCCATCTATCCGGGACAAACAGTCTCTCCGGTGGACAACGATCAGGTTTATTGGCCTGAAATTCCTGCAGCACCCGCCGCAAATCAGGGGAGATGGCAGACAGAATCACCCCCTCTCTGAGGATACCAGCCGGTTCAGAAACTCCCGGAGAGTCAGGCACAAAACTCCTAGAAAGGGCATCAGCCTTCACGTTCTTTGAACCCGGAAGGTATGAAACCACGAAATTGAAACGGGAGAAAAACAGCGACCATCGAGCCTGTCTGAGATTAAACCGTTTGGCAGACTCGAGATAAGTCAAATTCTTGTGATCCGTCAAGACCACCACACGATGTTTGGCTCCCTCAAGCCAATGTCGCCACTCCTCAAATGCCCACTTCATTGCCAACAACTCCCGATTACCAACATCATAATTCCGCTCGGCAGGCGAAAACTTTCTTGAAAAGAAAGCACATGGCCTCATCATAGAGCCATCAGAGTTTTTTTGCGACAAGACAGCCCCTGCTCCTATCTCAGAGGCATCAACCTCGACCTGGAAAGGGAGAGAGACATCCGGCTGACGCAAGACAGGAGCCAAAGAAAACCGACGTTTCAGCTCCTGAAAGGCCTCCACGGCCGCAGGAGACCAATTGGTCACATCAGAACCCTTCTTGGTCAAATCCGTCAAAGGCTTAACCAAACTAGAGAAATTAGTGATGAAGCGACGGTAAAAATTAGCAAAGCCCAAGAACTTCTGAAGACTCTTCACTGATGTAGGTTGAGTCCAGTCATAAATAGCCTGGACCTTAACTGGATCCATCTCAATAGTGGAAGGAGAAAAAATAAAGCCCAAAAAGGAAACCTTCTGGACTCCGAAGAGACATTTAGAGCCCTTCACAAATAAGGCATTGGCACGCAGGACCTGAAATACCATCCTGACCTGCTTCACTTGGGATTCCCAATCGTCAGAAAATACCACAATATCATCCAGGTACACAATCATAAATCTATCCAGATACTCTCGGAAGATGTCGTGCATGAAGGACTGAAACACGGAAGGTGCATTAGAGAGCCCAAAAGGCATCACCAAGTACTCAAAATGGCCTTCGGGCGTATTAAATGCCGTTTTCCATTCATCACCCTGTTTTATACGCACAAGATTATACGCTCCTCGAAGATCTATCTTGGTGAACCAACTAGCCCCCTTAATCTGAGCAAACAGATCAGACAGCAATGGCAAAGGATACTGAAATTTGACCGTGATGTTATTTAGAAGGTGATAATCTATACAAGGTCTCAGAGAACCATCCTTCTTGGCCACAAAAAAGAACCCCGCACCCAAAGTGGACGAGGATGGGCGAATATGCCCCTTCTCCAGAGACTCCTTTATATAACTCCGCATAGCGGTATGTTCTGGTAGAGATAAATTGAAAAGTCGTCCCTTAGGGAACTTACTACCAGGAATCAAATTTATAGCACAATCACAATCCCTATGAGGAGGTAGGGCACTGGATTTGGGCTCATCAAATACATCCTGGTAGTCCGACAGAAATTCAGGGACTTCAGAAGGAGTAGAAGCAGCAATTGACACCAAAGGAGCATCGCCATGAATCCCCTGGCAACCCCAACTTGACACAGACATTGCTTTCCAATCCAGGACTGGATTATGAGCCTGCAGCCATGGCAGACCCAACACGACAACGTCATGCAAATTATGTAACACAAGAAAACGAATCACCTCCTGATGTGCAGGAGTCATGCACATGGTCACTTGAGTCCAGTACTGAGGCTTATTCTTGGCCAATGGCGTAGCATCAATTCCCTTTAGTGGAATAGGAAATTTCAAAGGCTCCAAGATAAAACCACAGCGCCTGGCAAATGACAAATCCATCAAGTTCAGGGCAGCACCTGAATCCACAAAAGCCATAACTGAGTAGGATGACAGGTAGCAAATCAAAGTAACAGACAAAATGAATTTGGGCTGTACAGTACCAATGGTGACAGATTTAGTGAACCTATTTGTGCGCTTAGAACAATCAGAGATAACATGAGTAGAATCACCACAGTAAAAGCACAACCCATTCTGACGTCTGTGATTCTGCCATTCAATTCTGGTCAGAATCCTGTCACGTTGCATAGACTCAGGCTTCTGCTCAGAAAATACCGCCAGATGGTGCACAGGTTTGCGCTCCCGCAAACGCCGATCAATCTGAATGGCCAACGACATAGACTCATTCAGACCAGCAGGCGTGGGGAACCCCACCATAACATCCTTAACGGCTTCAGAAAGACCTTTTCTGAAAATTGCTGCCAGGGCACACTCATTCCACTGAGTGAGCACAGACCATTTCCTAAACTTCTGACAGTAAACCTCTGCTTCATCCAGACCCTGAGAAAGAGCCAGCAAAACCTTTTCTGCCTGGTCTATTAGATTAGGTTCCTCATAAAGCAATCCAAGCGCCAGAAAAAACGCATCCACATTTAGTAATGCAGGATCTCCTGGCGGCAGAGAGAATGCCCAATCTTGAGGGTCACCACGTAACAAAGAAATAATAATTTTAACTTGCTGAACTGGGTCACCAGAGGAACGAGGTCTCAGAGAAAGGAATAATTTGCAATTATTTTTGAAATTCAAAAACCTAGATCTATCTCCAGAGAATAACTCAGGAATTGGTATTTTAGGCTCTGACATACGACTGTGAACTACATAATCCTGGATACCTTGTACCCTTGCAGTGAGATGATCCAGACTAGAGGACAGACTCTGAATGTCCATGTCTGCAGCTGAATTCTGAACCACCCAGAGATTAAGGGGAGGAGAGAGGCTAGACACACTGCAGAGGAAAAAAAAAATGAACTCAGGATCTCTCTTATCCCTCTTTTGCGATGCATTAACTCTTTTAGGGCCTGCTGTACTGTTATGATCCTGGTGGCAAGGATCGCAAACTGACCTGCTAAGTAACAGAAATCCTTAGGACAAGCTCTGGGGATGTGGGAGCTATACTGACCGCAACCCTGATTCTATCAATACACACTATAGGCAGCCGTGGAGCGTTACCTAAAATCCTAGATGCCTCGTCACAGCCTGAGAAACTAGCTACCCCTAGAGAGAAAGCAAAGCCTCACTTGCCTCAGAGAAATCACCCCAAAGTTTTAGACAGCCCCCACAAATAATAACGGTGAGTTAAGGGGAGAACACAAACGTAGAAATGAAAACAGGTTTTTAGCAAATGAGGCCCGCTAACACTAAATAGTGAGAAGACAGCAAGGGATCTGTGCGGTCAGTATAAAATGCTATCAAAAATAATCCACGCAGAGATTACAAGAACCCCCACACCGACTCACGATGTGAGGGGCGCAACTCTGCACCCCAGAACTTCCAGCAAGCGAGAATATTACATATAAGCAAGCTGGACAGAACTCATCATATACAGAGAAACATTTTCAAGGAAATAATGAGCAAACATGAACTAGCAAGACTTAGCTTCTCAGGAGGAGACAGGACACAAGGAAAGTCCAGAGAGATCAGAACCAGTACTGAATACAAAGACAGCAGGCAAAAAGTGAAGGTCCAGGTGGAGTTAAATAGAGGCCAGACTAGCAGAAAACGAGGCAGCTGGATTCCAGCTACAGACCCGCAGTAAGCATTAAAGGCCACCAGAGGGAGCCCAAGAACAGAACTCACACAATACCACTCATGACCACAGGAGGGAGCCCGAGAACGGAATTCACAACACTCACCCTTCCCTTGACTTGCCGGGATAATGGCAGCTGTTACTTCAGAGCTCCCATTGGCCACTACCCCACCTGTGGCATGCACATAGAGAGGAGGTAATGACAAACATAGGGAGATGACAGTCCATCGAGATACATGGCCAGTTGACCGGAGGGTCACAATCTGGCTTCACCTTCCAGAGTCAACTATCCCAACTGTGTGGCACACACACAGAGAGGAGGTATTGACAAGTTTAGGAAGATGACAGTCCATTGAGGTACAATGCCAGTTGACTCGAGGGTGATAACCTAGCTTCTCTGAACATCTCCATGGAGCCAGGCACTGGCGGGTCCCAATCCTGGCTTTCTCCAAATGTATCCATAGTTCAGCGATGGTCAATAGAGCAGATCTGTATACTTCCAGCCGGGGAGGAGGTCCCCTAGGTTGTTTTCTGTAGAATGATAGTTCTGTGTTCCTTGTGATGGAGCCATGATGTTTTGGCAGCAGTCCTGTCTCTGGTCCTTTGAATGTATCGATGTCTTGGCAGAATCTCTGGTTGTCTCTCTATCTCTCAGTCTCTCTGAACATAATCAGAGGAACCCTTTTTATAGGTCACAACTTTTCATTTAGACATTCCACCACAGGTTTGCGGGAAGGTGGTAGCGGGGTCATCCCTCACTGCTGAAGTGTTTAAACAACATTCATAGATTGTCCTTCATATTGCAGAGCATGAATGGGTTATCAATATAATAACAAATATTTAAACATTGTGCTTTTGTTTCCCAAAGATAGTAGAACCTTTGCAGGTGCTTGCGCACTGCAGTACTTTGCTCTGCCCTCAACAGGACAGGCAAAGTACGCCTGTGCCAGACCCGCAGCATGAAGACAAGAAGAGGACATCATTGTAAGAAGATGGGAGGCCTGGGACCGGACCGCGATGCCCATCGGACCAGAACTGCAGCGGGACCGCCCCTGTGTGAGTATAATCTAACCTCTTTTTCTCATCTTTCAGGAAACATTGAGGGCTTATCTACAGCATTACAGAAGGCTGTAGCTAAGCCCCTGATGCCAGTGGGCTTAGCTCGCCTTCGATTTTGGGGGTGACAGGTTCCCTTTAAGGCCCACTACTGTATCTTGGAACTGAGTTTATTCTGGCTGTGTCTTTATTTACCATATAACTATAGGATTAGTAATGGATAGGTGCCTTGTAGATGCCTCTCAATTTCTAAGCCGTGGACTTGATGTCAAATGACAATACAAAGGTGACATCAACCCCACAAATTTTAACCCCATTTGCCACTGCTACAAGGCAAGTGGGAAGAGGCGGACAAAGTGCCATAACTGACCCATCTAATAGATGTGCCTTTTCTCAGCAGCTGCGGGTTGCTGTTTTTTAGGCTGGTGGGGCTATATCCATGGCCCCTTACCAGCCTGACAATAGCAGCTCCAGCTGTCTGCTTTAGAAAGACTGGTTGTCAAAAATGGGGGAGACTCCACTGCATTCTTTTTAAATTATTTTATTTAAATGATTAAAAATATGGCTATGGACCCCTCTATTCTTGATAACCATTTTTGGTGAAGCTGACAGCGGAGCGTTGCAACCCCCAGCTGTGATTTTTGCCAGATTAGTTATCAAAAATACAGAGGAACCCACACCAGCTTTTTTTTTTAATTATTTATTTACAGAGCCATTAGTGGCTAATGAATACACAAATCAGCCACTCCTGTTCTCTCTGTTATTAGTGGCAGTGGGTGTCAGATGATGGGAGCTGTAGTCCCATCCACTGACACCAGTGACTGGAGGTAAACATACCTCTGATCACAGCTGAGCACTCACACTGGGATTTGACAGCATAAGAACCACTGCTCTCTAACCGGCAAAGAGGATTTCACCGCCGATCAGAAGCGGAGTTTTCTGCCCTGTCATGCACATGACAGCATGACAAGCACCCAGTGTTTGGGCAGCTGAACCCAAACAGTAACACGGACTTCCTGATGAAGTCTGTGTTCAGTGTCCGTGCCTGAACAGTAGTTGTTCGGTATGGAGGCCAAACTTTACTGTTCGGGTTTGCCCATCTCCAATTGTAATTAATATATTTATCCATTTATGAAGAACATTGACGGTAAAAGCAAACACTAACCAAACTCAGATAACCCTTGCATCCAAACATTGATGGAATGCCCTGGTGCAACAATTGCAGTCACAGAGGCTGCAACCTTCGCCAGGCCCATGGCGAAAGGGAACTCACTGATGCCACTGAATATTTCAGCTGTATGTATATCCAAGGATGCTGAAATGAATATTCAAATTCAATAAAATGCTAATTACTTATGTAAAAATCATGCAATGTGATTTTCTGGATTGTTTAAAAGATTCTATTTCTCACAGTTGAAGTGTACCTACGATAAAACATACCGACCTCTTCATTCTTTGTAGGTAGGAAAACATACAGAATCAGCAGTGTATCAAATAATTATTTTCTCCACTGTATATACCAGGATGGTGGACTTATATACCAGATGGGCCCAGGATGGGCAAAATATATATCAGGATGGGGAACATATATACCATGTTGGACTCAGGATGGGGGACCTATATGCTAGGAAGGGGCGCAGGATGGAAGACATATATTCCAGAATGGACTCAGGATGGGGAGACATTAGCACAAGATGTCAGACATTACTACATAATATGGATGGGGCAGCACATGTGTCCTTATATTTTTTAGAATGGGCAGGTCCAAATTTTGCATCAGGGCTCATTAGACTTAAAATTATGCCACTGATGGCAGGCACAAACTTATTTTGCGTACGTCTGAATGAGGCCTAACAGATATTTATTGCATACAGTAAACTGTCCAGTCATCATGCCATAAATATTCAAATAAGTAGGTGGGACACCAAGTGAATTGGTGCTACCTTGAGAAGCTCCTGTACAACAATAGTAGACAGAGGGAAGGGTCTTCACACCTAAAGTAACAGAGTTTGACAGAATTTCATATCCATTGGTACACCACAGTATTTTGTGTAAACAACCATTCAGACATATAGACTATGTTTAGTGCAAATAGGTCAAATATAGCCTATATCTCTGATGAAGGGTTGTTCACCTGAAACATTGTATAATACTAAATTAACATGCTATAAAGATAGAAATACCCAAAGGAGGGATAAAATCTGACAATTTGGCGATTAAATTAGAAATGGTTGTTCAGCCCTAAATAGTGGAGTATCTCTTGATTGAGTTTGAGGAACACACTTTGTACTTTCTCATACTTCCTTAAAATATTGAACATATGATTTGGACACCTGATAAATAATAAAACCATTCTGTACTTCTTGTTGCAAATACTGATCTAGAAAATTTCAATTTTATCAGGGTTGTTGGCATTTAAATATATTCTTATTTAAATGGTCAAGTTATTTCCCCTTTCACTAATGTTTTTGGTTTTATTTTATACACAGGTCTGCCTTCCTGTCCATTAACTTTTAAATACATAAATACAGTTGAAACCAGAAGTTTACATACACTATATAAAAGGACACATATGCATGTTTTTCTCAATATCTGACAAGAAATTAGAATAAAGTTTTCCCGCTTTAGGTCAATTAAGATTACCATAATTATTAATATTTGCAAAATGCCAGAATATTTAGAGAGTGAGAATGTTTTAAGGCATTTTTATTATTTACTGCAAAGTCAAAAGTTTACATACACTAAGATTACTATGCCTTTAAACAATTCTGGACTGCCCATATGATGATGTCATGTGTTTCGAAGCTTCAGTTTTTGGCAACATCTGAGTTAATTGGAGACACACCTGTGGATGTATTTTAATGCACACCTGAAACACACTGCTTCTTTGTGTAGCATCATGGAAAATATGGACTTGCACACAAGTCTGGCTCATCCTTGGGTACAATTTTAAGATACCTGAAGGTGCATCATTCATCTGTACAAAAAATGATATGCAAGTACAAACACGATGGGAATATCCAGCCATAATACCGCTCAGGAAGGAGATGGGTTTTGTGTCCCTGAGATGAACATGCTTTGGTCAGACATGTGCATATCAACCCAAGGACAAAAGCAAAAGACCTTGTGAAGATGACGGTGGAAGCTGGCAAGATTGTGTCAATATCCACATTGAAACGAGTACTGTACTAACATGGGCTGAAAGGTCACTCTGCCAGGAGGAAGGCATTACTCTAAAAGAAACATAAAAAAGCCAGATTAATGTTTGCAAATGCACACAGGAACAAAGACCTTAATTATTGAAGACATGTCCTGTTGTTTGATGAAGCTAAAATTGAACTTTTTGGGCATAAAGAACATCGCTACATTTGGAGGAAACAGAGAGAAACATGGGGTGGAAGTATCATTCTATGGAGTTGTTTTGCTATAGGAGGGACTGGTGCACTTTAAAAAATAGATGGCATCATGAGAAAAGAAGATTATGTTGCAAAACTGAGGCAAAAGCTCAAGATATCAGCCAGGAAGTTAAAGCTTGATCGTTAATGGGTCTTCCAAATGGACAATGACCAGAAGCATACTGCCAAAATGGCAACAAAGTGGCTTAAGGATAACAAAGTCAATGTTTTGTAGTGGCCATCACAGAGCCCTGATCTCAATCCTATTGAAAATTTTTGGGCAAAGCTGAAAAGGCAAGTGCGAGCAAGGCGACCTACAAACCTGGATCAGTTACACCAGTTATGTCAGGAGGAATGAGCCAAAATTCCAACCAACTATTTTGAGAAGCTTGTGGAAGGATATCCCAAACGTTTAGTCCAAGTCATTCAGTTTAAGGGAAATGGTACCAAATACTAATGAAAAGTATGTAAACTTTTGACTTTGCATTAAGTACTAAAAGTGAATTAAAAGATTCTCTTTCTCTCATTATTTTGGCATTTGGCAAATATTAATAATTATGGTAATCCTAATTGCCCTAAAACTGGAAAGGTTTATACTGATTTCATGTCAGATATTGAGAAAAAAACATGCACATGTGTCTTTTTATATAGTGTATGTAAACTTCTGGTTTCCACTGTAGCTGTCCTTGATAACCAAATAAATTTGGAAATTATCTTCACAGAGTCAACATAGACTTTCCTTTGCAAGAAAATACTGCATTTTATTTTGTTAACATCTTTATGCATGTACTCCGGTTACCAATCTGAAAATATTCCTATATCTGTAAGAAAGTAAAACATATTGTAATCCTAACTTGAGTTGCCAAATAATTTCCATATATGAATATTATGACCTATGTTAAATTAAGTTGACCTGTTCTAGGAAAATATAACTGAGAACATCTATACTTATACTCCCACATATCGAAGCTATAATTGCCTTCTCCCTGAGGAAATGTAAAATGATTTTACATTATGAATTACCATCTAATACAATATGCAGGAACATTATGTTGCTAGACAGATGTCCTATATGTAGCTTGTCACAGTATATGAAAATGCCTCACTGAACTCAAATCACTATCATTCTACGGCTAAGATGTTATCATTTAAGCAACTTAAAGCATATGTCCATCATTGAACACGATTTTATATCTTGAGAACAGCGTAAGCTACATAAAATAATGAGCAACTGTAAATTTATTAATTTTAAGTCAGCCTGCCTTGCAGTTTACAGGGGCTTTCTGGTTCTTGGTAGGAAAAAATAAGCTGCAAATGTAAAATTTTAAAATAATGTGTCACATCTTCTGGAGGTACTATGCCAAACTATTTTCTACAAGCTTCCAGTTATGAAACGCTGAATTGGCATGTTACTGCTCAGCCAAAGAGCAGTCATGTGCCAAGCTTACAGGCATCACTAAATGTAATGTAACCCCTTCACATAGCTGACTCTTCTGCTGTTTGTGACACAGATCAGACAGCATAATTCTCTTGGCTGAGATTGTATGAAGCAAATTAGACAGAGAAGAGGAAGAAATGCATGCCAGTGTTCAGGCAAAGTAAATAATAAAGTCTGTAGATGGGAAGGATGAATTGCAAAGACTGTATATTACTGTACAAAGATAGAGAGCATATGGCATAGAGTTGGGTGAAATTGCACACTTCTCAGCATCAGTGTCGGTCAGCACAAGGGAAAAAATATCCCTCATGAGCTTAAAACAAAAAAGCACAGCATTCTACCCAATTGTGATTCTTAATTAGTAAGACATCTATAACTCATGCTCCAAGTTTCCAAGTATTTTTATGTAGTCAATCGATTTGCTTCTTTATTGCAATAAAAAGCATCTGTGAGGTTCCTAATTGAATATTAGATCGCAAGTTGTACATTACTGCATTTCAACCTGAAATTATGTATTTTCCTAAACTTAAGGGAACCAGTAACTAAAATATTTTTTCCTACAGTGTCAAAGATGTCCATAAACTATTTTACAGAATAGAGAAACTAAAATAGTTAAGTGTATGTGAACATGTTTGGCACTGCATTTCTTATTACAGGCCATACTTACCAACAGTCACTGTTTTACCCAAACAATCCCACAGTCTTCTCCTGTCCAGTAATATTTTCTGGGCATCTTGTATTATCTCAGGAGTCAGTAGTTAAATGTGTCTATTATGACATGCAATGGAATGTTAAATGCTTTTCATTCTAAGATTCATATAGAATATGAGAAATATTTTACTTTTTGCACTATAAGACGCAATGGACCATAAGGCACGCCTAGGTTTTAGGGTAGGAAAAAGGAAAAAAAAATTGAAGCAAAAAATTGTTCATGATGCACTGTTGGAGGGGAATCTGAGGTTGACACTGTTTAAGGGGTAATGTTACCCATTTCTGAACTAATATCTACCATGCTGGTATATATAATCCCCATCCCTATATATGTCCCTATCCAGGTATATATGATCCCCATTCTGGTATATGTGATCTCATCCAGGTATATATGGACCCAAATCCAGTTATACAAGATCTCCCCATCCAGGTATGAATAGACCCCAAACCAGGTATACATAGCCCCCATCTGGTTATACAAGCCTCCCTACCTGGTATATATAGCCCACCTTCCTGATATACATGGCACATCATCGTAGTATACATTTCCCCCATCATAGTACACATGACCCCCTAGCCTGGTATGCATGGCCCCATCTTCATCCTGGTATACATGGTCCCCCATCTTGGTATACATGACCCCAATTCCCATCCTGATATACATAACCCCCATCCTGGTAAACATGGCCCCACCCCCATCATTTGTATACATGGCCCCTTCTCCATCCAGGTATACATGGCCCCCATCCGCATCCTGAAATACATGGTCTCCCATTCGGGTATGCATGGCCTCCATCCCATCCTGGTATACATGGCCCCATCCTCACCCTTATATATATGGCTCCCATTCCCATCCTGGTATATATGGTCCCCCATTTTGATATATATGGTTCCCCCATTCTGGTATACATGGTCACTCATCCTGGTATACATGGCCCCCATCATGGTATACATGGCTTCCCATGCTGGTATATATGGAACCCCCATCATGCCTCACAAATAAAAAATAAGCAATTCTTCTCATCTTACTTCTGCTCCCTTGCAGCACGGCGTCCTGTGGGAGGAGACACAGTGCCAAACCAGGGAATACAAAATAGAGCTCAGTTTAATTTTATCTAATTTAGCCATGGGGCAGTAGTTTTTTTTAAGGATAACCCTTTCATCTTCAATCAAGAAAGCTCTAAACATAGAATAAAACTGAAGTAAAAATTGGGTCAGATAGAAAAACACTGTGCCTAGACAGACACTATTTCTTTTTTAATTAAATTAAACTTTTACAACTAAATACATCCATACATATCGGCTCTCAAAAGCTGATGATGTGAGAATAATTAGTCTTTTTTATCTTCCCAGGAGAAACTGGCAGATGATAAACTCCTTTCTTATTAAATGTAGCCATAGGCTTACAATCTGTTTATCCTTTCAGAGGGCTACTGAGAAAAACCACACTGGAAAATGACACCTATTTAAAAACGTTTAATTCACCAGTGGTAAGTCATTGTGTTGTTTGCAAACCAAAAACTGAGATGAAAGTCAAAGGCTGCTTAGCTGACAGGGGATCATGTCAGTTTATATAATGTCCTGCTGAGGGTCTCTGCATTGCATTCATTGCTTGTGGAGTACGAAAGAAGCCAGCTTATTTCCATACTCATAGCTCAGTCGAAACCATTAAAACCCCACCAGAGTATAATATGGATTTCAGCATTGTACTTTGTGCAGATTCTACTGCTGGCATAGATGGCTAGTTCCATGCTATAAATGGAATGGATAGTTAAATAATTAGATTAGATACAATCATAAGAAAGTTTAAGTAGAATTCCATTGTTTTACATACAGCCTATAATGAAAAAAAAAGCACAAAAAGAGGACTAAGAGAATTATACAGTATAAAGGGACTGCAGTGCTTATGGAGTGCCCGCCAGGGCCTAGGGACACTCGGTACGGGGTCTGGTGGTCATTAAAAAGGAGGTCATGGTGGCAGCGACCCAGTCCATGGCCCCAAGCATCCAATTAAAAGGAAAGGTATTTAAAGGGGTTGTTAGAAATATGAATGTTGGCGATGCCACCTGTGATATTCGGTCAGGGGTGACCGACGCTGCTTAAAGGGGTCCTATGGGGAGTGATGGCACTGCAGCAAGGATGGTATGGCTTCCCACAGGTGAAGCTGGGTCCCCAAGGATCCCGGTGTATTTGACAGGGATAGTGTGGCACCAGAAATCATCAGAGGACACAAGATTGCAGTCTTTTTACCTGTTTACTGGTGATTCACGGCCACAGTCCAGGGTGTTGGTGAGGTCTGGTCAGCCTGGAAGCGATCATGGATCCCACTTTTAGTTGAGGTTAAAAGCCTTCCTACTTGCGCTGTAAGGTGAGTCCCTTGTTGCCTATGGCTCCACACAAGGTCCTCTCTTTCCCTGTCTTAAGACAGTATTCGCATGGCGGGCAACACAAGCCTTTTTACAGGTGTCTCTAATTCTGACTCTGGGTGCTATGTGTTGCTGTGCTTTCGGGTGTGGGTGCGGACAGACAACCTAGAATCTTCTGCCCTCCGGTTTCTGCTGTGGGGCAAACAGTCTAAAGAAACATAAACAATAACAAGTTGGAAATGTGCAATATTTTTGGAAATGCATTTCAACAGGTACATAAACTTTTTCTTCTCTTTATGGGATGCTCTTTTCTTTAAACGTTGCAAACATAATTTACATAAGTGCAAACAGGTGAAAGGTACAAACATTTTTACATATTAAAGTGCAAACATTGTAATACCAGGGTGTTCTTGTGCACCTACTGCAATGATGTGGGGGACCCGTTCTAAACTTCATTTATCAGGGTGCAGCCAGGCCCACTATTTTTGGCATTGTAAAGAAGGGTGTCTGCCCTCATGGGATGCATCTAGGTAGTGCTGGGCAGCCCACCTGATCTAACAGTATAGGAGTCACTAATAGACTATAAACCAGACACTGTGCATTACCTGTGTGTGACAAGCGCCCTATACAAGCCGCTTTTGTGCATTTATATACTATGCTGTCTGCCTCATCAGTAATTTGCATTTAACAGTGGATCGTGATTCCACCAGCGGCTGTTAGAGGCACATGTCAGCTGTTCAAAACAATTTGTCATATCTGTACTAGAGTGTACATTGTGTTGTCTTATCATGTACTACCCTGCAACCCTTATGTTTTTTTTATTGTCATTAAATGTAATAAAGATTTTTATATTGTCATTTCATTTTAAACAGAGTTCTCCACTTTTTGATCGAATGAGTTAGTAATTAGAAAGGAGATACTTTATACTTTTGGCCCAATTATCAGATATTTAGATGTAGCAGAGCTAGACCCGTCGCAGGCCAGATGGATTATCATCTCAGTGGAAAGGTGAGGAATATTGTTGTTTTTTATTTTAACTCTTTTACAGAAGAGGCGTCGGTGGAATGGGCGATGTCATAAGTATGGTTTTATTAAGATATATTAAAGGAGTCTGTGTCATTCTTTCAATTAACAGACTTTTTTCTGGGTGTCTGTGTTCTTTTACAATATGACGACCGGATTAGTAATAGGGGCATCTTATTGACGCCTCTCCATTACTAACCTCTGGGATTGATGTCACCTGACAATTAAAAGGTGTCATCAATCCCCCAACTATCATCCCACTTGGCACCGCTAGAGAGCAAGTGGGAAGCGCAAGGCTAAGTGCGAGAAATGGCACATGTTAGAGATGCGCCTTTCCTGGGGTGGATGAGAGCTGATGTTTTTTGCCTGGGGGGCCAGTATCCATGTCCCCTTCCTAGGCTATTAATATCAGTCCACAGCTGTCTGCTGAGCCTTACAAACCATACGTCATTTTTTTTGGCGGGTCCCCCATTTTAATAGCCAGTAAAGGCTAAGTATACAGCTGTAAACTGATATTAACAGCCTGGGAATCTCCATGGATATTATCCCTTCCCAGGCTATAAACTTCTGCACCTAGCCATCGGCTTTCCCTCTGCTGTTTAAGAAAATTACACGGGAGCCCACGCCATTTTTTTCTGAAATATAATCTTTTAATTAAATACATGCACTAATTGTATATGTCGCTGATATCTGTTTAACTATCTATTCCATGTGTATATAGAATGACATATTACAGTTGTAAATCTTTATTCATTACATAGTGGAATGTGTTGAGAACAATAAAACCTAAAAATGATCAACGTAAATCACAACGTAAATCACAATCACAATCCCACGGAGGTCTGGAGTTGGAATGATACTCAAATTCAAAGTGGAAAATGAAGTTACAGGCTGATCTGACTTCAGTGGAAATGCCTCAAGACAAGGAAATTATGCTCAGTAGTGTGTGGCCTCCATGTGCTGGTATGACCTCCCTACAATGCCTGGGCATGCTCCTAATGAGGCGACAGATGGTCTCCTAAGGGATCTCCTCCCAGACCTGGACTAAAGCATCCGCCAACTCCTGCACAATCTGTGGTGCAACGTGATATTGGTGGATGGTGCGAGACATGATGTCCCAGATGTGTTCAATTGGATTCAGGTCTGAGGAATGGGCGGGCCAATCCATAGCTTCAATGCCTTCATCTTGCAGGAACTGCTGACACACTCCAGCCACATGAGGTCTGGCATTGTCCTGCATTAGGAGGAACCCAGGGCCAACCGCACCAGCATATAGTCTCACAAGGGGTCTGAGGATCTCATCTCGGTACCTAATGGCAGTCAGGTTACCTCTGGTGAGCACATGGAAGGCTGTGCGGCCCTCCAAAGAAATGCCACCCAACACCATTACTGACCCACTGCCAAACCAGTCATGCTGAAGGATGCTGCAGGCAGCAGATCACTCTCCATGGTGTCTCCAGACTCTGTCGTGTCTGTCACATGTGCTCAGTGTGAACCTGCTTTCATCTGTGAAGAGCACAGGGCGCCAGTGGCAAATTTGCCAATCCTGGTGTTCTGTGGCAAATGCAAAGCATCCTGCACTGTGTTGGGCTGTGAGCACAACCCCCATCTGTGGACTTCGGGCACTCAGACCATCCTCATGGAGTTGGTCTCTAATCATTTGTGCAGACACATGAACATTTTTGGCCTGCTGGAGGTCATTTTGCAGGGCTCTGGCAGTGCTCCTCCTTTTCCTCCTTGCACAAAGGCTGATGTAGCAGGCCTGCTGCTTGGTTGTTGCCTTCCTATGGCCCCCTCCACATCTCCTTGTGTACTGGCCTGTCTCCTGGTAGTGCCTCCAGCCTCTGGACACTACGCTGACAGACACAGCAAACCTTTTTGCCACAGCTCACATTGATGTGCCATCCTGGATGAGCTGCACTACCTGAGCCACTGTTACACCTGTTTCTGGCCCTGCACCCGGTTCTGGCGCTGCCCCCAGTTCTGGTCCCTCACCCACTCCTGCTTCAGAGGCTGCCCCTGTACCTCTGTGAGGTCCCTGTTGAGATCCTCGCTCTCTGTCCGTTCCTTGGTGTCCTGCTCCTGCTTCTCTCGCCCTCATTTCCTGGCACGCTGCAGGCCTCCAGGGAGAATGCTTAGGACACATGTGCTTACCTCCAGTCTCTTAAAAGGACAGAGCACATTTTTGAAAATTCCAATTAAACAGTGGCAGCGCACTGATTACTACTTCTGGCCTCTCCTTCATAGGGAGGGTGCCGGAGCAACGAGTATTTACTCTTGCTAATTCCAGTTTTGTTCCTGTTCTGTCTGCGCTGATTAGCATTCAATTTTGCACTCTGCTTATACTGTTTGTTTTCGCAGAATATCAGTGACCAGTGGTTCGGCTATCCTAAGACGACACCTGCACCTTTATACTCAAGTGCCCTCCCGTTCCGTCACTCGCCATCTGAACACCTGGACAACGCTAAAGGTGCTGGAGCCACCTTCCTCCCATTTCCCCGGAATCTGACTTCCCTCACCAGAGCCAGATTCATATCTCACACTCGGGGTCTGCCGGTCAGCTCCACCATATCTGTTATATCTGTTTATCCATTTGTCCCGCTGGGACAGCTGCCACATGTCCGGGGTCTAACTGGAGTTAGCACCTGTGTCCCCAAGGTACTCCATTCTGGTCCTGTTTGTAACTACGGATACCTCTGGCTTACTAGTTAGGCCCCCTTCAGAGCCCCTCGGCCCGACTTTCCACTAAAAAAAAAGACGAATGTGAACTTCATCACCTGTACCTCCGCTTCCATTCGGTACAGCCACTTGTGTCGGTTGTGGAGTCCGTCTTATGTTACCACTAGTGTGAAAGCACAACCAACATTCAAAAGTGACCAAAACATCAGCCAGAAAGCATTGGTACTGAGATGTGGTCTGTGGTTCCCACCTGCAGAACCACTCCATTATTGAGTGCGTCTTGATAATTGCCAATAATTTCCATCTGTTGTCTATTCCATTTGCACAACAGCATGTGAAATTGATTGTCAAACAGTGTTGCTTTCTAAGTGGACAGTTTGACTTTGCAGAATTTTGATTTTCTTGGAGTTATATTCTGTTTTTTAAGTGTTCACTTTATTTTTTTGAGCAGTATATATTATGCATTATTAGGTAACACCTAGTCTTACATATTGGATTATTTATGGCGCCCTTGTCTTTATTACATATCGTCCTCTCCTGTTAATGCAATGCCTAATGATGGAAAATGAGAAAACTTCTTGTCTAATTGAGGAGCTGATGGACAGGTCTTCTGATCACCGGATCCTCTATCAGCAATAAAGAAAATGCTATGTAAGGAACAGCACTTTACATAACAGCAGAATAAGCTATATAATAAGTGATCGCCCCATACACACAGCGGGTAAAATAAGTATTTAATACACTGCCAATATTGCAAGTTTTCCCTCCAACAAAGAATGGAGAGGTCTGTAATTTTTATCATAGGTACACTTCAACTGTCAGAGCAGAATCTTAAAAAAATCCAGAAAATCACATTGTATGATTTTTAAATAATTCAATTGTATTTTATTGCATGAAATAAGGGTTTATTGTGTGATTTTTAGATAACTATTTTGCATTTTTTTGCATGAAATACGTATTTGATGCAATAAAAAAACAGAACTTAATATTTGATACTGAAACCTTAAAATATTTGATACAAAAAGCTGTAATACTTGACCAAGTTTGCGGAGAGTGCAATAGGGATTTTGGCCCACTCCTCCATGTAGATCTTCTTCAGATCTTTCAGGTTTCAAGACTGTCGCTGGGCAACACAGTTCAAACAGGTGCAATTAATACAGGTAATGAGTGCAGAGTAGGAGGGCTTCCTGTTATGGACTGGTAATTTAGGAGCGACATGAGACTAGCTCTGGGCAGGTGGTAACTATACAGACTGCAGTTCCTGATCTTAACACAACACTAGCAGTAGCCGTGGAATGTTCCTGTCACTCCCTGGACATCTCGTCACAGCCGGAGAACTAGCTACCCCTAAAGGTAGAAAACGGAAAGCTATCTTGCCTCAGAGAAAATCCCCAAAGGATAGGACAGCCCCCCACAAATATTGGCTGTGAGAGGAGAAGGAAATGACATACGTAGTATGAAACAAGATTAAGCAAAGGAGGCCAATTCTAGCTAGATAGACAGTAAGGAAAGAAACACTGTGCGGTCAGTAATAAAAACTAGAAAAAGTCCACCGCAGAGATATGCAAAAATCTCCACATCTGACTAAAGGTGTGGAGGGCAAAATCTGCAGCCCAGAGCTTCCAGCTTAGCCAAATAGATCCATATTGATAAGCTGGACAAATGAACAAAACATAAATGTGCTGAACAATAAGTCTACAACAAGTGGACTGCAAAAGGACAAGCAAGGACTTATCTTAGCTGAACGGGTCAGAGTGTCAGGGAAATCCAAGAGCCATGCCTCCAGGCAGGAACAATTGACAACTGGCATTGATTGAGGGATAAAGGAGACTAAAATAGCCGAGCAGAAAGAAGATCAGTGGAAGCAGCTGCTAATGCTAAATCCAAGAAGCAGCTATACCACTCAAAACCACAAGAGGGAGCCCAAGAGCAGAATTCACAAAAGTGCTACTTACAACCACCGGAGGGAGCCCAAGAGCTGAATTCACAACAGTACCCCCCCTTGAGGAGGGGTCACCGAACCCTCACCAGAGCCCCCAGGCTGATCAGGACGAGCCAAGTGAAAAGCACGAACCAAATCGGCGGCATGGACATCGGAGGTAACCACCCAAGAATTATCCTACTGGCCATAACCCTTCCACTTGACAAGATACTGAAGCCTCCGCCTCGAAAAACGAGAATCCAAAATTTTTTCAACCACATATTCCAACTCCCCCTCAACCAACACCGGGGCAGGAGGATCAACAGAGGGAACCACAGGTACCACATATCTCCGCAACAACGATCTATGGAAAACATTGTGGATGGCAAAAGAGGCTGGAAGGGCCAAACAAAAAGACACTGGATTGATAATCTCAGAAATCTTATAAGGACCAATAAACCGAGGCTTGAACTTAGGGGAAGAAACCTTCATAGGAACATGATGAGAAGATAACCAGACTAAATCCCCCACACGAAGCCGAGGACCAACACACCGACGGCGGTTAGCAAAACGCTGAGCCTTTTCCTGAGACAACGTCAAATTGTCTACCACATGAGTCCAAATCTGCTGTAACCTGTCCATCACGGAATCAACACCAGGACAATCAGAAGGCTCAACCTGCCCTGAAGAAAAACGAGGATGGAAACCAAAATTACAAAAAAAAGGCGAAACCAAAGTAGCCGAACTGGCCCGATTATTAAGGGCAAACTCGGCCAACGCCAAGAAAGCCACCCAATCATCCTGATCAGCAGACACAAAGCATCTCAAATAGGTTTCCAAGGTTTGATTATTTTGCTCAGTTTGGCCATTTGTCTGAGGATGGAACGCTGAAGAAAAAG
Source organism: Ranitomeya variabilis (assembly GCF_051348905.1). Taxonomy (NCBI): domain Eukaryota; kingdom Metazoa; phylum Chordata; class Amphibia; order Anura; family Dendrobatidae; genus Ranitomeya; species Ranitomeya variabilis. The sequence goes on along the minus strand of NC_135234.1, from coordinate 149,767,681 downwards.
ACAAATTAATGCCCATCTTAGCACAAAAGGACCGCCAAAACCTGGAAACAAACTGGGAACCTCTGTCAGACACAATATTCTCCGGAATGCCATGCAAACGAACCACATGCTGAAAAAACAATGGAACCAAATCAGAGGAGGAAGGCAATTTAGGCAAAGGTACCAAATGGACCATTTTAGAGAACCGGTCACAAACCACCAAGATAACAGACATCCTCTGAGACACAGGAAGATCCGAAATAAAATCCATGGAAATATGCGTCCAGGGCCTCTCAGGGACAGGCAAATGCAAAAGCAACCCACTAGCGCGGGAACAGCAAGGCTTAGCCCGGGCACAGGTCCCACAGGACTGCACAAAAGAACGCACATCCCACGACAAGGAAGGCCACCAAAAGGACCTAGCAACCAAATCCCTGGTACCAAAAATCCCAGGATGACCGGCCAACACAGATCAATGGACCTCAGAAATTACCTTACTTGTCCATTTATCAGGAACAAACAACCTCCCCACTGGACAGCGGTCTGGTTTATCAGCCTGAAATTCCTGAAGCACCCGCCGTAAATCAGGGGAGATAGCAGAAAGAATCACCCCTTCCCTAAGAATGCCAACCGGCTCAAGAACTCCAGGAGAATCAGGCAAAAAACTCCTAAAGAGGGCATCTGCCTTAACATTCTTAGATCCCGGAAGATATGAGACCACAAAATCGAAACGGGAGAAAAACAGGGACCACCGAGCCTGTCTAGGGTTCAGCCGCTTGTCCGACTCGAGGTAAATCAGATTCTTATGATCGGTCAAGACCACAACGCGATGCTTGGCTGCCTCAAGCCAATGTCGCCACTCCTCAAATGCCCACTTCATCGCCAACAACTACCGATTGCCGACATCATAATTGCGTTCCGCAGGCGAAAACTTTTGGGAAAAGAAGGCACATGGTTTCATCAAGGAACCATCAGAGTTCCTCTGTGACAAAATGGCCCCTGCCCCAATCACAGAAGCGTCCACCTCCACCTGAAAAGGAAGAGACACATCAGGCTGACGCAAGACCGGGGCAGAAGTAAATCGGCGCTTAAGCTCCTGAAAGGCCTCCAGAGCCTCAGAGGACCAATTTGCCACATCAGCGCCCTTCTTCGTCAAATCGGTCAGGGGCTTAACCACACTAGAGAAGTTGGCAATGAAATGGCGATAAAAATTAGCAAAGCCCAAAAATTTCAGAAGGCTCTTCACAGATGTGGGTTGAACCCAGTCATGAATGGCTTGGACCTTAACAGGATCCATTCCTATAGACGAGGGAGAAAAAATAAACCCCAAAAAAGGGACCTTCTGGAACCCAAATAGGCACTTAGACCCCTTCACAAATAGAGCATTATCACGAAGGATCTGGAATACCATCCTGACCTGCTTCACGTGAGACTCCCAATCATTGGAAAAAATCAAAATATCATCCAAATACACAATCAAGAATTTATCAAGATAATTGCGAAAAATATCATGCATGAAGGACTGAAATACAGAAGGAGCATTAGATAGCCCGAAAGGCATCACCAGGTATTCAAAGTGGCCTTCGGGCGTATTAAATGCAGTTTTCCATTCGTCACCCTGTTTAGTACGAACAAGATTATACGCCCCTCGAAGGTCAATCTTGGTAAACTAACTAGCCCCCTTAATCCGAGCAAACAAATCAGAGAGCAAAGGTAAAGGGTATTGGAATTTGACCGTGATCTTATTAAGAAGGCGATAATCAATACAGGGTCTCAAGGAGCCATCCTTCTTGGCAACAAAAAAGAATCCTGCTCCCAATGGTGACGAAGATGGCCGAATATGCCCCTTCTCTAAAGAGTCTTTAACATAGCTCCGCATAGCAGCATGCTCTGGCACAGACAGATTGAAGAGTCGGCCCTTAGGGAACTTACAGCCAGGAACCAAGTCGATAGCACAATCACAGTCCCTATGAGGAGGAAGGGAACTGGACTTGGGCTCATCGAATGCATCCTGGAAATCTGACAAAAATTCAGGAACATCAGAAGAGGGGGAAGAGGAAATTGACATTAAAGGAACGTCACTATGTACCCCTTGACAACCCCAACTAGTCACAGACATCGATTTCCAATCCAACACTGGATTGTGTACTTGTAACCATGGAAAACCCAGTACAACAACATCATGTAAATTATGCAACACCAGAAAATGACAATCTTCCTGATGTGCTGGAGCCATGCACATAGTCAGCTGAGTCCAATACTGAGGTTTATTCTTGGACAACGGTGTAGCATCAATACCCCTCAAAGGAATAGGACTCTGCAAAGGCTGCAAAGAAAAACCACAGCGCCTGGCAAAGTCTAAGTCCATTAAGTTCAGGGCAGCGCCTGAATCCACAAATGCCATGACAGAGAACGATGACAATGAGCAAATCAGGGTCACAGACAGGAGAAACTTAGGCTGTACAGTACTGATGGTAACAGATCTAGCGACCCTCTTAATACGCCTAGGGCAATCAGAAATAGTATGAGCAGAATCACCACAGTAAAAACACAGCCCATTCTGACATCTGTATCCCCTCTGTTCCGCTCTAGTCAGAATCCTATCACATTGCGTAGGCTCAGGACTCTGTTCAGAGGACGCTGCCATATGGTGCACCACTTTGCGCTCGCGCAGGCGTCGATCAATCTGAATGGCTAGGGACATAGATTCGCTCAAACCAACAGGCATGGGGAACCCCACCATAACATCTTTAAGGGCTTCTGAAATACCCTTTCTGAAAATTGCTGCCAGAGCATCCTCATTCCATTTCGTGAGCACAGACCATTTTCTAAATTTCTGGCAGAACAATTCTGCCGCTTCCTGACCCTGACACAGGGCCAAAAGTGTTTTCTCAGCATGCTCTACAGAGTTAGGTTCGTCATACAATAATCCGAGCGATTGAAAAAATGCATCTACATTAAGCAATGCCGGATCCCCTGACTCAAGGAAGAATGCCCAGTCCTGAGGGTCACCACGCAGCAGAGAAAAAACTATTTTAACTTGCTGAGTGGGGTCACCAGAGGGACGGGGTTTCAGAGCAAAAAACAATTTGCAGTTATTTTTAAAGTTCAAAAACTTAGATCTATCCCCGTAAAACAAATCTGGAGTAGGAATTCTTGGCTCTAAGGCTGGAGTCTGAACAACATAATCTTGGATACTCTGAACTCTTGCAGCAAGCTGATCCACACGAGAAAACAAACCCTGAACATCCATGTCCGCGCCCAAATCCACCCAGAGATTAAGAGGAAGGAAAAAGACAAAACAGACTAAAGAAAAAAAAAATGGCTCAGAACTCTTTTTCTTTTCCTTCTTTTGAGATGCATTCAACTCATCTTTGGCCAGTTGTACTGTTATGGACTGGTAATTTAGGAGCGACATGAGACTAGCTCTGGGCAGGTGGTAACTATACAGACTGCAGTTCCTGATCTTAACACAACACTAGCAGTAGCCGTGGAATGTTCCTGCCACTCCCTGGACATCTCGTCACAGCCGGAGAACTAGCTACCCCTAAAGGTAGAAAACGGAAAGCTATCTTGCCTCAGAGAAAATCCCCAAAGGATAGGACAGCCCCCCACAAATATTGGCTGTGAGAGGAGAAGGAAATGACATACGTAGTATGAAACAAGATTAAGCAAAGGAGGCCAATTCTAGCTAGATAGACAGTAAGGAAAGAAACACTGTGCGGTCAGTAATAAAAACTAGAAAAAGTCCACCGCAGAGATATGCAAAAATCTCCACACCTGACTAAAGGTGTGGAGGGCAAAATCTGCAGCCCAGAGTTCCAGCTTAGCCAAATAGATCCATATTGATAAGGGAGGGAGCCCAAGAGCGGAATTCACAACAGCTTCCTAAAGAAAAGCTAACAGGTGTACAACAGCCAGAATTCTTGCTAGTTGGTTGGTGATCAAATACTTATTAAGTATTTAAAAATCACACAATGTGATTTTCTGGTTTTTCTTTTTAGATTCTGCCTCTCACAGTTGAAGTGTACCTATGATAAAAATTACAGAATTCTCCATTCTAGAAAAAGTTTCTATATCGGCCGTGTGCAAAATATTTATTTTTCCAACTGTAACTAGAGAAGATGGTACATACTAAAGGATGATGTAATGCATAATAAAAGAGGAAAATATTTAACTAACCATGTAACTAAGAATGGCACTATACATAATAAGTGAATTTTATATATATTCAGGGACTGTGCTACACATAATTCCTGTGTCTGCTGCATACCTGTATCTGTGTGCAGTGTCAGGATGCTGCCCACTTATGCAGACGCACTGATCATGTCCTATTCCGATTTGGACCAGAACAGGATATTCTCTGAATCTTAAAAAACTCATTTTCAGATGTGACTTTCAGGGATGTGTGAATGGATCAAAACATTCTACTTCTCCTTGTGCAGTCTGTTAAAAAAAAATCTGGCATATCACATGAATGTGAGAATGCAGTTTAAGGGATTTTACATAGTGCTGCTGTATGATGAACGGAAGGGACGGAGAATGCCTTTGATGAGGAAAGAGGGTATGGAGAAGTTAGAGGAGTGGCGGCCTATTTTTTTCCCCTTAACTTTGTGTGCTAATTCCGGCAGCCATTCAAGGCACAGAAACCATCCAAAATGTCCAGACACAAGGGCTTATGTCATTGACTGCTGAAAAAAGTTGAGCGAATATGTTCGGGTTCCCTCTTATTCAGCAAGCTATAGCACTTACTGAATAAGCTGCAGAGGGAACCCGGCTTCCTGAATTGTGCTGGTCAATCAGCTGATCGGCACTGCAGCTGCATGTGTATTTGGGAAAGAAAACTGGTGGTGTCTTTAACCCCTTCATGACCCAGCCTATTTTGACATTAATGACCTGGCCATTTTTTGCAATTCTGACCAGTGCCGCTTTATGAGGTAATAACTCAAGAAAGCTTCAAAGGATCCTAGCGATTCTGAGATTTTTTTTCGTGACATATTGAGCTTCATGTTAGTGATAAATTTAGGTCTATAATTTTTGCGTTTATTTGAGAAAAAAATGGAAATTTGGCAAAAATTTAGAAAATTTAGCAATTTTCAAATTTTGAATTTTTATTCTGTTAAACTAGAGAGTTATGTGACACAAAATAGTTAATAAATAACATTTGCCGCATGTTTACTTTACATCAGCATAATTTTGGAAACAATTTTTTTTTTGCTATGAAGTTATAAGAGTTAAAATTTGACCAGCGATTTCTCATTTTTACAACAAAATTTACAAAACCATTTTTTTTAGGGACCACCTCACATTTGAAGTAAGTTTGAGGGGTCTGTATGGCTGAAAATACCCAAAAGTGACACCATGAGTGTTGAGCATTCCGATACCGCAAGTATCGGGTATCGGCCGATATTTGCGGTATCGGAATTCCGATACCGAGATCCGATACTTGCCGCATATCGGATACCGGAATCGGAAGTTCTCAATTCAAACAGCATGAATTCAGCCAATGAGGACTGATTACAAGTGTGGGCACATCCTGTTCAGCATGGTGGGCATGAAACTACTGGCAAGGCTGTGATTGGCTGCTGAAATGATGTCATGCTGCAGTTTAAAAGTCGCTGGCGCCATTTTGGGCTCACTCTGCTGTGAATTCAGTTAGGCATAGGACGCTGTGTTCTGACTGAGGGCCAGTTGAGATAGCGATTTGCTTCTTTGTGCTTTTCCCAGGCTAATTTAGCAACCGCTGTGTGTTCACCTTGCTTTTGCCTTGCAGCGCTGTTTTCACAGCGATCTGCAAGGTCTCTGTGTGTGTGTGTGTGTGTGTGTGAGTGAGTGCAGCCCACTCTGTAGTCTGTGTGCAGCCATAGCTGGTTGTATCCAGCTCAGGGTGGTTCACTGACTCATACAGTTCTATCCATTCCATTGTCCTTTTTTGCAAATAGTGCAGGCTGCTGCACATTTTTTCAAATAATTCCTATTAGTGGCTTTCCACCCGTATCCAGCTAAATTGTGGAAAAACACTACATAGGATAACGTAGAGGAGGTTTTTGGGGCCTTGCAGCGCCGTTTACGGCTGTCTGCACGGTCTCCGTGTGAGTGCAGCTCGCCCTGTAGTCTGTGTGCAGCCACAGCCGGTTGTATCCAGCTCAGGGTGGTTCACTGACTCATACAGTTCTATCCATTCCATTGTCCTTTTTTGCAAATAGTGCAGCCCGCTGCACATTTTTTCAAATAATTCCTTTTAGTGGCTTTCCACCCGTATCCAGCTAAATTGTGGAAAAACACTACATAGGATAACGTAGAGGAGGTTTTTGGGGCCTTGCAGCACCGTTTACGGCTGTCTGCATGGTCTCCGTGTGAGTGCAGCTCGTCCTGTAGTCTGTGTGCAGCCACAGCCGGTTGTATCCAGCTCAGGGTGGTTCACTGACTCATACAGTTCTATCCATTCCATTGTCCTTTTTTGCAAATAGTGCAGCCCGCTGCACATTTTTTCAAATAATTCCTATTAGTGGCTTTCCACCCGTATCCAGCTAAATTGTGGAAAAACACTACATAGGATAACGTAGAGGAGGTTTTTGGGGCCTTGCAGCGCCATTTACGGCTGTCTGCACGGTCTCCGTGTGAGTACAGCTCGCCCTGTTGTCAGTTCAGCCCCCAAAAAATAAATAAATAATAAAGTTCACCAAACACACCACTTTACAGTTGTGTAGGCCACATTAGCTCATATTAAAGTCTAGTCCACACTTTAGAAAATTAGTGTTTCTTATACCTGTTAGGAGCTGTTCAGGAATAAGCACACTAAGCCGTTAGTAATTTTCTTCTTATCTTTATCAGTCAACCAAGATGAAGAAGGCAGGGAGTAAGGCACGTGGGCGTGGGCGCGGAGCAGGGAGAGGACGTGGGGATTCTGTGCCTGCTGCGGGCACCGGTGACTCATCATCACCCAGTTTCAGCAGGGAACAGTCCTTCATGCGCAGCTTTGTCGGAGAGTGCCGTACACCGCTGCTGCGTGAAGACCAAATTGAAGCCGTTGTCGGATGGATGGCAGCTAACGCATCGACTTCAATTAGTGCCGCATCCTCTCAGACACAGAGCACTGGAGAGCACCCATCTGTCTTTTTGCCACCTGCCAAATTGCCCAGGCAGACAGAGAGCCCAGGACAGGAGCCGTCTCTACTTCTGTTCTCTGAATCTTTTGGCTTGGAAACAGGGGGCCAGCCAAGCAGCATTGGCAAATGGAAGAAGAGGCAGTGTGCAGTGATGCCCAACAGCTTTTTCTCTCTGAGTCTGAAGAGGCGGATGGGCCAGTGCCTCTGGTCACCACACCGCAGAACGCATCCGCTGATGACACTCAGGTGCCACTTTCTGGTGCGTGCTGTGCTGCTGAAACTACCCAGGAGGAGCAGTTGGTGGAAGAGGGTAGTGTAGATGATGAGGTCCTTGACCCATCATGGCGTGAGGGACAGGAAGGTGGTGGGAGCAGCTCTGAGGAAGAGATTCCCCAAACGGGCGAAAGAGGGAGAGGGAGGGGGAAGACTGCGGATCCTGTAGCCTCCACTTTGGCACCCGTTAGGAGCATGTCTCTTCCAAAAGCCAAAAAGGGCGCTCCCAAGACTTGCAGTGCCTGGTCCTTTTTTGACACAGTTGCAGATGACATTTGCTATGTCAGATGCAAGGTGTGTCATCATAAAATCAAAAGAGGGAAAAATGTCAGCAACCTCAATACCTCCAACATGTGGAAACATGTGCGGACCAGGCACGCGGCGGAGTTACAAAAACACACTGAAGACCTAGGCCAACCAACAGCAGCAGCTACCACCTCTTCAGCTCGTGTTGCCTCTTCCTCCAGCTCACACACAGCTGGTTCGGCTTCCTCCCAGGATCGCCATGGAAGAACCTCTGGCACTGTTGTCCAGAGACCCACTGTAATTTCACCCGCAGCAAGTATAACTTCAATAGAATACAGACATAATGTACAGCCTCAGGTAGTATACATATATCATATAGGAGCTACATGTAAGACGAAGCATTTTCGTGCGAAACGCGCGTCGGGTGTGGTGGGTCCCCGGGTTCATCCTCTTGGTAACTATACCCAGACATTGCATTATATCTTTTTGTGCTAAGTATACATTTACTACATGACTCTTTTCCTGTTATTTATCTCAGCCTAGGTTGTTATGCCCTAGAGTGGCTTATGTGATATTCACTGTACCAATGCACATTGGCACAATATAGCGGTACTTATTGCACTATTGCACACCAGCACTTTATTGTATTTAACTGCACGTCTTACATGTAGCTCCTACATGATATATGTATACTACCTGAGGCTGTACATTATGTCTGTATTCTATTGAAGTTATACTTGCACTGAGGTTAGACCCGTGTGTGACCCACCGTTTCTGCACTGGTGGTCTCTACTATGTTTTTATTTATGTATATAGTTTGTCTTCAATAAACATTAATATATATTTTTCAAATATTTTTGGTCTTTGAGTGAAGGTTCTTTCTTTTGGTTTTGTTACAAGTTTTTGTGAAGGAACGTTTAACTTCAGATTCTTAGTTGCTAACCACACGGAATCTCCTACCTTGAACATGGGTGCAGGTTTATGGAATCTATCAGCCGATCTCTTATAATGTTCTTGAGCTGTGGTCAGGGATTCCTTCAGAACCTCCAGACTCTGTCTCATCACAGTCAGCCTTTCCTCCACTGCCCGAACCAGAGAATTAATTGGAGACCAAGGTAAAATACAAGGATGATAACCCAGATTGGCAAAGAAAGGTGTAAATTTAGTGGAGGCGCTCTGAGAATTATTATATGAAAATTCGGCTAACGGCAACAACTCCAACCAATTATCCTGGAGATGGCTGACATAACATCTTAGATATTGTTCCAGCGTCTGGTTGGTATGCTCAGTCTGACCATTTGTCTGGGGATGGTAAGCAGAAGAGAGACAGACATTAATATTAAGTGCAGAGCAAAACCCCTTCCAGAATCTTGAAGTGAACTGTACTCCACGGTCAGAGGTGATCTCATCCGGAACCCCATGCAACCGAAAGACATTCTGTATAACCAAGTTCACTGTATCTTTAGCTGAGGGGAGGCCAGTGCACGGAACAAAATGAGCAGCTTTAGTCAGCCGATCAACTACCACCATGATTGTATTCATGCCCCCCGATGTAGGCAGCTCCACAATAAAGTCCATTGATATAGACCCCCAAGGGTGGTACAGAACAGGTAATGGTTGTAGAAGACCCGTAGGTGCCACAGAAGGAGTCTTGTAATGGGCACATACCTCGCAAGAGAGAACATAGTCCTTGGTATCCTTCAGGCAAGTTGGCCACCAGAAGAATCGGCTCAGGAACTCTTGTGTCTTCTGTACCCCCCTGTGACCAGCAAACTTGGAGTCATGTACCAGCTTGAGGATCTGCAGACGGACGACCTCAGGGACGTAGATACGTCAATCTCTGAACCACATGCCACCCTTAAAGACAAGATTAATATCCACAGGTGGATTGGCCAGAAATACATCACCTTCATAGGCCTCCCTGCACTCCTTCCACAAGTCCTGATCGTGGATAACTCCGATGGAATTGGCATCAGATGGAATGGTCTTGGACGGGGCTCCAGGTACGGAATCCGCAGCATGGATTCGGGATAAAGCATCAGCCTTCCCATTACAAGAACCTGGACGGTACGAGATAACAAAGTTAAATTGATTTAAAAATAAGTTCCAATGAGCCTGATGAGGAGAAAGGCATCTAGCGGATCTAAGGAACTCTAGATTGTGATGGTCAGTTAGCACTATGATCTGTTGTGCAGCTCCTTGCAGATGATGCCTCCATTCTTTGAAAGCCGCAATAATAGCCAGCAATGCCTTGTCTCCCACATTGTAATTCTTCTCTGCTGAGGTTAGTCTATGGGAAAAGAAAGCACAAGGATGTAGCAGACCCTTCTCTCCAGTTCTTTGGGAGAGAATAGCCCCCAAAGCATTATCAGAAGCGTCCACCTCCACAATGGGTGTATCAACAGCGGTGCTGATATGAAACAGATCTTAAGCCGATCAAAAGATTCTTGAGCCTGTGATGACCACTTAAAGGGCTTTTCCTTCTTTGTCAAGGAAGTAATGGGACGGACAATATCAGAAAAATTTTGAATGAAGCGTCTGTAGAAATTTGCAAAACCAATAAAATGTTGGAACTCCTTAACGTTCTTGGGTATCGGCCAGTCAAGGATAGCCTGAATCTTACCAGATTCCATATTCAGCCCCTGGGGAGAGATGATATAACCTAAGAACTGTATGTTAGGGTCGAGTTCCTGCCTCTGCACAGGGGGAATCTCGAGCCATATCGGCTGCGGTCTCCCATTCTTCTCCTGCCGCAGTGGAGCCTGCTCAGCGGAGGCGTCGGTCCCAGTGTCATGCTCAGTCTGACACTGTGCGATGGGTTACTGCTGCCCTTCCAGCTTCTGCCATTGTGGCCAGTACTGGTCAGCAGCGAGCAGACGTCTTTGGGACTAAGTCCTACTTTTCCCCTTCTGAGCATGTCCAGGGTAAGATCTCTCATTGGAGATCAAGGGTCACATGCTCAGGTACTGCAGCAAATCCTATTGGTCCTCTAGGAAGGTCCTGAAGGTGTTCAACATCTGTGGCATTCTCTCAATGGTCCTTCTAGGAAGGTCCTGTACTTGCTGCAGCTATAAGAGGTGCGCATGTCCGCACGGCCATGCACTATTGTCAATTTATGTACGAGCTCAGCGCCAGTGTGGTCATGTTTGTGTGTGTATTCAGGGACCCGGCTGAAATAAGCTTCTTGAATGCTGGCACCTCCGGCGAGGAGTTTGGTGTGTGTGTATTCAGGGACCCGGCTGAAATAAGCCCGTAGAATGCTGGCACCTCCGGCGAGGAGTTTCATGTTTGCATTTGACTGCATGACCACCATCTGCTCTACTAAGTAGCTGTGTTCCTCTGTGAGCCAAACAGGGCACAGCTTTATCCTTGCTAACAGACTCTGTGAAGTAACAGAGTCTGTTTATATTACTAAATTGTACCGCCATATCTAGCTGCAGGTGCTTTCCTGCACGGTGGATCCCGGGTTGTGAACGCACCAACTTCTTCTAATAAATATATATATTCAGTGCATTCCACCAACCCTAACAGTACACTAGCGCCAGGATCTGGCTAGTTATGGTGGACACACAGCAATCCATGCTGTACATCCAACAGCTGGAGGGTAGTTTGGCGGCTCTTGAGCACATAGCCTCAGCTGTGGTCGTAACCGCAGTTGCTGTTCAGGCTGCTAGCATGGCTGCAGCAACCATGTCCACTGCCACCCCTGTTCTGACTCTATCTCGCCTCCCGCTGCCAGAAAAGTTTTCTGGTGATAGTAAATCTTGTAGGGGTTTCGTGAGCCAGTGCTCTATACATCTCGAGCTTCTGGCCGCACGTTTCCCCACAGAGCAGGCTAAGGTGGGATTTATTGTGTCTCTCCTGTCGGACAGGGCGTTGGAGTGGGCTACGCCGCTGTGGGAGCGTGGCGATCATGTGGTGCAGAGTGCTCCATAGTTCCTGAGCACTCTGAAACAGGTCTTTTTAGGACCTCGTGTCACCCATGATACTGCGCTCCAGCTGTTGGTATTGACTCAGGGCTTGTCCTTGGTCAGCCATTTTGCCGTCCACTTTCACACCCTAGCATCTGAGCTGGAGTCGGCGGATAAGGCCCTTATTCTGATATTTTGGAGGGGGCTGGCTGACCACGTGAAGGACGCTCTGGCCACTTGGGAGATTCCCGCCACACTGGAGGAGTTAATAACTGTATCCACTCGTATTGACCTCCATTTTCACAAGCATAGGTTAGAGCAAGCCCAGTGTAGGCAGAGGTTTCGGCTGGCTCCCACCTTTGTCAAACCTCTGGAATCTCCGGTCCTGGTCCCTGAGTCACATGAGGCAATGGTAGGGTCACGAGCGGGATCTAAGTCCCGGACCGCTCATGCACTCCAGGCTTGTCATGTTTGCCAGCAGTCAGGACATCTTCCACCAGATGTCCTCAGCGGTCGAGGGAATGTCAGCGTCTAGTGGTAGTAGGTGGAGGTACACTAGACATGGCGATGTTTGCCTCCAAATTGTCCTTTAAGGGGACAATTGCTATAGGCTCATTTACCCACTCGGTAGAGCTCTGTGTGGATTCTGGGGCGGAGGGCAATTTTATGTCTTCTGCCTTCTCCCAACGTCACGCAATTCCCCTATTAATGTTAGCTCAACCAGTAACAGTACGTGTGGTAAATGGGTCGACACTGCCCTCACAGATTACACACCAGTAGGGTTGAGCGAAACGGGTCGGCAATTTTCAGAAGTCGCCGACTTTTGGCAAAGTCGGGTTTCATGAAACCCGACCCGACCCCTGTGTGGGGTCGGCCATGAAGTCGGCGATCTTCTGAATCTGGAATCGGAATTCCGATACCGATTCCCGATATGTTTAAGATATCGGGAACTGGTATCGGAATTCAGATTTAAGTGTAAAATAAAGAATTAAAATGAAAAATATCGCTATACTTACCCTCTGACGGGCCCTGGTACTAACCGGGAACCTTCCTTCCTTAGAATCAGCCTTCCAGGACCTTGCGGTGACGTCGCGGTGACGTCGCGGCTTGTGATTGGTCGCGCGGCCGCCCATGTGACCGCTCGCGCGACCAATCACAAGCCGCGACGTCACCGTGACGTCACCGAAGGTCCTGGAAGGGCTGATTCTTAGGAAGGAAGGCTGCCGGAACGAAGCCGAGGGTGAGTATATTCCTATCAGGTATATACTCACCCTCGGACACGCCCTGCTTCTTTCTGGCAGCCTTCCTTCCTAAGAATCAGCCCTTCCAGGACCTTCGGTGACGTCACGGTGACGTCGCGGCTTCTGATTGGTCGCGCGAGAGGTCACATGGGCGTCCGCGCGACCAATCACAAGCCGCGACGTCACCGTGACGTCACCGAAGGTCCTGGAAGGGCGGATTCTTAGGAAGGAAGGCTGCCGGAACGAAGCCGAGGGTGAGTATATTCCTATCAGGTATATACTCACCCTCGGACACGCCCCGCTTCTTTCCGGCAGCCTTCCTTCCTAAGAATCAGCCCTTCCAGGACCTTCGGTGACGTCACGGTGACGTCGCGGCTTCTGATTGGTCGCGCGAGCGGTCACATGGGCGTCCGCGCGACCAATCACAAGCCGCGACGTCACCGCGACGTCACCGCAAGGTCCTGGAAGGCTGATTCTAAGGAAGGAAGGTTCCCGGTTAGTACCAGGGCCCGTCAGAGGGTAAGTATAGCGATATTTTTTATTTTAATTCTTTATTTTACACTTAAATATGGATCCCAGGGCCTGAAGGAGAGTTTCCGCTCCTTCAGACCCTGGGAACCATTGGAAACCCAATGCACTGCATTGGGTTTCGAGTTTCGGCCGACCCCGACCCCGACTTTTTTATAGGATCGGCCGATTTCACTCGACCCGACTTTTGAAAAAGTCGGGTTTCGTGAAACCCGACCCGATCCTATAAAAGTAAAGGTCGCTCAACCCTACACACCAGACCATCCCTTTCACTTTGTCCTTGTCGCCGTCTCATCAGGAGATTATATCTCTGCTCGTCATTCCTGAAGGAATTGATGAGGTCCTGTTAGGGATGCCTGGGCTACGGTACCACTCTCCTCATATCGAGTGGACCACAGGCAGAATTTTGGGATGGGGTGAATCTTGTGGGGGTAGATGTCAGAGGGAGAGCGTTCAGGTTGCTACAACAGAGGTACCCGCAGATTTTTCCTCTCTGCCAAAACAGTATTGGTCCTATGCTGACGTGTTCTCCAAAAGGGCTGCGGAGACCCTTCCGCCTCACCACCCCTATGACTGTCCTATTGACCTCTTGCCTGGTGCTGAGCCTCCCCGGGGTCGAGTCTATCCGTTATCTCTCCCAGAGATGGAGGCAATGTCTCAGTACATCCAGGAAAATCTGGCAAGAGGATTCATTAGAAATTCAGTGTCACCCGCAGGGGCTGGGTTCTTCTTCGTGCAGAAGAAGAGTGGAGAACTGCGTCCATGCATAGACTACAGGCATCTTAACGCCATCACCGTTAAGAATAAATATCCTCTGCCCCTGATATCTGAGCTTTTTGATAGGCTTCGGGGAGCAAGGGTGTTTACTAAACTAGATCTGCGGGGTGCTTACAACCTGATTCGCATCCGTGAGGGGGACGAATGGAAGACGGCTTTTAACACCAGGGATGGGCACTATGAATATCTAGTGATGCCCTTTGGGCTCTGTAATGCCCCAGCCATTTTCCAAGACTTTGTAAACGATATCTTCCGGGATATGCTCTCCACCTCGGTCGTAGTCTATCTGGATGATATTATCATCTACTCTCCAGATATTGACTCCCACCGGAGAGATGTTTGCAGAGTCTTCGACCTCTTACGAACTAAGTCTCTATGCCAAGTTGGAGAAATGTGTGTTTGAGCAGGAGTCTTTACCTTTCCTGGGCTATATCATCCCCACCCAAGGATTGGCTATGGATCCTGCCAAATTACAGGCTGTGATGGACTGGCAAGAACCCCATTCCCTTAAAGCGGTGCAGCGCATTATGGGGTTCATTAACTATTATCGCCAGTTCATTCCTCATTTCTCAACCTTGGTAGCTCCCTTGGTAGCCCTCACCAAGAAGGGAGCAAATCCCAAATTGTGGTCTGTGGAGGTCTCCAAGGCTTTCACTTCTATTAAATCTCATTTTGTTAGCGCTCCCATTCTACATCGCCCCGATGTAGATAAGCTGTTTATAATGGAGGTGGATGCCTCTTCCGTTGGTGCTGGAGCAGTCCTCTTCCAAAAGGATGCTCAAGGTTGGAAGCATCCTTGCTTCTTCTTTTCCAAAACCTCCACACCAGTGGAGAGTAATTATTACATCGGGGACAGGGAGTTGCTAGCAATAAAATTAGCCTTCTCAGAGTGGAGACATCTCCTGCAGGGGCTCGTTTTCCCTTCCAAGTATTCACAGACCACAGGAATTTGGTTTATTTACAGACCACCCAGCGGCTAAATTCTCACCAGGACAGATGTTCCTTGTTCTTCTCACGGTTCCATTTCACCCTCCATTTTCTTTCCGGGGAGAAGAACATTCGTGCCGACGCTCTCTCTCGCTCCATTGTATCATCTGAGAAGTAGGAAGAGGAGCCTCGGCTTATTGTCCCTTCCAAGAGCCTGAGAACTGTGGCCCCGGTTTCGCTAGAGTCTGTGCCTCCGGGCAAGTCTTTTGTACCATCCAGTTTGCGTCCGGAGGTTCTCTCTTGGGCTCACTCGTCTAGGGTGGGTGCACATTTTGGGACCAAAAGGACATCTGAGCTCCTGGCGAGGACATATTGGTGGCCGCATATGGACCGTGATGTTGCAGACTATGTTCGGGCATGTGTCTCCTGCGCCAGGAACAAGTCTTCTCATCAACAGCCAGCTGGGTTGCTTCATCCCCTGCCGGTGGCAGACAGACCCTGGGAGATGGTTGGGATGGATTTTGTGGTTGGCTTACCTAAGTATCGTAGCTGCACCATTATTTGGGTTATCACCGACCATTTTTCCAAAATGGTGCACTTGGTGCATCTTCCACGGCTACCTTCTGCACGGGCTCTGGCGGCAATGTTTATCAAACACATATTTCGCTTACATGGTATGCCGGACAAAATTGTCAGTGACCGGGGTCCCCAGTTTGCGTCTCGTTTCTGGAGAGAGCGTTGTCATCTACTCAGCATTGAGTTGAATCTCTCTTCAGCTTATCATCCCAAGACAAATGGGTTGGTAGAGAGGGCCAACCAGACCTTGGTCACATATCTTCGACATTTTGTCTCAGCCAGGCAGGATGACTGGGCATCCTTGCTACCGTGAGCGGAGTTTGCACTGAATAACGCCGTAGCCGACTCCACCGGACAGACCCCATTCCTCCTAAACTATGGTCAGCATCCGCGGGTACCTGTGTCTATGCCCGTGTCTTCCACCGACTCCAGGGTGGCAGACTGGGCTGTGGAGGCGCGGGACATTTGGGACCGCACTCAGGATGCCATTTGGGCCTCCAAGGAGAGAATGAGGTCCTCCGCCGATGCACATCGGCGCCCCGCTCCGACCTTTGCTTCTGGCAACTTAGTGTGGCTCTCCGCCCGTAACATCAGGCTGCGCGTTGAGTCCACTAAGTTTGCTCCTCACTACCTGGGTCCTTTCAAGGTCCTCGAACAGGTTAACCCAGTGGTCTACCGTCTGGCCCTTCCGCCACGTCTGTGTATCACCGACACCTTTCATGTGTCCCTCTTGGAGCCCGTATACATTTCCCGATTTTCCGAGTCATCAGCTGGGACATCGGGTTCGTCTATGGACGATTATGAGGTGAATGCTATTTTGGGGTGCAAGGTGGTACGTGGCAAAAAATTTTAATTGGTGGACTGGAAGGGATATGGACCTGAGGACAGGTCCTGGGAGCCTGCTGAGAATATTCGGGCTCCGCAGCTCATTGCTGCCTTCGAGCGTGGTGAGGTCCAGGGAGGGGGGCCTAGGGGGGGTAATGTTAGGGGTCGAGTTCCTGCCTCTGCACAGGGGGAATCTCGAGCCATCTCCGCTGCGGTCTCCCATTCTTCTCCTGCCGCAGTGGAGCCTGCTCAGTGGAGGCGTCGGTCCCAGCATCATGCTCAGTCTGACACTGTGCAAAGGGTTACTGCTGTCCTTCCAGCTTGTGCCATTATGGCCAGTACTGGTCAGCAGCGAGCAGACATCTTTGGGACTAAGTCCTACTTTTCCCCTTCTGAGCATGCCCAGGGTAAGATCTCTCATTGGAGATCAAGGGTCACATGCTCAGGTACTGCAGCAAATCCTATTGGTCCTCTAGGAAGGTCCTGAAGGTTTTCAACGTCTGTGGCAGTCTCTCATTGGTCCTTCTAGGAAGGTCCTGTACTTGCTGCAGCTATAAGAGGTGCGCATGTCCGCACGGCCATGCACTATTGTCAATTTATGTACGAGCTCAGCGCCAGTGTGGTCATGTTTGTGTGTGTATTCAGGGACCCAGCTGAAATAAGCCCCTAGAATGCTGGCACCTCCGGCGAGGAGTTTGGTGTGTGTGTATTCAGGGACCCGGCTGAAATAAGCCCCTAGAATGCTGGCACCTCCGGCGAGGAGTTTCATGTTTGCATTTGACTGCTTGACCACCATCTGCACTACTAAGTAGCTGTGTTCCTCTGTGAGCCAAACAGGGCACAGCGTTATCCTTGCTAACAGACTCTGTGAAGTAACAGAGTCTGTTTATATTACTAAATTGTACTGCCATATCTAGCTGCAGGTGCTTTCCTGCACGGTGGATCCCGGGTTGCGAACGCACCAACTTCTTCTAATAAATATATATATTTGGTGTCTTCCGCCAACCCTAACACTGTATCTCAGAACAATGGAACTCGCATTTCTCCGGCTTAATATACAGATGGTTCTCTTTCAGACGTCTTAAAACAGTTTTGACATGTTCTTCATGTTCCTGTAGAGAGTCAGAAAAGATTAGTATATCGTCCAAATAGATCACTACAAACTGGTCCAACAAATCTCTGAAAATGTCATTAGTAGTGTTGAGCATTCCGATACTGCAAGTATCGGGTATCGGCCGATACTTGCTGTATCGGAATTTCCGATACCGAGATCCGATATTTTTGTGATATCGGGTATCGGGTATCGCAACAACATTAATGTAATAATGTGTAAAAAAGAGAATTAAAATAAAAAATATCGCTATACTCACCTGTCCGACGCAGCCGGGACCTCAGCGAGGGAACCGGCAGCGTTGTTTGTTTAAATTTCGCGCTTTTACTTGGTTACGTGAAGTCCCGGCTTGTGATTGGTCAGGGCGGCCATGTTGCCGGGACGCGGACCAATCACAGCAAGCCGTGACGAAATTACGTCACGGCTTGCTGTGATTGGTCCGCGTCCCGGCAACATGGCCGCCATTAACCAATCACAAGCCGTGACGTCACGGGAGGCTGGACATGCGCGTATTTTGAAAAGCGCGCGTGTCCAGCCTCCAGTGACGTCCCGGCAACATGGCCGCCATTAACCAATCACAAGCCGGGACGTCACGGGAGGCTGGACATGCGCGTATTTTGAAAAGCGCGCGTGTCCAGCCTCCAGTGACGTCCCGGCAACATGGCCGCCATTAACCAATCACAAGCCGGGACGTCACGGGAGGCTGGACATGCGCGTATTTTGAAAAGCGCGCGTGTCCAGCCTCCCGTGACGTCACGGCTTGTGATTGGTTAATGGCGGCCATGTTGCCGGGACGCGGACCAATCACAGCAAGCCGTGACGTAATTTCGTCACGGCTTGCTGTGATTGGTCCGCGTCCCGGCAACATGGCGCCGTGACCAATCATAAGCCGGGACGTCACTGGAGGCTGGACACGCGCGCTTTTCAAAATACGCGCATGTCCAGCCTCCCGTGACGTCACGGCTTGTGATTGGTTAATGGCGGCCATGTTGCCGGGACTCGGACCAATCACAGCAAGCCGTGACGTAATTTCGTCACGGCTTGCTGTGATTGGTCCGCGTCCCGGCAACATGGCCGCCCTGACCAATCACAAGCCGGGACCTCACGTAACCAAGTAAAAGCGCGAATTTTAAACAAACAACGCTGCCGGTTCCCTCGCTGAGGTCCCGGCTGCGTCGGACAGGTGAGTATAGCGATATTTTTTATTTTAATTCTTTCTTTTACACATTAATATGGTTCCCAGGGCCTGAAGGAGAGTTTCCTCTCCTTCAGACCCTGGGAACCATCAGGAATACCGTCCGATACCTGAGTCCCATTGACTTGTATTGGTATCGGGTATCGGTATCGGATTGGATCCGATACTTTGCCGGTATCGGCCGATACTTTCCGATACCGATACTTTCAAGTATCGAACGGTATCGCTCAACACTAGTCATTAGCAAAGTGTTGAAATGTTGCAGGGGCGTTACTAAGCCCGAAGGGCATCACAAGAGATTCAAAGTGTCCATACCGGCATCTGAATGCTGTCTTGCACTCATCCCCTGGACGAATACGCACCAAATTATAAGCTCCACGAAGATCCAGTTTAGAGAACACCTTAGCATGGCGGACTCTTTCCTGTAATTCGAGAATCAGAGGCAAAGGGTAACGGTTTCGTACGGTTACCTTATTGAGTTCTTGATAGTCAACACAGGGTCTCAGGGTCCCATCCTTCTTCTTCACAAAAAAGATAGGTGCCCCTGCTGGTGAGGAAGAAGGACATATGAAGCCTTTGGCCAGATTTTCATCAATATACTCTTTTAAGGCTTGAAGCTCAGGTGCCGCCAAAGGATATACGTTACCAAAAGGAATGGCTGCCCCGGGAAGCAGCTCAATGGGACAGTCATAATGCCTGTGTGGAGGAAGCCGATCTGCATTCTTCTTGTTACAGATATATCACAAAGCACCAAAAATTGCAGTCAAGCAAAGTCCAAGTAATGCAAAATAGAAAAAACTTTATTGAATAAAAACACATACATAGGTGCACAGTAATAGCAGGTCCCAGATTCCCCTAATCAAGTCCGCACCCACAGAGACCACAACCCAGGACTAAACCACAGTGCACTAATATTTATTGTAGCATTATAACACACATGGGCAATCAGTCCCAGTAAATGCAATATAACAGCATTATAAAATTATTGACTGATTACCCATGTGGCCCCATAGACTCATGTCATAGATATGGTACATACCGCACTATTAGATCAGGGAAAATGTGCACCGTAGTCGCGTCCTCCCCGACGCGCGTTTCGGCCAGGTGGCCTTCCTCAGGGGGATGCCCCATGATGCCAGGGGCACTGTTTAAATAGTGAATAGTCCGGGATAACGGCGCACACCTGCGCGGCCGCGCCGCACCACCCACATCCGGCCAGCGCCGGCCACGGGGCCGGAAACACATGGGCCCATGTGATCCGCCCACAGAGCACAGCGAGGACCGAGGAGGAGTGCGGCGCGACCGCGCATGCGCGAACCGCAACCGCGGCCATATTGAAAGAGGGCACATTAACTGGCATATATGCAAACATGAAAATATAAAGACAATAGTAAAGCTAAAAGCCGCAAGTTGTTGTGACCGACTCATGTGAACTGGGAAACAAAGAAATACAGGTCCACATACACAGGCAGCAGGTACAAAGCCCATATTACATAAATATATGGATAGATAGATATATATATATATAGTAAATTTAAATTAAATCCACAATAGACAACAAATAGCGAAAACAACCGTCATATAACCCATCTTCAGACGTAATAACCCCTCAAAGTAAGCATAAATACGTGTATGGAAAATAGGACAGCAATAGATCCAAACAAGCTGCCAAGTCATACAGTCCAAACACAAAGCAGGAGTTTAGCTTAATATAGTCCATAATATATATATCAGCATAATGATGAGAACATAGATGAGGGCTGTCCTTCCATACGCGAAGTGCTGCAGATGTACATCAACGGCCACCGAAATGATTGTCCCATACATCAGTCACAACCCGGACAAAACTGTAAAAAATATAAAATTAAATTAAAAGCAAGTAGAAACAGCAGATGCGGAGCGGAAAAGGGGAAATGATGCACGGCATCCCGGAGATTATAAAAACGGGGCAAACGACAGACACTCATTCAGTCCATAGGGCTGGACAGTCTTTAGACGCCAGATCCAGCGTGTCTCCAGCATACCAAGTCTCTTAGAGAGACGACCACCTCTAATATTTATTATGAGGGCATCAATTCCCCTTACTTTCAGCATTGTAGCATCACAATTGTGAAATGCTTTAAAATGCCTAGGTAATGTTTTTAGGGTGGTTGTGTCCTCGTGGCCAGCGGCTGCCTGAATCCCCAACACATGCTCCCTTACACGGACTTTCAACTGACGGGTGGTAAGGCCGACATATATAAGTCCGCAGGGGCATGTGGCATAATAAATAACAAATCTAGTGGTACAGGTAATCCGTTGACGAATGGAGAACCTCCTCGTACCACTAGAGTTGAAAAATTGATCACTTCTCTCTATGTTGGGGCAGGCAACACATCGGCCACAAGGAACACAACCCACCCTTGATGTAAACCTATCAAGGAAAGTAGTAGGTGGCCGTCCCTCATAGTGACTATGGACCAATTGATCCTTCAAGTTGGGGGCACGCCTGAATGTAATAGATGGCTTATCTGGGATAAATTTCTTAACTATCGGGTCCACCTGGAGAATCGGCCAGGCTTTACCTAGGGCTCTCCTAACTTGGTCGGCCTTAGAGTTAAAGGTGGTGATAAACCTGATGTTATTGGTATTATTAGCCCTCCTTAGTTGACCGCCCTGACCACCATACAGCAAATTATGGCGTGTCGAGTGTTTTGCCCTCTGATATGCCCTCTTGATGGATCTCCCGCTATATCCTCTTGCTAGAAAATGCATCCTCAGTTCACCAGCTCTTTTCTCAAAATCACTATCAGAGGAGCAGATGCGGCGTAACCGGAGAAACTGCCCCACCGGAATCGAGCGTATCATGTGATGAGGGTGACCTGAGGATGCATGTAGCAAGGTGTTGGTAGAGGTTGGTTTACGGAAAATATCCGTACATAAATTACCATTAGGGTCCTTCTTTACTGTCACATCTAGGAAATCGATGGATATATCACTCCATACAAATGTTAGATGGATGTTCATGTCGTTGCTGTTCAAGGAGGACATGTACTGCTGAAGGTCGACGGACGTGCCCTGCCAGACGAAGAAGATATCATCAATATACCGTGTCCAAAGAGGAACACGGTCAATCGATCCCTGTTCGCCAGACAGGAGGAGGTCCCTCTCCCACAGCCCCAGGAAGAGACCGGCATAGGAGGGCGCAAAGGCCGCCCCCATGGCAGTCCCCTGGAGCTGTAGATAGAAGGACCCCTTGAAGACAAAAAAGGGGACACTTTTTTGTCTTAAAGGGGTCCTTCTATCTACAGCTCCAGGGGACTGCCATGGGGGCGGCCTTTGCGCCCTCCTATGCCGGTCTCTTCCTGGGGCTGTGGGAGAGGGACCTCCTCCTGTCTGGCGAACAGGGATCGATTGACCGTGTTCCTCTTTGGACACGGTATATTGATGATATCTTCTTCGTCTAGCAGGGCACGTCCGTCGACCTTCAGCAGTACATGTCCTCCTTGAACAGCAACGACATGAACATCCATCTAACATTTGTATGGAGTGATATATCCATCGATTTCCTAGATGTGACAGTAAAGAAGGACCCTAATGGTAATTTATGTACGGATATTTTCCGTAAACCAACCTCTACCAACACCTTGCTACATGCATCCTCAGGTCACCCTCATCACATGATACGCTCGATTCCGGTGGGGCAGTTTCTCCGGTTACGCCGCATCTGCTCCTCTGATAGTGATTTTGAGAAAAGAGCTGGTGAACTGAGGATGCGTTTTCTAGCAAGAGGATATAGCGGGAGATCCATCAAGAGGGCATATCAGAGGGCAAAACACTCGACACGCCATAATTTGCTGTATGGTGGTCAGAGCGGTCAACTAAGGAGGGCTAATAATACCAATAACATCAGGTTTATCACTACCTTTAACTCTAAGGCCGACCAAGTTAGGAGAGCCCTAGGTAAAGCCTGGCCGATTCTCCAGGTGGACCCGATAGTTAAGAAATTTATCCCAGATAAGCCATCTATTACATTCAGGCGTGCCCCCAACTTGAAGGATCAATTGGTCCATAGTCACTATGAGGGACGGCCACCTACTACTTTCCTTGATAGGTTTACATCAAGGGTGGGTTGTGTTCCTTGTGGCCGATGTGTTGCCTGCCCCAACATAGAGAGAAGTGATCAATTTTTCAACTCTAGTGGTACGAGGAGGTTCTCCATTCGTCAACGGATTACCTGTACCACTAGATTTGTTATTTATTATGCCACATGCCCCTGCGGACTTATATATGTCGGCCTTACCACCCGTCAGTTGAAAGTCCGTGTAAGGGAGCATGTGTTGGGGATTCAGGCAGCCGCTGGCCACGAGGACACAACCACCCTAAAAACATTACCTAGGCATTTTAAAGCATTTCACAATTGTGATGCTACAATGCTGAAAGTAAGGGGAATTGATGCCCTCATAATAAATATTAGAGGTGGTCGTCTCTCTAAGAGACTTGGTATGCTGGAGACACGCTGGATCTGGCGTCTAAAGACTGTCCAGCCCTATGGACTGAATGAGTGTCTGTCGTTTGCCCCGTTTTTATAATCTCCGGGATGCCGTGCATCATTTCCCCTTTTCCGCTCCGCATCTGCTGTTTCTACTTGCTTTTAATTTAATTTTATATTTTTTACAGTTTTGTCCGGGTTGTGACTGATGTATGGGACAATCATTTCGGTGGCCGTTGATGTACATCTGCAGCACTTCGCGTATGGAAGGACAGCCCTCATCTATGTTCTCATCATTATGCTGATATATATATTATGGACTATATTAAGCTAAACTCCTGCTTTGTGTTTGGACTGTATGACTTGGCAGCTTGTTTGGATCTATTGCTGTCCTATTTTCCATACACGTATTTATGCTTACTTTGAGGGGTTATTACGTCTGAAGATGGGTTATATGACGGTTGTTTTCGCTATTTGTTGTCTATTGTGGATTTAATTTAAATTTACTATATATATATATCTATCTATCCATATATTTATGTAATATGGGCTTTGTACCTGCTGCCTGTGTATGTGGACCTGTATTTCTTTGTTTCCCAGTTCACATGAGTCGGTCACAACAACTTGCGGCTTTTAGCTTTACTATTGTCTTTATATTTTCATGTTTGCATATATGCCAGTTAATGTGCCCTCTTTCAATATGGCCGCGGTTGCGGTTCGCGCATGCGCGGTCGCGCCGCACTCCTCCTCGGTCCTCGCTGTGCTCTGTGGGCGGATCACATGGGCCCATGTGTTTCCGGCCCCGTGGCCGGCGCTGGCCGGATGTGGGTGGTGCGGCGCGGCCGCGCAGGTGTGCGCCGTTATCCCGGACTATTCACTATTTAAACAGTGCCCCTGGCATCATGGGGCATCCCCCTGAGGAAGGCCACCTGGCCGAAACGCGCGTCGGGGAGGACGCGACTACGGTGCACATTTTCCCTGATCTAATAGTGTGGTATGTACCATATCTATGACATGAGTCTATGGGGCCACATGGGTAATCAGTCAATAATTTTATAACGCTGTTATATTGCATTTACTGGGACTGATTGCCCATGTGTGTTATAATGCTACAATAAATATTAGTGCACTGTGGTTTAGTCCTGGGTTGTGGTCTCTGTGGGTGCGGACTTGATTAGGGGAATCTGGGACCTGCCATTACTGTGCACCTATGTATGTGTTTTTATTCAATAAAGTTTTTTCTATTTTGCATTACTTGGACTTTGCTTGACTGCAATTTTTGGTGCTTTGTGTTATATACAGATATATGCAGTTGTCCTTTGTGGTCCTTGGTCTGTCTTATTCTACATGGGTCATTTAATACCTTATGGGTTTATTTATTAGGACAGACTATGTATGCCACTGAATATTATTCTTGTTACAGATGTCAGAGAACTCTTTTTAAGCTGGAGATAAAGAAAATACCTGTACATGTGGTTCCGTAGCCGTGGACTCAGGGACAGCTTCTGTTAACGTTGAGTTGCTGCTTGTTGGGAAGATAATCTCCTTGGTCTCACAGTTGATAATTGGGTTCTGAGAACGCAACCAAGGAATGCCTAAAATCACAGGAAAATGAGGAGAAGAAATTAGCAAGAAAGTTGCTCCTGATGATTAGGCTCCAACAAAATTTCAAGGGGTATGGTCTCCTGATCCACAGGCCCAGAGATTAAAGGTGACCCATCCACTGTTTCCATGGTAATTGGAGAGGCCCTTTGCTGAATTTTAATACCATGTTCCTTGGCAAATGCGATATCCATGAAATTGCCACCTGCACCCGAGTCAATCATAGCTGAACTGGAAATCCACTGTCCTGAACACAGGATCTTAATAGGGAGAGAACAGTGAGAGTTCTTTTCCTTCAGCTCCTTGGGGGGTGAAGTCATAGAAAGTGAATGAAATACAGCGTTTAAAGGCAGGCTACATTCAGAGATGTCAGATTCATCATCACAGTTGTCATACTCCCCTATTGCTGCTAGCACCTTGTTAGGTCGTCTAGGACACTTAGGACAATTGATCAAGAAGTGGTCAGACTGGCCGCAATAGAAACATAGACTTTCACGAAGGCGATGCTCCCGGCGCTCATTGATCTCGCGCCTCTGAACGGAATCAATTTGCATGGGCACCTCCTTCACCTCCTGAGAGGTTTTACCTGCAGGCTCTTTGGAAGGAAGGGAAAAGTTAGAAACATGGTTATATGTAGCAAATTTCTCCTGTCTACGCTCAGTAAGGCAAATGTCTATGCGCACACAATGCTGTATAAATGTCTCTAGCTCTTGTGGTGGCTAGTTCATCTTTTACAATACTAGACAGACCCCTTTTAAAAATAAGAAACACCAAAATAATATCCCTAATAAGGCCATGAAGGTACAACCATAACGACATACCAGAACAAAACACCCTCACATAAAGGCCAGATGATAGAAGAAAATATATACTTTATTGATATAAAAACAACATATGTAACCTATAAAACTGTAAGGGGTAGTGGCCACCAGTGCAGGAGCAATGGTGGGTCACACACAGGAATCGACCTCAATACACACAAAGTAAAGCAGCAGAGAGTAATCATTTATGGAACATATGTGGCAACAAATATGTAACAGGTATATGGTAAGTCCATCAACATAAAGCATAGTAAATACATACACATGTGACGTATAACACAATGCCCATACATAAAATCAATCAGCTGGAACAGCTTGGCAGAAATACTAACATACTGCATACATATAACGTCTAAATGTGAGTATAGTTACCAGGAGGACGAACCCAGGGACCCACCACACCCGACGCGCGTTTCGCACCGAAATGCTTCGTCCGGGGTGGTTGGGTCCTGGCCAAATGGGGGTTATATATTGGTCATGACCAATGGGAGAACAGAGGGATAAGAAATAAAACCGCCAACACCTGTGACCATGCATAATAGTGACTAGACATACCTTAAGCCCGCACACCGTACATGCAGCTCTGAAAGTGAAGTGCTGATTTTACAGCACAGGCGCGCTGTCATGATCTCTGCAGGCAGAGATCATAGCAAGCCTATAGAGGGACAAGCTCTCGGAAGATGGAACTATACTGACCATGAACTAAGCCTGCCGCGCAACTAGAAATAGCCAGGTAGCATTTCCTATTTATCGCTAGATGCCCAGCTCTGGCCTAAGACCTAAATAGCTAGCAGAGGGAAATATAAGACCTGGCTCACCTCTAGAGAAATATTCCAAAGAAGACAGTAGCCCCCCACATATAATGACGGTGAGTTCAGATGAAACAACAAACGCAGCAGGAAAATAGTCTTAGCAAATTTGAGGTCCGATTACTAGATAGCAGAAGACAGATAGTATACTTTCATGGTCAGCAGAAAAACACTAACAAAACACCATCCAGAGATTACCTTAAACTCTGGCATTAACTCATAACGCCAGAGTAGCAATCCCTGATCAACGAGAGCTTTCCAGACACAGTAACAAAACTTCAGCTGTGAACTGGAACAAATAGGCAAAACAAAACATGGACAAAAGTCCAACTTATCTAGTAGTTGTCTAGAAGCAGGAACAAGCACTGAGAGGCATCAGATAACATTGTTGACCGGCAAGAAACCACCAGAGAAATGAGCTTAAATAGCGACACCCACTACTGATGGAATCAGGTGAAACAGGAAAGAGGATGACAAGTCCAATTCCACAAGCGGCCACCGGGGGAGCCCAGAATCCAAATTCACAACAGTACCCCCCCCTCAAGGAGGGGGCACCGAACCCTCACCAGATCCACCAGGGCGACCAGGATGAGCCCTATGGAAGGCACGAACAAGATCAGAAGCATGAACATCAGATGCATTGACCCAAGAATTATCCTCCTGGCCGTAACCCTTCCAGTTGACCAGATACTGGAGTTTCCGTCTGGAAACACGAGAGTCCAAAATTTTCTCCACAACGTACTCCAACTCACCCTCAACCAACACCGGAGCAGGAGGCTCAACTGAAGGTACAACAGGTACCTCATACCTGCGCAATAACGACCGATGAAAAACGTTATGAATGGAAAAGGACGCAGGGAGGTCCAAACGGAAAGAAACAGGATTAAGAATCTCCAATATTCTATAAGGGCCGATGAACCGAGGTTTAAACTTAGGAGAAGAGACCCTCATAGGGACAAAACGAGAAGACAACCACACTAAATCTCCAACACAAAGCCGAGAACCAACACGACGATGACGGTTGGCAAAACGCTGAGTCTTCTCCTGGGACAACTTCAAATTGTCCATAACCTGCCCCCAGATGTGATGCAATCTCTCCACCACCGCATCCACTCCAGGACAATCCGAGGATTCCACCTGACCGGAGGAAAATCGAGGGTGAAACCCCGAATTACAGAAAAACGGGGACACCAAGGTGGAAGAACTGGCCCGATTATTGAGGGCGAACTCTGCCAATGGCAAAAAAGCAACCCAATCATCCTGGTCAGCAGAGACAAAACACCTCAGATATGTCTCAAGGGTCTGATTAGTCCGCTCGGTCTGGCCATTAGTCTGAGGGTGAAAAGCAGATGAAAAAGACAAATCTATGCCCATCCTAGCACAGAATGCCCGCCAAAATCTAGACACAAATTGGGTACCTCTGTCAGAAACAATATTCTCAGGAATACCGTGCAATCGGACAACATTCTGAAAAAACAGAGGAACCAACTCAGAAGAAGAAGGCAACTTGGGCAGAGGAACCAAATGGACCATTTTAGAGAAACGGTCACAGACCACCCAGATGACAGACATCTTCTGGGAAACAGGCAGATCTGAAATAAAATCCATCGAGATGTGTGTCCAAGGCCTCTTAGGAATAGGCAAGGGCAACAGCAGTCCGCTAGCCCGAGAACTACAAGACTTGGCCCGAGCACAAACGTCACATGACTGCACAAAGACTCGCACATCTCGTGACAGAGAAGGCCACCAGAAGGATCTTGCCACCAAATCCCTGGTACCAAAAATTCCGGGATGACCTGCCAATGCAGAAGAATGTACCTCAGAGATGACTCTGCTGGTCCAATCATCCGGAACAAACAGTCTATCAGGCGGACAACGATCCGGTCTATCCGCCTGAAACTCTTGCAAGGACCGCCGCAGATCAGGAGAAACGGCCGACAAAATTACTCCCTCCCTAAGGATACCTGTGGGTTCAGAATTACCAGGAGAGTCCGGGTCAAAACTCCTAGAAAGGGCATCTGCCTTAACATTCTTAGAACCCGGTAGGTATGACACCACAAAATTAAAGCGAGAAAAAAATAAAGACCAGCGCGCCTGTCTAGGATTCAGGCGTCTGGCAGTCTCAAGATAAATCAAATTTTTGTGGTCAGTCAATACCACCACCTGATGCCTAGCCCCCTCGAGCCAATGGCGCCACTCCTCAAACGCCCACTTCATGGCCAAAAGCTCCCGATTCCCAACATCATAATTCCGCTCTGCGGGCGAAAATTTGCGAGAAAAGAAGGCACAAGGCCTAATGACGGAGCAGTCGGAACCTTTCTGCGACAACACTGCCCCAGCTCCGATCTCCGAAGCGTCAACCTCAACCTGAAAAGGCAGATTAACATCAGGCTGACGCAACACAGGGGCAGAGGCAAAACGGCGCTTAAGCTCCTGAAAGGCCTCTACAGCATGAGGGGACCAATTAGCAACATCAGCGCCTTGTCTGGTCAAATCAGTCAGTGGTTTAACGACATCCGAAAAACCAGCAATAAATCGGCGGTAAAAGTTGGCAAAGCCCAAAAATCTCTGAAGACCCTTAAGAGAGGAGGGCTGAGTCCAGTCACAAATAGCTTGCACCTTGACGGGATCCATCTCAATGGAAGAGGGAGAAAAAATATACCCCAAAAAGGAAATTTTCTGGACCCCAAAAACGCACTTAGACCCCTTCACACATAAAGAATTAGACCGCAGAACCTGAAAAACTCTCCTGACCTGCTGGACATGAGAGTCCCAGTCATCAGAAAAAATCAGAATATCATCCAGATATATTATCATAAATTTATCCAGAAAATCGCGGAAAATATCATGCATAAAAGACTGGAAAACTGAAGGGGCATTAGAAAGACCAAAAGGCATGACCAAATACTCAAAGTGGCCCTCGGGCGTATTAAATGCGGTCTTCCACTCATCCCCCTGCCTGATCCGCACCAAATTATACGCCCCACGAAGATCAATTTTAGAGAACCACTTAGCACCCTCTATACGAGCAAACAAATCAGTAAGCAATGGCAATGGGTATTGATACTTAACAGTGATCTTATTCAGAAGCCGATAATCAATACATGGTCTCAAAGAGCCGTCTTTTTTTGAGACAAAGAAAAACCCAGCTCCCAAGGGAGAAGAAGATGGACGAATATGTCCCTTTTCCAAAGACTCCTTTATATATTCCCGCATAGCAGCATGTTCCGGCACAGACAAATTAAACAAACGACCCTTTGGATATTTACAACCCGGTATCAAATCTATGGCACAATCGCACTCACGGTGCGGAGGTAACGACCCAAGCTTGGGTTCGTCAAAGACGTCTTGATAATCAGAGAGGAACTCAGGGACTTCAGAGGGAATGGACGACGAAATAGAAACCAAAGGTACGTCCCCATGAATACCCTTACATCCCCAGCTCAACACAGACATTGCTCTCCAGTCCAAGACTGGGTTGTGAGACTGCAACCATGGCAATCCCAGTACCAAATCGTCATGTAAATTATACAGCACCAGGAAACGAATAATCTCCTGGTGATCCGGATTGATACACATGGTTACTTGTGTCCAGTATTGTGGTTTATTATTAGCCAATGGGGTGGAGTCAATCCCCTTCAGAGGAATAAGAGTCTCCAAAGGCTCTAAATCAAAACCACAACGATTGGCAAAGGACCAATCCATAAGACTCAGAGCGGCGCCAGAGTCAACATAGGCGTCCGTGGCAATGGATGACAAAGAGCAAATCAGGGTTACAGACAAAATAAACTTAGACTGAATGGTGCCAATGGAAACAGACTTATCAAGCTTCTTTGTACGCCTAGAGCATGCCGATATAACATGAGTAGAATCCCCACAATAGAAACACAATCCATTCTTCCGTCTAAAATTCTGTCGCTCGCTCCTGGACAGAATTCTATCACACTGCATACTTTCTGGCGTCTTTTCCATAGACACCGCCAGATGGTGCACCGGTTTGCGCTCCCGCAGACGCCTATCAATCTGAATAGCCATTGTCATGGACTCATTCAGACCTGCAGGCAAAGGGAACCCCACCATAACATCCTTAACGGCATCAGAGAGACCTTCTCTGAAAGTTGCCGCCAAGGCGCACTCATTCCACTGAGTAAGCACAGACCATTTACGGAATTTTTGGCAGAAAACTTCAGCTTCGTCTTGCCCCTGAGATAGTGCCATCAAAGTTTTTTCTGCCTGAAGTTCCAAATGAGGTTCCTCATAAAGCAAGCCCAAGGCCAGAAAAAACGCATCCACATCGCGTAACGCAGGATCCCCTGCTGGCAATGAGAAGGCCCAATCTTGAGGGTCACCCCTGAGCAAGGAAATCACAATCCTAACCTGCTGAGCAGGGTCTCCAGCTGAACGAGACTTCAGGGACAAATAAAGCTTACAATTATTTCGGAAATTCTGGAAGCTAGCTCTATTCCCTGTGAAGAACTCCGGCAAAGGAATTCTCGGCTCAGATACCGGAGCATGTACCACAAAATCTTGTAAATTTTGTACTTTCGTGATGAGATTATTCAAACCCGCAGTTACACTCTGGAGATCCATTATTGTCAGGTGCACACAGAGCATACAGAGATTAGGAGGAGAGAGAGAAAAAAGACTGCAGCAAGGCAGACTGGAGGAAAAAAAAAAAAAAAAAAAAAAAAATTCCAGCAGACTTCTTATAACTCTCCTTTCTCAACCTGGGTCTTTAACACTTTATTGGCCGGTCAAACTGTCATGATCTCTGCAGGCAGAGATCATAGCAAGCCTATAGAGGGACAAGCTCTCGGAAGATGGAACTATACTGACCATGAACTAAGCCTGCCGCGCAACTAGAAATAGCCAGGTAGCATTTCCTATTTATCGCTAGATGCCCAGCTCTGGCCTAAGACCTAAATAGCTAGCAGAGGGAAATATAAGACCTGGCTCACCTCTAGAGAAATATTCCAAAGAAGACAGTAGCCCCCCACATATAATGACGGTGAGTTCAGATGAAACAACAAACGCAGCAGGAAAATAGTCTTAGCAAATTTGAGGTCCGATTACTAGATAGCAGAAGACAGATAGTATACTTTCATGGTCAGCAGAAAAACACTAACAAAACACCATCCAGAGATTACCTTAAACTCTGGCATTAACTCATAACGCCAGAGTAGCAATCCCTGATCAACGAGAGCTTTCCAGACACAGTAACAAAACTTCAGCTGTGAACTGGAACAAATAGGCAAAACAAAACATGGACAAAAGTCCAACTTATCTAGTAGTTGTCTAGAAGCAGGAACAAGCACTGAGAGGCATCAGATAACATTGTTGACCGGCAAGAAACCACCAGAGAAATGAGCTTAAATAGCGACACCCACTACTGATGGAATCAGGTGAAACAGGAAAGAGGATGACAAGTCCAATTCCACAAGCGGCCACCGGGGGAGCCCAGAATCCAAATTCACAACAGCGCGCCATACAATAGTGTACATGCTTGCACGTGTAGCGCTGAAAACCGGAAGTTGTTCGGCGTCTGTCAGACACCTACAGCGCAGACGCGCGCTGCTGAGACAGGAGGCATACCTACTGCGCATGCGTACGATAGAGGAACAGCAATTGCTGGAGCCAGGATGGAATAACGCGTCTGTCAGACACCTACAACGCAGGCGCGCGCTGCTAAGACAGGACACATACCTACTGCGCATGCGTATAATAAAGAAGCAGCAGTTGCTGGGGCTAAGGTGAAACAACGCTGGAAACAGAAGCCAGAAGTATACAGCCGTGCTATGCAGCAAAAAGACGCAGGCGCATATGTAAAATCAAGAGTAAACAGCGCAGCCATATAAAGTGACGTGGCAGAATAAAGAAAGAAGTGCAAGGGGAAATACAAAAGAAAAAAAAAACCTAATAAACACCACTAGGAATTGTGAAAAGAAAAAAGGGGAGCGTAAAAAAGCTACTGTGATGAGTAGACACTGGCTAAAAAGGATAAAGTGTATGACCAAAGTGTGAGAGTGATGACATAGAAAGGGAGTGAGCATAAGTAAAGGTTCAATTAAATATAATACGTAAAAAATGGTATTAATCAAATAAGGATATTTATTATATTATAAATGAAAAAATAAAAACTAGTGAAGAGAAAATAAGAACAAGAACACAATAATTAATTAATTAAAGATTAACAGAGATACCCATGAGTTTATATGGTTATGAAAGAGACGTAAGGTGACAAGCACCAATATATATAGGTATCACAAGAAAGGGAACGAAAAATAATATAATGTGCAAATAGTGGAATAAAGTGACGTAAGTGCATATAAATAGATATGATAATTGCCAATAAAAAACCACAAGCCAGATGAGAGATATAACACGATATCAGATATACTATAAATGGATTAAAGTGGCATTAGTGCATATAAGTAAATATGATAATTGCCAGTAAAAAACCACAAACCAGATGGTATAAAAGATTATAGCAAAGTGAATATATAAAAGATATATTATATAAAAACCGTATAATAACAACTATAATAATGGAAAAATATTTTTAGTTAATAAACACAACAAATATGATGCCACGACGCAAGTGTCCTCTTGAAGCAGTTGATAGTGACATCCATCTCTTGAATTCAGGGGCATACTCAATAACAGAACGTTTAGCCTGGCGTAAAGACAACAAAGCAGATTCAGCGGTTGCACGGTGATTAGGGTCATCAAACATTAATGCCATAGCGGCCAAGAAATCATCCAAGTTATTTAACCGTGGGTCACGAGACTCAATCATCGGATTCACCCAGGTGAGTGTTCATGAGGTCAGTAGCATTATTACACACAATACTTTGGATCTATCAGTAGGAAAATGGTCAACATGCACATCAAAATATAGCATAATTGATTCACAAAGCCACAAAATTTGTCGCGATCACCATTAAATCTGAATGGGGCAACTTAGGTGGGCCAGCTGGTGGCGGTTGCCCAGAGGGTAAAGTCACTTGTGCAGCTATTTGCGTGCTTATGTCCTGAAAAGCCAGTCCATACTGGGACTCTATGCCAGCAAGTTTGTTTTCCTGGGCTGCCATGCGGTTGCTCAAGTCCTGCAAAGTTTGTCCAAACACTTGTTGATTGTGTTCAAAGCTTCCAAACTTCTTTTCCAGACCTTCCACATCTTTCTGCAGTGATCTAATTATGGAAAACACCTGCTCTAATTTGCTTTCTGCAGTCATTGTTCCAGCAGTCTCCTTTTTTTTAGGCTAGAGTATCCTGTAATAATTATAGGGGATAACTCAGGAGACTCTTTGCGTGGAACAAGACAACTACAGGACACAGTTTTATAAGTGGTAAAGTCTATATTATCACACGGTGATTCAAACAGGTGCAGAGGGAAACTCAAGTCCACAACATTTGGTGCAAATAATTAATGCAGCTTAGCAGTCTATATGAAACTTCAGAGGAAAATGCAATCAAGCAGAAAGTCTATGAAGCACAGTTATTCTTGAGGACACTTGACACGAATAAATCCTTGTCTTAGTCCAGGCACAGATAGATATGCTTATTTGGCAGTTCAAATCACATCTTAGCTAAAGGCCTGGTTAATATTCTCAGTTTATTGCAAAGCAGCCACAGCTTACATGTCCAGCAAATGCAGATGGAAGTAACACGAGCAGCAGATGAAGGAGGATTACTGGAAACTTGAGTATGCAGCAGGAACTCAGAGCAGAGTAGCAGGATCACCACACAGGTTCACAGGAGCAGGTGTATAGCCAGGGAGTAATCAGAGGTCAGGAGCTGGATGCAAGGCAGAATACTCTAGCACAGACTGAAGGCTGGGGTGGAGTTTTATAGCAGGAAGACACAGTGCACATGAGACCAAAGACGCCATCTTGGAAAAGGGCAGTAATGCACAAAGGTAAAAAATGTTCAAGGTCCTGACAGGGGGGAAAAGGACTCAGGAATGTTTCTCGATTCAAAGTCTAAACCTGAAGACTCTGAGCACCTCCCTGCCTCCTAAATCTTTGCATGTTGTTGAAACCTATGTGTCACTGTTATCTAATTCTGTTGAAATAATATATACAAGGGATAGAGAAAGGCGAGTACCACCTAAAACACAATCTAAGTAGAGAAGAGACTACCACCGTTAATAATCTTAAGAAAAATAATAAAATCATAATCAAACCAGTGGATAAAGGTGGTTTAATTGTTGTACTAGACAAATCCTATTATCTGTCAGAGATTTACCAACAGTTACCCAACACGGATACGTACACTCAAGTCCAAATGGATCCAATTTCACAAATAAAGAAAAAATCAATAACCTCATACGGATTTATTTAGCCAACGGTACCATAGATAAGAAACTGGCAGAATATCTTTTAAAAGAAAATCCCATAGAACCAGTTCTATATACCTTACCAAAGATACACAAAAATCTCCAATATCCTCCCGGGAGACCCATTGTGGCCTCCAAAGAGTCTGTACTCTCGCCCCTTTCCATAACCTTGGAAAGAATTTTCACACTCCTCATTCCCAAGATAAGATCTTTTCTTAAAGACACAACCAGTTTTCTTACCCAAATACATGGTATAAGCAATGTATCCAATGACACTTTACTCCTTACGATGGAAGTCAACAGCCTCTACTCGAGCATTGATCATGATCTTGGTGTAGAGGCAGTTCAATGGTTCTTATATCAGGAAGTGAATTTTGGGGAACACAAAAAGGCCTTTTGTACTGATACACTCAGTCTTGTCTTGCACAACAACTACTTCCTTTTCGAGGATCGATTCTACCTACAAAAATGTGGAACCGCCATGGGGGCCAATATGGTGCCCCGTACGCCAACATATTCATGGCAAAACTTGAGGCTGACTACATCTATGCCAACCCCGCCTTTTGGCAATATGCTATGATTTGGGTAAGATATATTGACAACGTGTTCTGCATATGGACAGGCGATGTCATCTCTTCAATACGTTTGTCGAGCAAATCAATATTGCTGTCCCGAATCTGACGTTCACACTGCACTATGATTATTGACAGATAAATTTCCATGACACCAATGTCATATTGGATAGTGAAGGTAATATATCAACTGATTTGTTCGTTAAATCAACTGACCGCAACAGCCTCCTCCACTATACCAGTAGCCGCCCAAGACATATGAAAAAAGCATTACCTTTTTCTCAACACCAGCGAATTGAACGCATCATGTCCAATCCAGATAAACATATTGTTAGATAGAAAAAAGTCCAACAAATTGATTTCACAGGGATCTTCAGAGTCCACAAGCAGACCACAGACCAGACAAAATTCCAGGACCACTGAAAAATCAACAAGACTGAACTTTGTTAATACCTACCATCCGTTCTCCCCTCTGATCAAAAAGGCGGTCCCGGAACACTGGCCCCTGCTCAAAAAGGCATACCCCAGTGTCAATAAATTTAAGGTACCACCTATGATTTGTCATAAATGTGCCCGTAATCTCCGTCACCACCTAGTCAGAGCAGACATTGGGTCAAGTTGAATCACATTGAAACAAAATACACTCAGTACGGCACGCATAGGGACTTACCCCTGCTTTAATTGCAGTGTGCTAACGTAAGTTAAGGGGATTCTTTCACACACCCCAGAACCGGCAAGTGCTTTCAGATAAATGGTTTCTATATCTGCAATTCAACTTACCTACCTAATTAAATGCCCATGTGGTATGGGATATGCTGGCAAAACCACCCAGCATATTCGAGACCGCATAAGTAATCATAAATCAACCATACGGTGCAAGAATACTTTGTTACCCATTCCAGCCCATTTCATTGAAAAAAAGCATTCCATCAGCCAGCTCAAGTTCCAGATAATTGAACAGGTTTCCCTGGCCAGGAGAGGTGGTAACAGAATACAAAAATTTAAAGAACGGGCGTCATACTGGATTTATCATCTAAAAACCCTCTCCCCATTAGAACTCAATAGAGAACATGAGGTCTGATATTGAATTATTTTGCTCTATTTTATTGTCATTTGGAAATGTATGTTTTTTATATTCTGCCCACAGTTATGTTTTAAGAATATATAGAACCACTATGTATAGATAAAGCAATGTTATTCAATGTTGAATGCAGCAGTATGAATTGGCCTTAATCCCCCCTTTTTTTCTTGTTCAGGCAGGTCAAAGAATATAGCACATCGTTTAAGTTATGCTGCACCGATCCTTTCACTACCATCAGCACTCCTTCCTATGCACAATCCGTCTTGTATTTGAACACGTCTGTGTTGCATAGCAACTTGTCCCTACAACAGATAAGCAGGTGATGGCCTCCTCCTACCAACCCCTCTCACACCAGAACACCATGCTCACACTATATACAATGTGGATTCTCTGCCCCAAACAAGATGGCGGCGCCACCCGCCCACTGACTCACTTCCGGTAACAGATGATACATTTCCGGTGACACAATCGGCGCCGCCCATTCAGGAAGTATCACCCACTATAAGTAGATGCTATGGCCAGCACACAGAGCTCCTTGCCTCCACACTGAAGCAGTCACTAACAAGGACACAGGTACTGTCTACTTTCAGTTAAGGATCTGCAACACTACTGCAATATCCCTTTGCAATAGCTAGTGTCTTCTCTGCCTTTTCTACTGCTACTAGGATGAGAGCCACATGCCAGCTGCAGCCTGCCCCATGGTATGTGCCCCATATAGATACACAGTATATATAGATGTAGCATCCACAAAACTGTTTTCTTCCTTTTTCTTTTATACAGAACAGTGAATAAGGCTCATTGTGGTCAAACCACCTCTTACAATAACTTATGCGCATTCCATTACTTTTGAAAGGTGACTTGACTCATTTTTACTGACCCATAGCATACTGACCATATAGCCTATACCCATAGACTGCTATAATTACATGATATCTTTCTAATCTCTAGATATAAAGGCTAAATCTACCTCAATACATCTGTATTCCTAGCACTTGATAACATCCCTTTCTCATATGTAGACACTCCAAAAAGCTAGAGATGATTATCTTAAATCCTTCACTTAAGGTACCGTCACACTCAGCGACGCTGCAGCGATATAGACAACCAGCTGATCGCTGGAGCGCTGCTGTTTTGGTTGCTGTAGAGACATCAAACACAGCAGCTCCAGAACGATGCAGGAGCGATCCAGTGACGTAACGGCGACTCACTTATCGTTCTCGCTGGTTGTTAGCTCCATGTAAAACATTGCTGACATCGTTGCTTTTGATGTCAAACATGACAATACACGCCAACCTGATGACGAAATAAAGTTCTGGACTTCTAGCTCCGACCAGCGATATCACAGCGGATTCCAGATCGCTGCTGCGTGTCAAACACAACGAGATCCCTATCCAGGGCGCTGCAACGTCACGGATCGTTGTTGTTCTCGTTGCAAAGTTGCTGAGTGTGACGGTACCTTAACCCTTTGTCTAACAGGATAGTCCACTATGGGTGTGAACTATTTCATTTAATTCCATTCTGCTGGCCAATTAAGGTAGCTATGAGGATAATGTAAATAATGTAAGATAAACAAATGGATAGGTAACCTCCTTACTCACTACAACACCATCTCACTTTCACAAGCGATTTCAGCATGCACACCAGATAACGTTATATAGTAATATCATTAAAACATGTACTTATGTTTTCTTTTGTTTATTATTCTTTTGATTTTGATTGTAATATATGCCTTTTTTTGTTATTACGTATTAACAGATTGTCTTCCTGACGAAGGCTCATGCCTGAGCCAATACATTGGGAACCATTCTCTTTTGCACAAGATAAATACAAAAACTTTGAAAGCAACAGTTCTGTCTTCACGTTTTTGGAGTGTGCCGGGGTTAGATCTTTTGTATTGTGCTGTGACAGTGACACAGAATCTAAATTGTTTGTGCTAATACCGTGGTCCTGAAACAAGGACACATTTGGGCAGAAAAAAAATGGCGGCTGGTAATATTTTGGGATAGGCAAGAGTCCACATTTAAACATATAAATTGTTTGGGCTAATAACGTGGTCCTGCAACAAGTCCACAATTCTGCAGAAAAAAATATTTTGGGCTAGACAGGAGTCTACAACTTTGTACCAAATAGAAGCTCCCAACAGAATGTGGAGAGTGTAAGATAACAGATTTGGAGCCTATGCACCCCCCAAAGAAGTATAAAACTTACTTCTTATAAAAAGTATATATTGTTTTTAACATATTTAAAAATTGTAATAATCACATAAAGATAACTTGAAAAAGACAGTAGCCAGTATTAGGAGAATGGTGAAGACAGTTAGCACTAAATGATAGTACAGGGAATGATTAAACAGTCCAATAAAAAACAGTGGATTGCAGAAAGCTAATTCCCAGGGGTGAGCTATCAGAAACACTGTAAATTCATCATATGGGAGTTCCAAGGCATCTGAATATATATCTTGTTTGTAAAAAATCTAATATATAGTTGTACCTGAATGCAAAAATACATGCCAAGAAGATTCATATATTAAAGATGAAAGTGGATACATGTGTTGCCGAGTACAGCACCATACCCTGGGCAGTTGCTGCTAAGAGAACACATAGTAGTGGTACAAGTAAAAGCATCATTGTTCACTCATAAAGTGCAAAAGTTGCCTATATGCGCTGGTGAAAATATGAATTCTTTGTGCTATTAAATTGGTCCTGGACAAGGCCACATTTCAGTATATAAATGTTTAGTGCTACTATTTTTTCCTAGTTTTGGAATCTAACTTGTTTGCACTAATAGAGTGCTACAGAAAGCAGGCTACATTTTAGTATAATAAAATTAATCCTTTGTGCTAATTGTGTGGTCCAGCCAGCAGTAAACACTTTAGCATTTGAAAGGGCCTGGGACAGGACTTGGACCAGCATTTCTAGCTAAACATCGATCAGAAACAGGTGGATGAGTCACAGGTGTAGGCTTCGTGATCTGAGAGCCCTGCCAAATTGAGGCAAGACACATTAAGGAGACCTAAATTGGAGTCTAAATATTTCCAAAAATAAGGGACAGACACCACAAAAGTGGCATCAATTCATTTTATTTATTTATGTATTTTACTCACTTATATAGTGCCTTAAATTCCACACAGTGCTGTACAGAAATTATGAATTTACACTGATTAAAAATAGTATAAAAGACCCTGCCACCCCTAGCACTACAGGCAGCAACCTAGATGGAGACCCAACTTGTAGTCTCCACATTTCATAAAATTGTTAGTAACATCAGCAGCAGTAGCAGCAGCAAGCACAGAAGCCATGACTAAGGAATGAAAGACTGCAATAATGCAATATCAATGCAGCACACTAAAAACAACACCATCGCCTAGTCTGCCCAGTCTGCAACTGGGATGCAAAAGTCATTGGAGATCCCTGACTTGTTCATCTTGATGAAAGTTAGGACATCAGCAGCAGTGCTGAAGATACGTTCTGAAAGAACACTGGCTGCTGGGCATGACAAAAGCTCCAAAACATGACAGGCAAGCTCAGGCCAACTTTTGAAGACCAAAATGTAAAGGCATTCAAATCCCTGATGGCATTGATATTTAGCTTGAGATACTCCTGCACCATTTTCTCCAGTTGCTCACTTCGACTCAGACTTGCACTCACTTTTTACTGTTGCACGGGCTGGTCTAAAAAATGTGAGAAACGCCTCACATATTTTTTATTTTTTAACATTTATTTTTCTCAGTTATACAGTGCCATTAATTACACAGTGCTCTACACATATTTTGGGCACTGTCCACATTGGGGATCACAATCTAAATTTCCTAACAGTATGTCTTTGGAGTGTGGGAGGAAACAGGAGTCCCAGAGAAAGCCCACACAAACACTGGGAGAACATAGAAACTCCTTTCAGATGTTGTCCTTGGTGGGTTTTGAACCCAGGATCACAGTGCTGCAAGGCTGCAGTGCTAACCAGTAAGTCACCATGCTGTTTTACATCTTACATCGCCACTTACATTGCTACTAATGCTTTTAAGTTGACGACTCAACTTTCCTGGGGTTGGAAGTCTATAACTGCGATGCACACTGTGCGACTCACTGCTGTCTTAAGGGAAAACCACTCTTAAGATTGTCTACAAGCGTGTTTCGATACTCCAGCATGCAAGAGTCCCTGACGAGGGGAGGAAACATCTGGCAAAATGTACTTTTCTATTGTGGATCTAATAGCGTGGCCCAGTAGCCAGCACTACTTCTAACCTTAAGAATATGGGCATGTTGAAGATGGTGCAGCAAAGTGGCACTTCCATGATGTTAAAGTCCATGGTGTGTTGGTGGTGGTGAGGACATGAGCCATGCTAGGCACATGTGTGAGTTTTCCCTGGAGTAGTGTTGTCACCAAGTTTGCATCATTATCACACACAGCCTTCCCTGCCTCCAGATTAAATGGAGACAGCCATTGCTCTAACTTGGCCTGGATAGCTATCCACAACTTTTCACCTGCTTGACTGCGAGCTCCAAGGCAAGACAAAGAGGATTCCCACACTTGTGGAGCAGTCCATGCCCCCACAGCCAACAGATTCACCAAGTGCCCAGTCAGCGAGACGTAACACTGCTGCTTATGATTGCTTGTCCAGGTGTCAGTGGTGAAATGCACTCTGGCAGGCATAGATTTTTTCAAGGAATTGTTGATATTGCCTGCGACATGATGGTATAGCGCAGGTACAGCTTTCTTAGAGAAGTAATGGCAACTGGGCAACTGGTACTGGGGAACTTTCGGAAACCGTTTGAATCCACCAGGTGGAAAGGCAGCATAACTGTGGTCAACAGATTGACAGATTGGAGATGGTGAAGTTCAAACAGTTAGCTTTGGCATGTGTAGGAGAAAATATTCTTCTATGTGACCACAGCTTCTTGACTGAGGTCTGGCTGCTATGCCGAGAGAAGGTCGAGTAGGGTGAACAGAACAAACTGCTGGACTATGAAAGAGGTTCAGACGGAGATGTTATGGTGGAGAAGTCTCTTTATGTGTGTGTGTTTTTCTTGTGTGTCCCATTTTTTTGGTATGTTTAGGGAGATTTAGGGTTAACAGGGCTACCGACATTCAGCGGAGGTGCCATTTCATCCACAATTAGGGTGCCAACCTCCACTGGTAGGTAGGGCATCTCTCAAAGCCTAGCAGGGTGAGATTAGCCCCCTCCCTTATTATCTTTGGATAATACAGTATACCTTTTGGATGTGAACACTATATATTGGGTGGTTCCTGATTTACTCTAGCACTTTTTTAAATATTGAGTACTTTTTATACAACAATAAAAGTTAATTATTAGGGGGTTTGATTTCCCCGTTGGTTTGTTTTTAGAACCACTATCGTTACCAAAGTCATAACAAAAGCATTAGTGGAAATTTGATGATTTAACGAACACTCCGCAGCTCCCCTGACCTAGACATATGCACTCCCCTAATAAAACATTCAGCACCATTACCCAAGATAAAGTCTAAACAAAAGCATTGGTGGAAACGCAATCATTTACAGATCTGTGACCGAATTTTGCTGACTTTGAGTAAAAGTACTCTCGAAACCGAACATGAATATGCTACATTCGTGCCTCATTTGAGATCGACGAACGGTTTTTGAAAACGTCTGCTCATCTCTAATAGCCAATAAAGTTATTTGGGTTTTTTATTTGGGAAGGAGGCATCCAAATAAAATGAATGGCAAATAGAGTTGAAAACTGGTTGGATGCAACTGGAATAGCTGTCTAGATGTTCAAAGGACAAGTCCTGTGGGATTCACACCCGGTTCAGTTTTAGGAATGTTAGGTTCTCCATGAGAGAAGTGAACAGGTGGATGCACTTGTCTGTTATCACTCCCCCTGCAGTGTTAAACACATGTTCCGACATGACACTTGCCACAAGGCAGGCCAGGACTTCCAAGGCATAAAGGGCAAGCTCAGGCCATGTGTCCAATTAGGAGACACAGAAGTTAAATGGGGTCAACACATCTGTTAGTACATAGAGACATGTGGACTAGAGATGGACGAACACCTCAAGGTTCGGGCCCGGCAGGTTCAGTCGAAAGTTAGAAAAAGTTTGGGTTCGGCTACCAGAACACCATTCACTTGAATGGGGGCCCAAACATCCAACATTTGCCATGCTGTCATGTGCGTGATAGTGCAGCATATACCACTTCTGATTGGCAATAAAATCATCACAGCAGGTCAGACAGCCACAGTTCCCACGCTGCCAAAAGACATCGTGAGCCGGCAGCTGTGATTTGAGGTATAAAGTTTACCTCCTGTCCCTGGTGTTAGCTGATGGGACTACTGCTTCTATTAACCGATGCCTGCTGCTTATAACAATGTGAGCAGGAGCAGCTGATGGGAGTATTTATCAGCTGGCGCCTGTGATGTAAATAAAGAAATAATAAAAAAACAGGCATATGTATTTTTGATAACCAGCCAGGCCAAACTCACAGATGGGTCGGCAACCCTCAGCTATCAGCTTCAGCAAGGCTGGTTATCAAAAATAGGGGGGTCCTCATGCCATATTTTTTAATTATTTGAATAAATCATGTGTGATTCTTTGGCGAATAAATGGCAAGGAGATGAATGATATAAAAATTGATTTGGCCTCTAAAGGTTGACTATATGGATGATGCCAATTATTTATTTCCCAGACTTCTATAAAACACACACGGTCCTGATAAATTATTTATTTTGCCTAGAAATGGCAATGACTTGGTGTTAGGGCTGGCAGAACGCACTGAGTAAATATAGAGATAGTATAGGTGCGTTCGCAGCCCGGGGTCCACCGTGCAGGAGTGGAACCTGCTGTTAGTAAATGGCGGCACTATATGGCGGTACTACACCTGAATAGGCATGGGTTCCATCACCCGGTCTGTATAGGAGCAAACTCTGTTGCTTCACAGAGTTGCCAGGATTAAAGGTAACGCTGTACTCTGTTAACCTCACAGAGGATCAAAGCTCACTAACAACAGCACACAAAACAACTCCTCTCCGGAGACTGTACGCCAGCCCTAAATTCACACATACAAACTCCTCTCCAGAGGTGCTGGAATTCTAGTGGCTTACAGCCGACCCTGAGCACATGCTGACACAGACCACAAAGTAGCTAAGCTCATACTCTCATGAACATAAATTGATACTAGCGCATGACCGTGTGGCCATGTGAACCTTTTATAGAGAAAGCTCTCCAGGACCTTCCTAGTGGTCCAATAGGAACTGCTTCAGGACCTGAGCATGTGACCCCCCAACCTCCAATGTGAGGTCGTCCCTTGGGCATGCTCAGTAGAGGAAAAGCAGGACTTAGTCCCAGGAGCGTCTGCTCGCCGCTGAACAGTGCTGGTTACAATGGCTGAGCTTGGAAGATCAGCAGTAACCAAGCGCACAGTATCTGACTGAGCCAGACGCTGGGACCGATGTCTCCGCTGAGAAGGCTCCACTGCGGCTGAAGAAGAA
The DNA here is from genome assembly GCF_051348905.1 of Ranitomeya variabilis. NCBI lineage: Eukaryota > Metazoa > Chordata > Amphibia > Anura > Dendrobatidae > Ranitomeya > Ranitomeya variabilis. The sequence continues at coordinate 149,723,827 of NC_135234.1, read as the reverse complement.
TGGGAGACCGCAGAGGAGGTGGCTTGAGATTCCCCCTGTGCAGCGGTGGGAACTCAACACCTAACACTTGGTTGATGCGATTTGTTTATTTGCAAAACCACTAGAAAACACACAGTGATGTTGAAAAATTATTTGTTTGGCAATAATATTGCTGATACCAATTATTTATTAGCAATACTACTAAAAAACACACAACAGTCCTGAAAAAGTATTTATTTGACCTATAAATGGCAAAGGGATGGCTGATGTCAATTACTTATTTCCCAGACTATTATAAAACACTCATCAGTTTATAATAATTATTTCTTTGGCCTACAAATGGCAATTAGACAGATGTTGCCAATTATTTATTTTGCAGACTACTAAAAAACAACCACATGGCTGATGCCAATTATTTATTTGCAACACTACTAGAAACTACTACTTCTTCACACACCATCTGAAGAACTTCGGACCAGAGATTTTGAAAGAGATCTGCGGAGATTTACAGCATTGAACTTGCACTCAATCACGTTGGCAGAATATCATAAGGTGCAACGTATTCCCAGAGGCCTCAGGGTCTCCTTGAGACCTACATTATTTCAGGAGAACACAGATTATTGTGTTAAATTCGAGTCTATTCTCAATAAATGCTCCATGGACCTGATTGTCTTGACAATTGATTTCTTACAGAAAGAAATCTCAGAATTGAAAAAGAAGATCTCCACAAGTGAACAACAACTTATTGAAACTTCCTCACCAGAGGACTTTAAGGTATTAAAAACAAAACTTGATAACACCATCTCAGAGTTTCGCAACAAACTCCAGGATAAGAAGAGAACTAAGTTTCTCGGAGACGCAGACGATTATAGAAATAATCAAGTTTATCGATGGCGTTCCACCGGCTCATTCAGGAGACCCTTTCTAAGAAGTTACAGCTCGTTTTCGAACAGCTCAGACAGCGACTTTGGTCCTTCACGGGGACCTTTTTTAGAAGCACGTCGTGCTCGTACACTTCGAGGAAAACGCGGAGGGGAAGGAGGAAACGTGGATCGGCAGAGAATGGCCACGAGATCGCAGGTAGAGATGTCTCTACCAATAACAACATCGTGTATAACATTTCCTCCCAGAATCTTTCCCCCACAGATATGACACTTCTTCAAAAAAGGTTTAACCTTTTGTCCAGTACCGCACTTTGACTCATTTCAGGTGGATCCACCATTACATAGATTTTTTAGAACCTTGAGACTTAAAATACATTTCTCGACCACATCACTTGAAACTACTCCTGAGCTGACCAGGTCGTCCGGCTTTTCATTAAAATCTTTGGGTCTACGAATTCCAAGTCCGTTCCAACCACCTAAGTCCTATCATCCTGTGGAGACTTTTATTGAGGTTGTGAATAGAGATGTCAAAGAAATTTTGGGATCGATAGATAAAGGTTAGAAACAATTTATCGAAGGAAGAATATAGATCACTGATGGACTTGAAAAATAATAGAGACTTAATTATAAAACCTGCTGACAAAGGAGGAGCAATCGTGGTATTGGATCGAACTTATTATGTCAATGAGATTTTGTCACAGTTGAATGATATTGATACTTATATGCCTGTGTCTAACAATCCCACTTTTGACATTGGGAGACAGATTAGAAGTTTGGTGTCACACTACCTATCACTGGGGGTCATTGATCAGAAATTGGGGGATTTTCTCATTAATAATCATCCGGTTACCCCAGTACTATATACATTGCCGAAAATACACAAAAATCTGCTCAGACCCCCTGGGAGACCTATAGTGGCTTCCACTAATTCTGTCCTGTCACCACTTGCGATTACAGTAGAGAAGATTTTATCTCCACTTGTACCCTTTATGAGATCCTATCTAAAAGATACCACTCATTTTTTACAACTACTTAGAGACTTGGGTCCCTTAGGGTACCGTCACACATTGAAATTTCCATCGCTACGACGTTACGATTCGTGACGTTCTAGCGATATCGTTACGATATCGCAGTGTCTGACACGCAGCAGCGATCAGGGATCCTGCTGAGAATCGTACGTCGTAGCAGATCGTATGGAACTTTCTTTCGTCGCTTGATCACCCGCTGACATCGCTGGATCGTTGTGTGTGACAGCGATCCAGCGATGTCTTCGCTTGTAACCAGGGTAAACATCGGGTAACTAAGCGCAGGGCCGCGCTTAGTAACCCGATGTTTACCCTGGTTACAAGCGTAAACGTAAAAAAACAAACCGTACATGCTCACCCGTCGGTGTCCTTCAGGTCCCTTGCCGTCTGCTTCCTGCTCTGAGTGCCGGCCGGAAAGTGAGAGCAGATCACAGCGGTGCTGCGATCTGCTCTCACTGTACGGCTGCACTCAGAGCAGGAAGCAGACGGCAAGGGACCTGAAGGACACCGACGGGTGAGTATGTACTGTTTGTTTTTTTATGTTTACGCTGGTAACCAGGGTAAACATCGGGTTACTAAGCGCGGCCCTGCGCTTAGTTACCCGATGTTTACCCTGGTTACCCGGGGACTTCGGCATCGCTCCAGCGCCGTGATTGCAACGTGTGACCGCAGTCTACGACGCTGGAGCGATATTCATACGATCGCTGCGACGTCACGGATCGTGCCGTCGCAGCGATGAAAATTTCAATGTGTGACGGTACCCTTACCCTCTGGCAGCATACTGGTTACCATGGATGTTTCCAGTTTATATACCAACATTGATCATCAGGAAGGTCTTCAGTCAGTTATTAAATATGTCACCACACATGCTAAATTCTCAGAAAATCAGCTACAGTTTTGTATTGATGCATTAACTATCATCCTCACTAAGAATTATTTCCTGTTTGAAGACCAGTTTTATATTCAAAAGAAAGGCACAGCAATGGGGTCAAACGTTGCGCCCCCATTCGCTAATATATTCATGGACTTCTATGAGACATCGTTTGTATATTGTCACCCATTATTTTCATCAAATGTTATGTTTTGGAGACGCTTTATTGATGATGTATTTTTTATTTGGACCGGTGATGAAAAAACCCTTCAGGGTTTTCATGCGGACTTGAATTCTTGTACACCCAATATTACCTTTTCTTTACAGTACAGTGATCAGTCAATCAACTTCTTGGACACCCTTGTGATTATATGGACAGGTGGTATAGTGGAAACTGACTTATATGTCAAGTCCACAGATAAAAACAGTTTACTTTTATGTACAAATAACCATCCACGTCATGTCAAAAAAGCATTACCCAAGTCTCAGCATGATAGGGTTAGGAGAATTGTCTCCAATCCGGTCCAACGTACCATGAGACATATTGAAATGGACAAGAAATTTCACGATAGGGGCTACCCTCCAACCCTGGATGATAATATTGGGGTTTTGGACACTAGCAGGCGCATTGTAACACCTAAGCATCCCAGAATTGTCTTTCTCAGTGTCTTTCATCCTTTCAAACAACGCATTCAACAATGTATATTAAAACACTGGAATATTTTACAAAATTCATATCCCACTATTCCTGAATTTAATAACAGACCCATTTTTTGTGACAAGAGATCAGACAATTTAAGGAATTACTTGGTGACGGCAGATGATGGTTCTTCCAGACCCTCGATCAAACAGAGAGTTTTCAGTACCCCACGTAATGGGACATTCCCTTGCCTGGGATGTCTACAGTGCTCCAATGTGATGAAGGGAGATTCATTCACTCATCCACGCTCAGGGCAAAGATTTCCTATAAGAGGACATTTTACATGCAATTCATCATTTGTTATATATCTTATTAAATGCCCATGCAGTCTCGGATATGTGGGTGAAACCACCCAACATATCCGGGACCGCATCTCCCAGCATAAATATACTATTCGATGTGGGCGTACCCTCCTTCCGGTTCCTGCACATTTTTCTCAAAATAATCACACAGTTGCACAACTTAGATATCAAGTAATTGATTGGATACCCCCTATGAGAAGAGGTGGCAGTAGAATTAAAAAACTAAAGGTGCGGGAATCTTATTGGATACATAAATTGCAGACTCTTTCTCCATTTGGCCTCAACAGGGAATATGAGGTTATGCATTAGGTGACCATATTTGCATGGACCCGATACTATCTACCCCTACCTTTCATTCAGTCATGGTCCATTGTAATATCACATAGCATATTTATTATTTTTAGTTTAAATATACTATTAGACATAGTTCATATTTTTATTTGTTATTAATAGACATTTCGCAACGTTCGCGGCAGATATAACAACATCTTTTCAATGTGTTTCTTCTTTTTCTTCCACAGACAGGCGCTGACCCTCGCTGATTAGAAACAGGAGAGTCACGTGATCGGCCGGGTATATCGGCCTTCTCCGGCTTCACTCGGCTCCACTCGGCTTACTAGCCGCGCACGCGCACTTTTACACTGTCACCCGGAAGTATTCGCATACCGGGTTCAACCAGGCTGTATAAGAGGATGCATGATTTCAGCATCCTAGTACCGCACTCCGGACCTTTCTAAGCATCCGAACACACCGCCTTGGGTAAGATCACGTTATTTAGTACTGGGAATATTGTTCTCTTTTCACTTTACCAGATAGGCGGATTTACTTTATTGACTTGATTATGTTTGTCTTTTCCCTGGTTTCCCGACAGAGATATTCTGGCCTCTTAGTTTCCCTTTTTACCTTCCTCATTGGATACATATTAATTGGGACATATATTTTTATGTCAGTGGCTCAATTAATGGTTATCACTAGTGTTGAGCATTCCGATACCGCAAGTATCGGGTATATGCCGATACTTGCGGTATCAGAATTCCGATACCGAGATCCGATACTTTTGTGGTATCGGGAATCGGAATTGGAAGTTTCCAGTGTATGGTTTCCAGGGTCTGAAGGAGAGGAATCAGAAGCCGTGACGTCATGGAAGGCCCTGAACGCGCTCATTTTAAGCAAAGAAGGCTGCCGGTTACCAGCGGTAAGGTCCAGGCTGCGTCGGAGAGGTGAGTATATCAATATTTTTTATTTTAATTCTTTATTTTACACATTAATATGGATCCCAGGGCCTGAAGGAGAGTTTCCTCTCCTTCAGACCCTGGGAACCATCAGGGATACCTTCCGATACTTGAGTCCCATTGACTTGTATTGGTATCGGGTATCGGTATCGGATCAGATCCCATACTTTGCCGGTATCGGCCGATACTTTCCGATACCGATACTTTCAAGTATCGGACGGTATCGCTCAACACTAGTTATCACTATTTTTTCTTTTTTCATATGTTTTTTTACCAATACTTGGTTATATTCATTATATTCATTATATGGACTTGTTTTTGACGACAATGATCTGTGCCCACTATGTATGCACGTATGATGGAGTCATTCATCTATCTTTTCATGAATTAATTAACCAATCTATATGAATTAATTAACCAATCTATATGAATTGATTAACTTATGTTTTTTATGTAATGATGCATGTATATACTTTATTTATTGGATTTGTTTATTATTAGATATACTTCTTTGATGGATTAAAAATAAATTTATGTTATCTTATATTTAGGTATCACTTGATAAAGGCTTATGTAATAGCCGAAACATTGGAATTATGATACCCACATCATGTACCTCAATGGTCCTTTGTTGTGTGAAATTGATTTGAATATGAAATGAAGAAACAAATATTTCAAATAGAATAAAATTTATTTCATTTTTGGCTTGAAGTACAGTGTGCCGGATTTTTTTCTTGAGACTACTAGAAAACACACAGCAGTTATGATAAAGGGCAGGCAATAGATGTTAGTATAAGGGCAACACAATATGTACAGAGATGTAGAGGGTGTAATTACACGTTACATATTTTGTCAAAGCTGTTAATCATAGACACAAAAGGTATATGTAGCATACACAACAGTGCAGTAACATAATGTGTAAATTAGGTGGCACTCACAGGTGCTGCATGAAAATATGGTGGTGAAAGTAAAGGTAAGGGAAGTCCCACATGAAAAAATTGTCATACATGAACAGAGAAGTGTCACATAAGTTACATAGTACATAAATAATGCACTGCTGTGGAGGGAGTGACAACATAAGAAAAAAATAATATGTGCCTAAAGTTCACTGTGCCTGGGTTAGTCAAAGAGTTCTAATGTGCTTTTCGCTTAAATTTCCTCGGCGTGCCAGTCTTTAGGATCCTTGGAAACAAGCAAAAAAGGCCTTACTCATTATAAGAAACATACACCTCTGAGAAAAGACGTGCTCAATTACCATCTTGTGACATAGTAAATCTTATAATAACCAGAATTTGTTTATTATGAATAGTTGATGATAATATCTGTACCAATGTCAAGGGTAGAGCTTTTTATGGGGGTGCTAAGGATTTTTTATTGTGGGTACAAAGATAAGCTCAGTGCCTGAAATTATTCTTTATTTTTGGATAAATCACATTTTTGAAACCAAGTTTTATAATTTGCCACTTTTTTGTATATAATATTTAAATACATCTTTTAATGTGTTTCACATATATTCATATTGTGTATGTACCTATGTTGATTAGGTAAAAGTGATTGTAGCACTGACATAAAATGTTTTTGTTTTTTTTTAATGGTGGGATATGTATGAATCTGAATCTGAATATTTATTAATTTTTGTTATTTCAGAATGTTATATCAGTTATTAAGCAAAGTCACAATAAAAAAAACACAACATGTGACACAACTGCTCAAAGATTTAACACATTGCTAAAGAATTCAAGTAATTCTTAGCCACATATGTTTTTACTAGACCTCATCATTGTGCTGTTCTGGAACTGATTTATAAAGTGCAAAGGTGTCATATTTACACGGTACAGAAATCCCCCCTTAAACGGACTTCAGTCATTGCGGTTCATAGAGGTCAGTAATATTTATCTTACCAGTTTTTTTAATTGGAAACATACTTCTATTTACTATGATGGCAATAGATATCATCCCTTGTATACTATCTAAAAGAGCTAACAAATGAACACTAATATAGCCTTTTGGTGAACTGATAATTATTTATCAGTTTCTCCCTGTAACCACTAAGTACTACAGGTGTAATGTTAAAGGGGTTTAAAGCTACTTACAGAAAAAATCTGAACAAACCATGTTCTATTAGTCAGTGCTTTGTAGTCCTTGCATAAAACTACAGAACATTACCAATAATGCTGCCTGACTGTCTTGCCTGGGCTGCACAAACTGTTTGTATGCGTATGAAAAATTTACGTTAAGAAAAGATGTGAGAAGTGACAAATTATCTGTAAATTTTGTAATTTGCAGGTGTCATCTTTTCTGATTAGATTAGATATTCTATTTTATTTTCATATAATCACCATAATTTCTACTGCCATGAAACCTGCTTCTGGCAAGTGCAAAGTTTGCTGTTGAGATGTCTTTGGCAGCTGTTCCAAACATCTACATGCAAAATTAAGTCTGTAACCCATGGCTCTAAATTAATTAATCTAAATTAATTAAGAATCCTAAATAAATTGAATAGAGATGAGCGTGCATACTCGCCACTACATGGTGCTCGCAATGCTCGGCGGGAGCTCGGGTCACTGTTCTGCAGGTTTGGAGCTCTTAAAAGAGCCAATGAACATGCAGAGATTGTCTGCCACACACTATAATGCCACAGCCATTTTGGTTGTGGCATTACAGTGATTGGTTGGCCGCACAGCATCATCAGGTGTCACGGGAGACCTAGGCAGGAACGAGCTTATAACCCGGGCCCCTGCGATTTCCCTCAGACTAGGGAAACCCTGACTGACCCTCTACCTAGAGTTAACACTGATGGTGTGCATGTCTAGGCCTCCACCCTCTCCCTGTCTCCTGTTTCAACCCTAGGCTGAAAACACCCCCCTCCGCCCAGTGAAGTGATAATACACCAATACCCACAGTTAGCACAGACAAGGATAACGGAAAATATACACCACGCCGCAGTCACTCAGGAATACACTGTAAATGCACAGGGCAAAATAAATACAAATATAGGAAGGAGTAAATAAGACAAAGGGAAATACACCACCAGATACGATACTCCAACTCCTAGCTCACCACTCCAGACCGAGACAACCAAGCACTTAGACAGAAGCTATAATCGGTGATGCCCAATGTTCAGGAGAACTATTTAAAGGCAGTGGGCATGGCCCAGCTTCCAATCCGAGCACCAGGTAAATTAACCCCAGACCAGCTAGATAAAATCTAGCCGGCGCCAATGAGCGCATAGTGGTCAAAAGCGGAATTACCGCTTTCTGTCGAACGACCTGGTCTGAACAGTGTCCGACATGACAGTACCCCATCTTCTACGAGGGACCCCAGGGCCCTCACGGCTTATAGGACCCGGCTTGTCTGGATGGCGGCAGTGAAAAAACCTGACCAGCCGATCCGCATGAACGTCCGAGGCTGGTACCCAGGACCTCTCCTTAGGCCCATAACTACGCCAGTGTGCCAAGTACTGTAAAGTGCGGCGCACTACACAAGAGTCAATCACCTTGGAGACTTCAAATTCCAAATTACCATCCACCAAGACTGGAGGTGGCATAGGCGCCGCATCCACAGAACCCACCACCTTCTTTAACAGAGACCTGTGAAACACGTTGTGTATCTTATACACCGTAGGAAGCTCCAATCAGTACGCTACTTAATAATGGCGGTGACCCTAAATGGACCAATAAACCGTGGACCCAATTTAAGGGATTGTATTTTGAGTCTTATGTTTTTTGTGGATAACCACACCCAGTCATCCACACTCTGGTCCGGACCTGGCACACGCCTACTGTCAGCCACACGTTTGTACCTGGCACCCACACTCAACAGACGCTGTTTAACTCTCCTCCAGACTGAAGATAATTGTGCTCCTAACTGGTCTTCCTCCGGGACGCCGGAAGAGTCCCCCTGACTCAAAGTACAAAATTGAGGATGAAGCCCGTAAACGCAAAAAAACCGAGACTCCCCAGACGACTCCTGGCGGTGATTATTGATGGCAAACTCAGCCAAAGGAAGAAACTTCGGCTACTCCTCCTGGTTATCCAAAACAAAGTAGCGTAAGTACTGTTCCAAATTTTGGTTCATACGCTCGGTCTGACCATTAGACTGAGGGTGAAACGCCGAAGAATGAGACAATTTGATCCCCAGCCGTGAACAAAATGCTTTCCAAAACTTTGCCACAAACTGAGACCCCCTATCAGAAACGATGTCAGACGGAACTCCATGAAGTCTGACCACTTCCTGCACAAATACCTGAGCCAAAGTCTTAGCGTTAGGCAACGAAGGTAAAGCCACAAAGTGCGACATTTTTGGGAACCGATCAACAATCACCAAGATGACCATGTTCCCAGCTGAGGAGGGCAAGTCAGTGATAAAATCCATGGAGATTTCCGTCCATGGCTTACTAGGTACCTCGAGAGGAAGTAGTGTGCCAACAGGACGGGAGCGGGGCGTCTTAGTCCTAGCGCACGTGGTGCAAGCTGACACGTACGAGACCACGTCCTGTCGGATATTGGGCCACCAAAACCGACGTGACACCAACTCCATGGTACCCCTAACCCCTGGATGGCCAGCCAGGACAGCATCATGATGCTCCGCAAAAAACCTTTAAGCGGAGATGGAGCGGCACAAACATTTTGTTGATGGGAAGCTCAGAAGGTACCTCCTCCTGGGCCTCGGCAATCTCGGCCTCAACCTCGGTAGTGAGAGCCGAAACCACAACACCCTTTTGGAGGATGGGTACTGGATCTTCCCGAGGCTCTCCCCCCGGAAAACACAGGGACAAAGCATCCGCCTTAGTGTTTTTAGAACCAGGTCTGTAAGTGACAACAAAGTTGAACCGCGTAAAAAACAATGCCCAACGAGCCTGCCTGGGAGACAGATGCTTGGCAGACTCCAAATAAAGCAAATTCTTATGGTCGGTAATAACAGTAACCTGATGAACCGACCCCTTCAAGAAGTGTCGCCATTCCTCAAAGGCCAATTTGATTGCCAACAACTCTCTGTTACCGATATCGTAGTTACGTTCGGCGGGCAACAGTTTCTTGGAAAAATAGGCTCACGGACGCAAACTGCTCAAGGATGAGCCTTGTGACAACACCGCCCCCACACCAACTTCAGACGCATCGACTTCTACAACAAAAGGTTTCGATACATCTGGCTGCACCAGAATGGGAGCCGAAACAAACCTGTTTTTAAGAGATTCAAACGCGCACACAGCAGCCTCAGGCCAATCGGAGAAATTGGTACCCTTTTTAGTCATGTCAGTTAGCGGTTTAGCAATGATGGAAAAATCCTTGATAAACTTCCTATAGTAGTTAGAAAACCCAAGGAACCGCTGAAGTGCTTTCAGGTTATCAGGCCGTTCCCAATGCAACACCGCTTGCACCTTAGCGGCGTCCATCTTAAAACCCAAAGCAGACACAATATAGCCCAAGAAAGGCAACTCCTGTACCGAAAATACACATTTCTCCAGTTTTGCATATAGCTTATTCTCTCTGAGAAGCTGTAACACCTGCCTGACATGATTTAAATGAGTATCACGGTCGCAAGATTATATGAGGATGTCATCTAGGTACACAATAACGAATTTCCCCAAAACATGCGAGAACACATCATTTATGAAATGTTAAAACACTACAGGTGCGTTTGTCAACCCAAATGGCATCACCAAATTTTCAAAATGACCCTCAGGGGTATTAAAAGCCGTCTTCCACTCATCACCTTGACAGACTCTTATGAGGTTGTACGCCCCCCTGAGGTCAAGCTTGGTTAACCACTTAGCACCTGCCACCTGGTTGAACAAATCCGGTATCAATGGCATAGGGTATGGATCCCGAACCGTAATCTGGTTTAACTCCCTGAAATCCAGACACGGCCGTAGTCCACCATCTTTCTTCTTAATGAAGAAGAACCCTGCTGCCACTGGTGAGGATGAAGGCCTGATGTGCCCTTTGCTCAAACTTTCAGCAATGTAAGCCTTTAGCGCTTGTCTCTCCGGACCGGAGATGTTAAACATCCTTGCTTTAGGCAACTTGGCCCCTGGTTTGAACCTGATAGAACAGTCATAGGAGCGATGTGGTGGCAACTCTGAACAACCCTTCTCAGAGAACACATCCACAAAATCCAGAAGTGACTCAGGAACGCTTGGAGTCACAGCAGAAACACATGTGGCCAAGCAATTCTCCTGACCGAAATCACTCCACTGAATTATGTCCTGAGTTTTCTAGTCAATAACCGGGTTGTGTGTAGACAACCATGGAAAACCCAGAACCAATTGTGCCGGAAGACTCTTGAGCACCTTACATGTAACCTGCTCGAAATGAAGAATCCCAATGTGGAGTTTAATCTCATCCACAAACTCAGTAATCTCCCCCTGTGGGAGAGGAGCAGAATTGATGGTGACCACGCGGATAGGTTGAGGCAGTTTTTCAATCCTAAAACCAGCAGTGAGTGCAAACTCCTCATCAATGAGATTTGTGGCAGAACCACTATTCACAAAAACAGTGATTGGCAGCTCTCTGCCAGCGACAACAACTTTGGCAGGGAGCATGCACTGACAAACCATCATGGAGGATATTCATAAGCTCAGATTGGACTCCTTCATGCCCTCTGAGCTTAGAAGTTTTTCCGCCGTTGCGTTTTTCTTTGACAGCAGAGGACAGATATTAATAAAATGACCAGTTTTACCGCAATAAAAACAGGCTCCCTGCTTCCTGAATACAGGGGATCGATTCTTAACATGTGATACCCCTGCTACTTGCATAGGTTCCGTGGGCTCACATGCAGCAACCTCACGTGAACCTAAACCTTCACCCACAGGCGGCGTCTCATGATCCTCCTGACGCAAACGGCGATCAATGCAGACAACAAGACTCATAGCGGAATCTAGTGAAGCAGGAGTCTCGTACATCAGGAGGGCTTTTTTAACCCTATCAGAAACTCCATGAATAAAGTTACTCCGCAGGGCGGAATCAATCCACTGTGTGTCGACCGCCCAGCGGCGAAATTCAGAACAGTAATCCTCTGCAACTCGCTCCCCCGGGCGAATAGTGCATATCTTAGAATCTACTAGAGCCATTCTATCAGGCTCATCGTAAATGTTTCCAAGTGTCACGGGAAGCCTAGGTGGGCAAGAGCTAATAACCCAGGCCCCTGCAATTTCCCTCAGACTAGGGAAATCCTGACTGACCCTCTACCTAGAGTTTACACTGATGGCGTGCATGTCTAGGCCTCCACCCTCACCCTGTCTCCTGCTTCAACCCTAGGCTGAAACCAACCACCCACCACCCAGTGAAGAGATAATACACCAATACCCACAGTTAGCACAGACAAGGATAACGGAAAATATACACCACGTCGCAGTCACTCAGGAATACACTATAAGTGCACAGGGCAAAATAAATAAGGAGGAGTAAATAAGACAAAGGGAAATACACCACCAGATACGATACTCCAACTCCTAGTTCACCACTCCAGGCCGAGATAACCAAGCACTAGACAGAAGCTATAATCGTCGACGCCCAATGTTCAGGAGAACTATTTAAAGGCAGTGGGCATGGCCTAGCTATCAATCAGAGCACCAGGTAAATTAACCCTAGACCAGCTAGATAAAATCTAGCTGACGCCAATGAGCGCATAGTGGTCAAAAGCAGAATTACCGCTGTCTGTCGAACGACCTGGTCTGAACAGTGTCCGACATGACACCAAGAGAAGAAAAAAAAACTCTCCACAGAGTCAAATGCAGCAGAATCAGATGGCAAAGAAAACACCCATGCTTGGGGATCCCCGTTTAATAATGACAACACCAGACCCACACGCTGAGCCTCATTACCGGAGGAGATCGGGCGCATACGTAAATACAGTTTGCAAGCTTCACGAAAAGAAACAAATTTACTGCGTTCCCCAGCAAATTTTTCAGGCAAAGGAAACTTAGGCTCAGCAACTCTACCTGTAATTCCGGCTTGCACATTAGACACTGCTAGTCCCTGTTGCTGCACTGCCCCCCTTAACTCAGAGACCTGCAGGGACAGTGCCTTCAACTGGCGGGTTATGGAAATCATGGGATCCATAGAAACAATGTTGGCCGATTATAATGTCACGGGAGACCTAGGCACGAACGAGCTTATAACCCGGGCCTCTGCGATTTCCCTCAGACTAGGGAAACCCTGACTGACCCTCTACCTAGAGTTTACACTGATGGTGTGCATGTCTAGGCCTCCACCCTCTCCCTGTCTCCTGTTTCAACCCTAGGCTGAAAACACCCCCCTCCACCCAGTGAAGTGATAATACACCAATACCCATAGTTAGCACAGACAAGGATAACGGAAAATATACACCACGCCGCAGTCACTCAGGAATACACTATAAATGCACAGGGCAAAATAAATACAAATATAGGAAGGAGTAAATAAGAAAAAGGGAAATACACCACCAGATACGATACTCCAACTCCTAGCTCACCACTCTAGACCGAGACAACCAAGCACTTAGACAGAAGCTATAATCGGCGACGCCCAATGTTCAGGAGAACTATTTAACCCCTTAAGCCCCGAGGGTGGTTTGCACGTTAATGACCGGGCCAATTTTTACAATTCTGACCACTGTCCCTTTATGAGGTTATAACTCTGGAACGCTTCAACGGATCTTGGCGATTCTGACATTGTTTTCTCGTGACATATTGTACTTCATGTTAGTGGTAAAATTTCTTCGATATAACTTGCGTTTATTTGTGAAAAAAACGAATAATTGGCGAAAATTTTGAAAATTTCGCAATTTTCCAACTTTGAATTTTTATGCCCTTAAATCACAGACATATGTCACACAAAATACTTAAAAAATAACATTTCCCACATGTCTACTTTACATCAGCACAATTTTGGAACCAAAATTTTTTTTTGTGACGGAGTTATAAGGGTTAAAAGTTGACCAGCAATTTCTCATTTTTACAACACCATTTTTTTTTAGGGACCACATCTCATTTGAAGTCATTTTGACGGGTCTATATGATAGAAAATACCCAAGTGTGACACCATTCTAAAAACTGCACCCCTCAAGGTACTCAAAACCACTTTCAAGAAGTTTATTAACCCTTCAGGTGTTTCACAGGAATTTTTGGAATGTTTAAATAAAAATGAACATTTAACTTTTTTTCACACAAAATTTATTTCAGCTCCAATTTGTTTTATTTTACCAAGGGTAACAGGAGAAAATAGACCCCAAAAGTTGTTGTACAATTTGTCCTGAGTACGCTGATACCCCATATGTGGGGGTAAACCACAGTTTGGGCGCATGGCAGAGCTTGGAAGCAAAGGAGCGCCATTTGACTTTTCAATGCAAAATTGACTGGAATTGAGATGGGACGCCATGTTGCATTTGGAGAGCCCCTGATGTGCCTAAACATTGAAACCCCCCACAAGTGACACCATTTTGGAAAGTAGACCCCCTAAGGAACTTATCTAGATGTGTGGTGAGCACTTTGACCCAACAAGTGCTTTACAGAAGTTTATAATGCAGAGCCGTAAAAATAAAAAATCATATTTTTTCACAAAAATTATCTTTTCACCCCCAATTTTTTATTTTCCCAAGGGTGAGAGAAGAAATTGGACCCCAAAAATTGTTGTGCAATTTGTCCTGAGTACGCTGATACCCCATATGTGGGTGTAAACCATTGTTTGGGCGCAGGGCAGAGCTCGGAAGGGAAGGAGCGCCATTTGACTTTTCAATGCAAAATTGACTGGAATTGAGATGGGACGCCATGTTGCATTTAGAGAGCCCTTGATGTGCCTAAACATTGAAACCCCTAACAAGTGACACCATTTTGGAAAGTAGACCCCCTAAGGAACTTATCTAGATGTGTGGTGAGCACTTTGACCCAACAAGTGCTTTACAGAAGTTTATAATGCAGAGCCGTAAAAATAAAAAATCATATTTTTTCACAAAAATTATCTTTTCACCCCCAATTTTTTATTTTCCCAAGGGTGAGAGAAGAAATTGGACCCCAAAAATTGTTGTGCAATTTGTCCTGAGTACGCTGATACCCCATATGTGGGTGTAAACCATTGTTTGGGCGCAGGGCAGAGCTCGGAAGGGAAGGAGCGCCATTTGACTTTTCAATGCAAAATTGACTGGAATTGAGATGGGACGCCATGTTGCATTTAGAGAGCCCTTGATGTGCCTAAACATTGAAACCCCTAACAAGTGACACCATTTTGGAAAGTAGACCCCCTAAGGAACTTATCTAGATGTGTGGTGAGCACTTTGACCCAACAAGTGCTTTACAGAAGTTTATAATGCAGAGCCGTAAAAATAAAAAATCATATTTTTTCACAAAAATGATCTTTTCACCCCCAATTTTTTATTTTCCCAAGGGTAAGAGAAGAAATTGGACCCCAAAAATTGTTGTGCAATTTGTCCTGAGTACACTGATACCCCATATGTGGGTGTAAACCATTGTTTGGGCGCAGGGCAGAGCTCAGAAGGGAAGGAGCGCCATTTGACTTTTCAATGCAAAATTGACTGGAATTGAGATGGGACGCCATGTTGCGTTTGGAGAGCCCCTAATGTGCCTAAACATTGAAACCCCCCACGAGTGACACCATTTTGGAAAGTAGACCCCTTAAGGAACTTATCTAGATGTGTGTTGAGCACTTTGAACCAACAAGTGCTTCACAGAAGTTTATAATGCAGAGCCGTAAAAATAAAAAATCATATTTTTTCACAAAAATGATCTTTTCACCCCCATTTTTTTATTTCCCCAAGGGTAAGAGAAGAAATTAGACCACAAAAGTTGTTGTGCAATTTGTCCTGAGTACGACGATACCCCATATGTGGGTGTAAACCATTGTTTGGGCGCATAGCAGAGCTCAGAAGGGAAGAAGCGCTATTTTACTTTTCAATGCAAAATTGACTGGAATTAAGATGGGATGCCATGTTGCGTTTGGAGAGCCCCTGATGTGCCTAAACATTAAACCCCCCACAAGTGACACCATTTTGGAAAGTAGACCCCCTAAGGAACTTATCTAGATGTGTTTTGAGAGCTTTGAACCCCCAAGTGTTTCACTACAGTTTATAACGCAGAGCCGTGAAAATAAAAATTATTTTTTTTTTTCACAAAAATGATTTTTTAGCCCCCAGTTTTGTATTTTCACAAGGGTATCAGGATAAATTGGACCCCAAAAGTTGTTGTCCAATTTGTCTGGAGTATGCTGATACCCCATTTGTGGGGAGGGACCACTGTTTGGGCACATGACAGAGCTCGGAAGGGAAGGAGCGCCATTTGGAATGCAGACTTAAATGGATTGGTCTGCAGGCGTCACGTTGCATTTGCAGAGCCCCTGATGTACCCAAACAGTACAAACCCCCCACAAGTGACCCCATATTGGAAACTAGACCCCCCAAGGAACTTATCTAGATGTGTTGTGAGAACTTTGAACCCCCAAGTGTTTCACTACAGTTTATAACGCAGAGCCGTGAAAATAATTTTTTTTTTTTTTTCACAAAAATGAAATTTAGCCCCCAGTTTTGTATTTTCACAAGGGTATCAGGATAAATTGGACCCTAAAAGTTGTTGTCCAATTTGTCCTGAGTACGCTGATACCCCCTATGTGGGGGGGAACCACTGTTTGGGCGCATGACAGAGCTCGGAAGGGAAGGAGCGCCATTTGGAATTCAGACTTAAATGGATTGGTCTGCAGGCGTCACGTTGCATTTGCAGAGCCCCTGATGTACCCAAACAGTACAAACCCCCCACAAGTGACCCCATATTGGAAACTAGACCCCCCAAGGAACTTATCTAGATGTGTTGTGAGAGCTTTGAACCCCCAAGTGTTTCACTACAGTTTATAACGCAGAGCCGTGAAAATAAAAATTATTTTTCTTTTTCACAAAAATGATTTTTTAGCCCCCAGTTTTGTATTTTCACAAGGGTATCAGGATAAATTGGACCCTGAAAGTTGTTGTCCAATTTGTCCTGAGTACGCTGATACCCCGTATGTGGGGGGGAACCACTGTTTGGGCGCATGACAGAGCTCGGAAGGGAAGGAGCGCCATTTGGAATGCAGACTTAAATGGATTGGTCTGCAGGCGTCACGTTGCATTTGCAGAGCCCCTGATGTACCCAAACAGTACAAACCCCCCACAAGTGACCCCATATTGGAAACTAGACCTCCCAAGGAACTTATCTAGATGTGTTGTGAGAACTTTGAACCCCCAAGTGTTTCACTACAGTTTACAACGCAGAGCCGTGAAAATAAAACATATTTTTTTTCCCACAAAAATGATTTTTAGCCCCCCAAATTTTTATTTTCCCAAGGATAACAAGAGAACTTGGACCCCAGAAGTTGTTGTTCAATTTGTCCCTAGTACGCTGATACCCCATATGTTTGGGTAAACCCCTTTTTGGACGCACGGGAGAGCTCGGAAGGGAAGGAGCACTGTTTTACTTTTTCAACGCAGAATTGGCTGGAATTGAGATTGGACGCCATGTCGCGTTTGGAGAGCCCCTGATGTGCCTGAACAGTGGAAACTCCCCAATTCTACCTGAAACCCTACCCCTAACCGTTTACTGAACATTTTCTGACAGTCATAAGTGCCACGTATATAAGTGCCACGTATATAAGTGCCACGTATATAAGTGCCACGTATTTAAGTGCCACGTATTTAAGTGCCACGTATTTAAGTGCCACGTATTTAAGTGCCACGTATTTAAGTGCCACGTATTTAAGTGCCACGTATTTAAGTGCCACGATATTTCAGTGCCACAATATTTCAGTGCCACGTATTTCAGTGCCACGTATTTCAGTGCCACGTATTTCAGTGCCACGTATTTCAGGCACTGAAAAATACGTGGCACGTAAATACGTGGCACTTAAATACGTGGCACTTAAATACGTGGCACTTAAATACGTGGCACTTAAATACGTGGCACTTAAATATCGTGGCACTTATATACGTATATACGTATATAAACGTATATTTCAGTGCCACGTATTTCAGTGCCACGTATTTCAGTGCCACGTATTTCAGTGCCACGTATTTCAGGCACTGAAAAATACGTGGCACGTAAATACTTCAGTGCCACGATATTTCAGTGCCACGATATTTCAGTGCCACGATATTTCAGTGCCACGTATTTCAGTGCCACGTATTTCAGGCACTGAAAAATACGTGGCACGTAAATACGTGGCACTGAAATACGTGGCACTGAAATACGTGGCACTTAAATACGTGGCACTTAAATACGTGGCACTTAAATACGTGGCACTTAAATACGTGGCACTTATATACGTGGCCACTGAAATATCGTGGCACTTATATACGTATATACGTATATAAACGTATATTTCAGTGCCACGTATTTCAGTGCCACGTATTTCAGGTTAGGGGTAGGGTTAGGGTTTTTTGTTTTTTTCTTGTTTTCTTGTGTTTTTCTATAAAAACGCATGCGTTTTACCGCGTTTACATGCATTTTTTCACACATGCGGTTTTTTTAAAAAACGCATGCAGATAAAAACGCAAGTGTGAAACCAGACTAAAAGACGCTTTTTATAGCAAAAAAGTTTTTGCGTCTCCACATTTTGAGACCTATAATTTTTCCACATTTTGGTCCACAGAGTCATGTGAGGTCTTGTTTTTTGCGGGACGAGTTGACGTTTTTATTGGTAACATTTTCGGACACGTGACCATTTTTTATCACTTTTTATTCCGATTTTTGTGAGGCAGAATAACCAAAAACCAGCTATTCATGAATTTCTTTTGGGAGAGGCGTTTATACCGTTCTGCGCTTGGTAAAATTGATAAAGCAGTTTTATTCTTCGGGTCAGTACGATTACAGTGATACCTCATTTATATCATTTTTTTATGTTTTGACGCTTTTATACGATAAAAACTATTTTATAGAAAAAATAATTATTTTGGCATCGCTTTATTCTGAGGACTATAACTTTTTTATTTTTTTGCTGATGATGCTGCATGGTGGCTCGTTTTTTGCAGGACAAGATGACGTTTTCAGCGGTAACATGGTTATTTATATCCGTCTTTTTGATCGCGTGTTATACCACTTTTTGTTCGGCGGTATGGTAATAAAGCGTTGTTTTTTGCCTCGTTTTTTTTTTTTTTTCTTACGGTGTTTACTGAAGGGGTTAACTAGTGGGCCAGTTTTATAGGTTGGGTCGTTACGGACGCGGCGATACTAAATATGTGTACTTTTATTGTTTTTGTTTGTTTTTTTTAGATAAAGAAATGTATTTATGGGAATAATATTTTTTTTTTTATTATTATTTATTTAGGAATTTTTTTTTTTTTTTTTTACACATGTGGAAATTTTTTTTTTTACTTTTTTACTTTGTCCCAGGGGGGGACATCACAGATCGCAGATCTGATAGTGTGCACAGCACTCTATCAGATCCGTGATCATACTTTCATCGGAGCAGGCTGCAGCTTTCATCTGCAGCCTGCTCCGACCCGGAAGTGCTCCCTGCAGGACCCGGATACAGCCCCTCGGCCATTTTGGATCCGGGGCCTGCAGGGAGAAGACGTTCGGTACGAGGTGAGTACATCACCTTGTACCGATCGTCTCAGGGAAGCCCGCAGGGAGCCCCCTCCCTGCGCGATGCTTCCCTGTACCGCCGGTACACCGCGATCATGTTTGATCGCGGTGTGCCAGGGGTTAATGTGCCGGGGGCGGTCCGTGTCCGCTCCTGGCACATAGTGCCGGATGTCAGCTGCGATATGCAGCCGACACCCGGCCGCGATCGGCCGCGCTCCCCCCGTGAGCGCGGCCGATCGCGTATGACGTACTATACCGTCACCGGGAATTAAGGCCCACCCCACCTCGACGGTATAGTACGTCATATGGGATTAAGGGGTTAAAGGCAGTGGGCATGGCCCAGCTTCCAATCCGAGCACCAGGTAAATTAACCCCAGACCAGCTAGATAAAATCTAGCCGGCACCAATGAGCGCATAGTGGTCAAAAGCGGAATTACCGCTGTCTGTCGAATGACCTGGTCAGAACAGTGTCCGACATGACATCAGGTCTATATCAGACCTGGCGCCGCCATGCTCGTCCCAGTCTACTTCAGAATTAGGCAGTGTAGGGAGAGTTGCTGCTGAGCTAGGGAAAAATTTATTTGCTTCGTACCTAGTGTGGGTATACCATATATTCTACATATATCCATCTCAACTATAAGTCCTTCTGAGGACTAGGTAAAGCTGCAGACATATCAGTGCTAGGCAGGCAGTGCATGTGGCACAATTCAGTGTACATTACAGACCAAAAGTTTGGACACACGTTCTCATTTAAAGATTTTTCTGTATTTTCATGACTATGAAAATTTAACATTCACACTGAAGGCAACAAAACTATGAATTAACACATGTGGAATTATATACTTAACAAAAAAGTGTAAAACAACTGAAATTATGTTTTATATTCTAGGTTCTTCAAAGTAGCCACCTTTTGCTTTGATGTCTGCTTTGCACACTTTTGGCATTCTCTTGATGAGCTTCAAGAGGTAGTCACCGGGAATGGTTTTCACTTTACAGGTGTGCCCTGTCAGGTTTATTAAGTGGGATTTCTTGCCTTATAAGGGTAAATAACGCTTCCATGTCAATACCACACAATCATGGCATACAGTCTACCCGTTGGCTTCTCACTACCAACCACATGAATTCTGATCTTATTGACTTGTGTTGTGAACTCTTGTCTATCGTTTTGAATAATAACTTTTTTCTATTCGAAGACACCTACTATCTCCAAATAAAGGGCTCGGCCATGGGCTCAAATGTGGCACCTCCATATGCCAATGCCTATATGGCCCACTACGAGGACACATCTATATATACTCAAGAACTCTTCCAGAGCCATGTTTTGACATGGAAGCGTTATATAGATGATGTCTTCTGTATCTGGAGTGGTGATCTCGAATCTTTGCAGGATTTCTTTCAATTTCTTAGAACCTCGTGGCCCGGACTTGACTTCACGATGACATACGATTTTCACCAGATTAGCTTCCTTGATACACTGGTCATCAAGGATGCCAATGGTAACTTATCAACAGATCTATACTCTAAGCCCACAGATCGCAACAGTTTGTTGCATTACGACAGCTTTCATCCGAAAAATATGATAAAGTCTATCCCAAAATCACAGCTGAATAGAGTATCCAAAATCGTTTCAGATCCAGCAGTTAAAGATCAAAGAATGTCCGAGATGAAGTCTAAATTCCATGAGAGGGGTTATCCACCACGTATCTTGGATACCGCCCATACTATCAGTACTACCAGAGATAGGGTATCTGCCATGCCCCGCATTCCATTTGTGCACCAGTACCACCCTGCAGCTTATAGATTGCACAAAACCATTCACCAACATTAGCACATTCTCCAAGAGGCGTACCGCACTATCCAAGAGTTCCAACACCCCTTCCTACCGTGTTTCAAGTGACCCCACAATATCAAGGACAGCCTAGTCCGTGCAGACATTGGCCCTATACACTCCGGTCCAACTCAGCGTTTCTTATGCAATCCCAAAACAGGTAACTTCCCTTGCCTAAGTTGCAATCAGTGCAACAATGTGCTTAGGGGCAATACCATACACCATCCACACACAGGTAAAAGATACCCAATCAACGGCTTTTTTACTTGTGATACCAACTTCGCAGTCTATTTGATCAAATGCCCCTGCGGTCTGCTATATGTGGGTGAAACCACCCAATCAGTGAAATCATGAATATCGAAACATAAGTCCACCATCCGGTGCAAAAACCTTCTACTTCCTTTACCGTCACATTTTATTGAGAGAGGCCACAATTTATCCCAACTTAAATTTCAAATAATCGAACAGGTTACTCCACCCCGGCGTGGCAGAGATCGTATTTCCATGTTAAAGCGCAGGGAGGCATACTGGATACACGAGCTTAACACTCTAAGCCCCAAAGGACTAAACAGGGATTATGAACTGATGTCCTTTATTTGAAATAAGATCTACTATCGGGCCATCTGGAATACAATCCAGACCATAGAGTCGTTACTATTGCCTTGTATTTACATTTGCATACCATCTATAACTTGCAGTTTTACTTTCCTGGACAAGAATACCTCCATCTATTTGGGACCTTTTATGATGACCTTTTACCAGGTTTTATATTCATAAATTGCACCTTTGTACCTTACGTTGTGATCACCACACTATGATACATTTTGGGCCAATGGGCACCCATTAGGGGCCTTTTTCACCCTGATATCTCATAGAGATTTATAGAGAACAATTGCATTATATCTGGAGTTCTGTCACATGACCAGATATTTATTTATGCTTTCTTTATTGGTACTTATACCTGTATCACATTTTGGGTCCCATTCGTGTTCCACATATGTAACCGTGCTATTGGAATTGTTTACTGCAATGTTTTTTGTACAAGATACTAATTGATTGCTTTCTCCCACAGAACCGCCCGCTCTGATTCTACTCCTCTGCCGCTTTGTGACACTCTGCGGCCATCACATCTGTGCACAGCGATTCACTGTTTTCCCATCTGGAACGCACCTCCATCTTGGTTTTCGTCTGTGGACCGCTCACATCACCGCCCCCTGCGGTCATCTGACACCTGCGTCATCACTGACCGGCCCCTTCCATCTCACACGCCAGCATGTATAGCACACATTTTGCGTTCTGTCCCACACTATATAAGGAGACCTAGGCGCTTCACCCCCATACCTTACTAGCGGTGGATACCGCGTATATCCATAGTGTCCCGGCGCTCTGGTATGACTTCTCTTTGTGACACTCCTTACTTATGAATGTCATGCAGGTTTACCTTCTTAATAACAGCCCCCTGATTATTTATCATATATCCTCCTCCTACAGATGGCTCCTTGTGCCTCATCGCCATTTATTCCTTGTCTTACCGCCACTTGGTATGTACCCCTCTAAAGTACCTTTAATTTATCCATATAGGACACATATGTTTTGGGACTTCTATTATAGTCCTATATTCACTATGCTCTTCCTCCACAGACAGCCTTGTGCTATCTTTCCCGGCATTTTACTTTCCAGAACCTTTATACTGGTATGTACCCCATGTCCCGCAAACCGTTTGGCACCACTTGTGTACATATTATAATCCCACTTCTCCCACTATATAGATGCAAATTAAAGTAACCAATCTCTCTGGGGCCATTCAAGCATACAAGTGTATCTAGGTAGGTGTACACCGCACACCATTCCTCCTCCCTTCGGCATATCTCCTCTACCTCTTAACACTAGGACTACTGGACTCGTGACCCCGCCTAGAACTACTGAAAGGAGTCATTTTGACTCCTTGCTTGTTTTCGTTTATTTTTAGAGTTTCATTTGTGGTTATTTATTAATAATTATATTTTTTGTAATGTATTATTATTGTGAGATCCAACAGTAATGCTTTTGATTGTTTTTTTCTGCTTTTCTTATTTTTCTACAGAAAATAACAATAATTATAATAGACGTTTTTCAAACATTTTTTTTTTTATTCAAGTGCACACATATAAACAACAACTGAAGAACAAAAAGCAGAGAAAATGTAGGTGGAGGAGCATAAAAATGAAAATATGGCGCAGAATTCACCTTCTAAACATTTGGTGTTTCGCATTTTAGGCATTGCCTTTGATTTATGGCAGTACATTGCCCACACAAAGACTTACCACAAGTCTTACAATTGCCGACAGATCTATTTTTCTTGCACTTTTCTTTGATCTGGCAAAATTTTGTTTGAACCATCACTTCTGAACATGTAGAAACTTGGGACGTGGAACCCTTTTCCCTATCTGTGACATGAGGACCACTCAACTCTCTCACAAGCGTTTGCAAAAAATGCCTTGCGTGACATTTTTTGGTGGGTAATCTCCTTGAATATTATACATGCATTTATACCCGCAAAGTCTAAGGCATTTTCAAATGCATGAACAGGCCATCTCCTTGTGGATGTTCGTGTGGTATATTTTCGTGCCATCTGATCCACTACATCTACTCCATATTTTGTTTCATTGTAAAACTTTACCGTTTCTGGAGTTTTTTTAGCCGAATCAGACGCAACAACAACATCTGGATGGACGGAACTCAAAATGACAACATTTTTGTTGGGCTTTCCTTGATATACTGTAAGTGTAAAATTGTCTTCATTTCTAAACACTTTAGTGTTGTACAAATCCTCTTTCATGGATTTTATTTCTTTAGGCACTTCTCGCCTTATCTTATTCAGTGTTCCCACGATGGTTGTTCCTTTGCTTTTTAGCTGTTTAGCTAATTTTACTGAAGTAAAATAATTATCAGTTGTAACATTGCGACCTTTATTCAAAAACGGGTCCAATAACTTCATTACCACATGGTCAGCTAAACGGTCCTCAGCACGGCGTGTGTCATCTTTGCCTAGATAAGGGAAGCCATTTGCCAGATATTTGCTCTCCTTATCAACAGCTAGCCAATATTTGTGGCCATATTTATCTGGTTTGGAAGGCATGTACTGCGTGAATGGACACCTAGTTTTGCTTGGGAAAAGTTGCTCATCCACCGTTATGTATGGGCCAGGTTTGTAACACGCAATACAATTTTCAATAAACCTGTCCCACACAGTAGAAAATAGAGCAAACTTGTCCGTTTGCAGTCTCTCCGATCGAGTAGATTTCTCATCAAATCTGAGAAACCTCATAATTTCAACAAAGCGGTCCCTAGACATTGTCGCTTTGCAAAACGGTATTCCCCAGTCATTACACCAAATACTGCTAATCGAGTGACGGTTCGTGCCAGATATTCCACGAGCATAGAATATCGCAATGAATGCATCTAGCTCCTCATCAGATAGAGTAAACTGTAAATTATTGTTCCTGCATGCTTCTGCAAGCGTACAGTTCTTTATATGTGTCAATATATATGAATCAAAAAATAAACGCCATGCGCTCAAAGGACTATCGATAATGATATTTCTTCTGGTGTATCCTGTAGGGCCAGGTGCTTCTCGAAGAATATTTTGGCTGTCACGCCTACCAGGCAAGTGTTGTCCAATTTCAACAGGTTTCCATTGAATACCATCCGCTGAAACTAGTATTCCTTCAGATTCGCCTTCTCTGGTGTTTGTTGTTGCATTACCTTCGCCGCCATCGTTATCTGTTGTTCTTTCATTTCTGGGACGTTTTGCTGATTTTTTCTGTCCACGACCAGGAGGATGGTCACGAGGCAACATAACTGCATGAGCCCGATCCCCAGTTGATGTGCTTGGAATATCTGGAAAAAAGTTGATGAATATTTAGAATTTTTGTTTTGTAAGGGTCCGTGCACACTGGCTGGATTAGCGGCGGAATATCCGACCGGATATTCTCACCACAATCTGGCCCGTACCTACCCGCTCAGGTACAGAGCGGAGTTTCATACCTGAAGCTCCGCTCCGAACCCTGGGCTGGAGCCGCTGTCTGGGACGGAGCCGTGCTCACGCGTAAGCAAGCGCTGCTCTGTCCCTGACAGCGGCTCCAGCCCGGGGTTCGGAGCGGAGCTTCAGGCATGAGCGGGCAGGTACGGCCTGTATTGCGGCAAGAATATCCAGATGGCTATTCAGCCAGAATTCTGCTAGTGTGCACAGGCCCTAACTCAGTGTGTGGAAGAACAAATAAATACACATAACTACTTACCTTCTGGATTTGTTCCTTCTGAGTCTTCAGATTCACTTGATATGTTCTGAGGAATGAAATCTTCATCACTGTCAGAATCAAATACATATTCCTGCAATTCGGATTCCGATTCATCCTCAGGTATGGATTGCAAAGTAGCCAGAATATCCTGAGGCTTTATCAAACGTCTTCTCTCCATATTCCTCACATATTCCATAATTCTATATAGTTCCCTGCTGAAAAATAGAAATGAAATGAAAACTAAAAGAAATAATAACTGTTCTGCCACCTTCAAAAGTAGGTGGGCTGAATCAGTTGACAGACAGCTAAACTATTTCATAACAATTCATACCTGTATGAGTTTTCAGAGCTCGTATGTCTGCGTCTGTTCTCTTTGTCTCTTCAGCTGAACGAAAGTAAAGTTACTATCCAGAATACTGTCTCCTTCTAGGACCTTAGAAAAACACCACCCTTCATTAGCATAAGATAAGAGCCTAGAGTAAACAAGCTTTTTTGTTCAGCATTACACAGTAATACAAGCAAGTAAAACACAAGGAAAATGTGAAAAGTTGACATGTAAATTGAACTACATCTATATGAACATCAGGGTAAATAAGACAGAGTGAAAAAATTATGCACAAAACTTTATAGCAACATTTAGTGACAAAAGGACCTCAAAATATAGTAGGGAGTCAAAATGACTCCCTTCAGTAGTTCTTGGTAAATTTTGAAAAAAACGCGCAAATTTTTTACCAAAATTATTTATTCTCACAAAATCTTTTTTCACATCATATTTGAGGAAAAGTCACCGAGTTTCAAGCCGGAATTCTGAAAAATGTAGTCACAGAAGAGAAATAAAAAACGAAAGGAGTCAAAATGACTCCATCAGTAGTTCTAGTGTCACATAGTAGTCCTGGTGAACTCCCTCTCGGATATTAGTCCTTATTGTGCAAACTATTTTTGATCTTGCAGCATAAATTAAATATACTGTACATATATATATATATACATAGACCTGTATATGTTGATTGTACTCCATATTCGTTGTTTTTTCTTCCCAATTCTATGACTCTGGTCTCCGTGATGTATATACTGCTGTTGTTTTTGTTTTTTTGTTTCTGTACAACACATTTATTGTTTTTTGTTTTGTATATATTTTCTTTTGTAGTACACTGATGAAGGTCCAGTACCGACCAAAACGTTTGTGTGATTACTGTATGTCATAAACCCCCACTTTTTGCATCACAACACTTTGGAGTGTGCTAGTCACTTATATCTTAACCCTAATTCCAACCCTAACCCTAATTCCAACCCTAACCCTAAGGCTATGTGCCCACGTTGCAGATTTGTGTGCGGATTTTTCCGCACCGTTTTTGAAAAATCTGCAGGTAAAACGCACTGCACTTTACCTGCGGATTTACCACGGATTTCCATTGTTTTTTGTGTGGATTTCACCTGCGGATTTCTATTATGGAGCAGGTGTAAAACGCTGCGGAATCCGCACAAAGAATTGACATGCTGCGGAAAATACAACACAGCATTTCCGCACTGTATTTTCCGCACCATGGGCACAGAAGATTTGGTTTTCCATAGGTTCATGTGGTACTGTAAACATGATGGAAAACTGCTACGAATCCGCAGCGACCAATCCGCTGCGGATCCGCAGCCAAATCCGCACTGTGTGCACATAGCCTAATTCTAACCCTAATTCCAACCCTAGCCCTAATTCTAACCATAACCCTAATTGTAACCCTAACCCTAATTGCAACCCTAACCCTAATTCTAACCCTAACCCTAATTCTAACCCTAACCCTAAGTGCAACCCTAACCCTAAGTGTAACCCTAGCCCTAAGTGCAATGCTAACCCTAAGTGCAACCCTAACCCTAAGTGCAACCCTATCCCTAAGTGCAACCCTATCCCTAAGTGCTACCCTACCCCTTAGTGCAACCCTTACCCTAAGTGCAACCCTAGCCCTAAGTGCAACCCTAAGTGCAACCCTAACCATAAGTGCAACCCTAAGTGCAACCCTATCCCTAAGTGCAACCCTATCCCTAAGTGCAACCCTAACCCTAAGTGCAACCCTAACCCTAAGTGCAACCCTAACCCTACCCCTAACACTACCCCTAACCCTAGTTCTAACCCTAATCCTAATGGAAAAACAAAAATAAATATATTTTCTGTATTTTATTATTGTTCCTACCTATTAGGGTGCTAAAGGGGGGGTTATTTACTGTTTTTTTATTTTGATCGCTGTGATAGAAACTATCACAGCGATCAAAATGTACAGGGAACGAATCTGCTGACCGGCAGATTCCGCGGGCGCACTGCTCATGCACCCACCATTTTCGAAGATGTCGGTGCCCTTGCGAGAAGACCGAGGACACCGGGAGGGACATCGGGACTAGGTAAGTATAGGGGGGTGTGATTGGACAGCGGGGGGGCAGATGGGAGGACAGGGGAGGGTCGGAGGGGAGAGGAAGGCGCTTAGGACAGGATGGAGGGGTACGGAACACTGACGGCGGCTGCAGATCGCCACCATCAGTCGGTGGGGGGGCCAGATCGGGGTCTCCAGCCATGGCCAATGCTATTGCAGCATCGGCCATGGCTGGATTGTAATATTTCACCAATTTTCATAGGTGAAATATTACAGATTGCTCTGATTGGCTGTTTCACTTTCAACAGCCAATCAGAGCGATCGTAGCCATGGGGGGCGAAGCCACCCCCCGTGGGCTGAAGTACCACTTTCCCTTGTTTCTGTAGGTCGGGTGAAATTGGAGTTAACCCATTCACCCGGCCTGCAGGAATGCAATCATTCTTTGACACATCATATGCATCACAGGTCGAATTGGCACCGACTTTCATGACGCATACGCTGTGTCACAGGTCGGGAAGGGGTTAATATAGGCCCCCCAGCCTAAAAACAGCAGCCTACAGCTGCCCAGAAAAGGAGCATATATTCGATGCTCCAATTCTGGTGCTTTGGCCAGCTCTTCCCATTTGCCCTGTAGCGGTGGCAAGTGGGGTTCATATTTGTGGGGTTGATGTCACCTTTGCATTGTCAGGTGACATCAAGCCCACGGCTTAGTAATGGAGAGGTGTCTATAAGACACATATCCATTTCTAATCCTAAAGTTATACGTTAAATAAAGACACAGCCAGAATAAAATCCTTTAATTGAAAAAATGACACAGACTCATTTAATATTCTCAATTAAACCATACTTATGACCTCAGCTAATTCTACTAAAGCCCTTGATCTCCTGTAATAAAAATAAAATTAAAAAACAACAATTTGCCATACCTGTCCATTGTTCTGTCCCACACCGTAATCCAAAAATTCTCACGGTGATCTACAGTAAGGACACTGAGCTTAAACTGTGGGGACCTCATCACCGACTTTTTCTCTTGATCCTGAGGTCACCGCAGTTCAGGCTCGTTGGGAACGCAGCCTCAGTGAAGTCACTGAGGCTACGATCGCAGCATCTCAGTCCCCAGTGATTCTCTGCCTGAACAGTTGCATCTTGGCACAGTCCATGTTGAAAACTAGTTATCCTTCAGACATGGATTACGATGTGGGACAGAACGATGGACAGCTATGGTTTAATTGAGAATATTAGAAGGAATCTGTGTCATTTTTTCAATTAAAGGATTTCATTCTGGCTGTGTCTTCATTTAACATATACTGTAACTATAGGATTAGTAATGGACAGGTGTCTTATCACATGACAATACAAAGGTGACAGCAACCCCACAAATATTAACCTCACTTGCCACTGCTACAGGGCAAGTGGAAAGAGCTGGGCAAAGCCCCAGAATTGGTGGGTCTAATAGATGCACCTTTTCTGGTCAGCTGCATGCTGCTGTTTTTGCTGTGGGGGCTATATCAATTTCCCCTTACCAGCCTGAGAATACCAGCCCCCAGCTGAGAGCTTTAGCAAGGCTGGTTGTCAAAAAATGGAGGGGACCCTGTTGTGAGTTCTGCTCTTGGGCTCCCTCCGGTGGTTATAAGTGGTAGTGCTGCTGTCTGTCTTTCACAGCAGTCATCAGGTGTGTCCACTTCAGACTGGGCTATTTAGTCTGGCTTCACCCTTTAGTCAGTGCCAGTTGTCCATTGTTCCTGGAGGATTCACATCCTTGCCTGGTCTCTCCTGCTTGCTGTTCATTTCATCAAAGATAAGTTCTGGCTTTGCTTTTTGCAGTCCACATGATGTGGGCTTAATAGTTCAGTTCATTTCTACGTTTTGTTTTGTCCAGCTTGGTCTGTGCAAGGATTTGTTCTGCCATGCTGGTATCTCTGGAGATGCAGATATACCCTCCATATCTTTAGTTGGATGTGGAGATTTTGTACTTTCTGTGGTGGATATTTTCTAGTGTTTTTTAATACTGACCGCATAGCACTCTGTTCTATCCTTTCTATCTAGCTAGTACGGCCTCCTTTGCTAAATCCTGATTTCAGTCTGCGTATGTTATTTCCCTCTCCTCTCACAGACAATATTTGTGGGGGGCTGTCTATCCTTTGGTGATTTTCTCTGAGGCAAGATAGTTTTCCTTTTCTTATCTCTAGGGGTATTTAGACCTCCGGCTGTGATGAGGTGTCTAGGGAGTGTTAGGAACATCCCACGGCTGCTTCTAGTTGCGGTGTTAAGTTCAGGGTCTGCGGTCAGTACAGGTACCACCTTCTCCAGAGTGTTCCTCATGCTGCTCCTAGGCCACCAGTTCATAACAAGACCCCACACCATTTTTTAAAATTATTTATTTAAATAATTAAAAAAACAGCATAGGCACCCCTCTATTCTTGATAACCAACTTTGCTTATGCTAACAGCTGAGGGTTGCAGCCCCCATCTGTGAGTTTTGCCTGGTTGGTTCAAGAAAGTAGGGTGGAACCCGCAAAGGATTTTTCGTTAATTTGATTTGTTATATTGCAGGTGGCGGCTGAGGAATACCCTGATCTTCTGCTCCTGCTCTCACTGCTATTAGCGACAGCAAGTATGAGCTGATGGGAGCTGTAGTAAACTTTTTACCTCCGATCATCCGATCCCAGCTGTTTGCTCACGCTGTTTTGTGACAGGGTGGGAACCATGGCTCTCTGACTGGCGGGGATGATTTCACCACCGATCCGAAGTGCTACACCAGTGTTTCCCATGCTGTCTCAAAACTTGGGAAACACCGGCTTTCGTACTGTATATTTCCGGCTATAGTTGGCAATTTAATCAATGGTTAAATTGGCCAATATCGCAAATTCAGCGACCGTGAACTGAAGCGAACATTGAAATATTCGCTCATCTCTATTTACAACATCAGGAAATTGAATATTTTTTAAGCATAAGTGGTACACACCTTACATCACATAATAGATACATGATGAATCTTCTCCCCCAGCTCAAGGGCACAGCTATGGGGAGCACCTGTGCTCCTACATATGCCAATTTACTCCTAGGCTGGAGGAAAGATGCAGTGGTGTTCCGGAATTGTGATATCATCTGGGGTCTCCAGATAACCTTCTTAGGATGTTACATTGATGACATTCTTGTCCTATGGTCATGAGTAAGAAAATATTTTGAGTCTTTCATAGCACAACTTAGTTGCAACAACAGAGGTCTAAAGTTCACTTTTTAAATAGGAGGTGATACCTTTCTTTTTTTGACTTACCTATTCTTACAGAACCTGCTGGTTTAATTAACACTACAAATTGTCTGCTGCTAACAATATGCTAAGAAGTTAAAAATGCAAATAATATTATGTAACATGGGGAATTTGAGTAAGCTTTATATTGGGCTCACCTATATCATTAATACTTACTACTACTGATGAGCGAATAGTTAGATATTCGGATTCAGGAAAATCGACACCAATAATTTCTAATATCCATATATTCATGCCGAATAACGAAACCAATGCACGTCAATGAGAAAGCCTAGTATTTTTCTGCTGGACAAAGCAAACAGGTCTGGGGGTCTTAGAAAAAAGCTGAAATGAATGGGAAAGTGCTAAAATTAAATGGGTATAGCATGGAGAAGATGTCTGCATGCATTTCTGACTCACGTATGGTATCTGGGAATAATGTTGGTAGACTATTGCACCGGATTTATGGAGTTAAGAGATCTACTAAACCAAACATATATTTGTTTTTAAAGGGGAAAAATGCTAAGAAACATTTTTTCCTTCATAATTATATGTATATAATGTAAAAAAAGTACACCTCCAACATTTTGGCATTAGTTTTTCCTTTTACATTTGTGAGGGCTCTCATTCCCACAGTTGGGAGGTTCCTCACTCATTCAAAATTGTAAGGTTGATAGTAGTATATATATATATATATATATATATATATATGTATATATATATATATATATATATATATTCACATCTACCGCCATGTCATTATGCGGCCCAGCTTGACATTTTCAGAGGGCTAGTGCTGTGAAACCTGAGTTTGGGAAGGGCCCTCAGGTGGCCCTGTATCATGCATTTGGGAGAGCTCTCACTCCTACATTGGGAAGTTCCTCCCTCATTCAAAATTGTTAGCTAGATAGTGGAATACATATTTCACATCACTTTTATCATTGCCAGCTAAAACATGGCCATTTGAATTATGGGCGTTGCCCGCCATCACCACAATGTCCACCGCCATGTCATTATGTGGCCCCCGCTTCACAATTTCAGAGAGCCAGCAGGTGCAGTTAAACCTGAGTTTTGTGAGCTCCTCAGTTCAT
This sequence comes from Ranitomeya variabilis, assembly GCF_051348905.1. Taxonomy (NCBI): domain Eukaryota; kingdom Metazoa; phylum Chordata; class Amphibia; order Anura; family Dendrobatidae; genus Ranitomeya; species Ranitomeya variabilis. The sequence goes on along the minus strand of NC_135234.1, from coordinate 149,691,493 downwards.
TTTGGTCACCGGATCCCAATGGAGCCACTGTTATAGTGGTAGAAGACCCTGTACGATGAATATAACACAGGAGTTGGGGAGCTGTATGCTCAATGTCAGGAAATTGAATTCTACAAGACACCAAAAGCATTAGCATTAAATTCTGAATACAGTGTATGCAGGCAAGGACCTTTATTGTGGTCAGTCTATCAGGCCTGAAACCCATGTCAGGAACATATACAAGCCTCATTTTACTTGGAAGCAGCCTCCTGAAGGGAAAGTGACAGGAGTGCCATTGACCAATATGCACAAGACCAAGCGCTCCTTCTGGAAACTACCTAACCAGGCAGAATTTATTTTTTTGCATGGTTTTGAGCAACAATGGAGTAATTACAGGATATGTCCCAAAAAGTGACGAGGTCTGTGGAGTGCATTACTCAGGTGAAAGGCAGTGCTACAGAGCTGAGGTAAAGGCCTTCGTATGGCAATGACCATGTTATAATATGTATAATGCTGCAGCTTGAATAGGTCTCTGGAGCGTATTAACCCAGTCTCTTTGACATGCTTAGAATGTACAGAAACTCGGCAAATACCTCACCACACCCATTTTTTTCAACCAAAATTTAGAAAATTTAAGGAAAGCAACGGTTTAATAAAGAGACACAAGTCTCATTTAGAAGTCTGGAAAAGCCAGGAATGGTCTTTGTCCAGCACCGGACAATGTAAAGTGCTAATGAATATGTATGCCCTATTTAACTAACAACACCTCCTTCCTGGACAGCAGATTGGGAAGGATGTAGCACAAGGGAAGGGCCAGTGGTTTCACCCTCAGACCTAGATTTTGCACCCAGGCGTTCTGCCTATCTAATGGGGTGCTGCTTATATCAGCAGTATATGGTGTATGCTAACAGAGGTATTATGTCGAATTTCCCTTTATAAAGGGATGTGTGGGTAAGATTTTCACACTAGCATTATATATAGAGCACATTTCATTTCTCATATTATTATTATTATTCTGTGTAAGACTGAAAGCTGAAGAAGCGTCTCAAGCATATTAATGCATTGATGTTCCACAATGTCCAAGTGCAGAAATCAGCATCAGGCTCCCAGACACACACTTACAGAGATTTTGAGAAGAGCAAAACAATAAAAAAATTAAAATAATAGACTATATAGAGATTGAGAGTAGAAATTTGACCATTGCACAAGGTACAAAGGTTTCCAAAAATAACCAAAAGGGTCTGTATCATACATGCTGAAAGAGAACATGATAGGGACCTCAAAATATATTTTGCAGTTATTCGAATAGCTAGAGATAGGGATTATAAGTTTCATCATTGCACAATGTACAAAAGTTTCCAAAAATGTAAAAACATTACCCACGTGGGGTATACATATTTGACCACTAAGTACTTGTTGCAGAAGCAGGAGGAGTAGGACATGATTTAAAGAACAAACTGGGTTTGGATGGTAAGAGATGGATGTTAAGATAACTTCCAAACAAAAAACATTTGGGCTGAATATTGTGTGAGGCTGGGTTGTATGGTATCAGCCACTGTAAAATCTTGCTCCATAGCCACCTACTCGGCATTCAAAACTTCCTCTTTGAGATTCTGCAGCAAATGCTTTAATAGACAGAACAGCGGGATGATTAAGCTCACCATCTTGCTGCAGTACTCAAAATTTTGAAGAACCTCACATATGTCAGTGATCCACACCCACTTGTCAGTAGCTATGTGTGGAGGCTGACTGTTACTCTGACGGACATTAAGAAGCTGGAATTCAGACATTGCCCTCTGTTGCTCAGTAAGCACTGCCAACATGTGAAAGGTCGAATTCCAGCATGTGGGCAGGTCACAAATTAGTTGGTGATGAAGCAAATTAAAGCACTGCTGCAGTGCAGCCAGACCAGCGAAAGACTGAGATGGCTTTTGGAAATGGGCACTGGCATGGCGTTCCTTGAAATGTAGGTCCGGCAAGTCAGGGTATGTTTTTAAAAAACTCTGTACAACCAAGTTGGCCATGAATGCAACGTGTGCCAGCTTGACAAGCTTTAAAGCCACCACCAAGTAGCGCCAATTTTTGCACAGAACCTATCAAGTACCGTTGGGCTGCCACCGCCAAGAGGTCGCAGAATGACTCACTTCACAGAAGCCAAAATGGCAACATTTCCAGGGCTAGCAATCTGGCAATGTGGGTGTTTAGTGTTTGGACCTGTGGGTGGGTGGATATTTCAGCTTGCTGTGAAACATCTGTGGCAGGAACAACTGAACGCTACGCTGTGACAATGAACTAGACTTGGTTGCTGACTGTTGTGTCTGTGCAACTGCGGGTTGCGATCAGGAGGCTTTTGTGCCTTCTTCCTGGACAGCAGATTGAGAAGGCCATAATACAGGGAAAGGGGCAATGGTTTCACCCTCAAACACAGATTTGTCATAGTTGTGGACAGGGTTCCTTCCCTGTCCTCTCGGGGTTAATTTGTATAGCCTCCTTTTGGTTTGTGGAAAGCTATATGTACCTATCTTCAGCTGGGGATCTTTTTCAGTGATACATCCATCTTGGCTGTGTGTCTGACCCCTGGTGTGCCTGCATACTGTTTAGTCTGATTGCTTTCTTGTGTATGACTCAGCCTGTTTTCTCATTCTGTGCTTTGCCTTGTGACTCTGTACTTATTGTCTATTTCTGGCTCTGACCTTTCGCTTGGCACTACAACTTCCCTCCCAGCTTGACCTAGGCATGTTCAGACTACTCTCTGGCTTAGCCGCCACCGCCGCTACTCGGCATCTGGACACATCTCTGTCCACTCCCCCGAAGTCACGTGCTTAAGGTCCTACACTCCAGCAGGTAAACTCACCGCCACACTCTTTACTCTCTCTCTCTGTCCTTCTGTAACATGTGCACAGACTCCTGCTTTAAGTCTGCAGCAGGGCTCTTGAGAAGATTTTGTACCCAGGCATTCTGCCCACCTACTGGGGTGCTTGGCTGCCATGTGCTTCTACATACTGGTGGAGCTGAGGTTGGCAGTGTTCTTACTTTTTCTGAGCTTGGTATGGCAGATGCTGCAAATTACAGTTGTTTTGTCTGAAGGACTTTCAGAAATAAATTGTCATACAAGGGAACAATGCACCCTTGGCCTGTTATCTAGCCGAGTGAGGGGCTTTGTGCAACAGTTGACTGAGTTCTCCCTCTGGTTAAACCACTACCTCTTCTTGCCTATTTTTGTGCTATGGATCCATCCCTCTCTGCACTGCTGTGATTGCTAGGCATACTACCATGCCAGTTTGGATCAGTGGCCTTATCACTGAACATGTTGTCTTCCAATTAATCAATCTGATCCCCCTTCTGAGTTGCGATTTGAGCAAGACATAGAACTGGAGTATGAAAGTCCCACAAAACATAATAATCATTAGAAAAACTTTATTTATACAAATACAGATACAAATCACTAGATAAAAAACAATGTAGCCCATACTGTGAGGAAATATGGAGGAGACATAGTTATTATTATGGTTGAAGGAAGACTTTAAGTCCATCTAGATCAACCCATAGCCTAACCTAACATGTTGATCCAGAGGAAGGCAAAAAAAAAACCATGTGGCAAAGAGTAAGCTCCACCTTGGGGAAAAAAATTCCTTCCCGACTCCACATACGGCAATCAGACTAGTTCCCTGGATCAACGCCCTATCAAGGAATCTAGTGTATATACCCTGTAACATTATACTTTTCCAGAAAGGTATCCAGTCCCCTCTTAAATTTAAGTAATGAATCACTCATTACAACATCATACGGCAGAGAGTTCCATAGTCTCACTGCTCTTACAGTAAAGAATCCGCGTCTGTTATTATGCTTAAACCTTTTTTCCTCCAGATGTAGAGGATGCCCCCTTGTCCCTGTCTCAGGTCTACGATTAAAAAGATCATCAGAAAGGTCTTTGTACTGTCCCCTCATATATTTATACATTAAAATGAGATCACCCCTTAGTCTTCGTTTTTCCAAACTAAATAGCCCCAAGTGTAATAACCTATCTTGGTATTGCAGACCCCCCAGTCCTCTAATAACCTTGGTCACTCTTCTCTGCACCTGCTCTAGTTCAGCTATGTCTTTCTTATACACCGGAGACCAGAACTGTGCACAGTATTCTAAGTGTGGTCGAACTAGTGACTTGTATAGAGGTAAAATTATGTTCTCCTCATGAGCATCTATGCTTCTTTTAATGCATCCCATTATTTTATTTGCCTTTGTAGCAGCTGTCTGACACTGGCCACTGAATATAAGTTTGTCATCCACCCATACACCCAGGTCTTTTTCATTGATGGTTTTACCCAGAAGTTTAGAATTAAGCACATAGTTATACATCTTATTACTTCTGCCCAAGTGCATGACCTTACATTTATCCCCATTAAAGCTCATTTGCCATTTATCAGCCCAAGCTTCTAGTTTACATAAATCATCCTGTAATATAAAATTGTCCTCCCCTGTATTGATTACCCTGCAGAGTTTAGTGTCATCTGCAAATATTGAAATTCTACTATGAATGCCCCCTACAAGGTCATTAATAAATATGTTAAAAAGAAGAGGGCCCAATAGTGACCCCTGAAGGTAAGCTGGTTTAGGCAGGAAAAACTAAATACATCCTGAGCCAGCTATCCATGAATGACAGTGGTAACACAATACCACCCACATGGCAGAGGATTCTGACAGAGTGAATGGGTGCCAAAGGCAGTATCCCACAAATCACTCCCAATTTACTAGTCATTCATACATGCTTACCCATAAGTGCACGGATGGCTCTCCCTTTTGACCCAGCAGCCCCTTGACGGGCGTTTCGCAGTCCAGCTTTTTTAAAAGAGTTGTGATTTGAGGTTGACCTGATGTCAACTGTGTGTCAAGGTTATTCTCCACCTCTTCAGACATGATCTGACCTTCCAGAATGTGGCTTTCTTCTGGCCGTGGGTGTTCAAAAGTTTGTGCATCACTGCACTCCACCTCTTCATGACCCTCTTTAATGGTGCACTGTAAATCTAGAATAATTACAAGTGAAAGAAAACCGTTCCTTGGAGTGGCCAGCTTTGGGTTCATGTGTCTCCTTGGACTCTGGAAGGGGGGAGGAAGAAGGACCAGGTTGAGGATTGGGAGGAACAGCCTCTTGGCTATTGAGACTAGACCATGTGCAAGAATTAGTGGTGCTGCTTGTCAACACACTAGAGCCTATGTCTGCAATCCAACCCACAACATCCTCGCACTTGTCTGGGTTCAAAAGTGGCATAGCACACAGACCAAATTTTGGCAGGAAGCTAGAATGAAATAATGCTACCTTCTGATCTGTCACAGGGCCTTGGCAGGCACCACCACAGCCACATTCCCTTTCTTCAATGTAACCCTTTCTCATATTGACATCATTATGAATAAAAAAATCCTGGCTTTATTTTTCACAAGTACCCTCACAGAGGTGTTATGTGCAAATTCCCTGTATCTAACAATGTGTGGGTAATTTATTACACACGTCATCAACAGACTCAGGAAAATTACTGGCAAATAGTGACGTTTGAGTATCTCTGCAGGCTTTGCACCAGTTGCACAACTGCTAGATAAATATGCGCTATTTATCTAACAAATAGAATTTTTTTTATATATCGTCTTTATGACACACGCCAACAGCAGGCTCAGGGAAATTACTGGTAAATAGTGAGATTTGCGCATCTCTGCAGGCTTTGCGCAAGTGGCACAACTGCTAGATAAATATACGCTATTTATTTAACCAATAGAATTTTTTTTTATATTGCCTTTATGACACACGACAACAGCAGAGTAGGGAAAATTATTCACACTAGCAAATAGTGATGTTTCTATATTTCTGCAGGCTTTGTGCAAGTCGCACAACTTCTGGATAAATATACGCTATTTATTTAACCAATAGAATTTTTTTTGTCATATTGTCTTTATGACACACGCCAACAACAGACTCAGGGAAATTACTGGTAAATAGTGACATTTGCGTATCTCTGCAGGTTTTTAGATAAATATTAGCTATTTAATCAATAGACGGGGAATATTATTTAGCAATTAGCTTTTAAATAAGATGTTTAGTACATGTTCGTACAGAGTAATATTATTTGGCTCGAAAACTAGCTGTTTTTTTATTATGTTATAAAATATAAAACCCTGTCTCTCTCCCTAATCACACAGTCTTTTCCTACACTATGCAACACAGTGCAAACTAGCAGAGATCTGTGTTGTGAACTCTATTTCTGGGCTCCCTCTAGTGGTCACAAGCGGTACTGTGTAGTGTTGTCCTTCTGCAGGTTGGCTTCATCAGCTGGTTCGTTATCCTTGGTTGGTTTTCTATTTAGCCCACCTGGATACTCAGTTCCTTGCCGGCTATCAATGTATTCAGTGCTCTTCAGATTCCGTGTGTCTACCTTGCTCCCAGTCTCTCCAAGACAAACTAAGTTTTTGTTTGATCATTTTTTGATTATCAGTGTTCATTATGTTTTTAGTCCAGCTCGCTAAAATGTGATTTCTTCGCTTGCTGGTTGCTCTAGGGGACTGAGTTTCTCTCCCCACACCTTGAAATCTCAGAGTGGATATTTTGTAAGGGTTTTTTACTGACCGCATAGATTCCCTTTTCTATTTTCTGCTATCTAGTATTAGTGGGCCTCATTTGCTGAATCTGCTTTCACCCCTGTGTATGTGCCTTCCTCTTACCTCACCGTTATTATTTGTTGGGGGCTTCTATATCTTTGGGGATTATTTCTCTGGAGGCAAGAGAGGTCTTTCTTTCTCTCTAGGGGTAGTTAGTTCCTTAGGCTGGCTCGAGACGTCTAGGAATTCAGGCACGTTCACCGGCTACTTCTAGTGTGTTTGGTTAGGTTCAGATTTGCGGTCAGTCCAGCTTGCCACCTCCCTAGAGCTTGTCCTATGTTTGTTACTTAGCTGGAGTAATTTGTGATCCTCAACCTCTAAGGATCATAACAGTATAGCAGGCCCAAAAGTGTTTAATGCATCGCAGAAGTGGGATAAAAATAAGACCTGAATACATTTTTTTTCTTTTTTCCTCCTGGTGCTTTTCCTTTGCTGCAGTCTGTTTAGCTTCTTTCATCCCCTTGAACTCTGGGTGGTTTTGAGCTCAGCTGCAGACATGAATGTTCAGACTCTGGCTTCTAATGTGGATCATCTTGCTGCACGGGTGCAAAGTATTCAGGATTTTGTTATTCATAGCCCTATGTCAGAACCAAAGATACCCATTCCTGAGTTGTTTTCTGGAGATAGATCTAGGTTTCAGAATTTTAAGAATAATTGTAAGTTATTTCTATCTCTGAGACCTCGTTCCTCTGGTGATTCCGCTCGGCAAGTAAAGATTGTTATCTCCTTGTTACGTGGCGACCCTCAGGATTGGGCCTTCTCTCTGGCGCCAGGAGATCCTGCATTGCTTAATGTGGATGCGTTTTTTCTGGCTCTTGGACTGCTTTATGAGGAGCCTAATCTTGAGAATCAGGCAGAAAAAGCGTTGCTGGCCCTTTCTCAAGGGCAGGATGAAGCAGAGGTGTATTGTCAAAAATTTCGAAAATGGTCAGTGCTTACTCAATGGAATGAGTGTGCCTTGGCTGCAAATTTCAGAGAAGGTCTTTCTGAAGCCATTAAGGATGTTATGGTGGGGTTCCCCACCCCTACAAGTCTGAGTGATTCTATGGCTTTAGCCATTCAGGTTGATCGGCGTTTGCGGGAGCGCAGATCTGCTCATCCTTTGGCGGTATTTTCTGAACAGAGACCTGAGTCTATGCAATGTGATCGAACTCTGACCAGAATTGAGCTACAAAGTCATAGACGTCAAAATGGGTTGTGCTTTTACTGTAGTGATTCTGCTCATGTTATCTCAGCATGCTCTAAACGCTTAAAAAAGGTCGCTAAACCTGTCACCATTGGTACTATACAGCCTAAGTATATTTTGTCTGTTACTTTGATTTGTTCTTTGTCGTCCTACTCGGTTATGGCCTTTGTGGATTCGGGTGCTGCCCTGAATCTGATGGATTTGTCATTTGCCAGGCACTGTGGTTTTGTCCTGGAGCCTTTGGAATTTCCTATTCCTCTGAGGGGAATTGATGCTATGCCATTGGCTGAGAATAAACCTCAGTATTGGACGCAAATGACCATGTGCATGACTCCCGTTCATCAGGAGGTGATTCGCTTTCTTGTTCTGCATAATTTACATGATGTTGTCGTTTTGGGTCTGCCATGGTTGCAGGCTCATAATCCAGTTTTAGATTGGAAAGCTATGTCTGTGTCTAGTTGGGGTTGTCAGGGAATTCATGGCGATACTCCATTGGTGTCTATTGTTTCTTCCACTCCTTCTGAGGTCCCTGAGATTTTGTCTGACTACCAGGATGTATTTGATGAGCCCAGGTCCAGTGCCCTGCCCCCTCATAGGGATTGTGACTGTGCTATAAATTTAATTCCTGATAGTAAATTCCCTAAGGGACGACTTTTTAATTTGTCTATACCAGAGCATGCCGCGATGCGGAGTTATATAAAGGAGTCTTTGGAGAAGGGACATATTCGCCCATCCTCTTCCCCTCTTGGTGCAGGATTCTTTTTTGTGGCCAAGAAGGACGGTTCTTTGAGACCGCGTATAGATTATCGCCTTCTGAATAAAATTACAGTCAAATTTCAGTATCCTTTGCCACTATTATCTGATTTGTTTGCTCGGATTAAGGGTGCCAGTTGGTTCACCAAGATAGATCTCCGTGGTGCGTATAATCTTGTGCGCATTAAGCAGGGAGATGAATGGAAAACAGCATTTAATACACCCGAAGGCCATTTTGAGTACTTGGTGATGCCTTTTGGACTCTCTAATGCTCCTTCTGTGTTTCAGTCCTTCATGCATGACATTTTCCGTGAATATCTGGATAAATTTATGATTGTTTATCTGGATGACATTTTGGTCTTTTCTGATGATTGGGAGTCCCATGTGAAGCAGGTCAGGATGGTGTTTCAGGTCCTGCGTGCCAATGCTTTATTTGTGAAGGGCTCAAAATGCCTCTTCGGAGTACAGAAGGTCTCCTTTTTGGGTTTTATTTTTTCTCCTTCTGCTGTGGAGATGGACCCAGTCAAGGTCCAGGCTATTCATGACTGGACTCAGCCCACGTCTGTTAAGAGTCTTCAGAAGTTCTTGGGTTTTGCTAATTTTACAGTCGTTTCATCGCTAATTTTTCTAGCGTGGTTAAACCTTTGACGGATTTGACCAGGAAGGGCTCTGATGTGACTAATTGGTCTCCTGCGGCCGTGGAGGCCTTTCGGGAGCTTAAGCACCGGTTTTCTTCAGCTCCAGTCTTATGTCAGCCAGATGTCTCTCTCCCCTTTCAGGTCGAGGTTGATGCTTTCGAGATTGAAGCAGGGGCTGTTTTGTCACAGAGAAGTTCTGAGGGCTCTGTGATGAAGCCGTGTGCTTTCTTTTCAAGAAAGTTTTCGCCTGCCGAGCGAAATTATAATGTTGGTAATCGGGAGTTGTTGGCTATGAAGTGGGCATTTGAGGAGTGGCGTCATTGGCTCGAGGGAGCTAAACATCGTGTGGTGGTCCTGACTGATCACAAAAATCTGATTTACCTCGAGTCGGCCAAGCACCTTAATCC